>NC_135757.1:20262500-21462500 GCF_041903045.1 Epinephelus lanceolatus | reverse complement strand
TATTCCTTGTCCCTGGGCATATTCTCATCAAGCGGTCATACATTTTATTTTCTCTTTTGCGGTTTCCTTGATGGTCAGCCAAAAACAAACACTAGCTGTCGTGAGGTCACCATTTTCTTTCCTGATACACTTGATTCTTCTTACAGAGCCCCTGAAGCCCCAAAAGGTGATTTTTTTCCTTCCCACAAGATGATAACTTGCTCCGACAAAATAAAAAATATCACCTTTTGGGACTTTGGCTGCCTTATATCATCTTGATTTTTATGGCAGTTGGCAAACAATGATGCAGTGGAATAGAGTGTGGATTGGCAAATGTGCATTTGAACGCTATTATGTGACTGTTACAAGTCTGCAGCTTTCCAGTGACGAAAAACCAACACTTTTTCATTCCGACTTCATCACATATGGACGTTTGGTCATGGACTTTCCACATCGTGATATGATGTGCAAGGTACCCTGGGTGGATTAGTTTTTGACGTTCTGGGATGAACTACGCTGGTAGTTTGTCCCAGATCGTTTTGTTTTTTTTTTCTTTTTTTTTTCTTTTCAACAAATGCACGTGGTTGGGTTTAGGAAAAAAGAACAGGGTTTGGGTTTATGGTCTTACAGGAAGTGAACACTAGCCTCGTGGGTGAAACTCAGTGGTTGTTGGACCCATCCACCACCACCACTGCCTCCCCGCCTGACTCAGACTTTCACCATCTTAATTTTAGTTGATGTCCCACCACATTTCCTCCTAACACCGCTGGGCACCGTTAAACAATAATGTCTACTGGCCACACATCATGCCGTTGAGAAAGGACGACTTTTTTTTGTCAGTGTCTGACACCAGATGTCACTGACCAAGTGCCTCATTTTGAGGACTTCGGAGTGAGACCAAGTTGGCATAACATGGTTTGTACAGTATGTCCTTGAGGTTGCCCACACATAAATTGATAGAAGTCATTATTTGAGCAAAAGTTGAGATCTTGCATCACCTGTCCAATCACCGCGTAAAGTGATTTCAGAACGGTGCAGATGTTCAGACTCACTTTAACGTTGCAATGGATTTATTTATTTTGCAAGTTAGACAGTGTGCAGGAGTCTTTCCTGCAAATTGTGTCCCATTCGTTTCTCTTTTGTGCTCCTGTTTTTGAAATAGTAGTGTGAAGTGTTCTCCTGTTTTGTGCACTTTGCTAGAAGAATACGGTGGCTCTAATTTAGAAATGGACCTTTGGCCCTTCATCCTCACAAAGCCAATGTTTTGAAACCCAAATAACAATCTGAACCTGAAAACACTGGCTGCACATTTTAGGCTGGTCAAGGGGCACAGAGCTTTTGCAAAACAACGCAGAGAAAGAAAGAGAAGACGCTGACAAAAGACAGATAGAGACAACCAAGGAAGAGATCAAGAGAGCGAAGGACAGAATCTGAAAGCCAGCTAAGAGAAAAAAAAAAAAAGCTGAGAGTGAAGTGCTTGGGTCTGCCTGAGCCGAGTGACGGCACAGGCTCCAGCCCATCTGCCGCAATCACAATCAGTCTCAGCTGAATGGCTGTGACAAACAGCAGCCTGGAGCCCACAGCCTCAACCAGGCAGGACGCCTGCAAGGGCCGAGGGAGGTGAGAAGAGGGGGGATGAAGAGGCAGAATAGGAGGGGGGGGGGCACTCTCTATTGTCTGCTCCCCAATAGGACCAGTGCGAGAGGGGGCGGGCACTGGAGGGGTGAAAGGGGGAATTAAAAGGGTCCCGGTGACAGGAGCGCTCAGTTAAAGAGGGGAAAGAAAGGACGGGGCTGACTTAGAGCCGGGGCCATCGCTGCCACTTTGCCCCACATTCACTGTCACTAATGTCCTAAATGAACAATGACACTAACCATGTGAGAAAATTAGTTTGCAGGAGAGTGAAAGGAGGGGGGCTGCAGTTGAGGAAGGCGTAAACATGCAGGGATGAGTTGTCTGTCGAGTTTGGAGTTGGGTTATTTCACGCTGGGAAATCTGGCATCACCCAGCAGAGATCATAAAAAATTGACACGTCCTGTCACATTCTCGTCATCAGACGTCTCATAAAGCTGGCTGCCACATTCCCCATTTGTCATCATAAAACTCGGGAAAGATTCATGATGCCTGATTATTGCGTATGTGACTGAAATGTCATGCAGAGGAGGTAATTGTGTTTATCATAAGTGCAGCTGTCTCGCGGGAAAATCTGAATACAGAGCGAGTGTGATTTGATTCTTAGAGCAGGTGGTCACCAATTAGACACTATTGTGCCGTTTGGGTAAAAAAGACAAATGTGCGGCTGAGTCAGCGGTAACCCATACATATACGGCGTAATCGAGAAATATTGAAGGCAGTATTCCATTCTAATTTGATCAGTGATTATTGAGCGATGGCTTCCATCTGCAGGGCCACTGAGGCCTTGTTCAGACTGCCAGCACAAATCAGGCATATCCAGACTGATTTTAGGAAGTTTGAACAGCAAAAAATTAAACAACAAATATGTTTTTTGCAAATCTGATACAAACTAAATTTGGAGCTGGTTTTAAATGCAAACTCCAAATGTGGTTTCCCATTTGATTTCTATAGATGTGTCTCTGTCTGGATGCCCTGGCCACTAAAATTGGATTTCAAAGTGTCTTTGAACACAATGATGACGTCAAATCCAGAGTGATGGAAGTGCTGAGCAGATTCATGCTGCTACCAGCAGTGCGCTAGGGGGCAACATGAGGAAAAGCAGTCTGTGAACACCAAAAAAAAGTGTTTGGAGGGCAAAATGATAGACCTTCTGTTCACATGTACCCATGTCACCAGCTACATAGTCTGACTCACCAGATGTACACTGTGGCTATAAGCCTGCCATTGGCCAGTTATGTAGGCTAGCATTCTCCATCTTCCTTCAGCTTTCTGAATGTTACCGTTTTCAAAATCCCCTTCACTATGGGAAACAACAACCTCAAAGCTAACAACTTACACACTGAAGATTTGGATCGTGCAATAAGTCATGCTTGACAACTGGACTCCCAGGATGATTGTGATTGGCTTAGAGAAATAAAAACAAACCAAAGCAGAATGGTAATATGGTGATTCCAGACCTCTCTCAAGCACTGACAGAGCGTTGTAGAGATAGGTCTGGTTTCGTGAGACTACCAGCTACATAGTTACTAGCGCTCACATCATTACAACAGCAACCCCTGCAGATAGGTTGGTGATGTCTGGACATACAAATCCAATCTGATTATTTGCAACTAACAGTCTGTCTTCAAGATCTGATTTAGGAAACGGCTCTGCTTGCAGTCTGAATATAGCCATACAGACAACAAAGTTGGGTAGCAGTTGGGTAGCCATACAGACAGCAAAGTTGGTGTTTGTGTCAGAAAAGTTGCACCCCCTTCTTTGCCTTGATCAGCCCATGTTTGTTTGTTTAGCTTCACTTTCTCCAATTTTAACTGCATAATGAGAATCTTGGGGTGTTTGTAGAGTGCTGTAAGTGTGTGTCTAATTGTGTATCCACAGTGTGTGTATGCGTGGGTTTACAAGCATACATAAAGTATGGGTTTATGCATGCATGCAACAATAAATGTGTGTGCATTAGTGTGTATTTGTGTGTGTGTTCAAAGGGTGTATATAGGTTCTAACAACCATAATTATATCCATTTATTACATTGTATAGTGTCTTTATTTGTAATATTCATGCGCCTATAAGCGTGTGCACAAGAGTGTGTGTGAGTGTGTGTGTCGGCTGAGTTTGCTGAGTGATCTGCTGAGCTCATTAAGACGCTGCTTATTGCTCTGCCAGGGGTGTCAGTGACAGATTCCACTGTTTGGAAACACTCGGCCGCCCACACAGCCAGCCTGGCTCCACCACTGTCACACACACACACGCACACACGCACACACACACACACACTCAGGCTAGGTTAGCATTCCTCAGGGAGGAGGAGGAGACTGGACGGTGCTGGGACAGTGGCTGGAGGGACGGCGGGTTGATATGGATTTGTAATGGGGGTGCAGGGTGGTCTGAGGGAAGGGGGATGCTCGTGGTTGTGGTTGTGTGTTTGTGTACATTCATGCGCACACTAGGAGATGTGTGAGTGTAAGCACCTTTGAACTGTGGTGTGGAGTGGCCTGGGTTAAAGGGATGCTAGTGGTTGTGGTAGTATGTGTTCAGTGGTGGGAGAAGTATTTAGATCCTTTACTAAAGTGCAAGTAGCAATTCAACAATTACAAGTATGGATCCTGATACTTTATAAACATTGTAGTTTTGGGAGCTTATGTGACACATTTACTTATTCTTTTTTCATGTCTTTAAATAAGACAAATTAAAAGACTAACTGGGCAAAAAGTTTGCCAATCAAATGTGGGCTAGTGCACATTTCAGGTAGAATGTATTGTGTATTGTAGCCATTATTGTGTATGTAATGTACATACATGGCTATTGTTTTGTATTGCAGTCATATGTGCAATCGGCAAACTTATTTATCTCTTTTGTCATTTTCAGCCGCAATTGTGGTGTTTAAAGATAGTCAGACACCAGTGGTCTGAGATACTGGACATTTCTGCTGTACTTTTTGGCTACACATTAGTGTTTCCAGTAACATTTGTGCCATGAAATTGTGTTATTATCCTCATATCTCAGCATCTCCAGTGTTGTTTGTACCATCAAAACAGGGTGCTTGTTTAGCCACACTTCTTGGTGGTTTTCAGTGACATTTGTGCCTTCTAAAGAAGTCTTTAGTCACATCTTGGCATTTCCAGTGACATTTGTGCCACTTAAATGGGGTGGGATTTTTTTTGGCCATACAGCTATGATTTCATTGATGTTTGTACCACCATAGGGTATTTTTATATCCACACATCATGGTGGTTCAAGTGATGTTTGTACCTTCAAAAATGGGCTAAAATATATGCACCACTAAAACAGAGTATTTTTTATCCACTCATTGCTGCGTGTCCAGTGATGTTTCTGTCAATAAAACTGGGTATTTTTAGCCACACATCATCGCGGTTCCAGTGACTTTTGTGCCACTAAAATGGGGTGTTCTTTAGCCACACATTGCCCCATTTCCAATGACATTTGTGCCACCAAAACAGAGTGTTCTTTAGCCACACACTGCAGTGTTCACAGTGACATTTGTGCCACCAAAACGGGGTGTTCTTTAGCCACACGTCGCAGCATTTCCTGTAACGTTTGTGACACCAGAACAGGGTGATTTTTAGCCACACGTCATGGCATTTTCAGTGACATTTGTACCTCCTAAACAAGAGCTTTTTTAGCCACACATTGTGGCATTGCTAGTGCCACCTAAATGGGTGGTATTTTAGCCACACATCATGGACACAGAACAGACCAGCTGCTAGTTTGGGGTAAATGAAGCTGTTACCTTTAGTTTGTGGTCCAACAGATGAATAAGAAAAACCTAAACCCTTCTCCACTCTTTATTGTTACCCAGCACCCTCAAACATACTGTAAGACATAACCATTTTATCTTGATATCTCAGCCATTTTGGTCAGCCCCATTAAATTGTATGTATGTAACGCAGGGTTTTTATCCCAACAGGAAATACAAAGGGAACCATTTAGAATGTTTATGTTGACAAGTTTAAATGGGTCTATATGAATGTACAAACATCCTGTCCAGGGCTCCAGCCAACAGCCACACTTTCCCTCCATGACATTAATCCCCTGCAGTTACAGATGAGCGACCAGAAGCGGCCAGGGGAGGCCAGGATGTGTCACTTGAGCTCATTACTCGACCAGCCTAAGTGTGTGTGTTCCGAGACAGACATAATCACACAGGACGAGAGGGAGAAAAACTTCCCGTCTCTCCAGCACCCTGACGACTATTAGCATGTATGCTGTGTTTAAGCTGAGACATGCTTCTGGTAACAGCTATTTAATGTCTGATACAATTGAGGAAAAGTAAAGGGTGTACAGTCATTTGGAAACACATCAGAGGTACTTCACAATCCATCCAGGAGATATTTAGCTGTCAACATGGATAGACTCTTTTGGGGAAGTGGTGTCGGGGGTGGAGTGTTTTCTGCATCAAGACGAGCAAAGGAAATGCCAAGCTGTAGACAGGCAGCGTGTTTGTTTACCCAACACAGGCCCGCTCAGGATCTACACAGCTCACAACGCCCAGACAGATGCAAATCACATGATGGGTCATGCTGCAAGAGCCCCTCAAGAGACTGTGTGTACGTTTGTGTCATTTAACTTCTGTGTGGTAAGATGAGGAGTGTAATACAATGAACGAGATAATGCACCTCCGTCATGTTTCATTAAGCAGGGGGATGGGGGCGGAACGATAGTCTGGATGGTGGTCCAGCGAGACACCATCAGCAGGCGAGATTTTCCTCCTTGTGGAACTAAGGAACAGCTTACAGGCATGGAGACTGGAATGAGCAGGATTAACGCTGCTGGAGTTAATCTTTAATTAATCTTCAGTAAATCTTATAAAATATTTCAGCATTCCTTGTGTGATTACGGTAAACAAATGGGGCCATTATACCATGACTAATTTCAGTGGCATCCTCTATCTCACACCAGTGGTACTGTTATTTGTAGTCAAATTAACATCACATTTTTACAGACACAAAAGCCTGTTGTTTCCTGTCACAGGGAGGTACTTGCTTTTTTCCCAATAGAATTTACTTATCTAAATGTTAACAGAAGAAATAGTTCCATCCTCGTATTTAGTGCCGTAAAGCAACCAAGCAGAATTGGTAGTACAAAATGTAAAACACAGTGCAGTTGTGGCACAGGAAAATATTGATTCTTAGATGCATTGTGATTCTCTCTTGAAACATTATGTCTCCGTTGCAGGAAAGTCAATGATCAGAAAAATAGACAAACTTAGTGAAGCTCTGAGAACACTGCAGACACCTCCATAATCCAGCGACTCTCAGGGATGGACGGCCTGGGAGCCGAGGTGTTTGCTGGTGGATTTGTAGAGTTGAGAATAAAGTTGTTGGAGAGTCAAACTACAAACAACAGAGTTTTTGGTTGTTGCTAGAGGTTGGCAAGCTAACAACCATCAGGATTGTGCCTCGTCCACACCAAAAGTGCAGCTGCAGGCTATGTCATCTTTGAAGCACTGTTTTATTTTTCTTCAGTCTCATGCAAGTAGGCTTGCAAAGGAAAAAAGAAGAGGGATTGCTGTGCAATATAATATAAGTCTTATAATGGTCAGGAAAACCCTGCTTTTTACTATGGTATCAAGTTGCCTGGCTGAAATGTTGTTGATATTTTTATGCAAACAAACACGCATGTGGACACAATTGGCAATATCAAGGTAAGCAAAATGATCAAAGTCGTGTCCATGTATCGTACAATAAGTCAAGGATGTAAATTTTGTGACAGACCCAGCTGTACGTTCCTAGCTACCTCAATTCAAAGGGCTAAAACAGATGAATATAACAGATGAATATGTGCATTGTGTTTACTTTCTAAGCTACCTAGAGTTTTGGCAAGGATGGCTGAGTAAGAGCATCCACAAATAGATACAATTTGGACCTTCTGGCTTAAAATCTATGGAAGCATTTTGGCTTCTACAAAGTTAAAGGGAAAAGGGACCTGAATGAGAGTCACACTGTATGCAAGTTGTGTGATTAAACTAAAATATTTTGGGAACATTACAAACATGAGAAACCATATTTCCACCCAGAGTTCGAGTAAAAACAGCTGGTTGTAGTTGCTGCCAAACAGAAAAAAATCATTGAAAAAGAACATAGCAAGTAGTCACACAGTGAGAGAAAAATAACTGTATAAAAAGCAAAATATTTGATCCATCAAGATGCATTGACAATCAATTTAGAATTGCATCATAGCCCTTTGAATTTGAATTGTGAGGTGCCTACAGATTCCTATCCCTTGTGGACTGACCAGTAGAGACTGACATTGGTTTATTAGAGTTATGCAACATATCTTTATATAACAGCTTGTATGATATCTGATGAATTAGGGCCCTACAAATGCCATTATCAGTATGTGCTTGACGTAAAATTACAAGGGTTAGGTTTAGAAAAAGTGGGCATTGTCATATTACGTACTTTATGTAAACTTATGTAGGTTAGGTTTAGGAAAGTAGAGTTACTTGTGTTAGGTTCAGGAAAGTAAAGTTACGTAGCTTAGAATAGGGAAAAGAAACATGGCGACTACATACCTTAAAATAACTAAAAGTTCACTTGGTTTCACACAGGACACAAACACTGGTCTCCGAGAGTCTTGTGTTTGTTTGACTAATCAACATGCACATACTTAACGTGAAGTTACATACTTAAATACTGACAACTACTGACAAATTGACAACTTGATGATGTACCTCAAAATAACTGTTATCTTGTTTCACACGGGACATGAACACCGATATGTTGGAGTACAGTCCTGTGTTGTTTGACCAATCCACCACCCCTACACATTCTCACTCTAACCTCGTCACATATTAACATTTGGTCATGGACTTTCCACATCTAGATATGACGTGCAAGGTACCCTAGATGCGTTGGTTGTTGACGTTCTGGGACGTTGTGTCAAGTTCAGCCGGTTACATGCATTGTGTGTTTTCAAAATGCACTTCCGTTTTCACAGGAAATGTACCATTTGCATAGAGTCTCTTTCAAAAAAATTGAGTTTCTTGTTCCTTCAACAACAAATGCACATGGTTATGTTTAGCCAACATATGCATGTTGCTGGGTTTAGGCAACAAAAGTATGTGGTTGGGTTTAGGAACTGGGTTTGGCTTTATTATAAGTCTGGGATTGTTAGATCCATCCACCACCCTTTCCCCCACCCTACTGGGACTTTTTGCCCCCTCAACTGGTGCATGAGAACAGCCTGAGTTGTGTTAAAAACTCAACGTGTAAGTATTAAAGGTTTAAACGCAATATCAAGACAGTTACTGAAACCTTGTTTTGTGCCATAAAGCAACCAAGCTGACCCCCCCGCAATTATACCAAAACACGTGCCTACATACCAATGATGTCTCAGACTCACTGTGGTGATAGTTTTTATATGTTTAACCACTCTACTTTTAACAATAGTCTTAAATCTTATCAAACAACTGGAATCTACCACCCAGTGGGATTCCTAATGCAATCCAGTGATTCTGGCACCCCATGAAGTTATCTTACTCCAGTGGTTTTAAAGAAACATCAGATTTTATAAATCATCACCTCATCCACAGGCTCATAGGAAAAGCTCTCTTATGACTGAAATGTTATGAATTTCACACATTTCCATTCCTTCCTGTTTCCTCAGAGAGATGACAAGATGTTTCCAAAGAGCCCCGAGCTGGAGGTAAATAGCGTGGATGCAACCACTGTGACTTCCACCAGCCAAAACCACACAGGATAATAAAAAAAAAAAAACCCACACAGGATCTATCAACAATAAAAACCGCACAGGATCTATTGCTCGTCTTATCTTGATGTGACTGTGTTTTCCAAAGACTCTTTGCAGTGCACACATTAGTCAAAATAACTGCACACTCTCAGGAGCACAAAAGGAGTCATAGCACATTCTCCCAAAGCTGATCTTGATAACAGAAATTCACTGCACAAAGAAAAGAGGATCTCAACGGAAGTTAATAGACCTGAGTGTTTCACTGCAGCTGCCAATGGCAGAGTGACTGAAAATCAGATAAAAAATGTAATATTCTGAAACAATGCATAATAGAAGTGCTTTTCCTTACAGCACAGTGCATTCAAATTAGTGTCTGAGAACTCACTTAGACAAACAACAGTGCTAATTAGCCATTATGTAAGACTCAGCTCTTAAACGCAGCTAATTGCTTCTAGGAATGCAGATAATACCTTGTTCAATCCAAATGCCAAGAATACGTGTCACAAGTCCTATAAAACACTGCATATCCATGTTGTGAAACCACTAACAAAAACTGTTTATTACGACACTATATCTGCAGGGAAAGGTCCATTATGCTAAGTATAGATCTTTTTTTCAGAATAAGTGCAGTAGACAGCTGCTTAGCTTTAACCTTGAATGCACCAGAAAAAAAAAAAACATGAGGGCTTATGGCGAATGATATGTGGAGACGGAGGCAGTGCAGGGGGGGACAGGCATTGCATATCACTGCTTAAGCACTCATGTTCAGCGTGCATAGGAATGCAGCTAAAAACGACCTTGAGGGAGCATCAGTAAAAAGCTTCATTAACCCATTCGATTAACCTCTTCCTCTCATAAGCTCCATAAAACTGATGCATGTATTTTAGCCAGGCCTAGACTCTGCACATGAATCAGGGGCTGGAATGTCTGGCGTTAACAGGACTCGGGAGACAGGTTTGTCCAAAGCCAGACAGACTTGGTGAATCTTTCCTGAGATAAACTGTTGACTTGTGTCACAGGGCAGTAGCAGTGTCACCTCCTTAACGAATTGCCTCAGGGAGTTCATCATCATATTACATTCTCAGTGATGGACAGATATGCCAATCAATTTTAACAACAAAGCTAGGTTCAATTTTAATCACTGTACAAAAATAATGAACGTAGCTGGTGTGATGCCACCAACTGGTTTGAAGACTCCTGTTTTGAAGCCAAATGTTTGGCATTTTGACCGTTGCCATCTTGGAATTTTGGAGCCAGAAGTGACCATATTTGGATGAGAAAGAGGAGCTAACCCTAATGCTAGTGCTAGCATGCATGTAGGTCCTGAATGTATAAAGAAAACTGGACACAGTATCAGACACGGGGCCACATTTATTCTGATCAAAGCTGCTCAGTGGTGCATGAAGCCAAAAAAGTTCCACATCCAGCTACATAATTATCTTCTGCATCACTGGGCCCATAGAGCAGGCGCACTAGAGACTTTTGTCAGCCAAGCAGCTAACTAATGATTTAGCCTTCTGCTAACTTAAATGGGAATAAAATGATTCAATTGTGAGGCTCCTCTAAACTTTCCAAATGTTATTGGACCAAATGAATCAAATCCAGATCGTTAAACAAATAATTCTGCTGGGTTGTGACGCTAAAAAAAAAAAAAAAAATCCTCTCATTTATGTGAAACATCTATGGAGAAAATGTGTTTTGGGGGCCCAGTGGCAACACGTGATGGACCTGAGAGTTGTGATTCAACAGTTTGACCACTATGTCAAATTGGCTTTAAAGCCTGGCACTGTTCCCAGGGACTTGATTTAGGTTATAATGCTGATGCTAATTTTCACCAGCAAAATAAAGGCTTAAAACAATTGAAACAAAATGTACTTTCCAGAAAAAAAAAAAAAAAAAAACGAACAGCAGACTCCACAAAAGTGTCTTTTGGAGACAGCCTCAAAATTGCCATCGCCAAACCCAGCAGACTTCATTTAAATAAACAGTAATTTTAATGTGTATAGATACAAAAAGATATAAAAAAACTGTCCAGGTTATAAGTACCCTTTACCCTTTTGTATGTTTGACATGCAGAAAGACACATAGCAACTCTTTAGCATGGTAGCAGCCACTTTGTTTTCTCTCTTGGCTTAAAAGGATGTGATATTTTCTCGGTGTTCCCATGAAAACAGACTATCTATGGTTATGTTTCCTCGCCAACATTTTTGCCAATCTGGTCTGACTCCGAAGTGGTCGAAATCCGGCACTGTCAGACTAGTGTCAGACACTGATGAAAAAGGCGTCTTTTCACGCACACGCATTATACGTAGCCGGTCGGCATTACTGTTTAGCAGCACCCAGTGGCGTCAGGGGGAAATGCGGCAGGAAAGTAACAAAAGTTAAGGCGTCAGGAGGGGTAGTGGATGGGTACATCAACCACTGACTTTCACTCAGGAGGCCAGTGTTTGCTTCCCGTAAGCTTGTAAAGCCTGCTCTTTTTTCGTAAACTCAACCACCTGCATGTGTTGAAGGAGAAAAAAAACAAACAATATGCGACGTTGTACCAACGTAGTTCCTTTATTTAGAAAGAGACATTATGCAAATTGTACATTTCCAGTGAAAACAGACAATGTATGTAACAGGCAGATCTTGACAGGACATCCAAGAACGTCAACAACCAACGCACCCAGGGTACTTTGCATGTTGTATCTAAACGTAGAAAGTCCATGACTAAAGCATAGATTGGAATGAGAATGTCTTGTTCTGGCCGTGGTAGTAACTTCTCAACGAACAGCACCCACCTGTAACTCAAAACGGCATGAGGGTCTATGAGAATTGACTTGCTTTTAGAGCCAGCCTCAAGTGACCATTTGATGAACTGCAGTTGGCTTCATTTTTCAGCTCCAGAGGTCGCTTGATTTCAATTAATTTCTTATTTTCTTATTTCTCATTGGGGGCAATCTCAAAGAAAAACACCTACTGATATTTTCAAAAGCTCTGTTTACCAAATTCCACCAGTCCCTGAAGGTTTGTAATAAAGGTTTCACAGATTGATTTATTCACCCACTGACAACTCCTTTGAGATATTTTAGAGTCTAGACTCCCGGGCCGTAAAGTGACCTCCAATGGATGGATTAGGCTAAGTCATTCACTTCAGAGGGCACACAAACATACTTTGGAGTGTATTGGATCTCTTTGGAGCTTAGCATGATCAAATTATTGCATTAGACAGGTCAACTTATCCAATTAAAGTTGTAAAATGCATGGCTCTTGACCAAGCGAGACGGCAGATCCTTGGGGCGTTGGAGGGTTTGCGGGAGGCTGAACCCTATCCACCTCCTCATCGACAGAACAGGCCTCGCCACATACTTCAGCTGAGGATTACAGCCTTTCATCTTGCTCAGACTGCCGGCAGCACACAGGCGTCTTTGAGGCCAGATATGCCTTGTAGTAACATCAGCAAGGTCCAGATTTGTAAAGCTGTTTCCCAGCTCCAAGCTCCTGTGGTCTTTTTTTCTCGTGTGTGTACACTCACACATTTTTTTTCTCTCTCTCTCACTTAACCTTTCCGTCCTCAGCGCAGTGCAAGGACATTTTCTTCCGTCAGTGTCCCCTAATTGACCAATTTAGGGAACACTCAAAGTCACTTAAAGGGCTTTCAGAGACATTTTTGAAGTCTTAAACTTCAGTTTATTTGTGTGGACTAAAGTCATAAGTGGCTCTGTAATTTTAACATCTTAAACAATTAGGAACATTTGAAATAAGCTAATCCAAATCATAGAAAAACAGTTATACTGATGAAGGACAGACATTTCAAAATAAAACTATACAGCCTGTTCTACTGCACTGTTTATATCTATACCTACAAAAAGTAATGCACCAGAAATCATATATGAGTAATCATAGTTAGATATAAAATATAATTATATTTAATTGTATTCAGCCATGTTTTAGCTGACAGACATCTATCTAATTTCAGTTTGGACTTTAGCATTGTGTGTTGGCACGTTGTAGTTTTAACAAACAGGTCTCAGAGGGTCCAGGTTAACAGGATACTGTCCAGCACCCGTGTTTCTTTGACTGGATCCCCTCAGGGATGTGTTCTTTTTCCTTTATTTTGTTTATGCACAAATGAATGTCAGAGTAATTACGCATCAAGATTTGTCTTTAAGTATGCAGACGACTGTTATTGCAAGTCTTCTTTGTGGATCAGAATATCATCATGGCCCAGTACTGGATGACTTTGTTAACTGGTGTGACCTGTCTTTCCTGCACAGTAATGTGTTTAAGACCAATGAGATGTTTATTGATTTTCAGAAGAGGCCCTGCCTTCCTGTTTCTTGTGTGATCAAGAGAGAGCTGTTGGCAACAGTGCAGCATCTGTAAGAAGGAAACCAACGCCTGTTCTTTTCAAGGAAGCCAATGAGTTTTGATGTAAATAGGACAATCGTGATTAAGTCCGTTCTTTCTTTTAACATTGTCTATTGGTTTGGTAATCCTCACCTTAAAAACAAGAACAAGTTGGAAAAAGGGGTCAAGTTGTGCTGTAGGATCACTTTTGTTACTTTGCATCACCTCCAGTATCTGTATGAAGAGAGGGTCACCTCTAAAGCTCGGTCTATTGTCTCAGGCTCTCAACATCCCCTCCATGTTGAGTTTCAGATACTTCCATCAGGGCAGAGGTTTTGCCTCCCTAAATGTAGCACTGAGCGTTGCAGATCATCCTTTGTCCCTTCTGCTATCGCTGATCGTAACCAGCAGTGACCACTAATGTCCATGATTTATCTGTGTGTTATATATTGTACTGTCTGTTTTGTTGTACAAATGACTATTGTCTTTATCCCAAATTGCCCCTTAGGGACATTAAAATTTTTACCTTACCTTACCTTAAGGCTGCAATCACATGACAAATGTGCTGACAAGAAAAAAGAAGGAAGTAACATAAAGAGCAAATGTTTCAAGATATGTTACGTTAAGGACATAACTTGGCAACCTATATCATTTAATTTTCCCAATCCTTACCTAATTTACTCTTTCTTAAGTATGTAGCATGACAACGCCCACAAGTGATTTTTTTCCAAAACCTAACCTACGGAACTTTAAGTTAAGTATGTAATTTGAAGATGCCAAACCATAATTCTTTTGCTAAATCTGACCTACATAACTTCATATTAAGTACGTTACAAAACAACACTCAGTCATGTTTCTTTTCCTGAACCTAACCTATGTAACTTTGCATTAAGTATGTAATGTACAGATGCCCGACCATCATTCCTTTACTTAACCTTACTTAACCGATAGGGGCGCTAATTCGTTTAGCCCCATTTCCACTGAGCAGTCCCAGCAAGCAATAGTCGTGATTTAAACGTATTGGCTATATTTAGCTCCGATTTAGCCTAGCTACATGTAACCCAAATCTAGCTGATTTAATTTTGAAATTGATTAAATGTAATTTTCACCATTGCAGATGGCGTGCGGTATGATATTCAATCACGTATGGAGAGTCAACAGTAATTAAAATATGTTTATCTCCATTTTTTGGACATGGTCTCTACAAAGCCGTATAATTGATGACGTCTACACTTTGGCTATGGTTAGACGTCTGCCAAGTTTTCACTGACAGCCCAAATTCAGCCGTGATTTAGCCTAGATGTCAGGTCTTCATGTAGACGGCTATTAGACGTTTTTTAAACCAAAAAATGATTGCTGGGGTAAAGCACAGATCAGTTCAGTTTGGTACGCTTTTCTTCTGTTTCCACTGTGAAAAGTTGTGGATGGTACCAATGGAACCGTTCCGTCCCCATTTTTGGTCACCCCTCTGGTGGGGTACCTAGCACACAGATCTGGTACTAAAAGGTGGAGCTGTGAACACTGCAGTCCATTAATTGGTCAGTAGGGGACAGTCTCTCTGCTCAGGGCAGAGTTGTGGCTAGTTTTTAATTTAACCACTGTTCATGCGATCGAGAGTTTTATTAGTAGACTGTAACTATAAAATGAAAGATATTTTGCAGCCTCTCACAGCAACTGGAGTCTTAGAAAAAATAATTCACTGTGCTGACTGCCGGTGACTTTTAAGATGGAACGTTAACTTGTAATGTTACTCAATACATGAGTCGACAACGTGGATCCATCAGCACACCTCAGATTTCACTGTGACAACTTTGACCATTACTTTAGACATACACTTTTAATAATGAGTGGATCTTCAAGTGTTTATATGTATTAATTCTGGCTGGGATATGTGAACTGCATACATTCTAATCCTCACTTGGAGAATAGAAAAGTGTCGCTGATCATTGTTCCTGTGGGATCTGGCAACACGAAACCCCCTGAGCTTGCCTGAGAAGGACTAAATGCACAAATCTGCTATTTTTAAATATCCCATTGAGAGACTCTCACTGCAGCCTGTTTTATTTTGTTCTGAAAATGTTGGGGTGCAACCCTGTTCTGTGGATGATAAACAAGGTGCAGACTTTCCTCTGTGTCACTGCTAATGTGGAAGTACAGTGAATGCTGGATGAAGCAGTGAGTGACAACAACTGCACTCACATTTAAGCGTACTGTTTGCGGTGGAAACATTAGGGTCTAGATACTTTTACTGTAATTACTGCACTTTATATTTTTAGGTTATTTTTATTACTTAAGTTATTGTGTCATTTTGTGTCTTTTTTTTATTAAGCAGTACAGTACATATATTATTAATATATTTAAGTAATAGTATTTTTACGGCATCATTGAGTTACTTGTTAATTATTATTTTATTGTCATTTATAGTACTTAGTATATTGTTTCATTTATATATTCATGTGCACTTTTTTTTTTTAAGTAGTTATTGTATTCCCTTGTATGAGTGAATTGGTTCCTACCTGCCCTTGTTTTGTGGGGACAGGTATTAGTGACGCACGGTGAGTGCCTCATGTTGAACGAGTACCCTGAAGTTGGAGCATGCTGTTACTGTCTACCGTGTTGGCGATAATTAAAAGAGAGAGAGAAACAACGATATATTGTAGCCCGCTTTATTACCCACAGCCCGGAAGAACTGGGGAACACTAAAAGTCAAGAAAAGAGGGTTACAGACTGGTGGCAGTGGTGTTTCTCGTCGGTGCTTTTCCCTCGTCTTAATTAGCCAAGGTAATCAACTAGCTCTCGCGGCGGGAGCAACAGCTGCAGTCTACAGGTGCACTGTGTGAGTTTGTTTCTGTTTTGCATGGACAGTTAAACATTTTTGCTGGCAGTTGCTAAAGAGACGAGCAGACCAAAGTTTTTTTTTGCCGTCGGTTGAAGTTGGACAGTACTTTACAGCATGTCGCTGCATGTCTGAAGGGTTACTTTTGGTTCCAAAGGTACTATACCAAAAGTGTTTGGTGGAAATAGGGCTTTAGATAGTAGCTTGAAAATTCTACAATCCAAAATCCCATCAGAGGTTGTTCAAAAAGGCAAGGGCAAATGGGCAGAAATGCTGAGCAGTGACGATCAAAACTGGTCAATTTTCAATTCATCCCATAAGCAAATTCACTTACACAAAGCAAGCCATATTAACTTTAATCCCTCAACTAAGCGCTCATTTTATCCGACCTCTACTTTCTACCATCTTCGAAAGCGGCGTTGCTCTATGAACATGACAAATAGCTTATTGATCAGCAGATGTCGTTGCTAATGTCCTTTCGGTTGGGCTGCAGCTGCAGCCGTCTGCTCCACACAACCTGTCCTAAACCCAGTGGATCTCCAGCTGAGTCCCCTGCCTCCCCTTCCACACCTCCCAGTCCCTCTAAGCAGGGCCCCCTGCCTGCTGGCCACCCTCCTCATCCCTCCTTCTCCCCTCCCTGTCCTCCAAGGTGTGGAAGGGGTCACACACAAACGCCATCTGCTCCGGCAGGCTGAAAATGGCAGGTGAGGCCAGCTTTGGGGCCATGTGACCTGATACTGGCCACGCTCGACCCACTAAAAACAAGGTCAGAGAAAGGGGAAAAGCAAACACCAGCTCATCAAAAGTGGGAAAATGGGCGAAAGCTGAAAAAAAATCTAATCTACATTGTTTTAATCCACAGGGAAGATTACACAGTCACGGTGCCTTGACGCAGCAGCTTGTCAGAAAGAGGTCATGCAAACTCACTCCCCACCCGTCATGCTTTTTAACACTGCAGAACATCCATATGTCCCTCCCACATGTCTGTCAATCAGCAGAGGTCTTTTCGTCTAACTTACAACTTTGTGTCACCAGCATTTCACTGCCACCACTAATGAAGCTTTAAAAAGACATTTGATTATATTTAACGACTGCAAACAAACGCTGAGAAACTGGAAACCCTGGGTCAGTGTCCTACTGTACGCTGCTTCTACTGTTGCCAAATTTGGATCTGCTCCATCTGATGTTGACACTGTGCCGCAGCGCTTTTGTTTCCGTCTGTCAAGGACGTGGTCACATTGAATAGAGGGAGCAGGAAAGCCCGGCCAGCATCCCACTGGGGTTTTGTGCTTCATCAAGCAATGATGCTGCGACTGAGCGCAAGGGACTGTGTGAGAGTGTTTGTATGTGCACGGGGCTTTAGGATGTTGAGGATGAAGCAGATGTTTTTGGCATACAGTGAAAAACATGCTTTAATTTGTGTATTCATTAAAAATCGATACCTTTCCATTTTTATATGCTCACCACCTGTGGGCTTGAGATAGAAGAATTGATGGAAGGGAGGGTATAAGGCTCAGAATATTGCTTTTTAATGGGACTTATCATGCTCATTCATATTTGTATTTTGGGTTTCTTCTAGAACATTTTTTCATGCTTTAATGGTCAAAAACCACTTTATCTTCCTCATACTATCTGTGCTGGAACATCTGTATTCTCCCTCTGTCTGAAGTGCTCTGTTAAAGCGGCTGAGTCTTAAGCTGCCCTCTCCGAAAAAGCCCAGTCTGCTCTGATTGATTAACGTTTCGCACATTTTTTTGCCAAGTGTGTTTCCCCTGGTCTTGCCCTACTATACTGCGTTTGGCGAATACTTTTTACATGGAGGGTTCGCACTAGCCCTAGCACTAGCTAGGTGGAGCATGCTTGGGAACAAAAAAAAAAAAACACCATTATTGCAGCCATGGATTTTACTGTAACAGAGTATAGCGGCACTTGCTACTATAAAAAAAAAAAAAAAATCACCAATAAACCAAAATCTTAACAACCCACATGTTTCAGCAGGAATACAATCCAAAATCTGAGAGTTATGGAATTGGTGGCCAAGATTAAATGTTCCTTGGGGGGAAAAAAAAAAAAAATAATAAATATATATATATATATATATATATATATTTATATATATATAGGCATGTATATATATATATATACATGCATGTATATATATATATATATACATATATATAAACCACAACAAAAAGGAAAACAAAGAAGACAGCCCTGCCTGTTCCTTTGACACAACTACAAGGGTATTTGATATACTTACATCCCTAAAACTCAAAAAAGTAGTCCTGTTTAAAAAGAAGTCATGATTGTCAAACCTGCGTACTTCACTAGTGTGAAACTACCCCATAATATGATACAATGAGAGACATAAATGTAGTGGGTCAGTGGGTCATGAAGTAAGGATGCAGAGAACTAGAGGAATGTGAGGGCCTCTCTTTCTCCTACTGACAGATTGATAGGCCCCATATTCCAGGGGGTGGAGGGAGACATCGATAGCATCATGAGATGCTGCTTAATAAGGGAGAAGAGGCGGGTTTTTTGAATTGTGGTCTATGTTTTAGCTGAACAAAAGCCTTTGTGAAGTCATTTATCACTGTCGCCACTCTGAATTGACCAACACTGAAAAAGAAACGAGTGCAAATCCTGCCTGGTGGTACGTTGTTTCTAAAAAATGTGTGCTTTAAAAGGCTTTTCAAAGCACTAGCTGAAATTGCGAGGGTATCTTTATAATGGCTATTGCATCTCAACTGTGCAGAAGTCACACTTGTCACTGTATCCTGTGGAGGACAGAAGGAAGCATTGGTGCTTAATGGAAGCTGTCATTGTCTCCATATTCAGCACCTGCCCTCAGCCAACACAATTGCCAGAAAACATGTTGGCGTTGTATGTTGCAAACCAAAGATACATTACATTTGCACCTTGGCAAATATGTGGCTGATACATTGATACTTAATGTTTAAACAATGCTTCTTCGGCACACAAAAACACTTGGTTATGGTTAAGAAAAGATCATCTTTTGGTTTAAAATACCCAGTTCCGGGGGCAAAATCCTGGCTAGAAACACAGCAATGTCTTGATAAAAAGCAAATGATTTTTGTGCCACTGTTCCAGCAGAAAATGCAGCAACATCTACAGTAAATAGTAAACAACTGCTTTTTGTGGCACTATCCTGGCAGGGAATGCAGCGATGTCTCTATAAAAACCAACGGCTTTTTGCGCCACTTTTCCAGAAGAGATCGCTGTGATGTCCATAAAAAAACAATTGCTTTTCATGCCACTATCCTGACAGGAAAGGCAGCGATGTCTGTAAAAAATAGCTGCTTTTTGTGCCACTTTTCCAGCAGAAAATGCAGCAACATCTCAGTAAGAAACAACTGCTTTTAATGGCACTATCCCAGCAGGAAACACAGTGTTGTCTGTAAAAAACAGCTGTTTTTTGTGCCACTTTTCCAGCAGAAAATGCAGCAACGTTTCATAAGAAACAACTTCTTTGAAATTCAGCGATGTCTCTGTAAAAAATGACTGTTTTTTGTGCCACTTTTTGTCCCAGTAAGAAACAACTGCTTTTCATTGCACTATCACCACAGGAAATGCAGTGACTTCTCAGTAAAAACACAAATGCTTTTTGAGCCAGTATCATAGTGTAAAAACAGCGATGGATCGCTATAAAACACCCATGTTTGGTGACTAAAATGGTGCTTGAAACACAGCAATGACTCGCTAAAACACAACTGGTTTTGCTGTTTGTTGGTCTCCAACAGTGGTCTGCAGTTTGGCAGATTAAAAGGATGCACTTCATATGTCAGATCCTACTTCAAGTTTGAGCTAAGTTTAAACCAAACAGCATCTACCTGGGTGGTAGTAAATCCAGCTTTATTGTGATAGTAAAATACTCTCAGATTTACAAAGTAGAGGCCCATAAACTCACACCTAAACCTGCACATCAAAGTGTTGAATTAATGTCTGTAATATTAACAGAAAAGTAAAGGTAAGTATTGGTGATTGTGGGTAAGACAGTCACTCTAATCAAATGGAGTCACTACAAGGTCATGGCTTTGAAACCACTTGCTCCTCTGGCCCAAACACAGATCAGTCCCAACACAGACATTGAGTGGCCATTAGGTCACTCACCAAAGATGACTCCCCTGTCTTATAAAGAGGGGTGGAGATGACATAGACGAGAGGGTCATTCCTTTACACATCACTTCCTTTATTAAGGGGCTGCCCTGGCCTAGTAAAGGGGTTGGTCAGTGGTCATCCATCCCCCCAGCCACCCACCCTGAGACACCTAAACCCCTGTGTCCAACCCCCTGCCCCTCTCTGCTCACTCAGGGGGAAAATTACTTTGAGCCAGGGGAATACAGCTCCATTGAGATGGAGAGAGGGCTGTACAAAAGAGGCTGAAGTTTAAAAAATTGTCTCTTTTTTTTCTACGGGGGCAGTGCATCGCTGGAAGGGCTAGGACGATAGCAGCATGGAGGGGACAAGGTCATTAGATTGGCATCTCCATAAGCTCTTCATTCCCATTGTCTGGGCAAAATCTGCTCCAAAGGACCTCCATGAGAAATGCCCCCAGTCAACCCCACACTGTGACCAGAGTCTACCCTTTGTCTGACACTTTTTTAGTGTGCTTCCAACACAAAAAGCATTTCTCAAGAACAGCGTACAAAGCTTGTCTCGAGCTCAAAACCAAACAACATTGTTCTGCTGCCTGTGGTCGGGAATGGATTGCAGGCAGCTGCTGATGTCCTCTCGGCAACTAAACATCTGCCGAGAAATCTTAAGAAGCTCTTACCTTCGGACATTTCGGCGCTCCTCCTCAAGCTGTTTGAGAAGTTCATCGATGCATTTGTTGGCATCCATGTATTCCTGTCAGGAAGAGATGAGAAAAGCCAAAAGTAAACAATGGTGTCATTGTGCAAATGATCATACGGAGTACAGGCCACCAGATGATGTGTTTGGCTCTTGTGCTGTTGCTTAAACTAAAAACTAAACACAGATTAACGCATTTTTGTATGCTTGCCACCACTGACATAGAGTACAGAAGCGGACTGAGAGAGGCGCCTTTCTCTGTCTCTTGCGCAGTTTCCCTCAAAGGCAGACAAAACTCAGATCAAACTGTAAAACTAAGCAATGCTGATCAAATTTAAACTAAGATTATGCTACTTCATTGCCTATTTCTTGCCCAAATGTCTTAAACATATTTCAGCTCACTTAAAAAGGATACTTTTTAAGATTCTCAACCAGCTTTGTATCATAACAATGTGGGTAGTACGTGTAAATGAACCGTGATAAATTCTCCACCATCTTGCCAGCACTCAGATGTCCCTGCTCAACTCCCAGCTCAAATCTGGGAGCGCATTTCACGTCATCTGGTGGATTTGAACTGGCTTTTGGGCTGTTGCTCAAACTACAGATCATATTCTCATATGCCTGCCACCACAGACACAAAGAGTACAGAAGTGGATCAAGAGAGAGCTGCTGTGGATGACGCATTTCACATCACACAGCTGATTTTATGGCTGTTGCTAAAACTATAGATTGTCTGCACCACGGACACAAAGAGTAAAGAAGCGGATTGAGAGAGAGATGCCCCAGATGATGTGTTTAACATGATCCAGAGGATCTGAGGTGGCTTTATGGCTGTTGCTAAAACTATAGATTGTACTTCCTACTTCGTACTTTCATATAACCCAGCGAACTTAAGCTGGCTTTAGGGCTTTTGCTAAAACTATACATTGTCTGCATTTTCATGTGCCCACCACCAGGGACACAAAGAGTACAGAAACGGATCAAGAGAGGTCAGGTTCAGCACAGTGCCTTCTCATAGTTTTCTACCTCTTGAGCAAAAGCAAATGCCATATCCCTTTTTCTGTTTTCTCTGGTCATGTAGCACCAGCTTTAAAAGTATTTGCATCTTTGTACTTCATAGATAGACCACGTTGATGAAAAGACCATCTTTCCTGCAGTGAAATACTTCTTTAAGTGGAAACATGAGCAGATCCTACCAATCCTAAACATTATCAACAGAGCCTGATGCATGAGATGCTGCAAAATCATGACTGGACTGTGCATTTCTGCCACTATGTTTCCACACGAGTGTGAAGAACAAGCGACACAGAACAGAAGAACTTTTGAAAAAAAAGTGCGATTAATCAGTTTAGTCTCTCTTTCTCTCTCTCTTCCCTCTGCGTGTAACTCCAGAAGCACCTCTGGGTAACTTCTAACGGCTGGCCCAGCTGTGTAATGTCAGCTGGGAATAGCCCACACTCACAAAACGTGCGCTACTGAGTTACAGCACGGACGAAATGAGCTAAGGCTGAGAGCAGAATGGAAAAAACAGATGTCAGGATTTCTTGGCTATGGCCTAATGATTTGCCTCTTAGTGCTCTGACTACATAAAGCAGGGGGAAGGGGGAAGTGCGACTGTAAGAAATAGGCCACATAGGCATCATACTTCAACCATCTGGGTTTTCAAATATTTGAGGTCTACCTACAGTACATAACACGGCCGGTTGTGACTTGACGTTGTCAGATCAGTGCGGTCAGACTGAAGTTTCAGACTAATTAATTAGATGTTAGCTTGACAGCTCATGACGCATCTCCTGGGTACACGGTTATCTCAGTGGGACAGATGCCCTTCATTGATTTCTAGACGCTCTGGTCATGTGCTGGCAGGGTGTAATTGAATAACGGGGATTCCCATGAAGAGGTCACTAGGCCAGGAATCTCACTCTAAGAGGAAAAAGTAGTATCTGTGAGCCATTTATTTATGTGCCCTCTCTTTAGCTCACATATTCTGTTGCCTGCCCCTGAGCATCTATTTTTCTTTGCTGCTGCTGTAATCTCACTTCTCTAATTAGTCGCTGGCAAAAATAAAGCCCATCTGTGAAACACAAACACATTCTTTTGAAAAATAACATTTGAAACCACAGGAAATCGAAAAACAAACACTGTGCCTGCAACAACTTTTTCAGAGGACCCCCCGTTGTTACACCATGACAATGAAGCATGTGCACAAAAAGCAGTTAGGTCTATATGGAAATGTGACTTTTGGAAAAACAACATCAAAACAGACATGTCAAAACAATGCACATTTCCGGGGAACCGCAGTGTGAATTTAAAATGCAGCCACAAACAGCAACACAACAAACAACAGCCTCAGAGATCGCCTGAAATATGTTTATAACCCCCTTTACACCTCACATTAAAATGCATCTCAGATCCGAATTGTATCTTAGTATAATTTAACCACTGACTGTGTAAAATAAAGGACATAGCCAGTTTTACTGTGATGTCACCCACTGGTTTGTGGACTCCCGTTTTGAAGTCTCAACTTTGGAACCTTATTTTTTTGGAGGCAGAAGTGACCATATTTGGATGAGAGGCAGAGTAAGTAGACTTAAAACCATGAAAACAAAATACTTACCTTTTATTGTTGCCAGGCAACTACCCCATCACGTCAATCACTCCCGCTTTTTTGTCTTTGTTTTTTTCTCACAGTAATTATTATCTAGTTATCAAAATGGACAAGCAGAGAGTACATGCTGTAGCGCTGGTTGAGGCAGTCAGCAAATAGTTTGTTGGGCACAGGGAAACAGATTTGTATGGGTACATGAGACCCTAAAAAAGAGAATGGATCACAGGGAGTACCACCAGTTGGTCCAGGAGCTCTGGCAGTTTGACAACCTGCTGGCTATCGTAAGGCCGTATAGCTCTTGGTATCCAGCCACTGCTACCACCAGTTTCTCCTCCTTTGTTTACCAACTGTAAACTTGTTGTCGTGACCACCACAGAAGACCATGACAATGGGAAAAAAGATGATGAAAAAAGAGATGACATATGGTGCCCTGCATTTCAGTTTTTTCAACTCAAGGAGTTCAGAGTTAGAGTGCACACCAGGCGACTAGATCAAAGAAATGCAAGGTGGGTCGCAACACAACACAAAAATTACAAAAGCTGCCTCCAGCTGCTAAAACACTTGTGTGATCGGCGCTTCAGTGGAGTACAACGAAACACTGAACAAGACCTTTTTGGCAACTAAAATTTAACAATTCACTTTCATGAACTGAAAAAAACAAACAAAAAACAAACAAACACTGAGATAGCAAAAGTTGGTCTGTAGAAATTGACTACTTCTTGGAGCCAGCCTCAAGTGGCCATTAGAGGAACTGCAGTTTTTGGCACCACAGCACTGGCTTCATTTACAGCCCCAGAGGTTGCCACCTGAAATTACCCTGATTACATTTAAACCTGGTATTAATGTGCTTCCAGTGTCCTGACTGACACTGGAAGCATTGACTGATCTGACTGAGATCCAATCACTCTGTCCACCTCAAACAATGGAACGTTACTATTCTCATTCATGTGTGTCCAAAAGAAGAAGAAGAAAAAAAGTGAAGCTGCACCATTGCATGAACTTTTGCTTGCTTTTAAAGCAGTAAAAAAGCCATCTTCAGCAACTGAAATTCTGAAAAGGAAGTCTGAGGAGAATGCTGTTTTATTATGCAGCTGCTTTCATTTCAACTGTGGTGGGTGCTACCACTGTCCAGAGGACAGTCTGGATGTAGGAACACAATCAAAACTGGTGGGAGAGGATAGTGATGGTGACCTTTACAGATGGAGACTGGGTGCCAAACCTAAATAATCTCTCCTGCTGCTTTTTGGCTAGGAGCTTAGTTCTCTAACTGGGTAATGGTGTAGATGTATACGGGGGCTAGGATAGGGATGTATAGGACACGTCCTACTCAATAGAATATGTGCATTTGTCCTTTTATTTCAATGGACTTCTAGAATGTGACTCACAGACACAACAATACCTTTAGTAAAGCTGGTGTTGGCAACATGTAGCCTCAAAGGCAACAGTTGCTTTGCAATAATTTGCCACACAACGGAAAGAAGAAGAGACGCGGTTATGGACCGTTGAAGCAGGAAGTACCATATTTCCACCATAAATTGTTGCAGAAAAGTCATAAACTAGTTTATAAAAAATTTACCAGAGTGCAGGAAATGAAGTGTTTCAAGCTCAGAATTTTTTGAGGGGTACCCCAAACCCTCTGCTTACTATGTGTCCCCACAAATGTTGAAAAAATGCCTACACCCTTGCACCCAATTAGGTATTTTCACCCATGTAGTTGTTTGTGAATTGGAAACACATTTGCACTTGTGTTAGATGTGGTCACAATGCATCCCTGACCAATGTCTAAGGGTCCTTTGGTCGATCTGATCACAATCTATCCTCAATGCATTTTAGGTGCATTTACACCTGTACTGTCATGTGGTCAAGTAAGGGTGTATCTTCAAGCCTTTAACACAGCCCAAGAACTTTTAATACTTGCCTAAGAATTGATTCTGACCTCCCTATGACCCGTCTTTGGAGCCAGACCAGACTTTAAGTACCCTTGCTATCACTGCATGGGCTTTTTTTAACCTGTGGCCTTGAGAGTAAACTTACATTAGGCCAGATGTTCAGAAGCATGAGCTGCTTGTCTTAATACAGTAAGTGCAGTTGTTTTGTCTTCCCCCTCCTCTTGGGGTGCCGCTCCCCCGTTGCTGCTTCTTGAGCAATTATCGAACTTAATCTCACATCTGAGACAGCCACTCGACTCAAAGACACCCATCACCACCAGCTTGCCCCTTGATGCCAGCAGAACATGGCAAAGGCCCAGGTATCCTGCCGAGTCGCCAGTCAAGGGCACTCTGGGTGACCATTAGGCAAATAGGGGCCGACGCCAGAGCACAACAACAGATCGATGCTTCACAGTGTGATGCCACATTTTCCAATTCCTGTCAAACTTTCCACTATTAAAAGAAAATGACAACAAAATAATCTTTTCATCATCTCTTCCATCATCATTAAATTTGACTTAACCAGTGTGACAAATCTTTCGTGTTTGGAAAGCAACCAAATGCAGTGTTGAACAACAGTGCCCCAGAGCCATCTGCTAGTCTCACAGTGCCACAGCACACAGCCAGAATGCCACTCACAACAAGCTGGAAGGCCATTAGTGCTCAGCTAAGTTCCCAAAGTTAAATTTACTGTCGGCTCCAACAGCAGCTAATCAATAGTGAACTAGAATTACCACTTTGCAGTCGTATGCCTCAGTTACAGTTTACATCCATGTCTGTCCTGACTCACATGTAGCCATGATAGTTGACATCCTTCAAATGTTGCTGCAAAGAAGTTAAAAATTCTAAAACATGGATGCCCAACAGTCCTACACTGTGAACACAGCCACCATGGTAAGGAGGGGGTTTGTCAACTCACGTTGCGTGTGTCTGTGTAGGAGCCTAAATGAATACTCCATGAAGTATCAGATGACATGGTTTCATCAATGTTATCATAGCTTTTTGGTACACAGCAGCTACCGTTTTTGCAATTCGCGTCTGAAACAGTGAGGCGCTAGAGTGCGCTATCCGTTTGAATGCAATATACTATCTCAACACTAGATGGGAGAAATTCCTACACAGTGCCCGTTTAAGATATCATGCCCATGAGAAGCAGAAAGACACAAGGTTACAATGACCTTGACCTTTGACAACCAAATTGTAATCACTTTATTGTTGAGTCCAAATGTGAGCCAAATTTGAAGAAAATCCTTCAAGGTTTTTTGAGATACTGGATTCACAAGAATCAGATGGACCTGAGGTCACAGTGACCATGACCTTCGACCACGAAAATATAATCAGCTAATCCTTGAGTCCAAGTGGATGCTTGTGCCAAATTTGAGAAATTTCCTTAGGGCGTTCTTAAGATATCATGTTAATGAGAATGAGACGGACACAAGGTCACAATATGACCTTGACCTTTGACCACCAAATTTTAACTAGTTCATTATGAAGTCCAAGTGGATTTGTGCCAAATTTGAGGAAATTTCCTCAAAGTTTTATTTTGGGATATCGCATTCATAAGAATTAGACAGACGCAAGGTTAGAGCAGCTTTCACCTTTGACTGTCAAATTCGAATCAGTTCATCCTTCAGTCCAAATGGACATTTGTGCTTAATTAAAAGAAATTTTCTCAATGTCGTTTTTAAGAAATTGCATTAATTCAGACGCAAGGTCACAATGACCTTGACCTTTGACCACAAAATTGTAATCAGTTCATTGTTGCATCTAAGTTTGGCATTTATGCCAGATCTGAAAAAAATTCCTTAATGCATTCTGCAATCTTAGGATATCATGTTCATGAGAATGAGATGGACGCAAGGTTACAATGACATTGTCCTTGGACCACCAAATTCTAAATAATTCATTGAGTCCAAGTGGACGTTTGTGCCAAATTTGAAGGTGTTCTTAAGATAAAGCTTTCACAAGTTTGGAATGGACGTACACACAGACGGATGGACAATCTGAAAACATCATGCCTCCTCCCATAGCTGTTGCCGCTGCAGAGGCATTAAAACCACGACAAATGATCATGCTCATGTTGCTCTTTTGAATTCATCCTAACTTAGTGGGTGGATGGAACGAACAGTGGTGGCTGTGGCTCTGAAATGTGTTTTGCAGAATGTCTTCCAAATATCAGAGACTTGTGTTCAGCACTAACAGCAAGGCCTCATGCATTATTAATTACAGAACACAGTCACAACCTTCATTCTCACTCTGCCGTCTCATCAAGAAAAATGTGTGACTTTTTTTTCTCAGACTGTCTGGGGTAAAATGTCTGTCTCCGAAGGACCATTAGCAACACAATCCCATAATGACTATGGCTGCCTCACAAAGGGGAACCTTCTTCGTGAAAGCCCCATGTCAGGGGAAATATTTACAGGCCACATCAAACGTTAAGTAAAGCTGCCTAAGTCTGTGTTGTCATCGCACAGACCTCTCCTAATGACAGGGCACTGAAATAATCCTCGGCGCACATGAGGAATGCAGGGAATGCGGCATGCTTGTTGTCATGTGAAATGGCAGGGTATTTAAAGCAGAGATTTAAAGCATGACTCACGTATGTAATGCCGCATGTTATATCTTCAGCCAAGCATTATTTTTGACGGTTTTACAGCGCGAGTGAAAGCTGCAGTGTTCCCACGAGGCCCAGGTGCTCACGTGTAGACTGAAAAAAATGCTTAATTTATCGACTGGAGACTGTATCGGGGGCAAATTTCTCAGGATTGGTGCACTACAGCCAAACAATTCCTTACAGTAGTTAAAATGTCCTGAGAGCTGTAAGCTCATAAGGAGTGCATAATCACCTCCAAAGCAAACTAAATTATAAAGAGGTTTTAAAAAATCCTAATACACTTTACTAGATAGCAAAAATGGACCTTCAGGATACTCTGAGGTGAATGAAGCTGAATTAGGTGGGTTTCTAATCAGCATGTAATTTCTATTTAAAAGAGTATCTTTTTTCTCTTTTTTCTATCTCCAGATAACCTGGACCCTGTTGTCTCATGTTTTTGTGTCTAAGTCTCTAATGGGGACAACAATTTTTGACACTGGTCCAGTATTGAGCAAGACAGCCAGCTGCTGCAAAACCAAAAGTGCTTGTTTTTGCCACTGACAGGCTCAGATTAATATTGTAACTGTCTGACAACATTATGGAAAGGATCCCTACAGAGATAGACCTTTTTGTTAAAGAGTAAGATACTCTTTGTTTAACCAGAAACAGCCCCAAATTGCCATTGCCAAGCCCACCAGACTCCAATTTAATAAACTGTTCTATCATTGTAAAACACACTTCATTCAAAGTCAACAGAAACAAAATAAAATTCACAAAAAAGTCTTGTTTTTTTTTTTTTTCACTGTTTCAACAATTACCAGCTCTGGTTTAGTTCAAATAAACTCTTAATTCACACAATCAAATGTGACAATATGCTGGCTCTATACACGTTAAAATTACAGCAGCCTGTTTTGCAGCTTGAGGCAAAGAGAACAAACCTCCCTGAGCCAGCATCAATGACAAACAGAAATGACACTGAATTCAGACACAACATGAAAAGGAGAAGCTGGGGTGGAGGGAGGTCGCAAAGCGGTTTGCAGAGGAAGCAGCAACAGTAGGCAGGCCAGAACAGTTTAAATAGGGCGTCCTGAATGAGATTCGCCAATTGGTTGCGTAGAAAGGAATCATGTGATCTATCAGCTGACTCTCTTCCATCATTCTGCTACTCCATCAGTTGTTTGGACTGTTTGAGATCAGCTGATGTAGCTGGGATGTGAGCTGATGTAGCTGTCAGCCGTTTTTTCAGGGTTTCAGATTTTCAGTTATTCTAAATTTTTTATCTTTATTTTATTTGTCCTGCACTTGACCAGCTCCCTAAAAAAATTCTCAGTTGCGTGGGAGTAAATTTACTTTTTGCCTCTGAAACTGTATAAAGATGTACGGAAAGGTTACCCATGGTGGCTATTTGGTTGCAGATGAAACGCAGTAATTCAATAAATACCAGCATCTGACACTATATAGATTTCTGCTGTTATGATGTGAGCAGGGGCTAAGCTAGGGTTAACCTGGCAGGTAATGTGTTTGCTGATGTTCCTGCGCTGTGACCGCTGCTTCTCCCTGATGTTTATCCGTCCATGTTTACTCATCTGTGTGAGAGCATTTGATAAGAAGGCGCTCGGTAGCTGCTGAGGGAAGAGGCCTCCCTCCCTCTTTCCCTTCTTTCCTCCTTCCCTCCCTCCTGTGTGGCTTGAGTCCCACATCCAGACCCCTCCAACTGCTCATGTGCCTTTATGAAATTTTAAAATATGAGCGCCGTCCCCCACTGCTTTGGCACTGAGGGGCAAGGGAGGGAAAAAAACACACACACACTTCTGTTAAAAGCCTCACAAACAGACAGACTGACTGACACACAAACCAAATGCAATCTGGTTAAGATTAATGGTCCAGATTTTTCAGTAATAAAACATCAGATGCATTATTCATTCATTTGAGGCTCGCTTGCACACTTTCACACATTCTTGAAGATTAAGAGGGATGGATTCACATCCTAAAAAAGCGTCTGGTTCTCATATAGGCCTCTTTGGAGTCAACTGGAGAAAAACAAATAAACCTTAAGCTAAAAAACTCTGACCTAGTTGCAGCCGAGGTCAGAGTGTGTTCCTTGAAGTCCTCGCCATGATGGGTTCCCTCCACCACCTTGATGTGTCTATAGATCAGAGGCCAGCATTGCAGATAAGACACCTTGCAGAAGCCTGCAGTGAGCTCAGGGGATAAGACCCTGCCAAAGACAAGGTCACAACCTCTACCCACTCTATCTCCGACCTACCTCTGCTCACCACAAACACTCTGATGACATGCTAGCGTGGCCACAGAGACTGTAAAACCAACTGAGCTGCAGATTTGATAGAAAGTGGAGCTCCCACGTGGGCTCCTGAGAGTCAAAGGTTATGCCAATAGAATGTAAGATTTCTTTCTGGGTGTATTTTTATGGCACACTTGAGAATAAATTATGACAGTGACTTTTCAAGGAGATATCACATCTGATGCGGCTGTTAGTCTTGGCTTCCTGCCAAAGATACAACTGGGTTTGTAGCCAAACGCTCCTGCCATCCACTACTCCAAAGTTTATGTGTATGTTGTTAGCAAATTTAATCAGCATCAATGAAAATGTATTCCCGTATGCCAATATAATTAAAAATGACCCTATCGCGGTGCAGTAATGAACTAATCAGTATGAGTAATGGTCAGACCTGTCTCTGCTTGTAGCAGGTCCCTGCATATCAACCAGTTAAATTCATTAGTCTTATCAGCATGTTTTGAGGCTCTGTGCTGATGATCCTTAACTCGTGGGGTCGTTACTTACATCCCAAAGACCTGGTGTCATAGTATCAGGCCAGCCATCGAGCTCTCATATCCTCCGAGCCTGATAACTCAGCCGATAGCCCTGCTTTTTATCAGCGGAGGGGGCAGCCACTCGGGTTAATACGTGTGATTTTTCAATTGGGGAAAAGATACTGAGATCTGTGTGCTGTCAGCTTTGTGTCAGGGATGGAGGTAATCCTGGATGTTTTTATCATGCTGCAGACACACAAAGAAGAACGACTGTTTCCTGTACTGCAATAATTTGATGAATTGAAGGAAATTTGATTCAAGTTTGCCTAACAGTAATCACAATAGCTGCCTCACTTGCTATTTAATACTATGCAGGATTTTAATTAAAACAAACAATGGGTCTCATTCATTACATGGTAGTAAATCTGTAAGTAGATTTGCACATAAAAACCTTGTTACTAAAAACCTACTTCAGATTCATGAACGCTGCAGAAAACTTGTATTTGTAGGCACAGGTGTATGTTCATGAGTGCCAATCAATCGTAAATTGATAGTGCACTCCCGCTAGTCAGGCATTAGCGTACATCCCTGTCCTTGAACAGTCAGCGACCACCATATATAGAGGTGAAAATTACTATGGATAGGTGCGTCCCATTGACCTGTGAACATGGAGAGAACAAAGAAAATTTTGTATTAAGTTGAATTAAATAACTCATTCATGTTTCGAAGAACCCTAATCTGACATTACATACATTGCTAATCTCATGTCATGTTTAACTTACATGTTTCATAGGCATTTGTGTATTGTGACAAGAGACAAGCAATATTTCTGTGCAATATCTTATTTACAAAAACACTACGAGCAGTCAGAGGCAGGTGTAGATTTTGTTAGTACCCACAAAAAAGATCGGAGCTACTAACATATTGATTTGAATTTCCTTCTGCGAACAGTTTACACACAAATTCCTTCTGCTCACGTTTCATGAATGAGACCCAATGTATAGACTCATACAGAAGAAATCCCTCTCAGTCTTCACTTATGACTCTGTGTGGCGGTGTATTCATCTGCAAAAACTCCCCTCTGCCTGTATTTTCTTATTTTCTTCTCATGATGCTGTGTTAAGGACGTTTCTGGGCAAACCGCTCAGGTGAGGTCGGGACCAGGTGCCAGACCACAAGCAGCATGCAGAGCTATGAAAATCAAGGACATAGCGCAGAAAAAATAAAAATGTAGCAAGGCGACACGCCAAGTGGAGTCAATCTAGTGTTGGCTTTTGCTTTTAATTTCACTTCTGAAACTGTAAGCAAACAGTAACCCAGAGCTCCTGCATAGTGCACCTTAAAGCTACAGTCCTTACGTTTTCAGTTCTAGTTAATCTGGCAATACCACAGAGCCACTCATTAAAACTGATCAGCTGACCATGTCTTGTTTTGTAGATACTTGTTTTGTAATTGCAATGATAAATACATTGCCTCTTCTGCTGCTGCCTGACAATAAAAGCCACCTTTTGTTTCACCAGCCGAATGCTTTTAGTGTGAAGCAGCTGCAGTAGGAGGTACACAGCATAAAGTCATCGAAGTAAACAATGAAGCTGATATTGATGAGATAAAATTCCACACAGTAATGCTGATGAAGGCAAAAAAAATCCAGCAAGGAGAATGTCCGACTCTAACACAAACAATAAAAACTTAAGAGGTAATTGCACAACAATGCCATCCATAGACGAGGTGAGATTTCACAAAAATCTCAAGAATTATAGTTGCCTAACCCCAAACATTCCTTCACCATAGTGTAACCCTTGTTATAATATAATAAAGCACAGGTAATTAATAAACTGTAATGAGGAATGGACCAGTAACAGAAGAATTTAGATTTGTAAGAGCCCTTGGTATTGAATTCAGAAGACACAAACAACAATGGTTTGAGGTTTTGTGTGTAACTTGTTATTATATAATAATAACACAATGAAAACACAACAATTTATTGTAAACAGTAATTGAAAAATAACAAACAAAAATAATAAAGCCGGCAAAAATAAAACCCTTTTTCCCAGAGTCAGTGTTGGGGCCCTTGTTGCTTTCTTCTATTTTTTTCCTTCTTCACTCAGTGTCAACGTATCAGTGTAAGTGTTTGTCCTACCACACCGTCCGTGCGACAGGAAGATCAGGAGTCCGTCACGATTCTCCAATTCGATACCAGTAGTTCACTGCGGCTCGCCACCCAGCTCACACTGGGAATCCTGAAATCTTGGGATCTGGAACAATCCCTGGAGGCCTCCCACGAATCCAACAGGAAGCGTTGCAATGGATGGTGGAACGTGGATGCAACCTCTTCTAACGACGTCATCCAACAAAAAACCTGACCGCTGAATCACTATGTGCACGGGCTTTACAAAGTTTCACCCCACCAGGTCGGCACAACCACTTTGACTCTCGCGCTGCTCCGGTAAATCACCACTCATTTCAATAGTTTTCCTTCTCTGAGCTCGCACGAGGCCGCAGCATGAACATGCTCTGAAGCAGGATATCACGACAGGATGATTAACTCATATCGCAGCGGTGCCTGGACAGCGTGACGTGTGTGGTTGTGCTGCTGCCGTGGTCCTGCCAGATGCTGCTGCTACTGACATCATTAGTCATTAGTCATACTTCTACTGTTATTATACACATATGACTATTGTCACACATGTATACTGCCAGATATTAATACATACTTTCAACATATTGTACCACAGTAGCCAGAATTATAACTATAATATTATTACTTTCAATAATGTTGTTGTAACCTACTGTCATTACCTGCATCTCTCTCTCTGTCTCTCTCTCTGTCTCTCTCTCTGTCTCATTGTGTCATGCGGATTACTGTTAATTTATTATGCTGATCTGTTCGGTACGACATCTATTGCACGTCTGTCCGTCCTAGAAGAGGGATCCCTCCTCAGTTCCTCTTCCTGAGGTTTCTACCGTTTTTTTTCCCCGGTAAAGGGGTTTTTTTGGGGAGTTTTTCCTTATCCGCTGCGAGGGTCATAAGGACAGAGGGATGTTGTATGCTGTAAAGCCCTGTGAGGCAAATTGTGATTTGTGATATTGGGCTTTATAAATAAAATTGATTGATTGATTGATTGATGTCAGACTACCGAGCTGATCACCTGGGGCTTACACAGCTCGCTGATTGGCTAGGTGGGGAAACCCCGTGCTAGACTGCATTTGGTCATGTACAAAACATTTTTTTCTTCTTTTCTCCATTTTAACACTTCTAAGACACTTTTAACAGTTTTTATGCATATAAATAAACTTCCATGAATTATTTATGTATTTCAAAATAAAATTAATTATTTTACAGATTCTTAGTAACTGCTTAATGAACTGTTCATCCCATAATTAAAATGAATTACGTTACGGGAGAATTTTAACAAAACAAAAGAGAATGTCATTTCAGGACCTGGGTTACAATAGTCTATTTGCAATAACCACAATCTTTCTGTACGGCTGTCGGGGCAAAGGAATTTCCCCTCTCAACAGCATGATATGTGGTATTACCGCCATTTGTGTCTGTTTTTGCAATTTAAATAATTTACCCTGATTGTAGTGCTTTATAAATAAGCTTTATCTTTTGGCTATTGTTAGGTTTCTTGTTGCTTTTGGTTGTGTCTGGTTGCAATGATACAAAATATCCACGGATGTAAAAATGTCGGCACAAGGCAGAGTGCTTGCTCTGGAAAAAGGAAGCGCTGGAGCACATTGGAAGGGAAGACAGACCTGCCAGTTTATGTGGGTTCAGTATTAATTTCTATTCCATTGTTGTTGTTGTTCAGGGATGTATGGTTAGTCTCTGTGGTATTTGTACCACCCCTCCTTCGATCCTGCGATCAGAGTAAAACGGCAAATATGATGCACTCAGAGCAGAATAGATGCTCAGCGCCTAGTCAAGCCGCTTGCACTTGTAGCATAGTGTAAATGCACGGTGCTCCCCTGAAAGAAAGAAATTACATGAACATAGCAGGTGAAGCAGTTGCTTGCCACCCCCCATAGCTGGCTTGTCAATAGAGCAGTACTGCAATACTGTGGTTATTGTGACATATATGCATCATTTCCTGTAAATCACTTGTGCATGGGTGCAATTTAAATATAGTATGGGAATGGCAGACTGTGCCATAAACAATAAAAACTAATTGAGCATAGTGTTAGCTCGGGAAGGACACAATGTCCAGCTCAGCTCACATCCCAGCTACATCAGCTGATCTCAAACAGCTCAATCAACTGATGGAGCAGCTGATTGATGGAAGGGAGTCAGCTGATAGATCACATGATTCCTTTCTATGCAACCAGTTGGCAAATCTCATTCATGGCGACCTATTTAAACGGCTCTGGCCTGTCCTTTTCATGCTGTGTCTGACTTATCAATGTAATTTCTGTTTGTCAGTGATGCTGGCTCTGTTCTGTTCCCAGGGGTCTTTGCTGCTGCTCTTCCTGCCTTAGGCTCTCCATGTAGGCGCGTGGAAGGGCAGGGAGATTTGCTCTCTCTGCCTTAAGGCTTTCCTCGTTTGCGCATGGAGGGGCAGAAAGGTGTGCTCTCTCTCCATTAAGGCTTTCCATGTAGGCGCGTGGAAGGGCAGATACGTGCACTCTCACTGCCTTAGACTTTCTGTGCAGGCCTAGGAAAGGCAAAGAGGCCCCAGAGCAGACCCATAATGCCAAATATAACACTGTTAATGCAAATTTTCTTTGACTAAAGTGGTCCTGACTAAATTACATATGATGGCCATAGACAGTATCAAAAATGGGTCTTAAGGTGTATAACTTCAGCAAGGTCTTTAAATTGACAAACCCTAATCATTCCTTCAACTGCAGTCTACTTGTCATAACCACTTTTTTACTGCAGATATTATGGGAAGGATGAATTTTTATAAATTTGGCACGAGACATAATCATCATCTGCATCACCTATCATCTCTTAATCTATCAATCTATTTTAAAGATTAAATATAAATCACAATCAGTGAACCATCACTCAGTGAATGATGCTGAAACTGAGCCGAGCACTATACTGCTTAATTGTTCCCAAAACCTCAATGCCTGTACAGCAATGGCTCACACAGTAGCCTTATTGAGTCGAGGACATTCGCCTAACAAATGCCTCCAGTGAGCAGGATATTCTTCATCTGCCTACCTGCCCCAAATGGAGGAGTGTCGGGGAATATGGATTACTTCAGGTACAAAAGAGAGCCTGTTCATCATCTAGGGAGAGTTTCAGCAGTTTGGGTTATCTGATGTTCTTCCTCCAGCAGCACCTACGGCCCGGCCCAGCCCAAACATCAACACCTCACCACCGTAAGGAATCCAAATCCCCACAAATTATCTTTCCAAACATTAAGATACGTCCAATGCTCAAATAACCCCCCGTCTGTTTGGGCTCCTCCTCTGCTCTTTGGGTTTTGACAGAGTGGACCATTCATGCCTGCTGGGAACAGTGGCAAAGCTGTTTGCCTTGCAAATCTCACAGGGGAGAGCTGAAAAAGTAGCTGAGGAATGAAATACATCGGAACTGACATCGCTATTCCACAGAGCTACCTGTGTAGAGAAGTCGCAGACCTACGGGAGTGCATGAATGTGTAGTTTTGAGTCTTTAAATCAAGACAAGCCATGTTCATTTTTATCCCGAGCAGCCCAATTTGGTTGGTGGTTGCTTATGTTTCAAAATAAAAGCCCCAACAAATTACACAATCAACAGAAGAGAATATGGACATGTTGTTGTTTCATTTTGTCTAACTTTTGATTGGTCCTGATAACATATTCCAAAATGCAAATGCAATGTATGCAATTCGATTAAACTTTGTTTTAATATGTTTCATGGACACAAATACTTCTTTTTACATTTTTGACATCCATCCCTCTCTCTGTTCCCTTTGTCTCTTCTATCTCCTCCCTCCTCTTTCACTCTCAGCCTAAATCTGCAAAAACGCCCATCAGGGAGGAGCGTTCGAAGAATGCAGCTTTTAGGAACAAAAACAAACACACAGTGTGTCCACACTGGTACTGATGTTTCCAGACAGGATGGGAATCGAGGAAACAGGGACCATACAGGGGGTAGACAGACTGCGGTGCGCCCCTGCCCAGATTTTTACAAGCCTGGGGGTTGGTGGGTTTTATTATCATCTGGGGGCCAATATTCAGCCAGGTGTACTAGGAAAAGGGAGGGAGAGCGGCGATGACAGAAATGAAAAGGAAACCTGGACCTGGCAACCCACAGGAGCACAGGGGACACAGAGAGGCTGCTGTAGAAGAGACAGAGAGGATCAGAGAGGTTAGAGAGAGAGCAACAAAGAGGGAAGGGCAGAAGATAGGGTATCATTTTAAAAAATTAAGATACCAGTACCAATACCAGTACCTTTTAGGTGATACATGTACCAATAGACTCCAACATTCGATGCCCATAATGCTGATGGACTGCCGTGTAGTGTATAGCCATAATTTCAAAAATGTGGTGGCATCTCTACACGCTGAACTGTCAACTGCGTCAAATACATGCACAACTTCAACACACCACAGACTGTAGTAGTTGTGGCTGATGCTGCAGGAGTGTGAGCTTCGTGCCAGGGATTATTAGTGAGAGCGTTGCAGAGCTAACGTTACCAAGTGACAGTTGACTGGTGTTGGATGTTAGCCACTGCTGCTGTGTTAGCTCATGCTAACCAGGCAGATGTTGAACTGACCATTAGCAATGGCAGCAACAGAATGTTTGCTGATCTGGCAGGGAGCTGAGACGGTCCAGGATTGGAGCCCCGATACAAAAGGGATTAAATGCAGGAATTGTTTGACTGAAGAAGTTTCAATACTACTTGGTACTGGGTTATCAGAGGGGGGACTGGAGGGTGGGCACAATCAGCAGTAGCACTGTCTTACCACGATGGGTCGGCACGGCGTTACCAGCAGCAATTGAATGAATAGGCTTGCTAGCTCCTACCCAGCCCCTGCCCAGTTGGTGCGCAGTGCAGTGGCCAAAGCCAGCTTACTAGGGTAGCATGACCTTATTAGCTTTATTCTTACTGTGGTACAGCATAGTGCTAGTACCACTACTAAACTTAAGAGTAGCAAAAAAATAAATTAATTAATTAAAAATAACCCATAGACTGTCAGGGGTGACTGGTCAAAAAGAAAGAGGATAGCCAAAGTAGGGTGTCAGCAAACACAGGCCAATGACCTCTTGACAAAATCATCATAGCCAGTTTCATGTTGAAATTGCAGCACTAGAATAACTGTTCTCAAATCGTTGTTTTCCAATCCTGCTCCGAGAACCCACCCCCCTTTAACTGATCAGCAAAGTAGACCAGAAGTAGAACCATGTTCAAACAAGATGACACAATCACATATGTCTCACACATCAACAATATCTGTGACACTTTGTCAATGATGTCAGCGATTTAATCCAAACATTAGTGACCCCTGGATCAAAGGAAACACTTTGAAAAAAGACAAAGAGCATGGGAGAATGAGAGTTTGGAAAATTACATGGGAAGGGGCAGATCAGAGCAGAGGGCTGATACTAAACAGATGTTGGTTGGTTCACAGGGGGAAGTTGGGCTTCTGTTTATGCAGGCCTTGACGGACAGGCGCCCCACCTAACCGAGCAACACTGTACCACTGAGCAGCAGAGAGAGGGCTGATCAAGTAGCAGTGTTCCTTCACGGGAAATTAGGCACATTATAGATTGAGCAAAAAGCCCTCAAGAGGATCCATTCAGCATTATCTGCACCCTCCAGCTCGCCTCTCCAGCATTTCTCACCTCTTCTCATTACAGTTGATGGTATGCTTTGTGTCATCATGTTGGCTGGTGCTTACTTCACATTACACATTAGTAGTTTTGTTCCAGCTCAATGGTTTGTCAATGGTGCTTTCTACTGGTCCAGTATGATACTGTATAAATTTAAGTTCTCAACAAAACAAATGGTGAGAAGCCAGTAACAAAGAGCTAAATGGATTACTTAAATGGGCCTACCAGGCACAGGCCCAGGGGCCGAAAGTGTAAGGGGCCCCTCTGGCCTTCACCTGCAAATTGTCCCTTAAATTAACCCGTAGCAACTAGGAAGGGACTCAGATGACTACATAGATATGCAAAGGAACGGCAAAGAGACCAGCAAAACAACCATCAAGAGACACACAATGACCTCAAAGACACAAAAACAACCAAATAAATAAATAAATATCCAAAATGTAGGCCTAACATCTAACAGACACTAAATTACCTAACAAAACCCTCAATATCACCTCAACAACACACAAAATGACCCCACGGGGACACAAAAGCACCTCAAAGAAACACAAACAAGCAAAAACAGAACCAAAATGACCTCCAACAGAGACAAAATTACCTTAAAAAAACACAAAATTAAATCAAAGTAACACATTATCTTAAAGAGACATAAAACAACCTAAGAAACACAAATTGACCTGAAAGAGACACAAAAGTTCCTCAAAGAAACACAAAATTACCACAAAAACGACTGAAAAAGACAAAAAAATTACCCCAAAGAGATGCCAAATGACCAAAAAGATACAAAACAACCAAAAAAATACACAATTATCTCACAAAGACTCAAAAAGAGATCAGAGACACAAAATTACCTTGAAGAGATGCATAAATTGACCTCAATGAGACCCAAAATTACCTCAAAGAAACACAAAACAACCCAAAAAGATTGTAAATTACCACAAAGAGAACCCTGTAACCCTAAAGGCCAAAACACACCGGCAGCATCATATGATGGCAGCGTCATTGACGCGAGTCAAGTGCCGCCCCCAACACACACAAAAAGCGTCGCGCTGCGGGGTGTCAACCGGATTTCTATTGCACACTCCAGTCCGCTAGGCTGGGAAGTACAAAATAGCGCTTTTTCAAGGGCGGCGACGCTGGAAAAATAGGACAATAGCGCAAAGTGCAGCGGCGCGGCACGTCGACGCACATCGAGCCACCACCAGTGTGGGTTTGTAAATAGAAAATAATGGGGGCGGCTGTTTTGACGCGCGTCGTATGCTGCCGGTGTGTTTTGGCCTTAACTGATCAAAAAATCAACAGCACTCTTCTTACTAAAGTTCATCTGTGAGGACACTAGAGGATAAAACCACAAACACAACAGGCTCTATACAGCAACAATCTCGTGACCTCAGAGCGTGTGTTTTTACTGAGATATTTCTTGCCCGGGACACTTTGTCTGATTCCCTGACATTTCACGTGCATTAGCTCCAGGCTTCAGCTTTATCACAGCTTCTCCTCTGTTTAATCCAGAGGCTGATTTATTGACGGGGCCTGTCTGTGCACAGAGTCTGCCGACCCAGGTGCCGGGCAGATGTCGAGGCAAGCATGGAGGAAAAGGCGTTGCATTCCTGCTAGAGACAGCATTAATGTCAGGTTCTGATTTTCTCGTCTGCTCAGGATGGGGAGTTGAGATAGCGCCTGCAGGCATGCAAGGAACCATAACCAAGGAAATGGTAATGTGACAAGGAGACGCTGTTTGTTTGCGCTCCTGTCATCCCCGAACCCACCTGTGCCACTCATGCTTATCAGATCCACATTTCCTATCTGACCTGACAGTGACGGAGAGCGGATCAAGATACAGGGAGGTGATTTCTTTTTCAAAATGAGGGAGGTAGAAGAATAATAATGAGGAAGGTGGAAAGAGATAGGTTGTGGTGACTTTTGACCTCTACTGCAGGACTCAGTTCAATGATTATTCCCCTGGTCATGAATTATTTCTGCAGAGGCGGTGATTGCCATATTTTTGCTCAGCACATCTTCCCAGACAGGCTGTGGGGGTGGCAGTAGCCTCGGGGTTAACAAAACAGACTTGTGGCCAAGAGGTTGCCTGTTTGAATCTGAGGGCAAACTACCAAATTTGCGTGGGGGGAAGTGAATGAGTAATGCACACACTTCCCTAAACAGATTTGTGCAACACAGTAAACCTAATGGAGTTACCCAGTAGCCTACATTACACACAGCACTGCAGTAGTAGGTGGTGTAAATCTAGGTAACCCCCACCCTAAGGCTGTGCAGTAAACAAGAGTGTCCTCAGTGAACTTGCACTGTTAAATAATACATGTTAGACAATGCTATCTTTTGTGCATGTTCAGCCAAGCTTCAACTTAAAATTGCTGTGCTTTAGATAGAGACAACAAAGTGAACATCTGAGGATCACAGGGACTGTATTTTATTTTTAAAAGGTCAGACTGACCAAATTCGGAAAACAAATATTTTTTAGCTGTACCCATGCTTCTAGGTACAGTCTCGTTGTGAGCATTTTCATGTAGGAACTTTTCTCTTTCTACCGAACTACACCCACCAACTAGATCACCACGACACTGAGCTAGCTGATGTCACATCTTGTCTCTCTTTCCCATGAGTAGATGCATGCTTTCTTCTGCACACTGAGATGGATGTTACTACATTAAACTACTCGCAACAAGGTTTGTGGATTATCTTGAGTAACCAGGTCAGGATTTCTGGAAAGAAACATTACTGTTGAGTTTTACTAAATGTTTTTGGCACTTTGAGCACCACAAGCCAAGTGCCACCTTGTTCCATTATATTGGAGAGAAGGCATACATCTCTACAGCTGATATCTCCAACACTCAGCGACTCACACCAAACAATTATGTATTTTTGATTTAGAGGTGAACTGTCCATTTAAGGCCTTTGCACCCCAAATCTGATTTTTTTTCCCCCAGAAATTGGCAGATGCTTAAAAATAAATTCTGTCATACTGTGTCGTTCACGTTGATCAACTGTCCTCCGTCATTCAAGTTTTCAGAAAGGGTTTTCTCCATAGACTGACAAAGCTCCCACGACATGACTCACTGGTTTGTTTGCTACCGTTTTGAAGCCTTGAGTTTGAATTTCAGCCGTCATCATCATCATTTTTTGGAGTAACAAAGCACATGGTGCATGCTCCACAGTGTAAAACCTGGGCTTTGACCCGGATGTCTTATGCCGGGTACACACTACAGTCACTATGTCACAATTTCGCGATTGTGGAGTCATAAAATCGTGCCGTGATTTGGCCGACAGACATGACACACTACACGATGGTCCACGCCCCTGGTTAGTCGGGCTAGAATCGGGCTGATATCATATAGTGTGTACCCGGCGGTGTCAGCATGGATTGTGAACGACAAAGAGCCGATAATCCATTGTTTCATCTCGTGTGGTGTGTCATAGTAGACAATCAGCAGACTTGGCGTGCTCACTCAAAAGTCTCAAAGAGTAATTGGGTGCCGGTCCATAAAATCACAGCAAAGTAGGAAAACCAGACAGCACTCACTAATAAGTATAATACTTTTAATATAGTGGATTGCACAGCAGCAGTCGTGTCATAGTAGACGACAACGACTCCAAATCTGGGACAGAAAGTGAAGCCTGTTTGATTTTCTTTTTGTCGTTCATGACTTCTCCCGTCACAGCTGTCACTTTGACCAACAGACACATGGAACGATCTGCTGCCATAAACAACTGTATGACAACAACACTCCAGACTTTTTGATATTTCCTCTAGGGATGTTACCACACAGAGAAAAAAAGAGAAAAATGATGGCATGAAAGAGGTGAATACTGCCGTTTGCATCAAGCTTGCAAACAATGTTACTTCTTCATAATGTAGATGGACATAAAGTAAGAAAATTAAAAAATAATGGCGGGGCATTTACTCACAGACTACATCATAAACAGGCCGTTATTTATTAATCCCTCTGTATTTTTAAATTTTTACTTTTTATCTGCTCCTGTTTGCCTTGATAAAGTTAATGCATCGCACCATCATTGCAAACTCAACACTTCCTGTATCTGTTTCAAATTAAAAGCCCCTTATAACTTCGGTTGGGAGAATCCCTTCATTTTCTAAATAGGCTTTTATTGTGAAACATTTGCAGGAACTTGTTGCGGAGGATTCAGTGACTTGTATGTTGCGTATGGTACTCAAAATGTAGCTCCTGCCATCTGCTGGCACTTTTTTACATTACTACAAAAACATTTCGGCTGGAACATGAACAGACACAGTGACTGAAGTAATAGTAAAAGTAATAAAAATAGGACAAGAATAACCCGATGACATCACACACGTCCTGAAAGACAACCAGGGATGATTGGTGTGGACCATCGTGTAGTGTGTCGTGTCTGTCCGCCAAGTCATGGCACGATCTTATGGCTCCATGATCGCATAATGTGACATAGAGAATGTCAGAATGGACAGAAATGTCATGCAGTGTGTACCAGGCATTAAGTATGTGTAACAGAAGAAGAAGCCGGTAACAACATGGAGAAATCTACATCCATAGCCATGCATTTTTGGATGGTGTGTGCAGAGCTGTAAAGTTGTCCACCATGGTACCAGTTTGCCGCTAGCTAACTGTAGGTAACTTGACATCTTGAGAGTTGTTTGACCAAAATCAGTAAAGAAAATCTGTGACGTAGCCAGCAGGACACCTACATCCGCAAAAAATTGATCATTTCATTACTTAGATAGCCTATTTTCATGAGGTGAAGATTATAATATCCAGGTAGATGATTATAACAAGGAGGAATTTGTAGTAGAGGATGAGGACTGTACACAGACAGAGAGCAAGTGACAGTGTGGAGACAGAGATGGAGGAAAGTTCAAATCAATCAGGGAGCTGCTGTGCCAAATGAGGTCACTGAAGTCATTTAGTGTTTATGTCACTTTAAAGTCATGTTGCCACTTTTGTAGTTATTTTGTCTCTTTATGCATTTCCCTTGCATGTCTTTGTGGTGTTTTTGAGTCTCTTCCTGGTCACTATGTGTTCATTTCAGTGAAGGCAAAGGCCAAGGGGGCCCCTGACACTCTTTTTACGTTTACACGACATTTGAGAAAATCACTTTATTGTGTTGGTCTGACTAAAACAGGTCTTTTAAGATACATGTAAACATGTTAGTCTGACTGATATAGTACTAAAACAAGTCACACCAACACACCCAGATAATGCGATTGGGAGCCGAATTACTCCTGCATGTATACAGTCAATCTGACCCAAACTGGCTGAAGCGCTTGATGCGTGCTCCACAGTGTTTGCCCCAGGCTTTGACCCAGAAGTCAAAAGTATTAAATACATTAACAGAAGAAGAAGCCAGTAACAACATGGCATACAGAGCTGTGCATTTTTGGTAGGATGAAATGTACAGAGCTGTAAAGTTGTCAACCATGGTACCAGTTTGCTGCAATCTAACCGTAGCTAACTTGTTTGTCGATCTTTTGGTCTGTGACAAAATAGGGCAAATGGAAAAAGGTCCAATACTAACAAGCTGAAAGAGGGGATATCGCCACCTATCGTAGCAGAGTCAGACATACTTTGGTGAATAAATTGATTCCCCTCCCGTGCTTGTATACTGGGACAAGGACAGTAGTCCAATTGAATGGCCTAGTGGAGCTATTACCATAGCTATTACTATAGCTCCACTTAAAGGTGCATGGAAATGTACTGACCTTGGGCCCCTGGACTCAGTGTGCAAGGTTCCTGTGCTTTATGATATATATCAGATGACAAATTAAAAAAAATAATACTAATATGGACTAATATGGAGGTGGGGGAGTTTGTCTTCAAATTTTGTCCTACTTACCCTTCTCCTATCTACCTGTAGTGAAGACGATATATTCTTTGACTTGTGTTAATTTCTACAAATTTAACTTATCAAAACAAGCAGAATACTTTCAGCCCATATGCACGCAACAGCCCTGCAGGGTTTGTATGTACATTTTGCGAGTGACATCAATCATTTGTGAAACGTGACGCTGCCACTATTTGCATGTAAAACAGGCTCCTGTACATCAGACAGACCACTAAGCCTACATGAAGTTTTTTGTTCTTGCATTTCAGTTGAAGAGATCATCTCCACCCTACTTTGGCTGCGTCCATTTCATGGGTTAATGTGAACAAAGACCTCTCAGTGTGGTACACTCCGTCAAGTGATCTGAGAGAGGACTGAGAGTCAAGTAATTCAGCAGTATAAAATATTTAAATCGACCATCACTGACTTTTCAAAGGCATTATGGCAGCCTATTTCAGGGGGCTTTTTACAGTCAGGGCTCATCCAGGTTGGGAAGGAATTTTAATATGAATCCGGGGCCAACCGCACACTGTATTTACACAGTTAATGGCACTAAATCCTTGTTATCATCTCAAGTGGAGTCTTATTTTTAGCAGCCATATTTGTTTTATTTCTTCCAGATGGGATCCGGGGAAGAATTCGACATCAGTTTCTGTTTAAGCTTCTCAGACGGGGTGACATCAGTGGACTTGAATACTCTCTTGTCACGGGACTGAAACATATTGGATTTCTCTGCGTAGAGAACTTTTGAGAAATATAAAACGGAGTGTCAAAGGTCTATCTGATACATAAATTAAATTCCCATTATTATCATAACTGACAGTCCTAACAGGAACCTCAATTCAAGTATTTGTTTGTATTGAAACTTTGCAGATTTCATATCCTGAGACTCTTTGAGATATTTTAGGATCAGAATGTGATAATTCGGCTACTGTGGGAAAATGTCGCAGTGCAAGGGCCTGAATTTCCTCTGCTTAGGCCAGCTATTTGCTCTTACAATAACAACACTGTTCTATCATTATTATTTGTTTACACAGTTAACCCTCTTTATCTGGGGCAGCCCCCCTTTTAGCCAACGCTCTCACATTCTCTGAACCCTCTGGAAGCCATCTCTCCCTCCAATAGGCTGATTGAAGTGAGGAGCGGCTTCATTCTGAGGGGTTACAATGGCTCACCCATCAGATGCCCCCTGCCCCTGAAAGCGTTACCTTCACCATGAGTCATGGCATTATACATGTCCTGTATAAAACTATGGCATTGTTCCAGAGCGTTCTGCTTTATACCCCTTGTAGGTCAGAAGTTGGACTGACCACATTGGTTGTATTATTTATGGAAGCATGGTAGGCAAAAAAAATATACGACTGTTACATATCTTATAGGAATAAATGATATGTGGAGACAACACTGAATTTCAGTCCACACAGTTAGGATTTTTTTCATTTTGTAAGGGGTCATTTTTCCAGATTTCCACCTGATCAGACTTAAGAAACATTTAATCAATGATTATCTGTCATTTATCAATGACAAATAAAAAAACATTTACTGGTTACAGGTTTTCAAATGAGAGAATATGTCAGTGTTAATCTAATATTTTTGGGGTTTGGACTCTTGGTAAAATAAAAGCAGCAATTTAAAGATGCAACCTTGTGCTCTGGGAACCTTTGGGGCATTTTTCACTTTATCATTGACTAAATAATCTACTTAATAGAAAAAAAATCAGCCCATTATTAAAAATAAAAGTTAGCTGCATCCTAAGCTAACTTAATACTGAAAATTAAAGGAGCTGTATGCAACACTGAGCGCATAACCTTTGGTGCACTCCAACTGCACTGGGAAATCTTAATTTCCAAGTTCCCAGTTGGTACTTTTAACTGGAGCTTACAACTGGAATTTACAACTCAGAAAGTTGGAGAGACCTTGCTAACGCTGACCTCAAAAACCAAGATGGCTGCTCCATGCATCAACAGTTGTAACAGCTGTAGCAATATACTGTTTATTAGCACATCTGTCTAACTTGTGTCTCATTAAATACGTCATATACAACATTGCTATGGTGACTGTATCCGCAAAATGCAGTGTAGTGCGCTGTTATCAATTAGTGTTGCTAACATTAGCAACACTGGCTAGAACTGGTATTGCTAACATCTTCGTTGTTCAGCTTATTGTCCTGAAACATGGTCAATTTGAGTGTGATGTCAATTCCAGCGCCGACCTGCGACTGCCGAGGTAAATGGAACTCAGCATATGATTCAGAGTCCGAGCCGGGATTGTCTGCACACAGCTCTCAACACGGAGGTGGCTAAGATGGCAGCTAGCAGTTAACAGCTTGACTAGTGCTAACAACAGTGCTGACAGAGCTAACTGTGTTAATGTGGAAAGGTGTCGGATCCACGGTTGCCGTTATGCTTTTGTCCCCCACTGTGGGTCAGGAGGGTGATATGAGCAGTAGCCACCATATGAGCACAGTGTAGAGTGGCTGATTAGCTAGCTCAGGGGTCGGCAACCATTACATCAAAAGAGCCATTACCAACAAAAGAGCCATTTTTGGCCAAAAAAGAAAACAAAAATCTGTCTGGAGCCACAAAACATATTTGAGCCTCACAGTAAACGTAACATAGTCTTTAAACTCGAATTTGGCCTATAAAAATTACTATTAGATCTAAATGAGCATTCATTAATATGTTTAAGCATAAGGTGGCTATTCTGCAGTGGGCTATTTTTGATTATTTGGTACTTTAACTTGCAACTGCAGCATTGCCAATAAAAGCAAAAAAATGTGTCCAGACGTGATTAACTTTTCTATTTTCCCCTGAGACTTTTCCCTTTTTGGATTTGGAATCCACAGCTAGCCTAGCTAGGAGGATTCAAGACTACTGTAGATATCGCTAGTGATCTTTATCGAGGAAAAGGCGCCAGGCCAGACATATGACACATATTTTAACTGATGAAATGTTAAAAAAACTCATTTTAACATTGCACATATTTACAGTTGAAAAATGTAAGAATCAATTCAGGCCTACAGCAATAATAGAAAATGTTTTAAAAAAAATCACGGCTATTCATTTCCATATAATTTTCTGTCAAAGCCAGAGGGAGTCACTGGAGAGGGGCTACAGAGCAGCATGTTGCCTACTAGTCTCGCCAAAAGACAATCAGAGATCTCCGCCTTCTGATGCAACGCCTCTTGCATTTTTTAAAAGGACACGCCTTCTCGGAAATGTGTGCTCCTCCTTTTCTCGTCCGCAAGGAAACAAACACACAGAGAGCTTGAAAATGGATGCCGAGAGATTAAACTCCGTTTTATCAAACATGTGCTCATCCGTGAAGAAAATATTTTTTCCAGCGGATGTCTTAGTTACAACATGATTGAGCTAACTGGAGTAGTTTCATGTCGTATCCGACAACGGGAGGCTTTTAACAGATGACGTCCTGATGTTAGCTTTGCTGCTAGTGTTAGCTGTCCCTGTCAGCTGCAGCCACTGATGCTTTCTAGACATCGTGATTTCCCAAAACTGAATAAATACCACACATAGCAACACAAAACTGCTTTGCTAGCTCAATCATGTTGTAACTAAGATATCCGCTGGAAAAAATACTTTTTTCATGGACCGTTTAATGAGTTATTACCTATTACAGACACCGCTAACAGCTAAGAAATAGTAATATTTGTTCAATCATTGTGTTTATAGACTTTACAAAAATCGGATTAGTCTAAATGGTGATACAGTGATGTGAAAAATGTGATATATATATATATATATATATATATATATATATATATATGTATGTATTTACCATTGGTTCTGCAACATAGGGAGTTTTTTTAAACTCTGAAATTGTATCCGCCCATCTAAACACAAAATCAGGGGGAAAGTCATCAGTCTTTAGTTAAGCAAAGCGTCTAAAGACTGACTTGTGAGTCTAGTTGCCTACCCCTGAGCTAGCCAGTGGGATACACACACACAGGGACTCCATCATATCCTGATACAGCAGTTCATGCGAAATCTACCACATTAGCTTCCAACAAATGGCATCGTCATGCTATGTACTTAACATAAAGTTACATATTTAATGTGAAGTTATATAGATATGGTTTAAAAAAGAAACATGATGTAATTTTAAATAACTCAAAGTTCACTTGGTTTGCATGGGACACAAGCACTAGTCTCCTGGGAGAAAGTCATGTGTTTGTTTAAACCATCCACCACCCCAACTTGCCTCCATATGTGGACTTTCACTCTTTATACATGTCCTCCTTTACTCCCGTCAGAGCATTGGTCACATGATCACAACATTCCCAATTATGTGGGTTATACACAAATTCTGGTGCATTACTTTTCGTAGGTATACATACAAACACTGCATGAGAACAGCCTGGGAACTCACATACACTAACATGCACACACCTGCCACAACAACAGACAGAGAAGCTCTGATAATGATACACACAGAGGTAGCGGGACTTCATTCTCTGCTCAGGATTCCATTATGCCACTATATCTTTACATAGCAAACAGCTGCTTGCTGCCATATTAATGCTGTCACATACAACTCCTGTGAGATTCAATTATAGGAGTATTCAACTGTAAATAAGTGGCATGGATCTTTCACCATGTTCTCATGAGAAACAAATTGCTATTTTCTGTATTGTTGTGTTGCACATAAGAAGTTGATACCTGACTGCATTGTTAGTGCAACAAGGCCTGAAAGGGACTGAGTAAGTCTGAATGGAAGCCTGATGAGAAAATGAAGAGCTTTCAGCATTGCCTTATTCCAGCGTCCTCTCCGCTGCACATAAGAGGTCCATTTACAGTGAAACGTATCCTGAGACCATTCAAATGCTCTCCATGTTCCCAGTGTACACAGACCCCATGCTGGAGTCAGGCCATGCGAGCAGTCAGGGGAGAAAGGCTTAATAATGCACTAATTCAGCTGGTTTGAGACTCATAACCCCCCTCCTCAATGCTCAGGCAGAAACAAGACAGAGGATGGGCGGGGAAGACAGAAAATCCAACCAGGACATGCCTCCAAAATAAAGCTTGTTTGTATGTGAATGAATTGGAGGGGCAGGGTTGTGCTGCAATATTTAACAAAGAGTAAATACAGAGCACTTTGTCAAGCTGTTAGCACTTCTGACCCATTTCCTGCAAAATGATGATAATCCCCAAAGAAATGAATGTAATTACATAATCATAGGAATCTTGTTTGCTTTGCATAATTTCCTGCGTGGATTTTTCCAGCTCCTCCAGCTGCTGTGCCAGATGGATGTAGGGCTGCAGCTCGATGGCCCCCTGGCTGCTATGGCCTCCCACAATAGCCCCTCAGTGACCGCCGTGACCACACACAAAGGCAATCTTTGACCACTGACACCACAGACAATCAGCCCCAAGGGTCAAACGGTCCTGTGCAGAGCATCCCTCATTCAATTCTGCTCACCTGAGGCTCAGCGCGCCTCATAAAACCCCAATCACTCCTCTGATGTCTGGCCGCCAAGAGAGGATCCCGGAAAATCATTGAGCGCCACAAGCACATCACCATAAAGTTGAGTTATGGACTCATGAAAGGCATGCAGATCATATTATCTCTTTAGAAAGTGACTGAGACTCTATAATGTGAATGGCTCCAGCTAGCCGGATGACTCACAAGGCCAAATGTTGCTCCATGCACATGATATTGATTCTTCTCATGGATCTCTGTGTACATATAGGCTGCCTTTTAATGACAAAGAGCCGAGCATCCAAAGCACTTCATCTAAAGAATCAATGAGTGAGAGTAAAGGCTGGAAATAGACAGCAAGCTCGAGTGGAAGTCTCCAATACCTCCTTCACACACTATGTGGATGAAGGAAGTCCTTAATTTAGTCAAAGTGAAAACAATTAGGTGCATAACGAAGAGGGAGATGTGGGAGCCCCTTTTCACTTGTAGATGAAGCAGCAACAGAAGGCAGGCCAGAGCAGTTTAAATAGGGCGCCCTGAATGAGATTCACCAATTGGTTGCATAGAAAGGAATCAAGTGATCTATCAGCTGACTCCCTTCCATCAATCAGCTGCTCCATCAGTTGATTGGGCTGTTTGAGATCAGCTGATGTAGCTGGGATGTGAGCTGAGCTTGACATTGTGTCCTGCCTGAATTAACGCTATACTCAATTTAATGTCGCAGTTGTATGAAATAAGTCCAATGTGTCAAACTCATTTTAGTGTATAATCACTATTTTCTCTTACAGATAACATTGGACTGGAATAAAATGATTAAACCGCTGTAAATCCTTGCACTCAAATCTGCAAATCATGCATGTTCCTGTTTTTTTTTTTATTAACAGCAAGAACAGAAAACCAATCAGCAACACTGTGTTGCTTTTGTCTCTCTTGTCTCTGTCAACTTTACCCTGGCTAGCACCAAAGATAGGCTAGCATGATAAATTAAACCTGCAGTGACTCTTATACATGATATAGTGATCAGTCTTTAACAAATAAGCATTACCTTAAAAATAGACAACATTTTGGTTCTATCTATTTTTTTCCTTAATGAGTGAGAAATCAGTTTTTCTACTGTAACTCTGGCACAACTGATCAGCTGTGGATCTGATAATTGGATGTGCCTTCTGTGGACTTCCTGGCAAGTTCCTGACTTTTGCATTACAAGACAAAAGGTCTGTGTTGCAGCCATTCACCTGATACTTTCACCCCTGCTCCTCCCTACTGACCAAATATCATTATGGGAAACAAATGCACATTAAGTCATGTTAACTGGAGTTTTGGAACTTATAAGCAACTATAATTTCACACATTTTCATTTTAAATTATAGCAAATTTTCTCTTGAATCCTCTTGAGGACGAAACCAAAGGACTTTTTGCAGCGTATAATTGGATCTACAGAAATGGCCAATCTTCTGGCTGCTGACTCTTCATAATGGTGCACCATCAAACAGTTTCTGCATGAATTTCCTTCTAATCATAATAATGGCTCTGCTCTGCACCTCATATTGATACTTGGCATTTGAGATAATGTGTCAACAGTGGCTGTGTTATGAAGATAATAGAAAGATAAAGATAATACAAATGAATATCATGTGGACATGCAAATTGCTGGCTTGATGTCTAACCTACAGCATGATTAGGAAACTCTAATGCATTAGCAGGCAGGGAAAAGATCAACAGAGTCTACCTATCGGCCCTGACAGCACCCGACTCCTCAAACAGTGGAAGTGGCATGAAGGTCACTGCCTCCTGACTGCGTGGCTGTGGTGTAAGTGTAGCCGGCAGGCAGATGCAGTGAGCTGGACTCCCTCTCGCTGACTTTTCGCAGAGTGGAGACCAGGCTAGCATCAGCCGCAAACGCTTCTGACAGAGCGCATTAGCCACGTCAGACAAAATCAGGTTCCCTGCAGACAACACCTTATTATAATGCAACACACTGCAGTGGTTTGAAGCAAGGCAGATCTCTTAGCTTTTGTTGCGTCCTCTGTTTGCATACGAGCAAGTTCCAGCGCAGGATATTGTGGAGGAACATTGCAGGGAATGGCTCATGCTATGAAAATAACCACTGGCTGTTTTCTTTAAAATATGTCACACAGAATTAAAATTATTTTCTCACGACAAGCAGCACAAACCAGAAAGTACTAAGGCTACACAAACCCAGCAACATAACACAAAAAAGTGTGACACACTAGTTCAAACACTTCCAACACAGCAAGTGCCTGTAGTGCATTGTGGAAGATAATAGGAGCCCATTATGACACAGTATTAACAAACTTCCATATGAGGCTGCAGGCTTTCCCTCAGGGCTCCCACCCTGTGACACATCACACAGCCGGGCAGGTGATCCTTTGTTGAGGAGAGACATGATGACTCCCAGTGTGTGCACAATGTGAGACAGAGACAGGACAGAGAAAAGCAGAAGGGATAGCAAACAGAGTTTAAAACAAAAAAATGAAAGACAGCTGTGCTGCAGGCTTGTCCCCAGTGTATAGACAATATACAGGAGCACCATTGTGTTGTGTCTAGCTCTGCTGCAGGGAGCTGACAGGCCCTTTAAAGCCGTGGAGCTGTCTGTACTCAGAGGCTGTCATCAATAGAAAAAAGCACAGGGGACCAGAGGACGGTCGGTCAGGGCCGGGCCACTGCGGGGACACGACCAGCTGGAGCACCTGGTCTACACGTCCACACACAGAGAAACACAATACATGCACGAACACAACTACATGTGAGGTGACCACATGGAAGCACACACTCACCCAGCCTGTTAAGCATATATATCTGCTTACACATGAGCGAGCATTGATAGTGTATTTGAGTTCACATGAATGCACACATAAGCAGGCTCATAAACACATTACATATACACTGTGGCACATTTTTAGGATTATAGATAGTTTGTGCAATGTAAAAGTAAATTATGTCCCTATAATGACACCAGGGGCAACATTCAGCATCCACCAACTTCATTGTAAAGCCAGCCACGTCAATAGTAGACACCCAGAGATATGGACATAGTTTAAAAAGTGTGAAAGTCTGCTCAGGGTGTACAGGAGGGGAGGTGAATGAGTCCAACAAATGACAGCTTTTGACCCAGGAGAGCAGTGTTCAAGACCAACACAACATCTGAGGCATTTGAGGTGAAAAACAGGCAAAGCAATTACAGAATCTTGATTCATATTTTATCACCGCTGCCCAGGTTGAACAGTGGCTGACATGATTGACAGCTGAGTTGGAGACTCCTCAGCTCTGATTGATTGTTTTTATTCAGGCGCAGCAGATTCTTGCAAATGCCATTAGAAGCACAACGAGGCGGAGAAGGAACATGATTTTTTTCACAGATTTGCTGTCTCATGTCAGGATATAGTGATATATATGATATGACAGTTCCTTTAAATAGTGGAGAAAGTATGAAAGTTACAGCTTTAAATGAGAAAACCCAAACTTCAAAGCAACTTACTTCACATAATTTGAGTTTTGAGCACAACTTAAACTCTCAACTTCTGAGTAAAAGTGCAAAAAAAATTACCATAACCTATTTGCCTGTAGTTTTGTAGTCACTGTAGTCAGTTGACATCATCTCCAAACAGAATGACTAGGTATCACTTACGATTTTACAGACTGACCCCACCCGCACTGCTCTGTTAGAGGAATTGTGCAACAGTGTTTTTGCGAAATCTCATTTCTATGGAAGAGCACATTATCAGCCCGTCATATAAACAGGTGTGATTTATTCGTAGTTGTCGAAAAGTGATGAGTCTTGAGCAAGCTCATTCACCTGCACATCATTAAAATAAACCTTAACAATTATAATTACAACTGCTCTTAGCTCAGTAAATCTGTCAGTGTCTGTTGCCAGTTTCCCGTAAGTGCGGCTTCTTTCTCATTAGTGGAAAACCAGCATTCAACACAGCTGACACCTCGCTCTCTGCTTAGCAACACAACCTGCTCAGAAACCAATGTTGCAAATTCACCGTATCATGAGTAACAGCATGACCTCAATATTTCGGAAGTGTGTTTGTGTGTGTGTGTTTTGGGTGGTAGCTGTGGCAGTGGCGGCGGCGGTGGTGGTGGTGGTGGTGGGAAGATAATCCATGCAAAGCTCTGAATCTGAATTTCGGCTGTTGAAAGCCAATAAGGCGGTATCAAAATGAGGGCAGAGTTAATTAATCATCTCGGCTTCCTTTTCACGGCCCTCCCATGACTGTCCCGGGGGCTTGTGTGAGTGTGTTTTTTGTGTGCGTACGTGTGTGTGTGTGTGTGTGTGTGTGAGAGAGAGAGAGAGAGAGACAGAGAGACAGAGAAAGCAAAGCAGGGAAGCAGGAGGGTGGTGCAGGTTGCAGCTGGGGGATATTAGCATAAAGTAATGTGAGCCAGCAGACTGCTGAGCTTCTGTAGGCCCTGGTGCAAACCTCTTAGGAAAAAACAGGAAACTACTGACACCTGCTTTATTCATTGACTGCTACATTACTTGCTGATGTCACACTGATTAAAAACAATAACAAAAACTATCCTTTTAACAACGTTTTAAAGCTGAGGTAGGCAGAAATAAAAATAAAAAATAAAAACAGCAGAATTTTAGGAGCCTATCCCAGCTAACACTGGGCAAGAGGCAAGGTACACCTTGGACAGGTCGCCAGACTATCACAGGGCCGACACATAGAGACAGACAACCATTTATGCTCACATTTACACCTATAGACAACCTAGCCTTAACCTAGCCTGCACGTCTTTGGACTGTGGGAGGAAGCCAAAGTACCTGGAGAAAACCGACGCTAACACAGGGAGAACATGCAAACTTGGAGGCTCACCCACAGGAACTCTTGAGGTGACAATGCTCACCACTGCACCACCGTGCTGCCCCAAAGTCGTCAAATACCATCACTCAGTCAGTGATTTCGGTGTCAGACACTGAGGAAAGACGTATCCTTTCACGGCTGTATGATAAATCAGTATTGTCACTTTGAAAAGCTGGCGGACAACAACGTAATTTACGGAGCTGGAAAGTCCCCATAGGGCAGGCAGGAGTGGAATGGGTTCAACAAACACTGGACTTATACCCACGGAGATAAGAGAGATAAGTGTATTCTTAAAGAGACTCTATGCATCTAACTAGCAGATACTGTACATCTCCTCTGGAAACATGGGTGTATTTTGAAAAGACACAGTGCATATAACAATAAATTAACATGGCGTCCCAGAGCGTCAACAACAAATACACCCAGGATACCTCGCAAATCATATGTAGATGTGAAAATCCACTGATCAAATATATATAATAATAATAATAATAATAATAATATATAATATATAATTTATATATAATTTACATAACTGCTGAGACAATTTTTTCAAGGAAGCTTCACATACGGATTTGTTTTGTACAAACATGAAATGATGACTGCAGACGCAGACACACATCAGTCTAACTGTGACTTCGGATGCCACTGCCAATTACACTTCACAAAGAAAACAGCAAAATGTTTTTCCAAAGATTTAATAATTTTGTTTTCCAAAATCTTCCTCCCAGCCGTCTCGCCACCATCGGTAATTAGTGTTAATGTATTGCAGCTGTGAGCTGCTCATCTTTTTGTTTTCGTGCATCGCAATGTGGCACGATAGCACAAACAACAAAACAAGAGTGTGTCACTCATTAACTGTTCCCTTTAACAGACACTTAGCCTGCTGACATTTCAGTCACTTATGAGTCAACACTATTTTCCGTCATCAGTGCCAGGTGTACTGTCGCATAGCAGTCCCGTCTATCTAATGTGACACACCTGGGCTCATTAGTAATCATTCCACCTGTCTGTTTTGGCCATCAAGATATCCCTTCACACGATTTCGATGTCTTGCGCCTCTTTTGTTCCCACGGTGGAGGCAAGGATGGAGAGACAGTGATAAAGAGAGGGAATTTAGGACTATAAACAGTGTAACTTTGATCTACACCCAGTTAAACCCGTCCTTGGCAATACTTGAAGCTGAGAGCAACTGATGTGGTTTAAAGAGTGAGAAAGTCCACGGGGGCAGGGGTCAAACCAGAAGACCGCAATCTGTATCATGTATAACACCAAAACTTACCTCTTTTAATGTAACGGACCGTTATTTACTACGGCCATCGCACACATTATGTAACCAACATACTTATTTGAAGTCAAAACATTACCTTTCATCGAAACCTAACTGCAAATATTTCACAGTATTAACCAGGTGTAACAATTAGTTTCAGCTGTGCGTCACATTGACAAGCTAAAGGGTGCCCTGTGTGCCACTATGAGATGCCAAAGGGGCGTGACAAAGCATCTGTATTTGACAACCAGGGAATGCCACCAAGTACAATCAAAGGAAGTGCTTCAACTGTTGTGCAACCTAAACCGAAAGAAGATAGCATTTTTGTTTTCCCTGGTAGCTATCCCCAGTTACTAAAGAGTATCAGTTTAAGTTCTTTGCAGTTACCGTCCCCACTAGTGGAAATGGCGGACAGTGCGACAATTGAAGTAACTGTGGAAAACAAAATGCAGTGTTTCATGTATTGTTGGTAGCTGCAGGTGTGGACTAAAGTCAGACTAAAGTTATAAATTTGCTGACTTTAGACTTAACTTGACAAAATGGAAAAAAGATGCAACTCAACCTGGACTCTAACATCAAAGACTTGTGACTTCACTTGGACATGAGCTTTTTGACTTAAAAATATTTGATACCTTTCCCCAAGCCCAAGGATAAAAAAAATTAAATTTTGCATATGTTAATGCAGGACATGAAAGTCATACGCCCCAGCTGTAGTCAGCTGACACCCACCAATCACAGCCCAGTCCCACACAAGGCGGTCCATTTAAACATGGCTTCCTATTCACTGACCGGACTTTGACGACTTTGGAGTGAGACTATGCTCTACATTTAATGAAAAGTGCATTATGACTTGTTTGGAAGTCGAAACTCAAAGTGCAAAGACTTGAGATTTACTTGCAACTTGCGAATCAATGACTTGGCCCTACCTCTGCAAAAAAAGTTGAAAGGTTCTGGGTTTCCATTGCAAGAAGGGATCTCTTCAGGAGGAATGATCACAGCAAACAATAAACTATTTCAAAGTGCATGTTGCTCTGTGACAGTATGAACACACTACATACTCAGAATATCCCTCCTCAGGATTATGATCTGGATTAAGGATACAGCTCTTTTTGTGCTGCTGATTTACACATTTTGAAAACAGTAGCTGTTTGCCACTCTGTTACCACAATGAGATAAAATCACTTTCACCAAATGTGAAACACGAGTTGTCTTGAACAAGTGATAGCAAGTTAATATTAGAATACATGCAAAACAATTGCTGCCCTGAGGGAATTTAATCAGTCTAAAATCGAATGGTATGCTTTGGATTATGTACTTATTAGCTAATGGGTTAGAGCGTACCACCCGTATGGTCCTCCTAAAAAGAGATTGCGATGACTAAAACGGATGACTAAGTCATGAGGAGTGGTGCGTTCCATCCTCTTTTTGCCACAGGCAGGTTGATAAGGCCTTTTTTTCGGCAGCAAAGGCCAAAAAAAAGCACTTCTAGACTTTTAAGGTGGTTTGCAAGCCACACAGACCTAAAAAAAAAAAAGTCACTCGTGGCCTCGGTGCACTTTCATTCAATTCCCAGTAAAAGCAATCTAAACAGGAGAGGGTTTCTTGTGGCCCTGACAAAGCTTTATTTTGTTTGAGGCTTTGAGTGTGGTCTCATGCGACACAGAAATATGACGGACAGTGCAGAACATCAGCCATAATGCCAACATTCATGCCACAAAGCTATACAGCCAAAAAGAAAGACAGAAAGAAAGAAATCACTCTTGAAGTCTTGCTACATGGAAGTCTTTCAGGCTGGAAAAAGGCTCAGTGGGTCAATGTGTGTGTGTGTGTGTGTGTGTGTGTGTGTGTGTAGGTTTGGGGGGATTTCTAAACGGAGCACAGGGAGCGATCTGGGCACGAGGAGAAGCGAGAGAGTGAAATAAGATGGAAAAATGCAATCATGCATCCCGGGCCTCTCCAGCTCCTCGTCGTGCACCCTCTTCCTCCTCCCCCTCTCCTCCACGAGCCATTAGTCACTATCCAGCTCCTGTTAATGTAATTAGATAAAGGATATATGGAGCCTCGGAGCTCGGCGGAGACATTTGTCTGCATAATTGCGTCCATGCGGTGGCAGAGGCTAAGAACCCCTGGATTTCCACAAAACACCTCTGGCTCAATAATTCAGAAGTGGAGGGAAAGAAGGACGGAGGGAAAATAAAAGATAGAGAGGAGCAAGATCCCCTAAAATAATTCATTTTCTGTCTTTTTTTTTTTTTTATCTTGCCCTGTTTCCAGAAGAACACCTATCAGTTTGTAGAAACAGTTACTATCCCACTCCAAAAAATCAAACCAAACTAGAATTACCGCCTCACGGTCGTATGCCTCCATAACCCTGTCAAGTTGCACTTACAGTTTACATCCATGTCTATGAGAACGTGGATGCTTCACTCACATCTTACCCCCAACAGCACAGAGGATCTACACAATCAGCTCAGTTTTAAGGTGGGCACCCAATATTAGAGTCACCATTTCAGTATGTGACCAAATGTCTCCTCTATGTTCCTAATATAAATGATGTATTGACCAGAAATATGTTTTTGCAGAACATTATGATGTCACAGTGAAGTTGACCTTTGACCCCTTTACTATAAAATGTTGTCACATTATCATCTTATGCTATTAGACATTCATGTGAAATTTTGTCATAATTAGTTTATGAATTCTTGAGTTATGGCCAAATACATGTTTGTGAGGTCACAGTGACCTTGACCTTTGACCTGCTACTACCAAACTAATCAGTTTATACTTGAGCCCAAATGGACACTTATGCCAAATTTGAGGAAACTCCCTTTAAGTGTTCTTGAGATATCGTATTCACATAAATGAGACAGACACAAGGTCACAGTGACCTCTGACCACCTAATTCTAATCAGTTCATCACTGGCTCCAAGTGACTGTTTGTGCCAAATTTGAGGGAACTCCCTCAAGGTGTTCTTTAGATATCACGTTTACATGAATGAGATGGACACAAGATCTCAGTCAAGATCTGAGTCACCTCAGTGACTCAAAGCGGACGTCTGCGAGCCCTGTGCGTGCAAAGCTCAGATTTTACGACCGCGCGTGACTGCTCGGCATGTATTTTTCACATCGCGGGGATTTTGCACGGACATTTTTACAGGAAACTACAACGCGGAAGTGCGCTCGACTATGAAAGCCCGAATGACTGCAGACATTCCTCGCGGAGTCCGCTCCGCTTATAGTACGCCCAAGTATGCTTGTGTCGAGTGGGCGGAGGCGTTGATCCCCCCGCCCCCCACCCTCCGCTCTCTCACTAAGCAGCCTCCCTCTGTGTCCTCTCACTCAGCCTCGTTCAGCCTCGATCTCGTCAGCATGCTCCACACACGCGCTGTCTCCCCCCCACACCTCGCGATTGCATCGTCATTTAAAAAAGACATCGTGAAACAACCCTTCTATCGCCGATGGGCGATCCGATCACCCATCAGCACAACCCTACTGTCAAATGTCATGATCTCCAACTCAGCCATATGTGCAGACGGCAGACGGGTCCCCTGATTCTGGGGATGCATCGGAAAATGTGAAATAAGCTCGATTCTTGCATGTAATTAGTGGTAGTCGCAGCTTGTCGGCTAGTGACCTACATATGGAACATGGTGAGATGCACTGCACACAGTCAAGGATTTCTTCATTCCGGTGCACTTCACAAGCAAGGAGGAATTTGGTGTCAGAGCAAAATGCAAAAAGGCTCCAAATAATTGTAATTTTTCCTATAAATAAATGTATAGATTTATTTTTTTGATCACCATTTAGTCTGTGAAATGCACCAGTTTTATGCAACCAATAGTCAAAAACCAAAGCACAGCAGCAAATCCTCACGTTTCAGAAGTTGGACGCAGCAAATGTTTGTCTTTTTTTTGCTTTGACTTTTACAATAAATCAGTCAAAATTGTCAGCCATTCATTATAGCATAACAAATACATGAAAAACCCTAACCCTTAAATCCTGCATGCACGCACCAAATACAAACTTCCTCCTGATGAATTTTAACTTTCCCTCCCCCATGCCCAGCATCTCTCACCCTGGGCAATTCCTGTCTCCTGTCTGGGGCACTAAACCGATGTAGGTGGTTGCAGATTTGGGCGGACTGGAGGGCAGGATGTTAGCCTGATTATCACCCCAGTCAGACCTACTTCCACTTCCAGACAGCCTGCCTCCTGCCCCAGATACCTCCTAGACGGATGGAGCGCTTGAAGGGATGGAGGGACCGGATGGGAAGCGTATGGACCAAGAACTCACCGCCAGCAGCTCCAGCAGGGGGACGTTTCGGATCCTCCCGCACACCGACACGATGCCGTGGTCCGCAAACTGGCTCATCCTGCCTCCGCGTTCTCTCCTTCCTCTTCTGTCTTCCGCTTCGTTCCCCTCTTCTGCCCTAACTGCCTTGCTGAGTCTCAGCTGCTGCCTGCCACTGTGTGTATGCGCGTGTTTGCATTCGGCGGTGTGTGTGTGTATGTGTGTTGGAATGATGATGCAGCACACAGTCGTGCAGCCTTGGCAGGGAAAAGCCTCATCTGGATTCTCCTCAGCAAGGCCACATCAGCTCTTGTCAATATTTAACCAGCAAGTCGGGTTGGATTAAATCACCTGGGCGAGACCAACCGTGGTCTGCTGCCCAGGAGTGTGTGTGTTTTCATGTGTTTGAGTGTGAACCGGTATTTGTGCATGCGTGTAAAGACATAAAACATTGACACATGTCAAGAGAGGGGTCTTATTCAGACTCAGGGTCGGCTGTGTCTCCTCTTTCTGCGACTCCAGCTTTGGTCCAAAACTCACACTCAGGCATGATGTGGCTTCTGAACACTGGCTGCTTCTCCAACACCACTGCTGCTGCCACTCGGGGAGATCTGAGGCATCGCAAAGACGGACTTGGCAGCAAAAAAGTGAGAGAAAATGTGTGTGTGTTCATGCAGCTGACTGGCAGAGCGACAGGAGTATCAAACAGCAAATGAAAGGGCTCCTTGACATTTGCCTCAGGAGTATTTTCCCCTGTCTCACTGTGAGTGCAGCATCAAATATGCTGTATGACTTGTGAGCTCTGGCAGGAAAAGAGACAAGCTTGATCCAACTACTTTGTAGTGGTCAATACACTTTTCACTGGGAAGACTTGTAGGTCAGTGGGGGATAACAGTGGGAGAGCAGTCCTTGTCTTGGTGGTTTTATCCAGGAACTTACAATAAAGAAGCAAGTACAGACTTAAATGATGACACTCAGCACACAAAGTAGTCTGAGCCTCTTTATCTGCAGTCCAATGAGCTACTGGGAGAGATTTAAGGCCCAGACACACCAAACCGACATCAAAGTAGCAACGAATTGCCTCACATCTTGGCCAATAAGTCGCCCTTGAACACACCACAAAGACTACAGCCAACAGCCAATGACCATATACGTTCTGCGTCTGTGTGAGAGGGTAGAGCTTTGTTTTTCTGCTCCAGTCCAATTGGGGCCAACCCGTCCCGCCAGGTTCTGGCCTGGGCCAGGCTATATTTTCCTAATATTCCCGCTGGGCTTGAATCAGGTTGAGTTTTTGCCCATCATTTTTTATTTTTGTTGTTCTTTTAATGAAACTGGCAGTTCTCGTGTGTAAATGGCAGGAGCAACGGCGCAATAGTGGAGAACCAGGGGAAAAAGATAAAGAGTGCACAAGAGAGGGATGTTCAACAAGAGAAAAAAAGGGGGGCCTAAAGGAAACCTGGTCGGTAGTGTTTACTTCTGCCTCCCCAGCAGTGGGAGAGATATGCTTAACATGCAGCAGAGAGCAGTGATCATTATCTGCTCACTATATCACCATGGACCACCGTGTGCACTCAAATACGGATAGCCCAATAGCCCCTGAGATTGCCAAATTTTCTAACAACTATAACCTCAAACGTCCCATAAAGGCACTATACAGTGCACTGCCACTGCACCAAAAAACCTTAACTGGGGCCCCTTCTAGCTACCATATGACAGCTGAATGCCTTTAGGTAGGATGGTCAACAAGCTACCTGTAACTGTTACATAATTAGATGTAATTGCCAGCAAAATAAAACAAGCACCAGAAACAAAAGAAAAACACAATAAGAGGACAAAAAACAACAACGGGGGTGTTGGGGGGGGTCTTGATAGGCTTCTTTGCCCGGGGCCCCCCTAGAGTCTGTGATTGCCACTGGGCTCGGTTCAGGCTTAGACAGAAACTGTGAGGGTCCATGGCCTGGGGTCATGCCTGATTTTTTGGGGGCTCTAAAATGGAAATAACTCTCCATACAATTGATGTGAAAGTACTTTGCATTCGTCATTCACAAAGGGAAACCAGACGGATTCAAGACGCTAGTTAACACATGTACAATACAAGTCAATCTGCAGAGATTTAAGGATACTGACCAATGCCAGTGAACAATAACACAAACCAATATGAACTATTTCTGCTAAAGAGCTCAATGTCAAAAAAAATCTTAATATAACAAGTTTGATTAGTTGCTTTACTCTCCTCACTTCAGATTTGCTTCTAGTGTGCATAAGCTTAACTACAAATCAGAGCGATGCCAGAAAAAGGGCAGACTAGCACCAACAGCGTGGGACAAACCGCAAAACCTAGGGCGACAGACACTCACCGACAGCCTGACAAAACAAGACTTTCAAAATACATGTTAACATCTTTGTCTGACTGAAATCATACTAAAACGAATTTCTCAAAGTCGGATTAACACACCCAGATAATGCAGAATTACTCCTGCATCTATACAGTTAATCGACCCAAACTGGCTGTGGCACTCTGGGCATGCTCCGCAGTGTCCTCCCTGGGCTTTGACCCAGAAGTGGAAAGCATTAAATGCGCAACAGAAGAAGGCAGTAACAACATGGTGAAAGCTGCATCCAGAGCCGTGCATTTTTTGAAGGGACGCAATGTTCAGAGATCTAAAGATGTCGAACCATGGTACCAGTTTGCCGCTAGCTAACGTAGCTAACTTGATTGTCGATTGTTTGGTCTGTGACGTAAAAGGTCAACCAGAAAAAAGGTCCAAGACTAACAAACTGAAAGGGCACATATCGCCACCTGTCATAGTGGAGGTGGACATACTTCAGCCAATAAATCGATTCCCCTCCCTTGCTTTTATACTTGGACAGGGACAGTAGTCCAATTAAACGGCCTAGTCAAACTCGACTTAACTGTGTGTGTAAATGTACTGATTGACCAACGGCCGTCAGTCAGCCTAGTGTGTCTGGGTCCTTACACTTCCTCCTTACTGGACCCAATGCAAACAAGAGTGTGAAAGAACATCAGATTGTGGCAACTGCTTAAAAAACTGCTCACCCTGGCTCTATTTTGGTGAAGTGTCACGCACCTCCAACTTATTGCTTGGGCTCGCTCAGGGCTCGATAGGCACCCTGAATGTCATTGTTGCTCGTAGTACAGTATATCCGGACAATTTTTCTCACTCCATTTGCTAGAGTTCACCCACTCGCTGCGTGTTAGTAAGAGGTGTTACAGTGCCATTTCCCAAATTACATTTTGATAAATCACCAAATCACCCATCTACATCTTCCAGACCTTGACTATGAATATTCTGCTCCTGCTGACCTACATAAGCTGTGTTTTCTCCCGCTGAGAATTGAGCCTGTGACCTGTGGCTATCACTGTGATTGATGGCAGTTGAGTGACAGGTGGTGCTCCTGCTCAAACACATATTACTAACTCATCAGTCAGCAGGCGCCTGGGCAAGCCACGCAGAGGAATTTATGACACTTAACAGCAGCCAGGTTGCGAGAAGCAAGCTGAGGTAATACAGGTGTAAAAATCAGCGCCCTGCCCTGAAAAACATTCCTGTAAGTGACTAATTGTTTTCCATCAAAGCAGGTTCCGCCTCGTCATGGGATTCAATAGAAAATTTCCTTTGTGCTTTCACCATTGGTTTGAAGGTGAATGGTTTGATTGAAGCTAACGCCACCAGTCATCTGTGCATGAAACCAGTGTAAACCATTATATAACAGCAGTCAACCAGTCTATGTAAAAGACGTAATGAACATTCTAAATTAGCAACTATGTCTGCATAACAAAGACTGGGGTTTTAATAATGCGTCCTTTGGTGATTTATGGATGTTTCATTTATCAGTGAGAAGGCATCATGACGCTAATATCCATATAATGATTTCAGACTGCGATGGCCAGAAAATTGAATCTGGGTTGGAATGACTGACTATTTCGGTAATGCATCTTTAGCAAATGAGAAGGTCCATTTGTCAAAACCTCAATTAGATTAATGGTGAAATAATATAAATATAATATAACAAATTAAGGGCAATTATTCTGGTTTGGAACGGCCGTAAGACTGAGGTAGAAATGACTAAATAATTTCTATCATTTGTCAAGTTAGAAACTATTTGCAAATTACAAGGTGCTGGAATTCCAAAGCAGTGGCGTCAATGGAGGTAAGAATGTGCTGAGCAAAAATAAAACCAAGTTCCGACCCCCTAACCCTTTTAGTTTTAACCTCTAACCCTTTAAAAACAAAGAGGTCACCAGGTGTGAGGAAGCACCACTCCTCTGTGTGAACACCTGGTAGGAACTCACCATACAAGCCCAACCAGTATAGCCTCCTCCGGGTGAGACAATTACCCTGGAAGGCATCTATTTTGCCTCTACAAAGACTCTTAGTGTCCTCAGGCATGAACACGTGTGGAAATAACACCATTTACGACTCACATAAATGCACGTAATGACTTTTTGCAGATAAATTTCCAATGTTAGTAACGCACTTTAAGATTTTGCAAAGACTGGGGATCTTGCAGGGTAACTATTTAGACTCAATTCCTTTTGAGATCATTTACCATCCTGCTTCTATAAAATATTTACAATTTCTTCTGTGTCTGCAAAAACACCTCACTCTAAAAACACAAGATAAAATGTGTCATCTGTTGACAGTATTCTTGTTAATTTGGTATCAATATAATTGATAAAGGTAAATCTCCATTGGTTAGCTGCGCTATTTTATGACCAAGGAATATTATTATTTTGATCAATACAGGGATTACTATTATTTATTATGATAATTCATTGTTTATGAAAACAAAATATTTTTTATTGCACATTTAAATAAACAGAGCCCTGCTATCACTTCTGTGTAGTGCTAAATTCCTCCTAATGTACTCATTTTTGCATCAAAATTAGACTAGTCCTCATTCACAGTGCATCTCCTGGAAGCAAAATATAAATAAAATCTAAAATGAAATCAACAGAGCATTGCTTCCACTTTAACCTTGCGCTACATTCCTGCAAATTCTGTGGAGAAAGAGGAGAAAGTGGTGGAGTTGTGGAGTGAACAAGAGTCAGAGTTACATTTGGCATGTCTCTGATCCACCAATCAGCACTTTTTTTAGTGAGAAATCATATTTTCTGAAACAGCTCTCCTCTTTACATCTCCTCCAACTACAATAACGCAGCTAACCAACCGAGGCTGGCAGCAAGACAAAATCTAAAACTTAACATTTGTACACAGAAATAGTTTATCAGATAATACTGGTGCCGAATTGACAAGAATTGCCGAAATGCCGAGTTATGTGTTTTTGCACACATAAGGAATTGTTAATATGTTGTATTTCTTAAATGGTGTCCGCCATATTTTACACCAGAAGCAGGATGGGAAATAATCTCAAAAAGGAATCTAGTTGTAGTCTAAATAGTGACCCTGTAAGATCCCCAGTCTTTGCAAAACCTTAAAGTGTGTGACTAAAAACTCACATTGTCTTCAGATGTCAGAGGGTGTCACACTCTTGCCTTTGAAAAGTCTTTTCAAAGTCTTCTCGTGTATGGTAGGCATAAATTGCATTGCTCGTAAACATATTCAAGCACATGTTGGCACACAAACACACGCTCAGTCGTCATCAATCAACTCGTATCAAAACAAACAACTGAGGCTTTGAGCACTTATGTGGAGCCATATATCATATGTTAGTTTTAAAGTGGTTTCTGTATGTATTTACTCAGCGGTCAAAGCTAATGCGGAAACATGTAAATATTTCCCCGGACTGGGTAGGGAGGATCGGTGTGGCACTTCCCAGACCACCAACCAACACAGAGTCCCGGGAAGAGAATGAAACGCAACATCCAACTGCAAAATCCAGTGATAATTCTCTGTGGTTTGTGTAAGCGACCCCTTTCACATGCAAGTAGTCATGTAATCCATTGTTTTGCCCCACAGCCCAACAGAATGTGTGTCACCGCTTTTTTTTTTTTTTTTTTTAAAAAAAACATCTACAAGCCTGGTTCCTCCACATTTTTAGCCATGGACTCAGAAAACTGAGCATGAAAGAGCCCTCTCAGATCTCAGCTGAGGGTTTGGCTCTGCGCCTGATGAGGAGGATGTGATCACAGGGCAGCCACTGTGCAGAAGAATAGACAGGACGCGCCACCTTACCACCTTCTGCCTCTTACACCCACACCCGATCTGCCAGGAGGCCATAGAGGGAGCCTGTCCCGCCCCAGCTGCGAGGTGAGGAGGTGGGCTTCCCTGTGCTGCTGACAGATGCAGCCCCTCCTCTGACTCCTCTATCTGCCTCTCCTCCACCCTGGGGTCTTAATCTGCACGTCCAATCCTGTTAGCTGCCCTCTGCCAGTTTCTTCTGCTTCAAACCCAAACCTGCCGTGCCAACATTGGATCCAAAGATGGTGCCTCATCTGTATGTGATGAACAAACATCCCCTGACACTGAGCTTCCATGCCAGGTGGACGGGGTTAACACCCTGAGATAGGCTCTACTGACTGCTGTGTTTTGGTTGTGTTTCAGGTTTCTCTGCTGAGATGAGCCTCTATTTCAACACAGTGAACCCAAAACATAACACTCAGTACGTTTACATGCACAGTTTAATTCCACTTTTAATCGGAATGAAAGGCCATTCCGATTAAAAGTGGTCATGTAAACAGTCATTCCGATTGAAAAACGGTCATTCCGATTGAAAATTAAATCTGATTAAAGGGGGTGGTTTATTCCGTTCGTCATTCCGAATGAAAGAATTCTGTGTGCATGTATACACTCATTCCTCTTTAAGTTCATTCCGGTCTTTCTGCGCATGCTCGTTTCCTTGCCCTTCTGGCGCGAAGACGTATATAGCGCGCATAGCAACAGGCTGCATAGCAATGGGCTGAGATAGAGCAGTCGGACTTGTTGCACTCACCGGTTTCCATTCGCCACAGCACGGTCTTCTACCTCCCTTCTTCGACCTTCTACCTCCCTTCTCCTCCTCAACAGATGAAGCATTAGCAGAACACGGTTGTTGTCGTACTGCTGCTTCAAGAATATAAGCAAAACAAGCCCGAAAAAGGCACTAAGAACGGTGTCGTCAAGCATCTTGTTATCCGGAGCGAGGACTACAGTGTTTTCTTCCAGTAAACATAAACACGTAACATCCGCCCCGCCCCCTATCCAATCAGAAACGTTCCCTGGCCCAAACGTTGCACAGACCTGAATAAAGGCGATTGAACTGATCTCCCATGTAAACCCTCATTCGGAATGAATATTTCCCATGTAAACTACCTGGAAAGACTTTAATTCCGAATGATTTCATTCAGATTTATTTCATTCCGAATGAGAAGCCATCATGTAACCGTAGCCACTGTGGGAGAAATGCGTTGTTACCTCTGTCAATTAAATTTAAAAACAAATTGTTTTGTTCAGAGGCTTGTTCATTTCCATATTTTTGTTCCACAGTTTTAATCATTTATCACCACATTAATAAAACCAAGACGACATTAAGTAACCACATTTTATGTTGGAGGTTTGCTCGTTGTCATAGTAACACAACAAGCTTAATGGCTCATCAGTTTTTGGTGAAAATTTGCTCTAAATTTGGATGGAAACTTGACAGTGGAAAATGATCTGAATAAAGATGCAGTGATTTGTTGACTGGACGGATGAATTGAATGCTTGGTTTTTTTTTGTTTTTTGTTTTTTTTACAGTGCTCAATGCTCAGAGCAACATATATGGTTTACAGAGCAAGAAAGTCCACTGCAGGTGGGCAGGAGGGGAGATGGATGGGTCCAACAAGCGTTCAAGACCAACAAACAACAACAACAACAACGGTTGCAGCATTTCTGGCGCTGGGTGTTTTATAATCGACACGCCACTGCCTTTCTGGCTGCGTTTGTAAAACTCAAAGCCATCTATCTCATCCTCCTCCTGTTTGGATGGGAACTTCACCATGGTGTTCAGTAGACAGGTGAGGGTGTTTGAAACACGGTGAATGTGTACATGAATTACCTTGGCAATTACTGACTGGAAAGATCCTGTTGCATAAAACCACAGAGCAATCATTAATTGCAGAGGGGCTGGAAGAGCGAAAATTTGAAAGTGATCCAACTTAGGCATTATCATCAGTTGCTCATCATTAAGGGTGTCTGTCAGGTTTTCCCGGTCGTGAAGCACTCATCTCGGGATGCCTTTATTTTCCTCATTTATCACCATAAACTCTGCCATGTTGCGGTTAAGATGCAGTAAGACTTTTGCCACCTTAACTTTAGTTTTTGTCCCACCACGTTTCCCCCTGATGCCCCCGGACACTGTTTAACAATAATGGTAACCGACCACCTATCATGCCGACATGAACGGCAGCTTTTTTCCTCAGTGTCTGACACCGGAAGTCACTGCCTAAGTGCCAATTTTCGACAACTTCAGAGTGAGACCGGGTTGATTTCCAATGTTAGTAACGCACTTTAAGATTTTGCAAAGACTGGGGATCTTGCAGGGTAACTATTTAGACTCAGTTCCTTTTGAGATTATTTACCATCCTGCTTCTGGTGGAAAATATTACACCAAACTCCCTTTAAGAAATATAAAATATTTACAATTTCTTATGTGTCTGCAAAAACACCTCACTCTAAAAACACAAGATAAAATATGTCATCTGTTGACAGTATTCTTGTTAATTTGGTATCAATATAATTTATAAAGGTAAACCTCCGTTGGTTAGCTGCGCTATTTTATGACCAAGGAATATTATTATTTTGATCAATACAGGGATTACTATTATTTATTATGATAATTCATTGTTTATGAAAACAAAATATTTTTTATTGCACATTTAAATAAACAGAGCCCTGCTATCACTTCTGTGTAGTGCTAAATTCCTCCTAATGTACTCATTTTTGCATCAAAATTAGATTAGTCCTCATTCACAGTGCATCTTCTGGAAGCAAAATATAAATAAAATCTAAAATGAAATCAACAGAGCATTGCTTCCACTTTAACCTTGCGCTACATTCCTGCAAATTCTGTGGAGAAAGAGGAGAAAGTGGTGGAGTTGTGGAGTGAACAAGAGTCAGAGTTACATTTGGCAGGTCCTGTTTGTGCATGCGTGTGTATTTAAGGACTATATGTATATGACAACAGACAACCTTGGGGATTAATACAGTATATTTTCTTCTTCTTCTAAATAAAACATTTGCTTCTAGTGGCAAAGCAAATTCACATTGGTGCATCGCATGGAGTTCAACTTTGTTAAAAACTGTGGTGAAGTTGAAGCCTTCATGACATGTCTCAATTTTAAAAGTCCCTTTTGCATCCCCTCTACTTTCAAAGTCTTGTTTTTAACCAAATAATTGTTAATACACTACTGTTTGGCCAGATGTCTGATCCTGGCTGAGAATGTGAACTGAGATGTTGTCCCCCAGTTTTTCAAACCTAAGTTGCACCCTTGGGTTTGCATTATTGCATCAAAGAATTGGCCTGAAAAAACTTTGATTTCCAGATTTAAAACCTAACCTTATTGATACCTACAAAAGCGCTTTTCCCCACTCAGCGACACACCCGCTGAGGATAAAACTCTGGTTATTGGCAGCTCTATTCTGAGGAACGTGAAGTTAGCAACACCAGCGGCCATAGTCAAATGTATCCCTGGGGCCAGAGCGGGCGACATTGAGTCAAATTTAAAACTGCTGGCTAAAGCTAAACGTAGATTCAGTAAGATTGTTATTCACGTCGGCGGCAATGACACCCGGTTACGCCAGTCGGAGGTCACTAAAATTAATATTGCCTCGGTGTGTGAATATGCAAAAACGATGTCGGACTCCGTAGTTTTCTCTGGACCCCTCCCAAATCTGACCAGTGATGACATGTTTAGCCGCATGTCATCATTTAACCGCTGGCTGTCCAGGTGGTGTCCAGCAAACGATGTGGGTTTTGTTAATAATTGGCAAACTTTCTGGGGAAAACCTGGTCTTATTAGGAGAGACGGCATTCACCCCACTTTGGATGGAGCTGCTCTCATTTCTAGGAACCTGGCAAATTTTATTAGTAATTTAAATCCCTGACAACCCAGAGTTGAGACCAGGACAGAGAGTTGCAGTCCTAAACGCCTCTCTGAGCTTCTAGTTCAGTTACCCAGCCATAGTTTTCATAGTTTTATACAAACGGTGTCTGTCCCCCGACCACCTAAATTATTTAAATCTAAAATTAAACAAAGAGGAGTTGTGCATAACAACCTCATAAAAATTAAAACCTCTTCTGTGACAGAAAGACAAAACAGGAGAATTAAATGCGGACTGTTAAATATCAGGTCTCTATCGTCTAAAGCAGTGTTAGTAAACGAATTAATATCAGATAATCATACTGATTTACTCAGTCTCACTGAAACCTGGCTGTGTCAAGATGAATATGTTAGTCTAAATGAGTCCACTCCTCCCAGTCATAATAATACCCACATTCCTCGAGGCAGCGGCCGAGGAGGGGGAGTTGCAGCCATTTTTAACTCTAGTCTGTTAATCAGCCCTAAACCTAAACTAGATTATAATTCATTTGAAAGCCTCGTTCTTAGTGTTTTACATCCGACCTGGAAAACCTCGCAGCCACTTTTATTTGTTATAGTGTACCGTGCTCCTGGCCCGTATTCTGAATTTGTATCTGAATTCTCAGAGTTTTTATCCAGTTTAGTTCTTAAATCAGATAAAGTTATTATTGTAGGCGATTTTAACATTCATGTCGACGTTGATAATGACTCCCTGGCTACCGCGTTTATCTCATTAATAGACTCCATTGGCTTCAGTCAGGGTGTACATGAACCCACTCACTGTTTTAACCATACCCTCGATCTAGTTCTGACGTATGGAATTGAAATTGATAACCTAAAAGTCTTTCCACAGAATCCCTTGCTATCAGATCATTATCTGATTACTTTTGATTTCTTTTTACTCGATTACACGCTACTCAGCAACAGTTACTATACTAGATGTTTATCAGATAGTGCTGTCACAAAATTTAAGGAAAAGATTACTTCGTCGTTAAATTCAATACCAATACCTTCAGTAACAGAGGTTTCCCGTGCCGACTTTAACCTCTCCCAAATTGATCATTTTGTTGATAGCGCCGTAGGCTCGCTGCGAACAACGCTCGACTCTGTAGCTCCTCTTAAAAAGAAGTTAACAAAGCAAAGAAAGTTTGCTCCTTGGTATAACTCTCAAACCCGTAGGTTAAAACAAATATCGCGAAAATTTGAAAGGAATTGGCGATTAACCAAACTGGAAGAATCTCGTTTAATCTGGACAGACAGTCTCAAAACTTATAAGAGGGGCCTCCGCAATGCCAGAGCAAACTATTACTCAGCATTAATAGAAGAAAACAAGAACAACCCCAGGTTTCTTTTCAGCACTGTAGCCAGGCTGACTGAGAGTCAAAGCTCTATTGAGCCTTGTATTCCTTTAGCCCTTAGCAGTAATGATTTTATGAGCTTTTTTAATGACAAAATTCTAACTATTAGAGGCAAAATTCATGACCTCCTGCCCTCAGATGGTAGGCCTACCTATCTAACCTCAAACACAGCTGTAGAATCTAATATATATTTAGATTGCTTCTCCCCAATTTCTCTTCAAGAATTGACCGCAGTGATTTCTTCATCTAAATCATCAACGTGTCTCTTAGACCCCATCCCAACTAGGCTACTTAAGGAGGTCTTTCCTTTAGTTAACACTCATATATTAGATATGATCAATATATCCCTATTAACAGGCTATGTACCACAGTCTTTTAAGGTAGCTGTAATTAAACCTCTCCTAAAAAAGCCCACCCTGGATCCAGAGGTGTTAGCCAACTATAGACCAATATCTAATCTTCCCTTTATGTCAAAGATCCTTGAGAAAGTAGTCGCAGACCAGCTGTGTGATTTTCTCCAGGATAATAATTTATTTGAGGAATTTCAGTCAGGATTTAGAGTGCATCATAGCACTGAGACAGCTCTAGTTAAAATTACAAATGACCTTCTGATTGCTTCAGACAAAGGACTCGTCTCTGTTCTTGTTTTATTAGATCTTAGTGCGGCGTTTGACACAATTGACCATCAAATTCTACTGCAGAGACTGGATCACTTAATTGGCCTAAAAGGTTCAGCACTAAGCTGGTTTAAATCTTATTTATCTGATCGTTTTCAATTTGTTGACGTTCGTAATGAATCATCCTTACGTACCAAAGTTTGTTTTGGAGTTCCGCAAGGTTCTGTGCTCGGACCAATCCTATTTACTCTATATATGCTTCCTTTAGGTAACATCATTAGAAATCACTCTATAAATTTCCATTGTTATGCGGATGATACTCAGTTGTATTTATCGATGAAGCCAGAAGAAAGTAATCAATTAACTAAACTCCATAACTGCCTTAAAGACATAAAAAAATGGATGAGCACCAATTTCCTGATGTTAAATTCAGACAAAACTGAAGTTATTGTTCTTGGCCCCAAACAACTCAGAGACTCTTTATCTGATGACATAGTTTCTCCAGATGGCATTGCTCTGGCCTCTAGCACTACCGTAAGAAACCTCGGAGTAATATTTGATCAAGATTTGTTTTTTAATTCTCATTTAAAGCAAACCTCACGGACTGCATTTTTTCATCTGCGTAATATTGCGAAAATTAGGCCTATCCTGACCCGAAAAGATGCAGAAAAATTAGTCCACGCTTTTGTTACCTCAAGGCTGGATTACTGTAACTCTCTATTATCAGGTAGCTCTAGTAAGTCCTTAAAAACTCTCCAGCTAATTCAGAATGCAGCAGCTCGTGTACTAACAGGAACTAAGAAACGAGATCATATTTCTCCTGTTTTAGCTTCTCTGCACTGGCTCCCTGTAAAATCCAGAATTGAATTTAAAATCCTACTGTTAACTTATAAAGCTCTAAATGGTCAAGCTCCGTCATATCTTAGAGAGCTCATAGTGCCATATTATCCCACCAGAACACTGCGCTCTGAGAACGCAGGGTTACTCGTGGTCCCTAAAGTCTCCAAAAGCAGATCAGGAGCCAGAGCCTTCAGCTATCAGGCTCCTCTCCTGTGGAATCATCTTCCTGTTACGGTCCGGGAGGCAGACACCGTCTCCACATTTAAGACTAGACTTAAGACTTTCCTCTTTGATAAAGCTTATAGTTAGGGCTGGCTCAGGCTTGCCCTGTACCAGCCCTTAGTTAGGCTGACTTAGGCCTAGTCTGCCGGAGGACCCCCCTATAATACACCGGGCTCCCTCTCTCTCTCTCTCTCTCTCTCTCTCTCACTCTCATCCTATTACTGCATCTTGCTAACTCGGCCATTCTGGATGTCACTAACTCGGCTTCTTCTCCGGAGCCTTTGTGCTCCACTGTCTCTCAGATTAACTCATATCTCAGCGGTGCCTGGACAGTGTGACGTGTGTGGTTGTGCTGCTGCCGTGGTCCTGCCAGATGCCTCCTGCTGCTGCTGCCATCATTAGTCATTAGTCATACTTCTACTGTTATTATACACATATGACTATTGTCACACAAGTATACTGTCAGATATTAATACATACTTTCAACATATTGTACCACAGTAGCCAGAACTATAACTATAATATTATTACTTTCATTAATGTTGTTGTAAGCTACTGTCATTACCTGCATCTCTCTCTCTCTCTCTCTCTCTCTCTCTCTCTCTCTCTCTCTCTGTCTCATTGTGTCATATGGATTACTGTTAATTTATTATGCTGATCTGTTCTGTACGACATCTATTGCACGTCTGTCCGTCCTGGAAGAGGGATCCCTCCTCAGTTGCTCTTCCTGAGGTTTCTACCTTTTTTTTTCCCCGTTAAAGGGGTTTTTTTTTGGGGAGTTTTTCCTTATCCGCTGTGAGGGTCTTAAGGACAGAGGGATGTCGTATGCTGTAAAGCCCTGTGAGGCAAATTGTGATTTGTGATATTGGGCTTTATAAATAAAATTGAATTGAATTGAATTGAATACAGTTGCTTCTTTTAATTAAGGTAGAGTGGGGAAACTATTATGACTTACAGTCACAAGAAAAGTGAATGCATTACTTCATCAGGACAAGTCAGGACCTCTGATCTGATCACGCTTCTTAGTGTGAAGCGATCAGAACTGGCATAATCAAAGCCTTATTCCCAGTGAAATATAAACACCTCATGTTTTTTTAATCTTCTAATCGAGCTGAACAACAACAGATTTACTCTTCAACTGTGTGACTCGCTTATCTTGATAAACTCTCACTCTCACACACCATGGCGTTTGATCCTGTCTGGAGATACCACCAGCAGACAGAGAGGACTGTCTTCTCTTTGTCCCTGCAGACTTCAGGCCCCTCAGAAGGCCTCTGTGTTCCTGGCACAGAGCTCTTTTAAGGGACACCACAGGGTGAATATAAGCGCTAATGTTTGGGAAGCAACGCATGTGACTCCCACCGCACGCAGTAACAAATTCAACTTTGATCTCCATCATGATTGCGAGGAGAGAGTTTGCAACTGGCCCCTCAACTCAAAGGGCACAAAGGACAGTCTCACTGGACGAGGGAAAATGCATGTCCAATTATAAAGAGCTGGCACAATGCCCTCAGCAAGAGGGGACACACAGAAAGCAGAAACTCACTACAAAGTAAAATGCCTCCTCCCTGTTTGGAACAGACCCAAAAGCTTCCTCTTTTATTATCCCACTGACAATTTAGGTATCTTTGATTGAGCAGCGAGCGATAAACCCTCAAAGATAACAACATCAACCTGTGCTCAGCAGGCGAGAGTGCAATTTATGCATTATCATCCCTGAGGCATGTAACGCACACGCAACTTGTGACCAAGGTCAGAGCCTTCAGCGCACATTAGCACAAGTAAGTATGTCATTGGCAGGAAGAGAAGATGGTTCATGCTAAGCTGAGAATAAGCAGGTCAATGTATGGCTTCAATATCACCCAAAGCAAAATGTGGTGATCATTTGGTTTCCTCACCCATGGGCGTTTTATGAGACAGTGGGCCCCTGGGCAAAGATATGCAAAAGGCCCCAGCACCTCTCCTACACAGAAGCAAGACTTAGACTTTGTGATGTTTTTTCCTAATTTTTTGTTGTTGTTTATGTGTCTTTGAGGTAATTTTGTGTCTCTCTAAGGTATGTTTGTGTCTTCTTTGGTCATTTTGCATCTTGTTGGGGTAATTTTGTGTCTTTTTTAGTTGTTTTGTGTTTTTCTGAGATTATTTTGTGTCGCTTTTTGGTTGTTTTGAGCCTTTTTGTAGTTTTTTTGTCTCTTTGTCATTCCTTTTCATCTCTTCAGGTCATTTTCAGTCTCCTCCTTGTCGGTTCATGTTAATTTGATTAACATTCTGCAGGTGAAGGGTAGAGGGCCCCCTTACACTTGGACCATTTAGTAATCCATCCATGCATGCACCTGAAATAAATTTCAAACCTCCAATCAAATCCCTGCAAATGCCAGTAAAGTATATTTCTGACATGTTCAAATGACTTAAGTCTTCACCTTCTTTTGGCCAAAATGTTTCAATCAAGAAAATGAAAGAGGCATTTAACTTCACGCCACGTGATGCCGAGATCCATAAAATATTATTTAACTGCCCTCATAAAAACACGGGCTAGGTATTAACAGGGGACTGCCAAATCTCATTACGTGGAGGCTGGAAAAACAGACGAGTGGCTCATATCAAAACAGCCTCAACAATTATTAAACCAATTTTACAAGCAGATGGAGGCCGCTTAGTCTCATCCACAGCGTGTGGTTGAATATGGGGGAAGCCGTTTGGTTTCGTACTGGAGTCTAGGGAAAAGCCAATGCTGTAATCGCTCCTTGTTGGGCTCATGAGAGAGTTCCCATGAGACAAGAGGAGGAAAAACCTCAGCAAGTGCCCCAGAGTTTGCTGGGTTCCCACACCCTGCGGGCCCTGTGGCTACCCACGCGGTGAGCCCAGGTATGCGTGGTATGTCACCTGCACACTGAGGGAGCTGTCAGAGACCCGGCCGGAGGCTGGTACACCCCTGCTGAGAAACTTGCTTTAAACACTCTAGATGAAGTGTGAGAGAAAGAGCACTCTGGCTGCTCCAAGAAGAGTCTAAAGCTTTTTATGTAACCAGCTCCCATCCAAATTGTCCAATGAGCTTTGGCTTCAGAATGGCACTTTACACCAGCTCCTCAGGAATCAGGCTGACACACTGAGAAGACACAGAGTGAGCACTCGTCCCCTGAGCTTGGCATCCTGTAACACACATGGCGTGAGAATGGGGCCCACGCCGAGGACGACATTGTCAGTGGATTTCTACTGTATAATTACACTCAATTAGTTTGAGCTGCTCAGTAATAATATCAAACCTTGCCGTTTGTCTGCCTGACGATGTGGCAGCCAATCAGATTAGACTGAGCATTTCTTCCCATCCAGCTACAGAGCCTGCTCCCCTGCTAAGTTTTATGTCTCCATTCTGTATTGTAACAACCAGCTGTAATGGGCTGTGGGGGGAGAAGAAGGAGGAAATCCAGCCTTGCCAAGCGGACTCCATGCTGGCTTACCATCTAATTCATTTGCACTTAAATTTAGCATAAACCAAACTAATTTGTCTGTTGTGGAGCTTGTTTCTGGGACAATTTTATTGTCTTACTTTCGCCAGTGGCGAATGGGCCAGGGAAAGAAGTTGCAGCCTGATACAACAGCATGGCAGCAAATCAGCACGTAAAAGACTTTATACGAGGAGGAGGCTTGACAAAAGCCAGGGGGATTTTGCTAAACCCAAATGCTTCGGAGATAAACAGGAAAGCACTACCACATGCTGTTTATTCAATACAACTCACAACTATGCAGCAAGCGTTTAATCAGTAATGTGGAGCACTTGATTATTAACCCTCCCCTGCAGAGTGTTTTCAATTTGGCCTTTTGTTATCAATTATCTCTGAGCATGATTGCACGGCTGCACACATTATAAATGTCGGCGGGGATAAGGGTGTGGAAGAGAAAACAAGGACATGCATTCAGCAATTTAGGCATCCTTGGGTTGATGAGTATTACTTCACGGCTTGAGGAAATGCTTGAAACACCACATCTTGGATGGAAGCACTTTAGTAAATGGAAAAGAGACATTAGCTACAGACAGACCAAGACAAAAATAAGAAGACAAGAGGGTAAGGAGAGGTGCATTTCTGGCAACGATGAGCATCCAGTATGATCTGAGTACATGACGGGACATCATATCCATTCCAACAAGCAAGCCTGAATGTTTAAGTGCATTAAAGGAATAGTTTCAGTTTTTAAAGTGGGGTTTTATGAGGTATTTATCCACAGTCAGTGTATTACCTACAGTAGATGGCAGTCAACACGCCCCCAGTTTGGAGAAGCAGACAGTAGTACCGCCATCGAAGCTGAGCAATGTACTGCTATGGATGGAGGCAGCGATTCCCAATGGGTGAACCACCTCAAATGATGCTGTTGTATCACTCTCCTCTGAGCCAGACTCTATCAAGAAAAATAGTGATTTAACGTTGCTGAACACAGGAGCCGCTGGTCTACCATTGCCTCAATCACTTAGTTTGTTAGTGTTATTGTGTGAATTTGATGTTTTAAGGGGTCAGTTTGGATTCACCACAGTCACACAATATCATTAACAAACTAACTGTTCGAGGCAACGGTAGACCCGCAGCTCCTGTGTTCAGCAAGCTTAAATTACTGTTATTCCCAGTGGAGTTTGATGGCTTTGGCGGGATGCCACCAGAAGAAGAAAGGGCTGTCTGCGGCAAGGTAAAGCATTAAAAAATATTCCAAATGTAACACAAACTTTAACTGATATTGATTTTTTTTTTGTTGATTTTTTTTAGTTGTTGATGTCCCTGTCCACAGCAGTACTTAATTTAGCTTCTACATTGGTACTCCTGTCTGCTTCTTCAAACTGGGGTCGCACCAACCACCATCTACTGTAGGAAATACACTGACTATGGATACTTCATACTGTACAACCCCACCTCAAAAGATTCAAACTCTCCCTCAAAGGTGATTATGCACTACTTCAGACATGCTGATTAGCCAGTTTAGAAAAGCCTTTCATCTCAGGTTGGATTAAGGACGTCTGTGTTGCGCCAAACTTTCCAATAACAACAATCTGTCAGTCAGGCCAGCTGCATATAGGTGAAAAAATAGGCAGAGCTTCAAGCATGTTCTTTTCTCTGCATTCCTACTAATCAAAGCACTCACTAAAAGATGTTGGCTATATGTAGGCTAAATGTATTTTTCAGTTGAATAAGTGAAACCATCAGACTCTTTTAGGGCAAGTTAAATCAGGTCAAGCTAAATCTAGCAACTCACTTGCCTGACCAGGTAAGTGGCCACCAAATATTCTCTGTCAGTGGCCCCATATGGCTACTAAGTTTTCTTAAGTCACTTGTGAGAATTTGATTATATCGAGTTTAAAATGCCCCAGGCACTCAACTGTCAACATGTTGGATATGGCATCAGGGTCAGGATGGTGGGGACATAAAGCTGAGAAAAATGCATTTTTGTCAAAGACGTTTACATTTTTTTTTTTTTTTTTTTTATCATTTTCTCACGTCAGTTTGAATTTTATAAATGAGGGCTGTGGGCATATTTACATTCACACGAGAAGCGAAGAGTGGGCTCCTGAGCAAAAGTCCAGGGATTGTTGGACCCAACCACCACCCCTTCTGTCACGTCGATCTCCCACATTGTTGTTACATACCACACTAAAAGGTGGCTTTTTGCATCTGTGTCTGTCTGACGCTGAAATCACTGACAAAGTGGTGGTTTTTAAAAAGTTGGGAATGAGACTGAAAAATTTGGAAGTATGTATTATAGGTTTTCTACTGCTTCTTGTAATTTTTTTATTGCAGACATGACTGACTCAGGCACAAGGCTGGGAGGGATAGGAAGAGAAGTGGGGCAGAGGCAGGGAAGGGAGAGACATGAAAAGGGGTGAAAAACTTTTAAATTCAAATAAAATAGTTATTAGTTTTCATTCTGTTTATGTCTTTTCATTTATTAAAGTGTCGCAGTTAAGTGAGGCTGTGTCAGGTTGCCTTTTCTGTATTGATTTTACATAAGTTTGTGCCTATCTTTTGGCAACTCAGCCAACTAAAATGTACTTTCAACACCAAATTTAGAAGTTTGGTAGCCAAAAAGGCAAAAACTATTAGCCTCTATCCCTGCTTTGGCAGATTACCCTCCTCAGTCCTGATGTTTTAAATGTTTACCTCAGTAGAAATGTTGTATCAAACCTCTGTAATAGCCTCTACTGTATAGTATAGACCTCTGACAGAGCTTCTGCCATGACCTAGTTAAAGCTGGCTGGCAGCAGCTAGCAACAGCTCACAAACCATCCACGGCCATCGGGCTCACCGTGCGCGTCCCTGCATGACGAAGAGAGTCTCATCCGCAGGCAGGCATCAAATGATAAAAATAAATAGAGGCACAAAATCAACCCAGCAACACAGCTGTTATGTAATGCAAATGCTGCCCCAGTTACTCCCGAGTGCTGCTGTATGTGCTGCAACTCTGGGCCATCCCTGAGCTATATAACCTGATACAGATTAGATGGGAGCCGAGTATGATAATAAAACGCATCAATAAGATGCTGAGAACGCTGACTAAGGGTCCAATTCATTTACAAATGTGTAAGGCCACACATCGAACACACAAACCTATACACAAACACAAAGTCAATTACTTATTCGAATGAACCCTGAAGCTTTAAGCAGCTTTGGCGCAAACACACTCAGGAAAATTCCCCCAAACCTCGCCTGCATACATTTAGGAAACATATGCCGACTCAATGCATTATGCATGTGTGAGGTAGCAGTCCTGACTGACATTCAAGCCCTATGTTCACCAAATTACCCATAGACGATTGATAGAAGCTTTGCATGAAGCCAGTCTATGAAACCCATCCAAAGAAGAGCAGACATAAATATTTTACCTGCTCCTCGGCTGACATATGGTATTTTGTCTTGAGCTTTGTGTGCTAGTGTGAAGTGAAAATCTGTCAGGGGTGTCCCCGGTGGACAATTTCTCTTGTTCATCATCCTAACAGCCCATGAAACATGTGGAATGCCTTGTGAAAGCAGCAAAGCCAAACATTTTCTGTGCGAAACATGAGTGTAATCTACCACAAGCTTGTGACAAAACAGAGTGAGCAGCACTCTGTCAAAACGTTGGCTCACATTGGGTCATCTGCCCAGGTCGTACACTCCAGTTATGTAAAGTGCAGTGTTAGCAGATGAGCCTCTGCGTTATGTTAATATTGGGGGACTGGTCGAAACTGGTTCGCAGGTGACACGAGGGTGGGGCGGGGGGGGGCAGAACATGCCTGGCGTCTGACGGAATGTCAGAGACAGTTTCTTGTGTTTTCTCAGATGCCTGAAAAAATAAATGTATCAGCGGCTCATATCCTCCCAGGAAAAGGAGTGTTTACAGGACTTAGTAGGTTTATCTGTGCCAGGGCTAACAGGGCCAGCAGGACCACGAGGGCCAGAGACATCAAGTCCCCTATCAGCACTGGAAGAATAAAGAACCAGGTTTGAGTTTAGAGACAAACTCCATGGCCCCAAACTGCTCGCTGAACAAAGGCTCATATAGTGCTGACAATAACCAGTAAATACACAGTTTTCATGTCTTTAGATATAAGTAACTTCAAAGCATCCACAATAAATAAATCACATCCACACTGAGTGAGATGATAATGTCTGTGTCATTGATTCAGCATGAATAAATGCTTCTTTAAATCAAACAAAATGGTTTCAATTAAAATGTTATGACAGGAAATCTCTCTTTTATGATGTGTAGAGAATCTACCATTACCATTACAAGTGATATTTCATGCCTTTACTAACACCAAGAAAGACATATGTCTTTACATATATGTATATAGGGCAAGTTTGATATTTTTCAACCTGGACCCTATTTCTCCATATTTTTGTGTTTAAGGGGCTAATGGGAATAACAGTGAAACAGCTATACAGGCTGCAATGTAACCACTCAGGGCATGTTTGCACCGTCACTTTACTTGTTTTTGCCACTGACAGGCTCTAATTGTTATTATAAGTGTCTGACAACATTATGTAACGGATCCCTACAGAGATAGACCTTTTTTTTAAAGAGTAAGTTCCTTTTTGTTCAATCAAAAACAGCCTCAAAATCGCCATCGCCAAACCCACCAGCATGTATAGAGCCAGCATATTTTCACATCTAACTGGATAAATTAAGGGTTTATTTGAACCAAACCAGAGTTGGTGATTGTTGGAACAGTGGAATGATGAACCAAGATGTTTTTTGTGAATTTTAATTGAATAAACATCCTTTGAATAAAGTGTGTTTTACGATAATAAAACTACTGTTTATTTAAATGGAGTCTGGTGGGTTTACTGCCCCAAGCAAGGGAAATCAAGTATCTCGGGGACTTGTTCACGAGTGAGGGTAGAATGGAGTGTGAGATGGATTGTCGTGGTAAGGAGGAAGCTGAGCTAGAAGGCAAAGCTTTCGACTTAATGGTCCATCTACGTTCCAACCCTCACCTATGGTCATGAGCTTTGGGTAGTGACCGAAGAATAAGGTTGTGAATACATAGGGCCAAAATGAGTTTACTCTGAAGGGTGGCTGGGCTCAGCCTTAGAGATAGGGTAAGGAGCTCGGACATCCGGAGGGAGCTCGGAGTAGCTCCTTCGCATCAAAAAGGATCAGTTGAGGTGGTTCGGGCATCTGATCAGGATACCTCCAAGGTGTCTACTGTTAGAGGTGTTCTGGGCACATCCCAATGGTAAGGGGCCCGAGGGCAGACCCTGGAAAGCTGGAAAGCATCACTAGGGACAGGGACGTCTGGAGCTCAGCCTGCTGGCCATGTGACCTGGCTTTGGATATGTATGGAAAGTGGGGTGCGCTGGTGATGGTGATTTCAGAGAAAGGATCCCTACAGAGACAGACTTTTCTATAAAGAATTAGTTCCTTTTTGTTTAACAAAAAACAGTCCCAAAATTGTCATCACCAAACCCACCAGACTCCATTTAAATAAACATTAATTTTAGCGTGTATTGAGCCAGGATATTTTCACATCTAATTGGGTGAATTAAGGGTTTATTTCAAGCAAACCAGAGTGATTGTTGGAACAGTGGAAAAACGAACCAAGATGGCTTTTGCAAGTTTTATTTTGTTTCTGTTGACTTCGAATTAAGTCTGTTTAACAATGACAAAAATATTTTTTTATTTAAATTCTGGTGGGTTTGAAGGTGGCAATTTCAGGGCTGTTTTTGGTTAAACAAAAAGGATCTTACTCTTTAACAAAAAGGTCTATCTCTGTAGGGATCCTTTACATGATGTTGTCAGACACTTAGAATAACATTCTGAGCCTTTCAGTGGCAAAAACAAGCACCTTTAGTGGATGTACATCCGCCAAGTGTCTACATTGCGGCCTGTTTTGCGGCTGCAGACTGCAGCTGTCTCACTTAAGCTAGTTTCACAAAATTGTTGTTCCCATTTGTCACGAAGACACAAAAACATCAGAAAATAGGGTCTAGGTTGAAAAACACTGGTAACAAACTTGTTCTTCAACTTTAAATTTGCTCCTACCAATCACAAAAGCAGCATGCACTCTTCATGGTTGCTCATGCCATGGAATCAAATCTGCACACTGCCACCAGATCTATGCTGGACCTTTACCAAAATGCTCCAGGCTTCCTCATGTCCCACTATTAAAACAACCCGGCACCCTTATGCTCCCGCTGCCCCGAGTGAGAATAAGTTACTGAGGGAGGAAAGAGTGGAGACAAAAAGAAGAAAACGATAAAGTAAGACAAAGAGACAGACTTGAGTAAGGTCGCAAGAGGAGAGAGAGTGAGAGTTAAAGGAGGACAAACATGAGAAAGTCAAATGAGTGTACAAGAGAGGAGGAAGGCGAAAAGAAGGGAAAAAAGGGAAAAAATGCATGCATGGATAGTCGAGTGGACAAATGTGAGCATGTTGAATCATAAACCCATATCACAAATATGACCTACTTTCATTTCCCTCACAGTAAATCAGGTTGCCGTGTATCCAATTAAAGCAATTAAAGCCACAGTAAATCCCATATCAACTAACAACCAGTAATGACAGTGATAGCGTTCGGGAAAGTCTTTATGAATCACACAGTCGTTGGATAAGAAACTGCACAAAAGCAGGTCCACTGTGTAACAGGAAATTACACATTCACAAACCGCTGTGGATAAATTATAAATTATCTCGCCAGTGTCTCGCCTCAATTGCTCTGGTGTTTCTTCTAGATTCACTCTCACAGTTTTTAGGAAATGTTTGACAGTCAGAGGTTTGTCAACATCAAGAACATCAATTTTTGATGTTCTCTGGATCACAGAAGTTATTTTGTGTTTTTTGATATTAAAAATTTAGTTTCTTGGTGTATCTATAGCTACGTTCACATTACTGGGCTTAATGCTCAAATCGGATTTCTTTTTCCAGATCCAATCTTTCTGCCTAGACTGTTCACAATCATGTCTGAAATGACCAACATCCGACATCAGTGTCTCTGCTGTGAAATGCCTCAAATGCAACCAGTAACATCACACAAATGTGTGTTGGAACAACAACAAAAAAACATCACATTTGTGAGCAAGCGTTTGGGGGAAAAAATTAAAGACATAGCAATGCAAGCTCTCATTTACCAAATAATGTGCCGCTGAAGTCCATGGATGTATAGAGACCTTTGCTGTGGTGTCCAAGTGTAGCCATCCAGCTAACCTCCAGTTTAGCCATCTGCTAACTTGAATGGGGTTAAAATGATTTAGTTGTGTATCTCTTCCAGACTGAATGGATCAAATCCTGAAAGTGTAGAGTCATTTCAAGGGGGGTTGTGACACTAATTTTCAGACGTCTCAGTCACAATGTATGTCCACGGCAGGGGTTGGCAACCTGTGGCTCCAGAGTCACATGTGGCTCTCTTCGACAGAAAATTATATAGAAATGAATGACCTTTTTTTTTTTTTACATTTTAGTGTTCATTTCTTGTTGTAGGCCTGAAGTGATTCTTACAGTCTCCAACTGTAAAAATGCATAGCCTATACACATAACATAATGTTTCATTTCATTTAATCAACCAGAGTCTTCCTAGCTAGTTAGCTGTGGATTGCAAATCCGAAAAGGGAAAAGTCTCAGGGGAAAATAGAGAATTTAATAGTGCGTGGACAAATATGTTTGCTTTTATTGGCAATGCTGCAAAGTTAAAGTACCAAATAATCAAAAATAGCCCTCTGCAGAATAGCCATCTTGTGCTAAAACATATGATTAAATGCTCCTTAAGATCTACAGCTACAGAAAATAAATGTGCTGTTAGGTTACATTATGTGGAAGGTTTCCAATGGCAGATTACTATAATAATTTCATTACACAAAACAAAATTCCATGACTTTTTCAAAACTTTCAATGATTTTACTAATTCCATGATCTTTCAAGGCCTGGCTTTTGGCTTTTCCAGGCTTTCCATGACCATGGGAATTCTGGTAAATACCATGGATGTATGGGAAGAACACTCATGAGTTACAATATGACTGTTCTTACAGCGGTTGCATGGTCAGTGATCAACAAATTCTCACTCCGACCTCGTCACATATCGACGTTTGGTCATGGACTTAACTTTAATAGTTGTCCTGCCACCTTTCCCCCTGATGCTGCCAGGCACAGTTAAACGACTGACTGACGACAGTATAACGCTGACTGGCCGCGTATCATGCTGACGTGAAAGGACAGCTTTTTACGACAGTGTCTGGTGTCAGAAGTCACCGACCAAGTGCTGGATTTCGAAGACCTCGGAGTGAGACCAGGTTACTGTGATTGGATTTGTTTTAGTTGTAGGACCAAACATCAATTTGGCCACTATCGCATAGAAAAAAAAAATTCTGTGTTGACACTACTCTGAAAAAATCAGATCTGAGCCACAATGGCTTGTAAGATGAACATAGCCTATGTTACATCAATCTAGTCAGGGATTTCCTACATCTCCTAGAATGCAATTGGAGATCCAGTGACCATGGACAGTTGGATGAAAACAGACACAAACATAATGGATAGATAAACAGATATCTAAAAGGATCTATATGAAATCTGTTCATCAGGGCAGCGCAGGGTTTCCTTTAATCACTGAGGGTCAGTTGCCTGTCAGCAGTGGGTTAACAGGTCATAAAGTCAGGTCAAGTCAATAAAGTCTGTTGACATCTTTCAGCTTCATTAAAGCCCCACAGTCAGTAACATTCACAACAAATTGCACCATAAACAACAAAATGCAGCATATAACTGTATTTTGCCTCATGGTTTATAGTGTATACAGTGTACAGTCTTTTTTTCTGATTAGTTACACTGAGAGACTGCACTCGAAGTGTGTTAGCTATTTCATCTGCAACAAATGTGTCCTAAATGGCTTCAGCATTTCCTATACCAGAATTCTATTTTAAGACTCTTGATGTATTATTTCCTGTGCAGTGACTGCACACTGTATGCACCGAGGGGGAATTAAGCTCCTTCACCATCATGCAGACACATCACAGCAGCCACTATATGTCCGCACTTGACATTCCAAAGAGGCTACTTGTGAGCAGATTCACCTTCAGTTAACCCTGAGCCAAAACAAGTTTCCACTCCTGTGATTCGCGAGAGTGGCGCGGGGTAGAGAGATAAGCTTGTCAGTCACCGGTGGCCACAGCGTGTTTCACAAACAGGCATGGGAGGTTGTTTTTTCTCTCTGCTGCTGCTTGACACGTGGACGTGTGTGGGGGAGTGTGTGTGTTTGTGTGCACTTTTGTTTTAGTGTTAATGCTTGAATCTCTAAACTAAAATGGAAGGAGTCTCTGTCTGTCTGTCTGTCTGTCCTTAAATTTTCTTGACATCCGTTCATCCTATCAACTTCACGCTTGCCGGGTGTATTGCTGAGGACCCAGGGAAGTGCAGTGCCAAGTGCAAGCTCTCAATATCAAAGGCACATATTTACTTGTAGTAAGCATATCACAAAAGCATAAATTTGGTAGTTGATAACAATACCAGATACATTTCATGAATCTTGATACCAAAGTTGATACCATGGCAAAAAAACAAACAAACAATACATCTCATGTACTTAAACATACACTCTTAAATGTAATATAAATTGTATTATTAATCCCTGATGATCCCCCTCCAACACAAAATACTAGACGTTGTGGGTTCATGAGATTTTTGGGGAGGCGAGGAAGCATATTTTTCCTCCTTTGCTGTTATTGTTCAGCACTTGTACTCAACATAGATTTGTATATGGACATGGACGGAGGCTCATACATTTTGTCCATATTTGTGCACAAAACAAAGTAGTACCACTGTAGATATTGTAGCTTAGTTTAAGATGACTGTTGCAGACAACAAAGACATTTTAAAAATGGTGGAACGTAACAAATCTGTGATATAGGCCATGTGTACATGAAACCAATGTGTCTGGTTGCCTGATTCAGCTGTGACTCAGCATAATTGATTCAGGCCAAATCAGCTGGCCCAATTTTGGCTGCAGACTCTGCCATCACTGGGGACACTCAGCACCTCATCATGCTGCTGGCATTCGAAGCATAGCGTAAATACGCAGCACTCACATTACAAAGAATTCATAAACTACACAGGCTTCTGGAAAAAAACTTAATGGCAGACCAGAACACTTGTATGCATATATGCTGTCCTGTCAAGTACAGAAGAATACCATACTGGAGAAAACAAAAACAAATACTGTCATGCTTTCAAAACTTTGGCATCAACCTGGTACCAACATATTAGTTCACATGACTTCCCTAATTAGCAGTACATTACCACCACGAGAAATACACACTGTGAGGTGTATTGAGAGGGGATCTCTCACTCTCTGTTGCTCACTGCAGTACTTTCAGGAATAGATGAAGAAAGAGAGACCGGATATATTACATTGTAACTTTAATAATAAACGCTTTGTTCCCAGTCCTAAGGTAGCAAAGTTTCAAGTGTGAAATTGTTTGGATGGGCAGGTCTTGAGAAAAGTTGCAAGCAGGCCTGAGGCCAAGCACTCTGTCTATTCTGGACACTGTGCTGGTTTTCATAAATGTTAATTTTCTTGTCTGATTGATAGAATACAAAAGTAATCTACTACATTCTGATCATCACTGACTCATCATTGTCTCTCAATTCTAAACACTTGGTTTAAATGGATCTCATTTGCCAGAAAAAAGAAAGTAAAGCATCTTCCCACTGTATAAAGAGAATAAAGAGCGCCAAACAAATGCTTAGTGGGAAGTGCAGTCCAAACAATCAGCAGCAATGACAGCATGGTTCCAAAGACAACATCATAAACAAAAATAGTGACAGGTTCTACAGTTGTGGCCATTGGTTAAATCTAAAGAAATGTGTGTTTACCTGAAATTCTCTGCCAAGCTAAGTATAAGTTAAGTATAAGCAAGAATTTCCTTCTGGGGATGACGTCCTAAGTGCAGCAACAGATCATCAAGACAAAATGAGGCCATTCCACAATGTCTGCTTCCTGACTAAGTGACCATTCTGACAGAGCGTGTGTTAGGTGTGTGTGAGGATTGACTCACCGGCAGGCCGCTGTCAAGAGACAATCTCTTTAACTGCTCTCTCCTCTCCAGGTGTCTGTTCATGTTCCCTCGGCCCCGCAGCGATCCACACACCTGGGAAGCCCTGGAGGGAGGGAAAAGGGGAGGAGTGAGAGGACAGAGGGAGAAAGTCAACAAGGAACACCTCACGTCCGGTGGGTCACGTTTCAGCTGTTAGAGAGGGGCTTTCACCTTTCAAGGAAGATCAGAGTCCAAGTGAAAAGCAGCAGAGGCAGCACTTTCAGACACAGTTACAGTCTTTCTCTTTGAACTAACTGCTATTGCCATCTCTATAAATTCAAGCCTTACAGCAGCGGAAGTGCAAACCTCTCCTTGGGCCTGACAGGACTCTGGGATCACAAGGCTCCAGCTGGATCTTACTGCTTGCTCTCAGCGTCACCCATGCATCCCGCCCTCCAACCCAACCCCAAACCCCAAGCTTCAGCCCTTTTGTTTTTCTAGGCCTCTCCAAACAGTGCTGGGAACCAGTCCGACCTGGTCTGACTGAGGCCGCAGCAGAAGATAAACACTTCACTTCACGCATACTACTCCTTTACAAAGAGCCTGGGCTTTAGAGTCACTGCGGTGGTGCACAGAGTAAGCACACCATTTCCTCAGTGGTGAGGATGGGGTCAAAGGTCAGCTGATGGACGCTTTAGGGTCACAGACCCTGTCTGTAAAACACAACCTGTAGTACTGAGTGCAGTTATGCGTGGATAAATCCAAGATGTGTCCTACATAAAGAAGATAAAGATTCCACCTATATGTTAAAGGTACAATGTGTAAGATAAAGCCAGAGTTCTAATTTAGAACAATGAAAAAATTAACTAACATTGTCAAATATTTTAATTACATTATGTCAAAGATGCATGTATTGCATTGCAGAGATATCTACTGAAATGAGCATGCTAACGAGCTAATGCTAGTGTCACTTTTATTTAGGTATATTTTAAGTTTTTTTTTTTCTAGTCCAGTTTAGTTTCAGTTAGTTTCCACAGTGGGTTTGCTCATTTTATATTAATATTTATTAGTTTTAATTTTAGTTTTAGATTTTGTTTGTTACAATATGTGGGGCATTTGCCGGGGGCAAGATTTATTTTTATCTAAGTGAAGAGTAAAGGAGGATTTATACTCATGCATCAGCCTGATGCAGAGCCTATGCTGTAGCCTACACATGTGGCCTACGCCATTGTGAGCATTTATACATGTGGGATGGTGTGTCTGTGTCACTCTGCAGTTAGATTCACTGGTTGGTGGTGGGGTTTCTGTGAAGTGCTGTAAAGTTTAGTTGATTCAAAACACACATTAAACACACATTAAACATGGCTTAATAGAGACAATTTCAAACACAAGTACACAAATCAGCTTCACGTCGCAGAATTCAGACAAAACACTTGTCTTTATCTGGACACATTTTCCCCACAAATACAACATGCTAATGTTTTTAGCACAAGCCTATGGCATTTTACATTGTATAATTTTCCTCTACTATGAAGCCAGGGACAACAGCAACATTTCACAAAAGGTAACGTTACAAAATTCGGCTCCATTACAACTCACAAGGTTCACCAACAAAACAACTGTGTTATACTAAATACATTTTCCAACATGCTAACGTTATTAGCACAAGCCTATGGCATTTCACATTGTATAAATTAGCCTAGCAACTAGCGCAGAGTTCCCCTATTCAAATGAAGCCAGGATAAATCACACACAAGACTTCAAATGTGATTTTGTGGAGGCTTTTTTTGTGTCTACAATTTCTTGTTTCTCATCCGTATAAAGAGGAAAAAAAATTTCATCTTAAAAAAATGTGCGCAATGTGTAGTTACATTTCTGGAGAGGTGCATGCCAAGTTAAGGCATAGGTTACAGCGTATGCAGAGCCATGGCATTGTTTCAACACAAAAAGCAGCTGTGTGGAACTTTCCATTTTCTTTGATTATAGCGCCCCTTTTGGTCGAAGTGGTATGACACCCACAGCCTCGTGTCGTAAAATTCTGACTGCAGCCTTCAGCTTCATTCGTAAAATCTCGACTGCAACGGCAATTACCGCATGCATTTGTTTTGGAGAGCAAGAGGAAAATCATAAATGTTCTGGTGTAGCTCTGAATTTCTTATAAACTCAGGACAACTGCCAGCTGTATATTTGTGTTCATGGTCACAGTCACAGATCAGGTTACTAGACAAAAGCGGTTCACATCAGCTAACGTTACATTTAGCTTGCTTATAACTTCCATGTCGTCATATATTGAAGTTAAACAACATCTAACAAGTTGCGGTATATTTTCTAAATAAAAACAAAAATTACATACCTTTCAATTCGGAAAAGGGCCAACTCGGGATCAGTTTTAAAACCTTTCAAATCTCTTAGCTCTCTCCACTTGGTGAATGTCCGACTGACGTTTACACTCGTTTGGGCTCGAGCCCTATCACTGTCCGGTTTAGCCTTCTTCTGTTCTTCTGTTCTTTTTCTTTAAGATGGTGCTTCTTCTTTATCCGCCATGACATCGAAAGTACAACCAAGTCTTTATAGATACATCTGGTAAAACTGTTATGTGTTCAGCAATGCTCGTTGCGTACCGCTTACTCAAAGAACACTCTTTGTAAACACGGCTCTTCTTCTTCTCTCAATTTATTGGCGGATCGCAAACAACTTCCAGGTGCATACCACCACCTACTGTACAAGAGTGTGCAATTTGTCATCACTACTCCCTACTACATGTCATTTAGCCTGTTTCATAAATCCTACTCGTAAACACGGCTCCTTCTTCTTCTGTGGTTTAATGGCTGCGGGCCGCTGCGGGCCGCTGCGGGCGTGCAGACTTACTTCCGCCTCCCAGTGCCGTATTCTAGTTTGCTGACTTCCACTGTGTCCGACCCGACCAAGGCTACGCTAAATAGCCATATAGAGAAAGGCTTTTTTGTCGCTGTTGGGTTCAAATAAATATGCGGATCTTCAAGGGGGGGGGGTGATACGAACTAGGGACAGTTTTATAAATGGTAAAAAATTCCGCACAGCTGCTTTAAGTAATAGTCTATTTTTTAAATTTCAGTTAACTTAAATGTTTTCTCACACCTAGTTTTTAGTTTAGTTTCAGGTAACATTAATAACATTGGCCGGGGCTGTCTTGTCCTGTCTTCTAATACCACTTGTGCCTCAAGAGGCTATAGTGAGTCACTGTAGGGTCCAGTATGCCCTCAGTCCAACATGAGAGGACGAAAAAGTAGAGCCACAAGCCCCAGTTAGTGGCACAGCCAACACAAAGGCCCGCACTAATAAGCTTTAAAACACATAACTTTTTATCATAGAAAACAGAGCTAAGGCTCTTTGCTGGTGACCTTTATCACCATCCCAACCAACAGCTCCTGGTAAAAAAACATGTTCGGCAGCAATAAAAAAGGAAGTGATATAAAAAGAAGCAAGAGTAAACACTGGCGTGGCTTTCAACCGCTCGAGACAGCTCCTTGCAATTAAAGAGATGAGGCTTAATGCTGAACTTCTTTAGACGGTTAAAATAACATCTAATGTTGGCTATTGACAATATGACAACACAAATCGTACCGAAAAACATTCTAAATGGCGTCGATATAATTTTGATGTGGCTGTTTTCTTGCTACTATGGTCTTGCTAAAACTGTAATCACTATAATCAAGCTGAACTTACACTGTAGGTCAACACCACAGGTCAAGATTATAAAATAGCAATTTTGCTTGTTCTTGCCCTGCTGTTTGTCAGCCACAGTGGCATTGCTAGGCCTGGCCGAGGCTTCAGCCACAAATATTAAATAAATTGCCCGAGATCTAAATATATAAGCTATATTAATGTTTTCAAAAATAAGAACAGGCCTGATAATAGAAAAACGCCCCGATCTAATCTGTCAGTCAGCTTTCATGCCCAGTTCAGACCAAAGATTCATGATGAGCTGAGTTGAAACAGGCAAGTTCTTGCAATGCGCCATTCTGCAATGTTCTAAAAACCTGTGGGTTCACACCAGTGTAACAAGATGAGACGGTGTATCATCTCTATGCAACAACTCTCTGTACTTCCGTTCTGATTTGCAGTTTTTCAAGATTTTTTTGTGGCTGAATATACTGTAATTTGTAGCTTCTTAAATAATGAATAAGGACAGTGATAGTGAGATACTGGCTACAGCTGCATTTGTAGTAGTGATGAAACAGTGAAAAACACAAAATGAGCATCAGATGGACTGTATTCATAATAAATACACCACAATATAAATCACCAGTGCCAATTAATCAGCCAATGAGAATGTGTGTGTGGGTTGGGCGTGAGCACATACAGCGACCCACCTTTTGACACAGCACACCATGAGGATGGAAACAGAGAGCTCAGCAGGTATAGAGCACCTGCCTCAGTAAGAGAACACACTGTCTGGGCTCATTTTGACTTGACCAAGGGATTTCACTAGAAGCCCTTTGGCTATAGAAACAGGTGATGTGCTTTATGTTCTAAAACCAGCTCTGCAGATCTGACCAGCTAATTGCAGGTGACACCATCAGCAAGCTTGAGTCGAGCTCAGACCGGCCAGTTCACACCGGTCTAACCTTTCTCTGCAATGTTCTAAAACGATTTCATCTCACTGGAGATCTTTGGTCTGAACTGGGCTTTCTTGAATAATGTACTTAGTTATATTCCACCACTGTTAACGTAAATGCATACATTTAACTGTTTTTCCAACTCTAGTCAATATTTTTTTAATGATAGCAGTTGTAAAGTTTTCTGTTTCTACTCAATAGTAAATATTAACAACTACTAATATTTTTAACATAACAATTCTTAATTTATCTTGAAAGTTTAAAAATAAATAATAAATAAAAATCGAGCTTGTTCATAAAAAGAAAATTCCCCTTGGACCCCCAAGTGTCCTCAAATCCTAGAGACACCCCTGGATAGTAGTCGGCTTTAACACTGGACCTAGTAGTCAATCGCTGAAATGTGACCCCTATTTCTTTGGAGCATGCTGCCAGGCATTATACTATACATTTCATCTAAAAAGTACACGATATGAATCAAGCAAAGTCCAGGAAGTTAATCCAAATACTTGACAGTGTAGTACTCCTTCATTAACTTTAACATATACTGCTGTTAGCTCTTGCCTAGGGTTGGGACTCGTTAGGATTTTAACGATTCCGATTCCTTACCGATTCCTTCTTAACGGTCCGATTCCTTACTGATTCCTCTTACCGATTCCTACATTATATTCATTATACTTGCTATACTTAAACAAGTATATAATAAACACAAATTCAATCATACAAATACAAAAACTTTATTCCAACTGTTGCACAGTACAATTAGATGAAAATAAACATTTGTGTGTGGTGTGTATTTCAGATTTAGAGCTTGTATCATCTCCCTGAGAATATATAACAACAAAAAGTGATTCTCTGATTTCTACACTATTAAAATTAACCACAACAATGTAATGAAAAATACTTAAATGCATTCATGCTTGGGCACTGTTATTTACGTGACAACACCTGAACATAACACACACAGACACATTGGCTGTTTGTTTCTACCGCTCCCCTCGCTGGAAGCGGACCTCCAGCCGCCCGCCTCCGCCTTTATTAAACGCTGAAAATTAAATAAAAGAGGGAGACAGGTGTCTCCTATTTTATCTTATTTTGTTATATTTCTCCCTCTCCCCTCGCTGGAAGCGTCAGACCTCCCGTCACCCACTCCCGTCGCCCGCTCCCGCCTCAAACACGGAGGTCTCCCTCTCTGCTGAGCACCCACCACGCCCGGCCTTTTAAATAGCCTGTAACCATGACCAACTGTGTGACACAAACTCAGTGCTTTAGTGATTAGATAATGTCAGGCTCGGTCGGGTTCGGACAAAAATGCGAGTGACGTTTTCTGTTTTTTGTCGGGCTCGGTTGGGTTCGGACAGAAATGTGAGTGACGTTTTTTGGTTTTTTTTTTTACAATCTAGGAACCGTTAGCAGGAACCGTTACGCCAAATGTGATGGACCGGATTCCAAAAAAGAACCGGATCCGGATCCCAACCCTACTCTTGCCCTTTATATGTTTGTATAAGTAAGTTTGCATGTTCTCCCCGTGTCAGCATGGGTTTTCTCCGGGTACTCCGGCTTCCTCCCACAGTCCAAAGACATGCAGATTGGGGTCTAGGTTAATTGGTGACTCTAAATTGTCCGTAGGTGTGAATGTGAGTATAAATGGTTGTCTGTCTCTACATGTCAGCCCCGCAATAGTCTGGCCACCTGTCCAGGGTGTACCCTGCCTCTCGCCCAATGTCAGCTGGGATAGGCTCCAGCCCCCCCCCCCCGCGACCCTCAAGAGGATAAGCGGTTAGAAAATGAATGGATGGATGGATGGATATTTATTTAAGTAATTAGATTCCAGTTTTTAAGAGTTTAATTTATTCCTTTGTCTAAGTAACTACCTCAACACTGGTTGTCAAAGGACAGTGAACCTTGAAAGGACAGTTATTATTTTAAGATGAGGTATTTTCAGGTATTTTCCACAGTAAACACTATGGTTACAAACAAATACCACCCAAAAATCATCCTCAGCGTAAGATCCACTGGTGCGATAACCACATGCCTGCTCAGTGTCACTGTTGGCCACTAGGTTCAGAATGAGGCTGAATTGTATTCTATCCCATTTTTTTCAGGTCAGTTGTGTTTACTTGCCTCACAAACCTACTTATGCAACCACACTCTCAAACAGTGTCTCAAAGTGCCTTTTGCATCTGCTGCAGGCTATATCTGTTACACCCTGTCTGAAGCTTCAGCAGCGTGACTGCACTTGTCAAACATCCCCACACATCAACATGACGTGCTCCATCCACTGCCAATCTGGGGAGTCAAAACGTATCGACACAAGGCCAGCGCAAACGTCGGATCAGCCACTACGTTTTCATCCAGAACTGATGTTAGATTCCTTAACATGATACTGTCTCCTTATGCCCCATTTCTGAATCCCCCTGGGTTATGCAGTGTGTAAGGAAGTGGCCTAATCAGCGAAGAGGATGTGAAATGCTCTGTCTTTAATGACACAGAAACATCAGACTCCTGCCTGTCTCCCAGTCTGCCTTTGTAATGACTAATTGTGCAAGTGTATTGCATCAGATGAAATTCTCTGGTCTATGTTTAGATTGCATTTCAGTTTGGTCCCTTTCCGCTGGAGATTAGAAGAGGAAGTAGAGCCTGTGGCCTCCCTTGGATGCAGAGATAGAGGGGGGGTTATAGGAAATTGAGAGTAAATGATTAGAATGGATTATAGCTGTGTGCCTGATTGCCCGGACCCGACGTAGAAAACACAGACACCCTTTTCCTTAGGGTACTGAAAGTGTGAGGCATGAGGTAGTGGATGGATCGAATGTGATAAAGCTTAAGCAAACACATTAGAAGCCAGATATCAGGCGTATTCAGATAAAAGCCAAGCAAACTCCCGCTTCTGACAGTTAAATGAAACCAATGATGTTTAGTCTTTTTGCTGTCAGTTGCCCTTAAGCTCCAAAAAGCTTAAGCATGTGAGATCACAAAATGAATAAAGCTGCAATAGTTGGCAGTTAAGACACTGATTTCATTAAAAAGGGAAGTTGTTACCAGTTACTCTGTGCTGAAACCATAAAACACCCAGCTAGTCACAGCCAGAGACAATCTGTGTCTTGTTAGTCGATGCATTCAGCTGAGACATTTAAAGAGCATTACACAAATGGGTAAAACTGTCACGGCTGGTGGTGTCATTGCTTTGGTTTGTTTGGATTGCACTGCTCACTGGTGCTGGAGTATTTTCTGTAAGTTTAAAGGAGCAGTGTGTAGTGGCAACTAGATGTGAGGACTGCATATTGCAACCCGCTGAATCTTCCCCCAGTTAAAATTCCTTCAGTGTTCATTGTTCAGGAGATTTTTACCAGGAGCTTAATTATCGGCAGGAATCTCTTCCTCTCCAAAACAAACAGACCCACTGATTAAAACTGGTAAAATCCTAAATAAAGCAGTTTCACATTGCAAATCAGTGTTTCTCTGATGCTCTTTGGCAGCCATATGCACAGATCATAGCTGTCAAGTCTCCCATTTTGGCTGGGAAACTACCGTATTTTACCCCTCTTTCCCGTTGTCCTCCCGTATTAGTATTTTCCCGTAAATCTCCCGTATTATAATATAATTAAAAAAAACAAAAAAAAAAAATTCCTCTGCCTCTCCAAACTGAACTCTGTCTAAAATGTAAGGGATACTGGAGCTTGGTTGAGGTGGTGGGACGGCTCGCGGCGGGCACCGGAAAATTTCCCTTATTTTCAAATCCAAAACTTGACAGGTATGGTACAGATAGACCCAAGGAGGTGCCCAAGCACCTGCCCTTTTGCCCTCTGACTAGATACGTGCCCTGTTTTGCGAGACATTTCTTTTCTTTTTATTTTTCTAATTTAATATTTTAGTTTTTAAATTTGGCCAATGCTATCAATTGGGCAGCACGGTGGTGTGGTGGTTAGCACTGTCGCCTCACAGCAAGAGGGTTGCCGGTTCGATCCCGGGCGTGGGAGCCCTTCCGTGTGGAGTTTGCATGTTCTCCCCGTGTCAGCGTGGGTTCTCTCTGGGCACTCCGGCTTCCTCCCACAGTCCAAAGACATGCAGATTGGGGACTAGGTTAATTGGTAACTCTAAATTGTCCATAGGTGTGAATGTGAGCATGAATGGTTGTTTGTCTCTATGTGTCAGCCCTGCGATAGTCTGGTACCCTGCCTCTCGCCCGATGTCAGCTGGGATAGGCTGCAGCCCCCCCGCGACCCTCAAGAGGATGAAGCGGTTAGAAGATGAATGAATGAATGAATGCTATCAATTCTGCATGAAAAGCATGTTGCGTTGTCGTTCTGCCAGACCACAAGAGCCCCTGCCCATCCCTCATCAACGCCCCGTGTCACAGTTAACACACTTAAATCAAGCACCCTGCAGAGCAGTGTCGACGTCTCCCAGTGACCTGGCTTCATGCACAGCCTTAAGCCTTGGTATTGTTTGTAAGTGTTGTGAGATTAAACTATTAAAACATCTCAATACAGCCAGTGTAATTTGGGCAATAACCCACCATGTAAACTAGTCTGGTATAAAATCACACCATCTCCCTACAACTCTCTGGCTGATTTCAGGTCACCAACCACCCAGTGCAAGCACAGACACAGGCCAAATTGCTTTCCCACTTCCACATGTCCTTCAAAACCAAAACTCAACTCGAAATAATGTTATGATCTCCCACACCGTGGCTCTAATTATTCATTTGAATAAATCTGAAATGCAGTTTTGTGCTGCACATGCCTTATGCTGCAGGCATCTGTACTCTGGGATTCTTTATGATTATTTAAAGCTTATTTAGAGGATAATTTTAGGTATGAGTATGTGACTATTTACAAAATCACAGCAGATTCCCCATATACACAAACTTTATTGTTTACAAATTCTTTGGCCGTGGATTGAATTTATACACAGTGTTGACTCAGCAAAGATAACATGAAATAAGACACGCTGATCTACAGGAGAATAAATATTTGAGTACAATATGCCTGAGAGTGTTACTGCAGTATTGTCTGTTATTATTTTGATTGGTCACTTGCCACCTGAAACTGATGCAGAAAAATTCACCAGCGACTTAAAATACAAATTCAGGAGGATTTTAACGGAAGCGGAATTATCTGCAGAGGTCTGTTGCTCTACAAAACAAATGGACCCAGTGATTTAAACCGGTAGAAACACTGGATAAAGCAGTTTCACATTAAAATCATTGTTTCTCCGATGCTGTTTGGCATGTCATGGAGGGGCTGCTAACTATGGTGGCCAATGCAAAAATGCAAATGGCCCTATCTTGAGCCAGTGTTTGTTTTTTCTGTTCTGGTCTACTGTAGAAACATGACAGTGCAACATAGCTGACTCTGGAGACAAGGACCCGCTCCCTATGTAGATACAAACAGCTCAGTCTAAGGTAACAAAAACACAAAGGTTCGTATTTTCAGGTGATTATACACTAAAGAAAACATACTTTTTATATTCCAATTCAGTCAATATATTCCTACACACTGGACCTTTAAACATTAAGTTCTATTAGAACTTATGGTATTCCTTCAGCAGGCTATCTTAAATGGCAATCAACATCTCATCCATTAGTATTCACCAGGCAGAACCAGTGTTCATAGAAGCATGGAAATCAGATTGGCTGTCGAAAGCTGATGTCTGTAAAAAAAAAAAAGCAGTGCCATGGACAATTTTTCTCATCTGACAAACTTGTTGACTGTCTGCACATTGTTCATTTTCTTGGTTAGTTTTTAAAGGAAATGAAACACTGAAAGATTGTTGGCCATGGCACATGCTACTTAAAATATGCAGTGGCACACTGGTTAAACAAGTACTGGTCTGGTGACTAACTATTTATTCATTCATTCATTTCCGTAACCGCTTATCCTCTTGAGGGTCACGGGGGGGCTGGAGCCTATCCCACTGGGCAAGAGGCAGGGTACACCCTGGACAGGTCGCTAAACTATCACAGGGCTGACACATAGAGACAGACAACCATTTACTCACATTCACACCTATGGACAATTTAGGGTAACCAATTAACCTGCATGTCTTTGGACTGTGGGAGGAAGCCAGAGTACCTGGAGAAATCCCATGCTGTCACGGGGTGTCCTTAAAAAATGTGACTCTGTCTTGTACTTTAAGATTAAAGGGACAGTTCACTCCAAAGTCAAAACATACATATTTTTCCTCTTACCTGTAGTGCTGTTTATCCGTCTAGATTGTTTTGGTGATATCGGCTGTAGAGATGTCTGCCTTCTCTCTATCATAATGGAACTAGATGGCACTCGGCTTGACAATGTCTCTTTCAAGAAATCATGACCCAGTTACTCAAAATAATCCACAGACCTAGCTGTGCACAGTTTCACCTCACAGAGGGAAGTGTGCATCTACTGCTAACTCACCTAGCACCACTGAGCTAGCTGTACAAAGCTGCACAAACAGAAGCGGATATAACGTTGAAGAAGGGGACCCAGTCATTCCCATAAAATGTGCTCATGGGGGCATGAAGCCAAAAAATTTTGACTTCCTGGATATAAAATTGCCAGAATTTTCTGCTTTGTTGGGCCCATACAGCCAGAGCACTACACACACTCTCACGAGCTGAGCAGCTAAATTCAGATTTAGCACTCCACTTACTTGAATGGGGATGAAATTATTTAATCGTGTGGCTTTTCAAGACTTTCAAAATATTATCAGACCAAATGGATTAAATGCCAATACTCAAAGAAAAAAAACATGACCCTGTTACTAAAGATAATCCACAGACCTTGTTGTGAGCAGCAAAATGACTCATTTTGTTTCAGTATTGAGATTTAATTTATTTGGTCTGATAACATTTTGAAAGCCTAGAAGAGTTGCATGATTAAATCATTTTATCCCTGTTCAAGTTAGCAGAGTGCTAATCATAGGTTAGCTGCTCGGCTTATGAAAGTGTGTTGTGATTATGCTGTATGGGCCAGATGAAGCAGATGATACAGGTAATTTTATACCCATGATGTCGAACTTATTTGGCGTCATACGCCACTGAGCAACTATTATGGGAATGACTGGGGCCCCGTCTCCAGCACTGTATCCAGTTCTCTTTGTACATCCATGGTAATGGTAGCTAGCTCAATGGTGCTAGGTGAGCTAGGAGTAGATGCACACTCAGGCAAGGATGCCATTAATCTTTACATCTCGCGCTGTCACACATACGAGGCTCACGTCCATGAGTAGATGCACGCTTCCACTGTTCGGCCACTATGAAAATTGGCTTCAAAGCCCGGCACACTTCCTGGGGGCCTGAATATTACAGCTCAGCTGAGGAGGTCACCATTTATATCTCATGCTGTCACAAGTGCAAGCCTCTTGCATATGAGTAGGTGCACACTTCCATCTGAGCAGTGATACACTTGGCTGTTGTAGTTCAGTATAAAGAAAATAGTTCCTGAAGGAAACTGCCCACAACAAGGAAATCAAACCTTTAAAGCTTCATGCGCCACTGAGTAACTTTTATGGGAATGACTGGTGCCCCACCTTCAACACTATATCCAGTTCTCTTTATGACTTCCGTGGTAATGTTAGCTAGCTTAGTGGTGCTAGATGAGCTAGCAGTAGATGCACTCTTCCTTCTGCAAGGTGATGCAGTTGGCAGGAGTAACCAGGTCTTGACTTTTGTAAAGAGACATTTTTTGTGGAATTTTCAAACGTAGTTTTTTGGCACTTTGAGCACCACAAGCCAAGTGCCATCTAGTATTGGATTGAAGACAGACATATGGTCAATATCTCCAGCACCCTGCCACCCACAGCAAAACAGTCTAGACTGACAAATAGCACTACAGGTAAAAGGAAAAACATGTACTTTTGATTTTGGGGTGAACTGTCCCTTTAAGCTAGACCACATTCAAAAGTGCTGACAGATTTAAATGCTCCTTTGCCTTTGACAATCTAAGGGTGTCACTGTAACTGCAGCACACTCAGGACTGTCCTCCCTTCCTCCAGATTCCATGTGATTTACACCAAAAGCAATTAGAAATATGTTAAACCGGTTTGGTGTTGACCTACGTGGAGTGACACGCGTCAACGCCTATAGTCCACATGGCCCCCAGCCGGCCATCCAGCCAGTCGGCAAGCCAGCCAGTGGGGTGGAAAGGATATAATCAAAGGAGGCCAGGAGGACGCTGACATCTGGGAGTCTTTGTGCTGTAGGCCTAATTAGATGCCAGGGTGAAGGGAGGAGGTGCGGTGGGACAGTGTGTGTGTGTGTGTGTGTGTGTGTGTGTGTGTGTGTGCAACCAGAATGGGGAGGTTGTTTGAGGTATTAGGGGTGGGGAGGGGGAGTCCCTTTTTTAACATCTGCTCCAGGAACAAGGGAGGACCCAGCTGAGGTCACACAGCCCCAGACAGCTCCAAACTACAACAGGGATAATGTGAGGGGATAACAGCTTAATGATAACACTTAAACCCATTGAGAGATCGCTGTACAGAAAACAGACTGTGAGCCTTGTGGATAAACGCCTATAATAAGCCCAGATTGTCCATGAATATGGATCGTCATGGCTCACGTTTGAAACTGTTCCTTTGTAAGCTGGGAAGAATTAGACAGCTGTGCACTTACTGCAATCACCAACCTTTTACCGGCACTCTCGTCTTAACTAATCCTACACATACAGTAAAAAGATCTGCTGAAGAAACACTGTTGCTCCACCCTTTGGCTTTTGGCTTTGTAGTGTTACAGAGGCCACACTCTGCCACAAGTGACAATACTGCCCTTTGTACCTAACACAGTCGAGCATTCACCCACGCATATTCTCATTTCACACTGTGCAAAGAGTCACCACAAGTGAGAAATCTTTGTCATGGTGCATTCAAACACAGATATCAAGTGGGTGAAGTGTGTGGCTCGAACTTTGTTCCCTTTTCTCATGATGCAGAACCTCCCATTGCAGTGGCATTTGCAATAAAACAATGTCCTACATTTGCTTTTTTTGCTGTGACATGATTTAGTCACGGGTTATACATTAAACTATACCATTAATGGTAAAGCAAATAAATTTAAGTAAATATTTAAATGGCCATCTGGAGGAGAAGAGAGAGGAAAAGGGGATTCCAGGCATGCAGGAGTTTTCAATAAGCACTTTGATCTATTATAAACCTGCTGAAAACACAAAGGTCTCAGAAAGAAAAGCCTCTTGGCCAAACTCTATGATCAATACGCCCCCCAAAAAAGAGCAATGCCAGGAAGTGCCAGGGCCTGAAAATGGATGGGATTGGACATTGATTGGTGCACCCCCTTTTGCCCCAGGAACCAATTCATTTTGTCTCCATGCCCTGTGCCTGCTTTGAATGAGGGGGGGGACTGAAACGGGGTCAGCACAGAGGCATCCCCCCACAGTACGGAGCCCAGCTCTCTCTTTATTTTTCTTCTGAATGATTCATCCAGATTGCCATGTCCAGGGAGAAGAATGAATGACCGGGATGATTATACGTTTGAGTCTCGCTTTTTAATTCGCCCGCTATGAGCAGGGGGAAGTGGGAGGGGACGTTGGGGGGTGCCATTACTTTCCATTCATTGAGGAGAAAATTGAAGCATGCAAGTGTCTGATGTGGGGTTTAATGCACGGAGAGAGAGGTCCATCTGTATTCTAGCAGCACAGATGGTCCACGCTGATCGGATGTTTTGAGTCCCTCTGCTGGCCAGCCTGTCTGATCCTGCCTCTGCATGTGTCCCGGTACAGTTGGCAAGACCAACTGTAGCCTGGCACGGCCTAATGTGGAATTACAGTGTCTGGGAGCCTCGAACAATAAGCCATATTTTACACTGGTCTGTTGTTGTTTTTCTACTGTCAGCAAACCAACCATTAAGCTGAATGTCTTTTTCGGAATTTTTTCAGTGTGTGCTCACTCGTGGCTGAGTGTCTCAGTGTTCAAATTGTGCTGGTATTCATAACAACTTTCATGTATTTATCACATGGGTGTGAAAATAAGAGGGTTATAGGTCAATTTAATACTCCTTTTAAAATTAATGTTGATGACGTAATAAGGGAGTGTGTTTTTTATTTTTGTCACATTAATCAAGACCATGTGCAACATATCTTTATCAATTTTAAGATCATACTGCATGATTATGTGTGTCTTTCAGGCCTTTAAAACCAGATTGTTAGGGGATGTGTGGACTTGTAATAGCCACATTATTGTCCAGTGCTGGAATGCAACTAAGTGTATTAACTCAAGTACTGTATTGAGGCCCAAATTTGAGGTACTTTTACTTTAGTTAAGTAACTTATGCTGTTTTCTATTTGCACTCCACTACACTTAAGAGGGAAATTTTAAGATTTTGCTCTTTATTTGTAAGTTATTTGATAACTTTCATAACTTTACAAAATAAGATTATAATTATAATTATAAAACAATTACATAATTATTTGGCAAGTATATTGATAAGTGATTTTACAGGCAAAAACATTTAAATATCAAATATCATCAAATATCATGATTTACCAGGGCTCGACAGTGTGAGCGTTTCACTCGCATTTGCGACTAAAAATAGGTGCGTGCGAACTGTACAAAATATTGAGGGGCACATGTGCGCATGAAAAAATCAGCCGAAGCAGCCTATATTTTTGTCAATAAAAAAATATGATAATCTAACCGCAAATGTTGGAGGAACTCCAGCCGCCTTCCCTCTTCCCTCTCTTCCCCGTGTGACACGGTTATGGGCGGTTTTCCAAGCCACTGTCGGCACAATGAATATAAGTCCCACTGTCGGCAGCGTGGAAATAGCCTAAGTCAAAGTGTGGAGGAGATGGACCAGGTGGATCTCCAGGGAAGCCTGCTCCGTTCTCCCCGTAGTTCAAATAATTTCAACTCTGAGGCGACGCCAAGGGTAGCGGTGCCGCTTTGTCAGGCGTTGCCGCCCTCTCCATAGACAAACAATGGGACAGCCAGCGCAAAGCGGTTTTACAGCTGATCATGTGTAGAGGCCTTTAGGGACCGTTCGCCACAGTACCGCTGCTGGGCAGGGTGGAAATAAAGCCTTTTTCACACAGAGCGCGCAAAGCGCAGACCTCCGCCGACGAACCCATTCATTGTGTATGTGCTACTGCGGCGCAAGAGTGCACCGCTCTGCCGCCGAACTGAGCGGTGCGAGGGGGGCGCATGTTGCGGCGTCTGCGCGCCGCCAGCGTGCGCTCGAATTGAAAATTTTTTAATTTCACCGCAACGCGCTGTGACGACACCTCGGCGCAGCGCGTCCAATAGCAGAGAAGAGCCTGAAGTAGACCCGGAAGCGGTCACCATGGAGCTGTAGCTCCTGAACGAGCCTGTACTCCCCCAAATCCTGTCATCTGCGCCCTACCCCGCGGTGGGCGCCGCGAAAGCTCTGTGTGAAAGAGGCTTAAGTCCTGCAGAGTTTCAGAGGACCTGGAGAATGTTTTAGGATAGTAATAACTATAATTAATAATTATATAAGATAATCATATTGCAAAGATAATATATAAAATAATAACATTAAAGACAAAATTAAATTGCAATACTTTTTCAAAACTTGATGATTTTACCTTTCTGTACATTTTGTATACAAATTCATTACATAATTTTGCTTGTAAATGTCTATTTGCATCATGTTTATTACGGAAAACACATTATTTGATCAATTTACATTGTGCCCCTAAAGTTCTTTGTGCGCTCCTTACTTTTTCAACTTAGGAGCACATGTGCTCCTTGGGAAAAAAGTTAGCGTCAAGCCCTGTTTACTGCCTTTCCTTTTAATTGTTTTTTATTATTTTTGATTTATTAAATTGAATTAACTATTCTTCTTGTAATATGGTAAGCTTCTCAGAAAATACAGCTGGTTTCGCGCGGGCGGATCATAAAGTGACAGATACTAAAACTCTCAAGAAACTACAATATATCCAGAATTCAACAGCTCGTCTTCTCACACACTCTCCTCATCCCCGTCCTTCATGACCTCAACTGGCTCCCCATCCCCCAGTGTATCCACTTCAAACTCCTCATCATCATCTATAAAGCCCTCCACAACCTGGCTCCCCCCTACCTGTCTGAGTTCTTCCACCAGCGCATCCCCTCCCATACTCTCAGGTCTGCCTCCTGCTGGCATTGGGCAAAAATCCCACAATAAACTTTGAGCAACTGTAATTTATGTGGACTGAGAGATAACTTCTGAACCTCTTCTTTGTTCTGTTTTCAAGCTTTAGAAAATCTAGTCTGTGACAGGAGACTTGGGCCAATCACAGGTCATTTCAGAGAGAGAGCATTACTATTGGTTGTTCTACAAATGCAGATGTTCACCATTCAGCCAAAACATAAAACCCCTGACAGGTGAAGTGAATAACTTTGTTCCAATGCATTGTTTTGCTGGGGAAAATTTGATTTTGGCATTCATGTGGATACCACCTGACATGTTCCACCCACTCAAACACCGTTGCAGACTGTTGGCACAAAATAAATGAATTATTAAAGCCCCTACAAGGAACTTTCATTTTGAGTTGATTTTGGCGACCCTGTGGACAAAAGCGGTAGTGTTTTGCCGGAATGAAGCCTACATTTCCCATGAGCTCTAGCGCTTATTGTCATAAAGACGCTTACTTGGCTCGTGCATGTGTTTGTTTTGGGGATGAATGAAACAACAAGACGGGAAAACTTTGCCCCCGCTCTTATCGGGGATCCCAGCTCACCTCTGCTGCGCCCCAGCTCCACCTCTCCGGCGTAAGCGCCACCGCCGCCGGGGTAAACACAGCAGTCGGCTGGTAAGGCTGAAGGCCTGTTTGGCGAGCACTTCCACGGCTTCTTGGACTGAGTATGGAGCGGTGCCTCGCCTCTTTATTTCTCGGCACTCGCTGGACCCTGTCGACGCCTGGCTGGTGCCTGTTGTCGTCCCGGATGAGGTGTTCCAGCCCCGCGGCCCCTGCTCTCCTCGTCCCCGCTGGCGCAGGGTGAATCTGCGCAACCTGCGGCCTCTGTGTGTGGCTCCCCGGACAGCTAACGCCATGGACCCACCGGCTCCTGCCAGGATTGGGCTGGTAAATGCTAGATCGCTAGCGAACAAAACGTTTATCCTGAAGGATTTCCTGACTTCCCGAGGATTGGATTTTCTCTGTGTGACTGAGACGTGGCTGACTGTTGGTGAGTCCAGTGCTTTCACAGAACTTTTACCCAATGATTGCTGCTATTTTAACTCCCCGCGGACGTCGGGTCGAGGAGGAGGAATAGCGACTATTTATAAGAGTCACTATAAATGTAAGCAGCCAGGTAAGATAACGTGTGCCGTCTGAGTGCTGTAAATCGTTTCGTCGTGGAAGCGACCTGGGGCAGACCCGAAGACAGTTTCCTAAAGGAAATAGCTTATCTTCACACCGATGGTCTCATTTGCTATTGTAGGTCACACACAGACATCAGCAGAAACGAGAGACTTTTGCATATCCAGTTTAAAGTTCCTTGTAGTGGCTTTAACTTCACCTGTCAGCAGTTTTAATGTTTTGGCTGATAGGTGTATGTCTCTTAGGTGAGAGCCTGATTAAATGGTGTAGAATCCTCCAGAGAAAGTTGCTATTCTCACAGTAGCAACAACTGTCTACACTGCAGTGCAACCCAAGAACAGAGATGAACTCATCCAAAAGAGAGTCTGACAATGAACGGAATAAAACGTGTCAGCATTGGCAAAGCGTTCAACAGATGAAGAGAAAATGTTTATAGTAGTTTAGCCTTCTGTTAACTGGAGCTACAGACTCACTGCCACAGCTTCAAGTTCATGTTTATGTAGCTATCACGGTGTGTCCTGTGCCTCATTCTTCTCCACTACGACCACCTCTCTGAGAGGCAAGGAGGCAGCAATTGACCTATGGCTAAGCCCCACCCTCAAACACGATGAGCCAATCACAGTGTGTATTAGGGGTGGGACTCTCTAGGCACCTCATGATTCGATTCAATTCCGATTCTGAGGGCAACGATTTCGATTATAAAACGATTCTCAGTTCTAAAATGAGCCAATAAGAAAAGTTACATCAGATCTTGAAAAACATTATTGTAATAAAACTGGGAATATATATCCAGTGCATATAAACTGTATTACTTACTGTGGTTGAGATGACTACACTCCACCAGTCTCCTCCAGTCCATCCTCCTCATCCACAAATCTCAACGGGACTCTCCTGTCCCTCGTCGACCTCCTCGACATTTCTCCTCCAGTATTTACAAAACTATAACTGACTATAACTATCTATGAACTATAAAAACACGAACTATTGCAAAAAAGACGTGTGATGGCAAAATTAACTATGGTGAAAACAGGACGAAAACACGGCAAAAAACACTCAAAAAACAAGGCATAAAAAAACTCAAAAGCTCTCAAAAAACCACAAATACTTTTATTTACAACACTAAATATTATTTACAAAGAAAACGCCACCCAAACTCTGCTAAAACACTGCTAAATCACTCCAACTTGCACTCTCCTCGTCAGCTGTCACACCCCTCCTGCTGTGCTCACTTCCCTAACTACCGTAACTCGAGGAGTTACAGTAATATATATATTAAAAAATAAAAATAAAAAAAATAAATATAAAAGTAAAATTAAAATCGATTATGAGTTTTCCACATCGATGCTCGCATTGTTCAAGACAGAATCTCGATGCATCTAAAAATCAATTTTTTTTTTCCCCCAACCCTAGTGTGTATCCACCTTATTTTTCACGGAAACACGGAGGCAAAACAGAACGCAGCCAGCTTCCGTTTTTTTGTGCGACACTTCCGGTCCAGCACTCTTACCACTGTGTAAATGGGAATCGCCTTGTTGTTTACCTTGCTGAGTTTAGCTATATATATATGTATATCACATTTTTCACGTCACTGTATCACTGTTTAGACTAATCTGATGTTTGTAAAGTCTATAAACACAATGACTGAACAAACATTAGTATTTTCTCTGTGTGTAATTAATAACATGGTTATCGTAGATTAGCTGGGCTAACCGTTAGCTGTTAGCCGTTAGCCGTGTCTGTAATAACTCACTAAACTCACAAAGTGGCCCGTGAAAAAACTATTTTCTCCAGCGGATGTCTTAGTTACAACATGATTGAGCTAATTGGAGTAGTTTCATGTCGTATCCGACAACGGGAGGCTTTTAACGGATGACGATCCTGATGTTAGCTTTGCTGCTAGTGTTAACGTTAGCTGTCCCTGTCAGCTGCAGCCACTGATGCTTTCTAGACATCGTGATTTCCCAAAACTGAATAAATACCACACATAGCAACACAAAACTGCTTTGCTAGCTCAATCATGTTGTAACGGCTGGATGGTTGATGCGTACATGCTGATTCAGGTGCTATCAGAGCCGATCCGCGGATCACTATGGCTTAATGATCAACTCAGTCAATTAAAACAACCCGTCCTGTGTTAGGAGTGTATGTCGCTGACAGACAGAAAGAAAGAAAGAAAAGGGAAAAAAAGATAGAAAAGCAGCGTACACCTCACATATTTATTTCTCACAGTTGAGCACACGTTTGGCTGGCATGCAGAAGCACCGTCTGTGTGTCTGTGTGTCGAGGGTGTGAGCCGCAGCTTCAGCTGCTCACGTAGAGAGGCTGTGTAGCCCGGTGTGTTTTTTCGCTGATTTGGTTCTGCAGGTTCTCTGCTGGTACACTGGAGACGGGGATCAAGCAGTTTGTCTCACTCGGGATAGATTATGCTTTTTTGGTTCATAGTTTATGATTGACATGCGATTTATTTGCGTTTAGAGGGAATAAATTTCCGTTATAATGGAAACGTGGGCACAGTTATCTAACGTTATACAAAATACACAGACTAACTAACTAACTAACTGACTGACTAACATAAACAACTGAAAATTGAAAAAAAAATTAGCTTGCACCGTTAGCTCCGGTAAGGGAAAGCATGAGGGAAAGCAGCTGACTGGAAGTCACGCACAAAAAAACGGAAGTTGATCACTATTTACTTCAGTGTTTGAAAATAAGGTGGATAGCAATTCCCATACACTTGGACATTCTCTGCCTGACGTTCATTGAAATGCATTAGTTTATTTAGTTCGGTTTTATGAGCTTTTTTGGAGATTTGAAGTTTAAAAATGGTCAAACGGTGTGCATGGGGTACATGCAACTCAACACAAGGTATCCTGAGAGGCTGGGTGACGGGGTGTATTTTTTACCCTTTCCTAAACACATCTCAACCGAGAAACATGTCTCCTTTGGCTAAAGTTGTGTGGTAACATTAGAACACAACATCAATTCAACGTGAATAAAATTAACAATGATGTCTATAACTGTTTTAAGGTAAGTCAACATCGTGTTTGTGGCAACATATTGTCACTTCGCTGGAAAGAAATATGAAGTTATATTCATATTAGTTAACATCTAACTAATGTTAGCTAAAGTTAGCCTAACGTTAGCCTAACGTTAGCTCCTAGCTGCGTTCATCATGTCACCTTGTTTGCTGGGAGTTCATTAGTCTATTTTGTTCTAGTTTTTGTAATTTGGTGATCATACGTGATTGTTAGCTGTTGTCCAAAGGGCTCTAGTTAAGCTAACGTTAACTTCTGGAGCTTAGCTTCATTCATTTATCTGTAATCGCATAGATAAAAAAGGTTGGCAAACGTTATGCTGAATGATTCAATGTAAATACTGTAGCACCAAACTAACAGAGAGACACTTATTTTAGATATTTTACAAGTCCCGTCAAGCAGGGCCGGAGTGGAACTCATTTGCAGTCCTGGAGTTTCATGCCACAGACCGGCCCACTTTAGGTCACAACCTATTATAACCTTAAATGTTAAGTCTACACACTGTTCTCTAAAGCCTTGTACTTAAGTGTATTTTTCTAAAGTATTTCCAATACAATGCAAATAAGGGTTGCTTCACAGTGTAGATTTATTTCAACATGAGTGCACGTCTCCAACATTATTCTTTACAACACAACATCCTTTTCAACAATATCACGGGGCTTTAGCATATTTGACATGGAAAACACATTTTGACAGAACCAATTAAGATTTTTTCAACGGCAAAATATGCAGGCTTATTTCATATTACTTTCATCCTATTCCCTTTCAGTTGTGGGCTTTGTATGTTTACTATCTTACTTTTAATGATAAAAACGTATATCGGGTCACTACTATCATTTGGGCATAGAAATGCTTGCTTATTCACACACTCTGTTACAACAGCTCACCTGTTCCTTCCATACTGACAGCAGCTATCCCCTCCTCACTACTGGCTCCTGGCTCTGCTTCTGACACTAAATCACATTCCTGTTAAAACCTAAAGTCCCCCAATGGGCGGACTTTGAGAGCGACTTTGCAAACACAGTGTGAAACAGTGCACCGATCATGAAGAATAGTGATGTTGCAAATCAAATTAAACAGCAGAACCTGGGCTACAAGGCTGTAAAACCCTTTTTACATGCCTCAAACACAGCTCAAACAACAACTAAATAAACAACAACAAATCCAACTCCTTACAGCACCCATATCCCGACCCACTTGGTATATTTCGGGCTCTAACTCGACGCCACGTTATGCAAAACACAAGCCATTCATCTCAAATGAAAGCAGAGACTCCGCTGTTTCCACACATATGCACCAAAGCATGCTAAACCAAAGCACCAGAGAGATAGAGGCCAAAGAACAACAACAACAGAAATTGTTTTGCCGAGCTAAAGTTGTAATATTTCTCTTACCTTGTTTTTGCTGTGAAAAGCTCATTCTGCCGTTAAATCACGCTACATTCCGGTAGACCAACATGTTGTCCTGCATTCAAATGAATCCAGGCGAACATGATGGGCTTCAGGTTCTGGGGATAAGCATAACAATAGGTTCGTTCGAGATGAGCCAGGCCTGCGCAGATTTGATCACCGGCGATCGGCGCACAGTGCATGCCGGTTAGTTTTGTGTCCGACTTCATCCTGGCTTGCTCTGACGTATTACAAAAGTGGATGGCAATAAAACCACGAGAGCGAGGCGGCCGCAGTTTTTAGAGCCAGGCGCTGCAGTTGCTCTCCACCGACTGCACCGCCTGGCTCTCACCTGATCTAAGAGCTGATTGGTTTAGATGTCAACTCAACGAGATGACGTTTTAGATATAGAGTCTACTGTATATTAACACTGGACTTTTTAATTATTGAAGTATTTAGCAACACAGACTTGTGGTCAGTGGGATGTGAGGATTCTTAAAATAACATCAGATGTGAAGCCCTGACTGTATCTGACTGAGCCTTAATGAAAGCTGTTGTCTTGCATTTTTTTCCTCTTAAAGTATTAACCTTATAGTCAAGCACTGTTTATTTAGCCTGTGTAGTTGAGGGGACAGGTCAAACTGATATGATGCTGATTGGCCGTAGCATTGTTCCAACCTCTCATTGTTCCGACCTCTCATTAGTCCCATGTCCCGTTGTTCCGATATGTGATTATACTAGGCTATACTGTATTTGTGTACCATAGAGGATCAGCAACGCAACAAAAGTAGGCTACTGGTCGAGATACAAGTGTCATAGAGAGGAGAGAATGAAACACCATAACCATAACCATAACCTCCTGTTATTAACTCTGGGGACCGGGTTGTGTGGGGAGCTTTCCGTGGTGCTGAATGGCTCCCGGCGGGCGTATTTCTGCCTTGATGGTGCGCTGCGACCGGCTCTGGGTCAGCTGGGAAAGGTTTGAGGCGAAGCAGGCTCACGGCTTATGTGTTTGCCACTTTCTTTTTCATTTTAACCCACACCATGATCTTTTCCTAACCCTAACCAAGTGGTTTTTGTGCCTAAACCTAACCAGACCTTAAAGGACAACTTCAGTATTTTTCAACCTGGGCCCTATTTCCCCATGTGTATGTGTGCGTATGATTCATGGGTACAACTCGTTCTAAAATTGGTTCAGTATTGAGGGAGGCGGATGCAACCGGAGCTGCGAAATGAGCTAAAACGGTAACGAGGGCAAATGCGTCCCGTATAGGTTTGCGCATTAAAAGTGCTATTTTTCGCCACTGACCGGTTCAGATCGCCAGTGCTATGAGTGCTATGAGTGGAGTCAGCTGTCAGTCAGTGTTGGAGCAGAGAGGGGGAGGACTGCTAGGTACTGTAAGTGAGTATGTGTGTATGAAGTGTGTGTTTTTTCGCCACTGACTGGTTCAGATCGCCAGTGCTATCTCTGTATATAGCATATTAGCCTTTCCCTTACCTCTGGGCTGTGTGATGTCATGAGCTTTGCTCCACTGTGTCTGTAGCTCTCTCTACTTGTGGGACAGCCGTTTTCTTGAGGAAGAGGTGTTTCGGGATTGGATGTCTTCTCTTCTTCGGCTGGCAGTAGTCATCTTGGGAGAAGTGAGCACTGCAGACCCGATGGTCTGCAAGGTGCAGTGTCTGGAGAGGAGTGTTAGCATCCATTTGTAGCACAACTAGCCACAACTTCAGCATCTCGCCATCCGACAAAGGCAGCCTATGAAAGTTGTACGGGGTGTTGCGTGACATCCTGTTCTTGCGTTCGGGAAAAAGGCCCGTTTATTTGAGCACTCCAAAAACTCCGGTAACACTCCAGGGGGTAGCACGTAAAAGACTCCGTCCCAAACTCTGACTCTTCTAGCGTAACACACACACTTCATACGTACACATACTCACTTACAGTACCCAGCGGGGCCGCCCTCCCCCTCTCTGCTCCAACACTGACTGACAGCTGACTCCACTCATTCAAACTCACCACTGCCCCAGGGCCGCTACAATATGCTATCTACAGAGATAGCACTGGCGATCTGAACTGGTCAGTGGCGAAAAAAAGCACTTTTATACGAGACGCATTTGCCCCCGTTACCGTTTTAGCTCGTTTCGCACCTCAATACTGAACCAATTTTAGAACAAGTGGTACCCATGAATCATATGCACACATACACATGGGGAAATAGAGCCCAGGTTGAAAAATCCGAAGTTGTCCTTTAACCACAGGGCATCATGATGATTTCGGAACAACGGGACTTCTGAACAATGGGTTTAATATGGTCGGAACAATGGGATGTCGGACCAATGGGCAGACCCCGCTGAATTTACAGGAGAATTCATATCAAATAGAGGATAAACCATGAACATAAACTACAGATCACGTGTAAAGCATTTTAATAAATTAATCTATCATACTTAACAACTGGAGACTGAAAACAAACTGATATATGGGTCTGATCACTTTTTTAATGAATTGACATCATTCCAGACAGGATGTTAGTGTGTCTGTGACTTCCTGTACGGACTGAAGGCTGCTGGAAACTGTCGGGAAACTGTCCGACTTCACCACGGCTTTTTGTCACCACCCCCCGCTGCGGCTGCCTGCTCTCGTCTACTTTCCAGGCGAGGTTCCAGTTCATCTCGAACAAGCCGAATGACCACTCACAGCAGCCGACATCTCCCCCACAACGCATTCTGCTGACTCTGATTGGCTTACAGTACTGTCAATCTCGTTTTGGTGGGTATAACATCATTCTATTGGCTCTAACTAATCAAACTTGGTGTCAATCACTCAAATCGACCAATCCGTCGTGGAGATATGAGCCTCCAAAGCACAGAAGAGAAAATCAGTTTCAAATGTAGTAGGTGTGTATTGGTCAGTTTGGAGTGGGAAATGCTTGAAAAAAACGAAATGGACAGTTGTATGTGTATATCCTAAACATCATTAGGGATTCACAGAAGTAAAGTGTTCCCTTTACTATGACACCAAAAGTATTCAAATAGACCTTGTGGTTTCATTATGGGTATGCAATTTTCGAGCAGAGGCCTATAAAATAGGCTGAATAAATATATATGGGAAACACTGGGTTTCTGTATGAAGTGTGTGCTTATTCCCGTGGTCATCTGGTAGAGGGGCTTAGGACAGAGAGGGTGTTTTTTTTAATCCTTTCCAGATTTCTGCTTATCCCAGTACTATTTTCAATACAGGACTTGTCCTTGTAACAAAGCATTTTTACATGGTGGTATTACAACTTTCACTTAAGTAAAGGATCTGAATATTTCCTCCACAACTGTTAAAGTTCACAGGTAAGAATAGAAGCTTTGTCTGCAGAACTGGTTGTCCACACACATGGTTATTTGCTCATGTCTTTACTTTCCAAAGGACAGCCTTTAGATTGCTGACTAAACAACCTATGTCTTTGAACACAATGAGAATAAGTACAGCTGTTGAGGGTGGCTTAGAAATGTGTGTAGACAAACAGGGATACTGTCATTATGTATATGGAAAATTATTATTTCATTTTTTCAAGTACTCAAGTCTCAAAGTCTTCAGATTGCTTGTTTTGTCCAACCCACTGTCCAGAATCCAAAGGTATTCAATTTACCATTACTCACTGTGGCAACAAGACCACCATACCTCTGCTAAACACTAAAAGCCAGGGACAACACGCCTGACAGAGTGAAGTTTGATCCTGTATATTTAATCAGGAACAAATGGAGCTCCTCATTATGTTTTGACAGTCACAAATTCGTGAGACATGCAGGAGGACTGTGAGGCATTTGTAAATCATCTGTTGCGTGTTCGCAATAAGCACACAAATATGTGACACCTAGTTCTGCATATTTTAAGCTGTGCTTTTATTCACACCAGATGCTCTAGTCCTGTCCTCTCCACATTGAGATTTAAATATTTTTTGGTAGGTGATACAGTTGACAAAATGTATTATCAATATTTGACTTAGCCAACTTGTTTGATAAAGCTTGTCAGGCATGACTGATGCTCCATCCAAACAGCACTCAGAGAGGACTGAAAAGACTGGTTCTCCGATGTTATGCAAACACTTGAATTACTTCCGAACCAAGATCATGTCAAACAAGATAAAAGGAAACAATCTGCTTACAAGAAAATGTGTTTCTCAAACACCTTTAATGCTAAAGATTCTTGCCGGGACTTGTCTGAGCGGCTTTAAATCTTGTTTAGTCAGCAATACTTAGCAGGCAATTAAATGTGGGGGTTTAAAAAGGCGGGAGGGGTTGGAGGTCTGGTGGAAAAAAAGAGAAACAATGAATACAGTGTCGTCATCCTGTTCATGAGGGGAGTCCCTGCAATTCCCTGTGCATATCCCACCAGATGCGTAGGATGCTTTAATATACATCCTGGAAAAAAAAATCAACTGAGTTTCCTGTCGAGGGACCCTCCGCTGCAACTCAGCATGCTTCGTCCGACAGCATGACTCTCTGCTGAACTCTCTCATGATAGCGCCACAGGTAGAAAAAAAGCCAGAAAGAATATACTCCAAAGGCCCAGGGGTGATGCAGCAAGCCAAGAGAGGGCAGAGGAATTTTCCGACCGTTATCAAAATACACAACTGTGCCCCCCCCCACACACACACACACACACACACACACACATTTCATCAGTGGGCTGCTGACAGCTTGAGAAACAACAGTGTGTTTGTGTGTGTTTATATCTCTGTGGGTTTTCCTGTGTGCTTTTTCTCACAGAAAAGTTCTGCAAACATCAGCTGCCACTGTTCAGCATTAATGGCATTTTAATACCAGGAAGAAATTATTACTTTTCACCACTAAAAATAAATATTTAAAGGTATTTTCACCAGTTAAATAATCTTATAATGTATGTTAAAACATTATTATGCTTAAACAAAACATAACTACAACCACCTGAATCTTGAAATCATGCTTTTGTGCTCACCGGCCACCTGTTCAACTGCACAAATAGGGAATCAGCTTATTATGTGGCAGCGACTTAGTGTATTTAGGCATGTAGACATGGTCAAGAAGACCTACTGAAGTTCACTTTGAACGTGGCATGGTTGTTGGTGCCAGATGGGCTGGTCTGAGTATTTAAGTATTTCAGTATATCCCACACAACTATCTCTAGGGTTTACAGAGAATGGTCCTGTGACAGGTCGTCTCCCTCCCTGTCACTATATGGTGCTGCAGCAACTTGCTGTGCATTCAGATTGTGGGGTGGCACAGTGGGCCTTTATATATAGAGTGGCTACACCTGTCTCTCTCTTTTCCTCCGCTTCCGTCCTGGTGGATGTGGCCTGTCTGGTGTGGCCGTCGCGGCACACAATCCTCTCCATTCAGGTAATGCGCTCTGCCAGTCTTCCTTTGTTCATGTGTGTGTAAAACGGGCGTTTTGGTGGGGCTGCTGGGGCTGTTTGGGGATGCATCGCTCCACCAGAAGCCTTCTCTGGGTGCGCTTGCCTGTCCTTTTCGGTAAGTTCACGATTGTCTGCCATCCAGCGGCTCTGTCACCCACTTCCCAGCTGATTATTTCTCTGCGTTTTTGGTGCAACTGGGTGATTGACCTGCGGCGCTGACCCTTTCATCCTCTGGCTCTCCTGGCTTTGCAGAGTGTTAATTTAAGTTTATTTTCCTAAAATGATAGTTTTAATTATTATAATTAATCTACTAAATTGCAGTGTGTGCATTCTCTTGAAGAGAACTGGGTGAAATGTATGGCCAGTATTTAGCCACCTCTTCTGGAATCCACGCTGCTGTTTTGGCTCCCCTTCGTTTGACTTCCAGCGTTTTGGTGTTTTTGAGTAATATGCAATCTTAATTTGCTGGTTCGTCTCGCCAGTGTGGCTCTCCAGAATGTCCTGACTTGTGTGGCTCTCCAGAATGTCCTGATTTGAAGCGGCTTATAGCTGCCTGGGCCCATAGATAAAGGACATTCCACTCTTTTAAACTATTTCATTGGTGTTAAATGTAAAAAAAAATGTAATGTGTTTTGTTTGTTGTAATTTAGTGGTTATTTATAGTTCTTTGCATTTTGTTTATTTAACTTAATTACTTGTGTTTGTCCTCTCCGGTATAGCACTTTTGGCATGTTTTTGTTCTTGTCTTTGGTCAGGTGCTGTGGGTCTGCGGTAACAGTTCAGTTCCTAATTTTCTTTGGCTGTGTGTGTGTGAGTGCTGTGTCACGGGTGTTTAATTTAAGGACCCTCCTTGGTTTGCCCCTGCCACCTGGTAAGCCCCAGCCCTGTCTTCATACCCCTTCCCTGCCTGGTGCTAATTTGATCTAGTAATGGTGTGTGACATTTGATTTTTCTTCTTTTTGATCATGTAAAGTTTTCCTCCTTTTTAAATTGAAAACAGCCTTTTGCCCCATGGTATTTTTTTTTTTTTTGTATTTTTTTTAAAAACCTGTGTGACCTTCATCATCAGAAGTTAGCTTAGGATTTCCTGGGGGTGAAATTCCCCAATGTGGCGTTGTCGCAACCTTCTAGATTCCTTCTCCCTCACACCACAGTCCGAAAAAGAGAAAATATTCTGTAAGCAGCAGTTTTCTGGATGAAAATGCCTTGTTGATGCCAGAGGTCAGAGGAGAATGGCCAGACTGGTTCAAGATCATAGAAAGGCAACTGTAACTCAAATAACCACTCGTTACAACCAAGGTCTGCAGAAGACCATCTCTGAACCAACAACATGTCAGACCTTGAAGCAGATGGGCTACAGCAGCAGAAGACCACACCGTGTGCCACTCCTGTCAGCTAAGGACAGGAAACTGAGGCTACAATTCACATGGACTCACCAAAGGTGGACAATAGAAGATTGGAAAAACGTTGCCTGGTCTGATGAGTCTTGATTTCAGCTGCAACATTCAGATGGTAGGGTCAGAATCTGGTGCAAACAAAAGCACGGATCCATCCTGCCTTGTATCAGCGATTCAGGCTGGTGGTGGCACCCTTTGGGCCCCTTAGTACCAAATGAGCATGGTTTAAACACCACAGCCTACCTGAGTATTGTTGCTGACCATGTCCATCCCTTTATGACCACAGTGTACCCACCTTCTGATGGCTACTTCCAGCAGGATAACGCACCATGTCACAAAGCTCAAATCATCTCAAACTGGTTTCTTGAACATGACAATGAGTTCACTGTACCCCATTGGCCTCCACACTCATCAGATCTCAATCCAATAGAGCACCTTTGGGATGTGGTGGAACAGGAGATTCACATCATGGATGCGCAGATGACAAATCTGCAGCAACTGCGTGATGCTATCTTGTCAATATGGACCAAAATCTCGGAGAAATGTTTCCAGCACCTTGTTGAATCTATGCCACGAAGAGTTAAGGCAGTTCTGAAGTCAAAAGGGGGTCCTAGCAAGGTGTACCTAATAAAGTAGCTGGTGAGTGTGTATATGTATATACTCCAGAGTCTGCTAAATCTTTCTGCAGGTCTTTTGCAGTCACACAGGGGTTTTGATTTGCCTTTCAATAATCCCATGAGCAGCAGTGTCAGAAGGTTTTCTTGGTCTTCCAGACCTCAACTTGACCTCCACAGTTCCTGTTAATTGCCATTTCTTAATGACATTACACACTGAGAAAACAGCGACCTGAAAACACTTTGCTATTTTCTTATAGTCTTCTCCTGCTCTGTGGGCATCAGCTATTTTAGTTTTCAGAGTGCTAGGCAGCTGTTTAGAGGAGCTGCTGATTGTTGGGTCAAGGTTTCAGGAGTCAGAGTACTATATTTGCATCACCTGGCCTTTCCTAAGGATGACTGTGAACAAGCCAGAGCCCTAACAAGCTAATTTTGGTTTGAGACCCTAATAAAAGTTGTCTGAGAGCTCAATTGTCTTAGGGTGCCCAAACTTTTGCATGGTGTTCCTTTTCCTTTTTCATTCTAAAATTGTACCAAACAAAAACTAGTACAACAATCTTGCTTGAAATGTTGAAAAGCATGTCTTTTACTGCCTCTTGGAGATCAGTTCATCCTCTACCAAAATTTTGACCAGCGGTGCCCAGACATGTTGCTTTACCTGATAAAAATGTCCTTTGTCACTATAAACTCAAAGTACTCAAACAAATTAAACTGTCACACATTTTGCACGTGAGCTTTACTTGGCACATTGCAGGCAATTAACATTAACTGCCACCTATCCCTTCATGCTCTTTTTCAACACTTCTCACGGGCTTTGAATGAAGGTGACGCAGTTCAGCCTCCCATAATGTCAGAAGACAAACAAGCAAGAATCCAAACTTACTCTGCGCCGGTCGGATCCTCTCCACTCAACAGGTCTGTAGCCAGCTCTGTAGTTCCCAGACTCACAGAGGTGTTTTGGGTAGGAAGACAACCTGATGATGTGGAATTTCCTTTGATGGCAGCTGAAAACATGCTGTAAATTCCCCTGGAAGTGTTGCAGAGAGGGGGGGAGCCACGCACAAAAACACACACATACACACACACACACACACTTTAAACACACTATCTGTGCTGCCGGTGCTGGAAGTCTGCAGCAACACCCAGTAAGACTTGTAAATAGAAGGGAGGGTGGTGGTGGTGGAGGGAGGGAGGCGGGGTGGGGCGGGAGGATAAGGAGAGTGAGAAGAAGTTCCACATTACATCACCAGCAGCTGCTGACAGGCCTGTGTTTATTAACTAACTGCCAGGGCTGGAGGAGTCACACACCACATGCCTCACACACACACCTCCACAAACACTGACAAGACAAGACAGAGTACGCCTGAAACACTTGGATGAGAGACATGCAGCAGAGACACGTGGATGCATGTTTTTTCTTGGTAAACACACAAAAACTAAAACTATTTCTGTACTTGATATCTCAAGTTTCTTTCTCAGGATTCAGTTTCTTCCAGTTTGGTCCGATGGTATAACCTGTCATCTGTTTACACTGGCTTCAAGACTTGCTGACTAGACTAGAAGAACTGTTTTCCTGACTCAGATAGCAGTAATGGTATTACTGCAAAGCGAGAGCTGCCGCTGCTGATGCATTCCTCAAGTGTCTTGGCTTGGCAGAGTCCCCAGCCTCTTAGCTCAGCCTGTATTTCTCTCCCTCCCCTTCTCTGTCTCTCTTTCCTTTCTTGCCTTCTCATTTAAATGGAGGCACATGACTCCCAGCTTTACTGCCAAGTAGACTTCTTTATGCCGGCCGGGAGCCACCAGCACTCTGCTTTCCATTGGCTTCTCTGCAGGGCACTCCGTAGCGCACTGCATTTCTAGCTGCCACCAATCCTTGTGTCCCACAAGATGTCGAAACAACCTCATCCCAGATGTCATTTAGTTTGTTTTGCATTTTCTTTTTATAGCTTGTTTACTTAAAATAAACTTGTTTCTACCCGGCTGCATGGGCGTCAGAGCCCTTCAGCTATAGCATCGGCCGCCCACTGTTTGTCATCCCTAACCCGCTGTGAACAAATGCTCCGTTTCAGCCCATCTCTGGTGCATTCCTTGTGGTCTCAAATGCAATAATTTCTCCCGTAATTCCATTCTGTTGTCGCATTCTTCCCCTCTAAGCTCACTACATTGCAACATTTTTCGCTCACAGAGACGGAGTGAGGCTGAGTGGGCTGACGACATTGCAAGACTTTGGGTGGTAAAGGGCTGAAAGATAAAAGAAGGCATAAATCGAGTTGAGAAAACATATTATTTTTGTTTTGAAGGCAGGCAAGCAGCCAAACCAAGCAAATGGTGGGCATTCAATTAAACTGAAATGTCAGGAGCTAATCAGATAAAAAGCAGCATTGTATTATAGTGATTTGAATGTTATGAAGTGAATGTTATAGTGATTATTGAATGTTATGAAGGAAAAGGGAAATCATATGAGGTAAATGAGCAGTTAGTATCTGATAATGGAAATCTTAGCTTTCTTGATTTGAAGCTTGTGATATATTCTTTAAATCTAATAGACAAAACAACCAAAAACAAATCTCACTGTCAGGTTAGACAACTGACAACAAACTTGTTGATTTCTATTGTCATTTGCAGAAATAACTGAGGTTTAAAGGTGTGGAGTTAAACACTGTAGTCCGACCCATCTGATGTCTCTGCTGTGCTTTATGTACTGTGTTGCTTTGCTATCATCTTTGATAAACCAATTATACTTGCATGAAAGCCAAGCCACAGCTACTGGTCGGGGCTGCAGCAAAACGTATTGTAGCCACCTAAAAAACAATATCAGTAAGTAAATAAGTAAGTAATAACCACAGCTACTCTCTCAACAAAATGATGAGTATCATTTTAGACCTGTAGGAGTAGCTGCACTCAAACATAAAAGACAGGTTGGAATTGGAGACAGCACAACTAAGCAAATGGAAGGATACAATTAATGAGATCTATAAAATGGAGATGATAAACCACAGCATTAGGAATCTAGCTAAATTATTTGATGCAAGTTGGAAAATAATGCAGAAAATGGGTATTATTCGAAAGTAATAAGGCAGGGGAAAAGAAGGGAGAAGGAAGAGGGAAGGGACAAACGTAAATAAGGGAAAAAGAGTACTAATAACAGTAGTTGTTGTAATGTCTTATGCTTTCTGTTTTCTTTTGTGTCTATGAGAAGTAGTCCAACAGCTGTATGAGACTATAATTTTAAAAAATAAAGAGTGTGTGTGTATACAGCTTCAATTAACTGTCAAAAAAGGCTGTCTGGTGGCGAGGTAAAATGGTGAAAATATTTTAAATAGGGCATACACTTAAACTGATATTGACTTTTTTTGTTGGGCCTTAAGTGGTTAAAAACTATCCGAGGCAGTGTTTGGTCAGCGCAGTTTGATTTTTTTTTTGTACGTGACAGGAGGATTTTCTACCTGAAATTTATTATAAATAAACATTGTGACTCAGTCCATGTAATAAAAAAAGGAAATGTCATGAATCAATGGCACGCCAGATTAAAATGTACAAAAAAACCCACAATTTATCATGCAGCAGTTGAAATTAGCAGAAGCTGGGTTGTGGTAGTTGTTGACACAATGGCCACCAACCAAAGTTGTCAAATACTTGCATTATGTCAGTGGACATTCACGTAAGATACTGACGCACAAAGGCACCTTTCATGGCATTATAAATGCACTGGCCGGGAACAACGTAATATAAAGAGCTGGAAAGTCCCTATAGGGTATTTCAGATCATATCCCTGCTGGAACATGTCCAGTTATGTTTAGAAGCTTCAACTGGTCATTTTTTTCACAGAAGAAAGTGCCGCTGTGCAGTGGCGTGCACAGACTTTTTGAAGGGCAGGGGCGAAAAGAAAAAAAAAAGGGCACATACAGCGTGTTCTTGCCACTGAAGAGGGCACTAAGTTCCGCGTGTTTTCGAGGGCACTTTAGACATCAAAATAACCCCGTGGAGGAATCCACAAGAAAAGCACTGGAGCACTCAGATCACTTGTGATGAATTTATTAATGACTAATGTTTTGACGCCAACTGCGTCTTCATCAGAGTCAAACAGTACAGGTACCAGGTAAGAAGGTTAAATATCCTCCAAGTCACATAGAGACTCTTCTCATTGGTTTACAGAGAGTGGGAGGTAACCAAACAATTAACCAATAGTACTGTGACAGCACTCACACAGCTAGTCAATACCAGAATACACCACCACCAATTTGTTAACGAGTAACTAAAGCTATCCAGTAAATATAGTGGAGTGAAGGTAGACAGTGGCATGAGACTCAGACTTGTCCTTAAATTACCTGAGTAAATGTATTTAGTTACATTCCACCACTGGGTGCAGTTTATGTCATGTTATCTTCATGAGTTTGTGAGTATGACTTGACTCGACTTGCTTGATCTTCACCACAGTGACGTGGGACTTGCTCGAGACTTGAAGGTTATGACCTGAGACTTGCTTATGACTTGCACATATATGACTCACTCAAACCTCTGCCACTGACACTGTAAATGTCTTCACTGTCAGCGCTCTTAGTGTAACATTTTTACAAGTTTGTCATAAACCTGAAGGCCTGACCCTGAGGTCAGCCTGAGGTGCATTGAAGGATGTAGGTTTTGTTTCAACACTGGGGGATATGAAATGGGGGTTTTGGGGGTCCTCCACCTAAAAGATTTTGAGCATCAAACATTTAATATCCTGCATTCTAAAGAAGATTAATGTACAAATTTGAGCTTTATCTGCATCAGTTTGTGGTGTAAATGTCTTTATTTTAGTCAAAACTAAAATTCTCTGCTACTTTTATACTTTTATTGGGTGGGACAAATGCACATGTTCCAAATATTGAGAGGGAAGTGTCCTATGGGTTTGCAATCTGAAGCATTGTATGTGTGTGTTTTGTGCGCTCATCTAATTTTTATGATGGCTTAAATCCCGATGCTTCCTAAATCACATCCTGCCCTCCATATCTTCCTCCTCCACTCACTCTGATATGCTCTTATCTCAAAGTGAGGAAAGAAAAACAGTCTCCTTCGTTTTTTTTTTTTTTTATTGTGAGGAAGCTTCACTCATCATTTTGGGATCACTGGAAAAGTTTTAGGGCGTAAGTATTAATGTTATATGAGTTTGCACAAACTCTTACCCATATGACAGCTGCAGTTTTGGCCCAAACCTTGCACATACATTGATGTGCACATATGTTTGTGTCCTCAGAGTGCAGCAGCTAATGATCCTTGAACTTACGTCTTGACCTGCGGCACATCCGGATCCATTCCAGCAATGAGGTGCAACTCTTTGATGTCACAGGTCAGAGCCCTGCAGGAGCACTGAGGAAACGATTGCTGTGGAGCACTGGGGAGAGGAAAGTCATATATATTCTGCAGCACTTCGGAGAGGATGCAAGGGTCAAAGCATTAAGTATGCATGCAACAAACGAGGAGTTGCAGTTCTTTACATTGCAACCAGTGGAGGAAACCGTCACTCCCTCAAGGACAAATCTTCATACTGCTGACGTTATGCAGGTAAAACATTTATTTTAACAAACTCAGACATGCTGCAGCTTGGGACTATCTTATAGACATGGAGGTGAACGGGTCAAATATGGCAAGACTTTGGAGACAACACATGAGGAATCACTTAAATGGAAACAGATGTATAAACAGATAAACACCCGCTCCAGTATCACCCCATCTTCTCCCAGACGTGTTAGGCTGCTTTATCATTCCAGCACACTGCCTCCCTTTAGGATTGCTTGCTGCAATTGTGGTTAAGACCAGAGTGGTCATAAAGCAGTCTGCTCTGCGGCTTGCTGCAATACTTACAGCTCCTTCGGTGTACCTGTTTTATGGAAAGCATTGTCTACTATCAATGGGACATTTTGAACGAGACTACCACAAACATGTGTAATCGAAACACCAGACGATCCCAAAGGTCTACATGTGCAGCAACGCTGTCAAGACAGAGAGAACATAGACAGAAATTCATGAAGAAAACAAATTTGTGCCTCGCTTTTGACATGAAACGCTTTTTCTTGTTTTCTATCATATATAACAACGTTGGATATTCATATTGCATGTGGCCAAAGTTTCAAATAATCAGGTAAACGTATGTAGAACTAATCCCTCAGGCTTAAACTGTTCTAAATACTCATTTTATTTCTACTTTATCTACCAGATGATGCCAGCTCATGACAGATTTATAGTCATTTGCTCCAGGAATGCTACTGCAAGTGTTTACATTATGTGGCCTCCACTGCTACATGCTAATGTCAGGGAAACATGTAAACTGATATTGTTATATTACATTGATAATGTAAATTTCTCCCAGATTTAAAATCAAATTCCTGCTGGAACATGTCCGGTTGTGTTTAAAAGCTTTTATTAGTGATTTTTAACAGGAGAAAGTGTTACTATTCAGCGTCATTACCTGGCTGCAAGTACACTGCTACATGTACTTATATGCTAATATCGAGGACACATAATCATGGTTGCCAGTGTCATTTCTGTCATATTACAATGACAGATATTCATATTAAGCATGGACATTTCAAATAATCAGTTAAACGTATGGTGAGCTTATTCCTGTGACCAAAACTTCAGGCTTAACCCATTTTAAATACTCTATCAACATCATTTTTTTTCTGCTTTGTCTACCATATGATGTCAACTCATGACAGATGTCTTTATATGGTCATTTGCTCCAGGCACAATACTGCAGGTTTTTACGTAATGTAGCCTACAATGCTACATGTAGCTACATGCCAGTGTCAAGGAAACATGTAAACTTGGTCACTGATTATGTAAATTTCTCACAGATGTAGGATCAGATTCTGGCTGGAACATGTCCAGTTGTGTTTAGAAGCTTTACTTGGTGATTTATCATTATTTTTTTAGAGTTTTTATTTATGAACATTTTTTTTTACATTCAATAAGTACAGGAGCAAAAAAAATCAAAGAAAGCAGTACACAGGAAAATATGAGGTCATGGGATGTTTAGAAATAATTTAAAGTAGGGTGTCATATATGGTAAACACAATAATCGTGTGGGATCCATCTCACTGGCTAAATAAACACACTATTTTCTCCACCGTTTTTGTCCCAGTTCTTTTTGGAATCATACTGTATGGAATAAGTCATCTGTTCCAAAAGATGTAAGTGTTTACCAGTATTAACAGAGAGGCCAGCAGTGGGGCAGTTTTTCTGGAGCCAGTATTTTGTAATGGTCATTTTAATTGCTGCCAGCAAGATCTTTAGTAGACAGGTATCATCTTTACTTAATCCGTCAGGGATTTGTCCAAGATAAAGAGATGTGAACATTGTACTTATACTAAAACCCAAAGTTTTTGAAATGATTGTTGCTTCTTCCTTCCAAAAAATCTGAACAGAAGGACAAGACCAAAAAACATGGGCATGGTCGACCATGATTTCTCCACATTCCCTCCAACAACACAGCTGGGTGCCATGTGTAGACTTCTGTTTGGGTGTGATGAAAAAGTGGATCAGGTTTCTTAAGCAATAGTCTCCTCAGGTCCTGGAGTTAGTGGACGTTGACTGTGTTTCCCAGGTATTCAGCCACATGTCCCCAGTTACTTAGATATCCAGCACTTTTTCCCATCGTCATTTCACATAGTCTGCAGTGTCCTTGTTCAGTGATGTGATGCCATGATATAAATTGCTGATTAAACCTTTACTTTACATGGGGCACCTGCTCTATCCACTGAATCACAGACACCCCTGAATTGGTGATTTTTAATGGGAGAAAACGCCGCTATACACTGTCATTTCCCAGCTGCAAGTACACTGCTACATGTAGCTACATGTTAACATCAGGGAAACATCTTGGTTGCCTATGTTGTTAATTTCATCCCTGATTGCAGATCATAGCCTATCCCAGCTGGAACATGTCCAGTTGTGTTTAGAAGGTTTAATTGGTAATTTTTCATGGTAGAAGGTGTCGCTATACTACATAACAGTCATTAGCTGGCTGCAAGTACATTGCTACATGTAGCTACATGCTAACATCGAGGACACATAGTCTTGGTTGCCAGTGTCCTTATGTTCCCTTATTTCATATCATATCCCTGCTAAAACATGTCCAGTTGTGTTTAGAAGCTTTTTTTGTTGATTTCAAATGGGAGCAATTGTTGCTATACTCTATTTTCCCACGCTGCAAGTACACCGCTACATGTAATGATGTGCTAACATCAAGAACACGTAATCTTTGTTGCCGGTGTCATTAAGTTCTCCTGATTTTGGATCATATCCCTGCTGGAACATGTCCTGTTGTGTTTAGAAGCTTCAATTGGTCGTTTGCCGCTATAGGGGCCGTGTACGTGCTACGCCTTTACCGCCTGGAAAACACAAGGTCGGATGCAGGGTGCTACTCTTGTACCTACTCTGTGCTAACTTTCAAGGGTGCAAAGGCAGATTGTGTCGCCGGTTGTTATGCGACCATAGCACCGTATCATAACCTACTTACCAGCTGATCTTCTTCCAGGTGTTGTTTTGTAAGTGTATATTCAGCCAAAAATAGTGTCTGTGGGACAGATGTAAAGCTCTGGCAGCCCTGCACTAAAATGATCAACTTCTTCTTCATATTTATCACAGACTGATATATACGGAAGAAGAGAAAGATATCTGCCAGCTGTGACTAGTTGGTTCTTGTTACATGACATGCGGTGTTCGCTGCTGTGTTCCAAAACTTGAACTCTGTTTATCTTAGGACACAGCTGTCTCCCCCTGAAAAACAGGCGTTCAGGAATGCATCTGCGTTGTTCTGGCAGTTAAGCGCGCCTGCCATGCATCTGCATTGAAAACAGTAAATTTGAGGACACAAAAAACACATCATGTGTACGGCCCCATCACAGTTACAGTTATTCCTCGGATATGGAAGATCCGGAAACACTGACCAATCAGAGCAGACTGGGTGTTTTTGGGAGGGGGTGGTAAAGAGACAGAAGCTAAAACGTTTCAGAAAGAGGGCGAACACAGGTGTTCCAACACAGACAGTATAAGCCCAGAAAGCAGTGGGCTCCAAGGCAGATATGCTCTGACATTGGCAGATCTGCTATTCTGTCTCACTCATTTCAGGCATGCACACAGGATATGGCCTGGCTGCAGACAGCGCACTGTCAAACAGCGGGCTCAGTATGGACGCTAGGTAGATTCATACAGCTCCGAACTTAACCATCGCTGTTGCAGACAGTTCTCAGCACAAAGTGGAGTAGCTGTGGCTTGTCTCGAAACTTAAACACCATCAGACAGCGGACTCAGATGGATCTGCAGAGTTCATGCACCTTTTTTCTGCCTTGGATGATTTAAGTACATAAACGTGTTCTAATAGAACCAAAAATACAAGTATCAACTTGGAAATGAGCACTATACTTTAGAGTCTGCTGATACAGTTTTGTGCATGAAGTAGCTTGAACTAATAATAATAAGGCCCACGGCTAATTTACATACCCAAATGCTGGAAAACATATTGAATCTGATCAGACTTGTAAAATAATTTTTCGGTGCAGAGGTACGAGTCTCCCTCGCGAATATCTGCTCCGAGAGCAGGAAGTGGCTTTGTGCATGGCCCACGCCACACTGACATGTTGGAATGCCACATCAATGTTATTTGCAGCTGCACTGGGAACCCGCCAATGTCCCCTTTCACATCAGCGACCCCAGAAAACATCTTTATGTGCATGTAAGTGTGGACTCGAGAGAGTCGAGCACAGTACATACAGTAAAGATTTCATCTTCCACAAATCAGAGAGAAATGTGGAGTTTGCGCCGATGTCAGCCATTTTGAGTCCACAGGAGATCAAGCTAAGAACCGAGATGTAATGTAGAAGAGCAAAAACAGTGGAGACGTTATCCAGCTTTAACTTTGTCAGCCCTTTGTCTAGACAGTGATATATTGTGGTGATAAACTGCGGTTACTCCCCTGATGCTGTTTTGTAGATTCACGTAATGTCTGATGGTATTTTATATTTAATCAAAGTGTTGTTTTTAAGCAGCAAACAAGACTGGGAATCCTGCCAAGTCTTTACTGCACGAATTGACTTAATTTCATTGAATTATGGTCAATGATTCCCTGGCGTGGACTACTTTCCATTCGTCTCGTCTCTGTCCATTCCCCTGGCTGTTTTGCAGAATCGATGGCTGTCCGGAGGAGGCGAGGAGCAGACCGTATCTTATGGCTGTCTCATGCAATTCTTTCCACTCTCCCTGAGGTAAGAGAATGGGAGAGTCAAACAAATAGGCCCTGTGTTTTCACCCTGTGTTTGTATGCAGTGCCACGGCCAGGCTTCCTGCCAAGTTCTCCTCCTCGTCCCCCCAAACTGCAAAAGCAAAAGACAAACCCGAGCAACCACTGCCACCACTGCCTTCACCTCCACCTCCCCCTTCTTGCACCCTCCTGTTTCTCTTTCTCTGTCATCAGAGTGCTGGCAAACACAAAAGGAAGGCAGAGAGGCAGGGTGCGTGTCCCCCATGAACGTGCTCAGATTAGGCTGAGGTGATGATGAAGACGGCTGGGCAGAGGTGAAGGATGAAGGGGAGGATTTGAGGAGAGGAGTAGGAGTGGTTGTTATTTCACGGACAAGACTCCATGCCCTCTGCCACTGAGTCAACGCCAGCTGGGACGAGGAGTGGCATCTTTCTCTCTTTTGGTTTTCTCCCCGTCTCTTATGCTTTCAATGAGAGCATTGTATGAGCTGGAGGAAGGATATGAGGTCCCATTTGGCTGTCATTGACATGTAAAAAGAGTGTGGCGGTGACAGCTGACGAGATCAGTGGCCTGTAATTAGCTGAGGATGTAGGATAGACTCCCACCCCTCCGTGTCAAACACACACACACATCCATAAATGCATCCACATATAAAGATAGAAAAGATAAAAATATGTAGTAGATGCACAAACTGCCAAGACTTGTTTGCCTGTAGGTAATATTATGAGTTATCTATTAGCCTATGTGTGAGGTTTCACACTGACGCACAGCCTCTCTGGGTGCTATAAATCTAAAGGCGTGAACCATGTGGTCTGGCCCAGGGGTGGCCCACATATTTAAAACAGAAAAAAAATAAAAATAAAACCCTGGTGTACTCGGGGGAGAAGTTTGGATGCACAACTGAGACATTCATCCACGGGAGACACAGGTGTGATAAACCGACTGTGAATAATGGCTCGGTCTCATCACACCTCATAAATCATGTCCATGCTGAATGTGGAATGTGCAGAAGAGTGTCTTAATATGTTTTTCGGGTTGATATCATCCAGAAAAATCAGGGCTGTAGTGAAAATTAAATCCACATTAACACAATTTAGGTATGTTCTTGTTAGCAGAACAGGCGGGTTGTTGTCTTCTTAAACTTCATACGTGATGGCACACAGCAGGAATCATTACAAATCCCAAACAGGCAGCTCTTTACAACAGAGAATGGAAAGTGAAACTTATCAATGCTCTCTTCCCAGCCAGACTGTACTGGCAAAAACAGTAAATTTACCTCGTTGAATACAGGAGCTTCTGGTCTACTGCTGCCTCAGTTAGTTAGATAGTTAGTGTTATAGTGATTTTGGTGTTTTAAAGGGTTAGTTCAGATTTATCAAAGTGACACAATAACACAAACAAATTAACTAAACGAGAAAAAACAAAGTTTTCTTCATGAATTCAATTTAACATGGGGTGAGTATTTAATAGAAAAATTGTAATTTGGGGGGTGAAGTGTCCTTTTTGTTCTGTTTTGGTCTCCACCAACCTCTGAGAGAAATATCTGGCTCTTACACTGCTAAATGCTCCACTGTGTTTGCTAGCTGGTTGATAACTGTCATTAAGTTGCTGCAGGTAGTGTACAGTCAGACAGTGAGACAGTTTAAACAACATTTAAAGGTCCAGTTTGTAGGATTTAGGGGGATACAGTGGCAGAAATGAAATATAATATAATAAGTATGTTTTCTTTCATGTGTAATCACCTGAAAATAAGAATCCAGTTTTTGCACCTTAGAATGAGCCATTTATATCTACATAAGGAGCAGGTCCTCATTTACAGAGATCACCATGTTGCACGGCCATGTTTCTACAGTAGCCCAGAACAGACAAACCAAACACTGACTCTAGATAGGGCCATTCATGTTTTCACGTCAGCCACTCTAGTTGGCAGCCCCTTCTTGATGAGCAGCATCAGAAAAACACAGATTTTTTTTAAGGTGAAGCTGCTTTATTCAGTGTTTTTAGCGGTTTAGATCACTGGGTACGTTTGCTTTGGAAAGGAGGACACCTCTGTGAATAACTGAGCTCCAGGTGAGAACCTCCGGAAAGTCTGCATCTAAAGTTATCAGAGAAAAGGTGAGTGCACATTAGTAGGGGCTGAGCTAGCAGCCTGTCTCCAACTTGCCAAACAGTATTAGACAAACACTGATTTGTAACGTGAAACTGCTTTATTTGATGTTTTCACTGCTTTAAATCACTCAGTCTGTTTGTTTTGGAGAGGAAGAGACCTCAACAGATAATTCGGCTCCAGGTAGAAACCTCCCAGACCAGTAACACTGAAGCTATTCTAACCAGGAGAAGTTTCAGCTGGTTGCAGATGTCACAACTCAAGTTTCTCAGATTATGATTTTTATTTCATTCATTCATGTTGTTTCCTGCTTTACTTTGAAACTCACATCTCCTCTTTCACATCCCTTGACTTCCTGCCCCTTTGTTTTCCCTCCCTTTTGATCACTTCACCTGTCTGATTGTCTGTCCTGCCCTGATTAGCCTCACCTGTGTCTCTCATTATCCCTCCCCTCACCAGAGTATCCACCTTATTTTTCACGGAAACACGGAGGCAAAACAGAACGCAGCCAGCTTCCGTTTTTTTGTGCGACACTTCCGGTCCAGCACTCTTACCACTGTGTAAATGGGAATCGCCTTGTTGTTTACCTTGCTGAGTTTAGCTATATATATGTATATATCACATTTTTCACGTCACTATATCACCGTTTAGACTAATCTGATGTTTGTAAAGTCTATAAACACAATGACTGAACAAACATTAGTATTTTCTCTGTGTGTAATTAATAACATGGTTATCGTAGATTAGCTGGGCTAACCGTTAGCTGTTAGCCGTTAGCCGTGTCTGTAATAACTCACTAAACTCACAAAGTGGCCCGTGAAAAAACTATTTTCTCCAGCGGATGTCTTAGTTACAACATGATTGAGCTAATTGGAGTAGTTTCATGTCGTATCCGACAACGGGAGGCTTTTAACGGATGACGATCCTGATGTTAGCTTTGCTGCTAGTGTTAACGTTAGCTGTCCCTGTCAGCTGCAGCCACTGATGCTTTCTAGACATCGTGATTTCCCAAAACTGAATAAATACCACACATAGCAACACAAAACTGCTTTGCTAGCTCAATCATGTTGTAACGGCTGGATGGTTGATGCGTACATGCTGATTCGGGTGCTATCAGAGCCGATCCGCGCATCACTATGGCTTAACGATCAACTCAGTCAATTAAAACAACCCATCCTGTGTTAGGAGTGTATGTCGCTGACAGAAAGAAAGAAAGAAGGAAAAGGGAAAAAAAGATAGAAAAGCAGCGTACACCTCACATATTTATTTCTCACAGTTGAGCACACGTGTGGCTGGCATGCAGAAGCACCGTCTGTGTGTCTGTGTGTCGAGGGTGCGAGCCGCAGCTTCAGCTGCTCACGTAGAGAGGCTGTGTAGCCCGGTGTGTTTTTTTGCTGATTCGGTTCTGCAGGTTCTCTGCTGGTACACTGGAGACGGGGATCAAGCGGTTTGTCTCACTCGGGATAGATTGTGCTTTTTTGGTTCATAGTTTATGATTGACGTGCGATTTATTCGCGTTTAGAGGGAATAAATTTCCGTTATAACGGAAACGTGGGCACAGTTATCTAACGTTATACAAAATACACACTAACTAACTAACTAACTAACTGATTGAATAACATAAACAACTGAAAATTGAAAAAAAATTAGCTTGCACCGTTAGCTCCAGTAAGGGAAAGCATGAGGGAAAGCGGCTGACCGGAAGTCACACACAAAAAAGCGGAAGTTGATCACTATTTACTTCTGTGTTTGAAAATAAGGTGGATTAAGTGTGTGTCTTGTTTTCTCTCAGTGCCAGTTCATCTTAGGTCCTTGTGTGTCTAGTGTTCCAGCCTTTTGTTTCCCTGTGTCCTTTTCTTGTTTTTTTTTTGGAATTAGCCCATTGATTGACTCTGCCTCATCCCTATTGGATTTGTTTGCCTCCACTGATTGTCCTCCTGGTTACCAAACCTACCTTTTGACCAATAAAGACTGTTATTTTATCTGAACTGTTTCCAGAGTCGCGTTTTTGAGTCCACTCTCACCTGGTTTACCTGTTGTTTCAGCAATATACAATCTTCACTGCTAGATGCCACTAAATCCCCCTAAATCTTACACAGTGTTCCTTTAAATTGTGAGATGCAAAACAAAACAAAGGCGCTACAAAACCTACATAAAACCAAGTATAACTGCAGGTTCATGTGATATTCTGTGCAGGTTTGTCATGACAAGTGTCCCCTTTTATATACACACACTCATTTGGTCCAATATTAATATAAAATATGGATTAGAGTGGAGAGGAATAGGATACTGTTTATGGTGCTCACAAAATTTTAAAATTTCATATAACATTTCAACATACTGTGGCTTTCCAGAAAGGAGCATTTCAGTTTCTCTGGAAGACTCTCCTGTCAACAGCTTTTATGGTGACTGTTTCTTCTGTAGAAAGCTGTTGCTTTGTAATTTAACTCCAACACATAACTCTCCCTAAACCCACAAATTGTTGTTTTCACATCTCTCTTTCCATACAAGTTAAACAAAAGAGATACAACGTGTTAATCAGTCAGCTTCGGAGGTGTTGAAAGGTGTAATTTTTTTTTCGCTTTAGACAGAGCCAGGCTCGCTCTCAGTCTTTAAATCCATCCTCTCATCTCACTCTTGGAAAGAAAGGAAACATGCATTTCTTAAAATGTTCCTTTAAGCATGAATGGAGCTATAGATTCCTCTCAGTGCAGCTTTAAAGGTAATGAAGCAGATAGGTACATGTGAATCAAAAACAACACTGACCTCAATCCGGGCTGCTATGCTATTATCCTCCGCCGTCCAAAGGGCCTCTCACTGGAGGACAGTGCATATGTGTGTGTGCGTGAGGTCAGAGGTACCAACATACTAGTTGCCGTGGTGATTAAGCTCCTCTTTCAAAGTTGGGTCTCATCTGAAGGTGGGCCTTCACTTTGAAACAGAGGACCTGGGTTTGTGTCAAACCACCACAAGGGTCTCAGCACTCGCTCAAAAACCCACCGATGACAGCTGCTGTTAGGAGATGAGAAGAGCCATCCCCACAGCAGAGGACATCGACCTGCAGGACCCAGCTCTCCCATGGGAACCTGTGGAAGCTCCTCATGGGCCCCCCCTGAAACTGGTGCCTCTTCCATCACCCACCCCGAGCTTTCCAGTGAGCCCTTTGATGTCCTGAGATCTGGGCAGCCGTGGACATAGAGGCCTGTCAGCCTGCGGGGGGAGATAGCTTGGAAAGTTACCAACCAATGGGCAAAAACAGACTTGATGACCATGTCTGTGTATAATGTACTTTTAATTTGAAATTAAAGAAATACTTCACCCCCCAAATGACCATTTGTTTATCCGTTACTCAACCCTTGTTAGGCTTTACTTGTGAACAAAACTTTGTTTTTCTCGCATGTTTGCAAGGTGAACAAAGAATGCAAAAACTGAGAAAATTCTTGATGAATTGAAGTCATAGGGGTCCATGTTTAAAAATAGCAAAACTATATCAAAACATCTGTTTACAAACTTTCACACAGCTCATGCAGTATTATCTAAGTCTTATCCAGTCATATGCTCAGTACTTCGCAAACAGATAGCCCTGTCAGACGGGGAACTGAAATAAAAGTGAAACTTTACACTTTCTTTAAAGCCAGACTCCGCTTAACAAAACTGTAATTTTATCTTGATGAAAGCTGATGCTGTTGGTCTACCACTGCCTTAATCGATGTTTAATCGTGTTTTAAAACCCTCAACCTGGGGTCCTGACCCCCACTAGGGGTCACCAAAGCTTCATAGGAGGTCATGAAGCCTTCTTGATTTTAAGAGGTCCTACAAAACTTAAAAAAAACCAACCTGCCCCCACACTCTTGCAAGCTGGCACAAAAAAGACATGAGAGCAGCACCCAGCACCTGACTTCGCGTTTTCCAGGTGGTTTAAGACACGGCATGTATACGGTCCCTCAGAAAAGTACGCAGTAAAAAAATTCTAAAGAGCTAGTAGAACAATGGCCGAGCGTCAGAGAGAAGGAAACACTGAATTTGTCAAAAAAGATGCCTATCAATAATAAAATAAAATACATAATACAGACAGAGAATCATATTAAACGTTGATAATAATATCAGGAAATCTCTGATGTAAAATTCACAGAAAATAATCTACTCAAGATTCATCCATATCGCTTGTTTTACATAAATGTCCTGCAGTTATTGGGTTCACAATTCAGGTTAATTGTACAGTTTAACAGTTGTTGTGCACTGTTATTGTTATGCATTGTAGGTATTTCTTATCCATAAACTGTCACTTGGTCAGAGGTTGTCAGTTTACTCAATGAAAGAAAAGGGGTCCCTTAAGGGAAAAGGTTGGGAACCACTGTTGTGAGGGGTTAGTTTGGATTCAGTGGTAGACCAGCAGGTCGTGCGTTCAGCAAGGTAAAATCACTGTTTTGTCAATGGAGTCTGGCTTTGAAGAGAGCTTAGATGTTTTACTTTTAGGGACAAAACAAAAAAAGTAAGTAAGTAAGTAAAGTTTATTTATATAGCACCTTTCACAGATACTAGATCACAAAGTGCTTTCCAGTAGAAAAAGCAAGTACAACAATATAACACAACATTAAAAACAAAGCACAAAACAAAGCATTAAAAAACAGACAAGCAAGAGAACAAATACAGGATGAGGAGAAGAAACTGTCAGTGATTGAAAGCAGTGTTGAACAGGTGAGTCTCGGATGGGTTTGTGGAGTGAGTTCCAGAGGGTGGGAGCAGCGATGGAGAACGCCCTGTCCCCCCAGGATTCGTGCTTGGGAAGTACTGAGCATATGACAGGATAAATGAGACTTATAACTGCAGGAGTTGTGAGAGTTTGTAAAAGGATGTTTTGATATAGTTCTGCTGTTGTTAAATCTGGACCCCTATGACTTCAATTCAACAAGAATTCTCTACATTTTTGGATTCTTCATCCACCAGGGAAGCATGCAAGCAAAAAAAGTCATCTTTACAAATCAAGCCCAACAAGGGACAAGTAACTGATATACAAATGTTCATTTGGGGGATGAGGTCTTCCTTTAATTTCAAATCAAAGTACATTATATACAAACATGGATATCAACTTTTGTAACAAGCACCTTATATTTACCTGAAATCCTGAGTGCAGAGCTAGACGTCCAGACACTGTTTATAAGTGTATAGGCCTATTGTCCGTGGGACAGATGGAAAGTTCAGTCAGCTCTACATTATAATGATCTTCTTCATACATTCTTCATTACCTCAAACTGTCACAGCCGTCGCGACAGCGTCGTTCTGGCATCTGAGTGTGCCTGCCACGCGTCAACATTGAAAACAGTTTATTTGAGAGCGCAAAAAATGCGTCATGTGCATGGCCCCTAACGCAGTATGAGGCTGTTTAGCAGAGACTGAAAGCAATGCTTGTGTCCAGGTTTTCATTGTGCCCTTATCATTTGAGATCAAGATCATATCTTGAATAATTATTGGAACTAAAAATAACAGTTTCATTTTGTTTCTTTTACAGAAATGAATGACATGCTGAGATCAAGTCCTCTTGTGTGTACACACACACAGACAGACAGACACACACACACATATATATAAGAAGAAGGAGTCAGACATAAATAGACACAGAAATAGACATACTTCGTAGAAACAGTTATGGGAGACAGACAGAGGCAGACAGTGGTAGACTATCAAAGGCCTCACCAGTCTGATCTCTAACATGGTTGAGATGGAGGGACAAGGACTCTGTTTGTTCTTTAATCTGCTTTCTCATACCAAGTTACTGCGGCTCCCGTGGGAAGCAGCCTCAGCCCGTTACAGCCCGACTGTGAGATCTAACACAAAACTCTATCACAGAGCTGCAAACACAGGGGTCAATATCAGCTTCAAGTTCCCATTTAAGGACCCTTTTCAAGTGCCACAACTTACTGGACATATTTTGGCTCCTTAGAAATTAAAAGACAGTGTTCAATTTCCTCTGAGATTATTTTTATTGAGAAAAAGACCCCACATTTTGACAAATAAACACAATCCTTTAAAAATTTTGAGACTGTAATCTCACTGTCATGTAGTAAAAAGTAAATCAGACAAACATGGTTGTGTTTCTGTACTCCCATACAAAATTCATATATTTGACAATAACAGAAGCGGAGTGATCTGCTTTAATAGGAGCTCTGTATTGTAACACCTGCAGCTACCAGCTAAAAGAATATTAAACAAAATGAGAGCAAAATCAATAATAAATCCTTTTAAAGTCAAGAGAACTCCATTATGAACTATCACCAATAAAAACAATAAGTAAAAGTGCGCTTGGTTGTATCTGCTTTGTTGAATTGTGCGTTTCTGTCTGATGAATCTCTTCCGCCCTCTAGTGGCAGTAAGTTGCTACTGAAGGTGCAGCAGTGGACATTACATGTGCTCTGGGTGGTTCTGCAGACAGGTGATGAACTCTTTCACCTCTTTGCCCTCGAAGCAGATCTGGTAGACGGAAGAAAACAATGGAAACCTGAAGAAGGAAGCAGACACTCAGGGTTAATTTTAAAGGATGTTTGGTAGAGGACACAGATAGAGGACACAAAGGTTTTTACATGCCAGCTTATCAAATGAGACTGACTAAACGATGTCCCCGGTGTTTCACATGTGGCTGATTAGATCTCTGCTCAAGGTGAAGATGGTTAAAGCAGTGCGCAATCACATAATGACATCAAACTCTACATAGCTGTAAGAACAAGTTTTTTTCACCCTTACAGATTCTGATTCTAACAAGCTTTACTGTCTTCTTGTCCTGGGCTTTATTGGGCTGTAGTTCAGCCCTAATTATAAAAACCCATGTAAGACACAGATGCAACAAACCCCACAAGGGAGTGAGTGATGGAAATGTCAGTCAAGCAGTCATCCCCACTCAGTCCTGAGAAGAATCAGGCACAGAACTGAAAACACCTGTGTGAACTGTCAGTGGGTGGGTGTTTCTAAAAGTCAAAGATCAAAGTCAAAGATCCAAGGATCCTGCAGAGGCACGGCAAGAGTCCTCCCTGGCATTCAGTGAACACACATTGGAACAGACTAACGGGTGTCCCCACGTGATCATCAGTAACCTTCAGCAGACTGAGGGGGTTTCAGGGTACTGTGATCATTTTGGCACTCTCTAATGTTGTTGTACAGTTATAAACAAATGAATCAGTATTGTCAGAATCACGTGACTTTTAGGGAGAATATATTTCTGGATCATACTTAAGAGTAAGTAAAAGTAAGTAAAGATAGCAGCTGAAAAAGTTAATCATTAAATCATAAAATTATCATTAACAGTATGGGATCCATATTTTATGTGTGTGTCACCCATAATTAGACACTACAGTCTCAAACTCACAGAATGTTTGATGTCAAAAGATGAAAACCTACACGTCCATATGCTTAAATAAACTATTTAAAACTGTCTAAAAATTCCTCATCCCATTCTCATGATTTAAAAAATATATATATAATTCTGTGTTCCCAGGGACAGAAGAAAAAACAAAGCAGTTAATTGATGTACAGATTAAAAATGAGTGTCTCTTCACTAAAAAGAGGAATGCTGCAAAGCAGGGATGGAGGTAAGATTGCCCAGATGAATTAATCTGTAAATGTGTAAACTGTGTCTAGAAAATATGAACAAGTTAATGACTTTGATTACACTGCACTGTATCTCTTATCTGACTTATCCAAGTTTATTTTTAATATAACTAATTTTAATTAATATTTAAATGATTTTTTTTATAGCCTGTTGCTCTATTTTGCTTTCACAATGCGTCTGTTGGTATCCATGGTTACATCTGCTTCCTTCTTCCGGTAGAGTAGCGAGGCTGCCCCATGGTTTGGTTTCTCTTTCATACACTTCCCCTTAATCAGGAGTGCCCTCCGCAGTTGCGAGTGTAACTTGATTTGGAGTGACACTCGGTAGTGAAGTGGTAGTGGGTAGGGAGTGGTTTGGGACTGGGCCACGGTGTGTACTGGTGTTTAGGTGGGTGGAGCATGTCAGGTGGAAACCACATGAATGTCAGAACCCACTGTTTCCAAACAGAACATTGCATTGGAACAAGATGATCAGTGTTGTTCAGGTCACCTGTCAGTAGTTTTAATGTTTTGGCTCATCTGTGTATGTACTTAGGTGTGTGTGTGTGTGTACTGTAGTATGCTGATTGTGGGATATGTATTTTATTGTGCTTTTACCAACACTGAATGTCTACATGTAAAAGCCCAACTAAGGACAAGAGCTGAAAATTAGCAATAGCTATAGACTCTCTGTGCAACACATCAGTCTCATACTCTCTATTGGAACTTTGTTATGTTGTATCGTCCCTATCAAATAAAATAAAAACAAAAGAAATGTGGGGGAGAGAGGGGGTATGACATGAAGCAAAGAGTCGTTGGTTGGAGTCAAAACTGGGAAAAATCAAGTATTCTTCATAACTCTAAAAAACAGTAGTAGCACAACCTGCTGTGTAGGCTACTGTTTACGAGCAACGAAGAAGAGTTGACAAATGGGAAAACTGAGTACTTGCCAATACCTGCTCCAGTATTTTAGGCAGTGTTAGAGGCATGTCCGGTACTGGTATCTATATCAGAACAACTCTAGAAGCTATTAAAAAAATACCCTGTGCGATTTCCTAGAGCCCAAGGTATCGTCTTCAAACTGAATGTTATCTGACCAACAATCCAAAATTCCAAAAATATTCAGATTATTATCATGTATGACAGTGAAAAAAAATCTAATTCTCACACTCAAGTTGCAGGAAACCAGCAAATATTTGGCTTTTTGACTTAGAAAAAATGACTACAATGATAATTCAGCGCTCAATAGTTGCCAGTTTGTTTTCTGTTGATCCACTAATTGATTTATGGTGCAATCAATGAAACTAATCCAATACACCTTTTGTCAAATTCAGAGAATATCTCCTTACAGTCCGCTAGTTGTCCATTAAGTATGTGCATTAAAAAAATTTAAATTCTAGTTCATGTATAACTCTGACTCTGTAAATGGGAACAAACCATATATTACTGTAACTTCTGAAGGAGCACTGACGGGAGCGGTGTTTTGGTGTGTGTTCAGTTAAAAAATGAATTCTCGGTAATCCCTGAATCCGCCTTTAATCTTTGCAGCTGTAGTCCAGTTTGACTCGTGTTTTTTTTTAAGGTAATGGGCCTTTATGTAACATTTGATACCCAAAAAGACCCAGTAATAGTTTATAGAAGCATGTGGACTCACATGTTGACCATGTCCCTCTTTTGTAGGAGCTTGTAGACCTCAGCTGAGGTCTGTGGACCCTGCAGCTTCTGCCCGTTGAGCATTTCTGCCTCCAGCTCAGCAATAGACTGCAGAAAAGAAATACAGAAACAGTTTTAATGTTGTTTTGTTGACATGTTCTAGATATCTTCTAAGGTGGTTTTTGAGCGATACGTCTTTCTCCAGAGCTCAGATTTAGCCCTTGAACATGTCTGTACAGTAAAAAGTAGACAACTACCATAATACTATCATCATCATATCATCTTGAAATGCATGGCCTCTACATCATATATTCAAAATAACTTATATATTTTTGCAACTATTTTAAAGGGACAGTTCACCCCAAAATCAAAAATGCATCACACATTGTTCATGTTTCTTGGTTATCTTTTAAAGGACATGAAACACATTTGTTGTGGATTGTTGGCAATGACATATGCTGTTTTAAATACGCAGTGATGCACCGGTTTAACAAGTACTGGTTTAGCAACTGACTAGTGATCCAAAGATCAAAGTAATGCCATGCACTCCTTAAAAAAGGTGACTTTGTCTTGTATTTTAAGATTAAAGCGGGCAGGTGTAGTTCAGTAGAAAGACAATAGTTCCTACATGAAACTGCTCACACAAAGGTCTGTGGATTATTTTGAGTAACTTCTGGAAAGAGACATTGATGTTGAGTTTTTCAAATGTATTCTTTGAGCACCACAAGCTAAGTGCCATCTAGTTCCATTATACTGGAGAGAAGGCAGATATCTCTACGGCTGATATCTCAGCAACTCACACCAAAACAATCTAGATTAATAAATAGCCCTACAGGTAATTATCCCTTTAAGTCTTCTAAATGCAAATCATGTGACAAATTGCTGTAACTGACAAGTTATCGTAACTATAGTTGTTAAGTAATTCTGCATTAGTCAAGTAGAAGTGGGTAGAGTTAACCCTAAGGCCACCAATGACATCCAAGTTACTGGGACTCATGATGTAATGGGACCTACCTTAGACGTTCTGACAAAGGCCTCGGCGACTTTGCGGTTTCGTCCCCCGTAGCAAGTGGTGATGAGATCAGCAACGCCACAGCTTTCCAGGAAGGTGTCGGAGCTCACTGGGCCTTTGCAGAACAACTTGGCGAAGGCAACCATTTCCATCAGACCCAGCCTGATCACCGCCGCCTTAGTGTTGTCGCCAAAACCGAGGCCGTCGCAGAAGCCAGCACCTACTGCCACGATATTCTGACAGGCAACATTTTACTCTTGATTAACACATTGAGGGAAGAGTTTAAATTTGGAACTTCTATTAAAGGAATATTTCACCCCCTAACCCCAAATTACACTGAATTCATGTAGAAAAGGTTTTTCTCCGATAAACAAGGACTCCAAAAATGGAGAAAATTCTTTGTTAATAAAGTCATAGGGGTCCATGTTTAACAACAGCAAAACTATATAAAAACATCTGTTTACAAACTCACACAGCTAAAATGATATGCCTCATAAAGTCTCATTTATCCAGTCATATGCTCAGTACTTCCCACATACATGCATTTTTGCTAAAACCTTACTATTACTCACTTAACTTTTTAAAACCAAAAAGAAAATAAAACTTACCCATGCTCTCTTCAAAGCCAGACTCCACTGACAAAAAGAGTAATTCTACCTCACTGAACACAGGAGCTGCAGGTCTACCACTGCCTCAAACAGTTACTTTGTTTGAGTTATTGTGCGACTTTGGTGTTTTCAAGGGTAAGTTTGGATTCACTAAAGTCACACAATAACACAAACAAACAAACTAATTGAGGCAGCAGTAGACCAGCAGCTCCTGTGTTCAGCAAGGTAAAATTACTCTTTTTTTTTAATGGAGTCTGGCTTTGAAGAGAGCATAGCTATGTTTCACTTTAGTTTGGTTTACCATCTGTTTGGGGTGTAAATGAGACTTGGATTACACCGCACGAGCTGCGTGAGAGTGTAAATGGATGTTTTCAGAAAGTTTAGGTGTTGTTAAACTTGGACCCCTATGACCTCAATTCATTAATAATTTTCTCCATTTTTGGATTCTTTGTTGACTGGGAAGACATGCGAGAAAAACAAAATTTTCTTTAAGAATTCCACGTAACATTAGGTGAGTAATTAATATACAAACAGTCATCTGGGGGGTGAAGTATTCCTTTAATGAGGAATAACACTTGATATTCACTACATGTGGTTGTTTTTACCTTTAGAGCTCCACACAGCTCCACTGTGTCACTCTCCTCTACGACAGTGATGCGGAAGTTGGGAGTCTGAAGCAGCTCTTTGAGGATTTGGCCATTTGCCTCATTTTTTGCCCCTGTATTTAAACCATTTTATGAAGAAGACACTTAATATTCGTAAAACAGGAAAGTACCACTGTGTTTCTGTCACTCTCTGACCACCACACAGTATCAGTTTCTCAATGTTAAATCATGTGCATGTGAGCCACGTTAGTAAAATTTGATGCAGCTGAATGAAGAACAGAAAACAGTGACTAACCGATGGTGGTTTCACAGAACTTCTCATCTGCCACCTCGCTGGCGATGTTGGCCCCCATCAGAACGCTGACCTCAATCTCTAGTTTCTCCCTGATTATGTCTGAGATGAGCTTCAGTCCATCTGGTCCCTCATCGATACCCTGAACAATGATAACCAATAAGACACAGATTCTGTACCCATAACCTCTTGCCTGGAGAGTGTGATGGCCATGAGGTAATAATAACAGACACTTCAGGTTTCATTGTGATAACTGGCTGTGTTGCTCAACTCCAACGTCCCGTGATGTCGTGGCCACCGGACAATATGAAGCAAAGTCAGGTGACAATAATCCCCTGCTTCCCCTTTTGGCTGTGATGAAATGTGACATGGAGAGCAATGACAGGATCTTACTTTGATGAGCGATATCCCAATGGTGCCCTCCGTGATGTGAGGTTTCATCTGATCACAGACGTTGCTGATGAACTGATGTGGGATTACAAAGACAAGGATCTTTGCTCCTTTGACAGCTTCTGTGATGTCGGGAATGGCGACCTGGTATGGCAAAGTTAGTCCTTTAACAGCATCACATCACAGAGTACCAACATGGCACAGGACATGTCTACAAACAGGGCTGCTTTTTGTCTTTACATTTATTATGTTTCAGATTAAACCATTCAGATGTACCATCTCAGCTCCCATATGATTTTTACTTTTTAATAATAACAAAAATACTACTATGACATGGAGCAAAGACAGAGCACAAACAGGTAATAAACCTCCATAACAATAACAAAAAAACTAATTGGACAAAGAAATATTATGTCAGTCAATACAATTAAAAGAAAAGTAAAATAAAGCAAAAAACTAAACTAGTCAGGCTACAGTGTCACCACTCGGAGCATTTGTGCAGAGTCAATTTATGTCCACTGAAAGTGTTTGTTTTTGCTACTGATAGGCTCAGATTATTAGTTTAAGTGTCTGACAACATTATGGAAGGGATCCCTACAGAGATACACCTTTTGTTGAAGTGTAAGATCATTTTTGTTTAACCAGAGACAGCCCTGAAATCATCATCATCAAACCCACCAGACTCCATTTAAATTAATAGTAATTTTAGCGTCTATAGAGACAGCATATTTTCACATCTAACTGGGTGAATGAAGAGTTGTTTTTTTTTCAACCAAACCAGAGTTGGTGATTGTTGGAACAGCAAAAGACAAACCAAAACGGCTTTTGTGAGTTCTATTTTGTTTCTGTTGACTTTGAATGAAGTGTGTTTTACTATGATAAAACTGCTCTTTTTTAAAATGGAGTCTGGTGGGTTTTGTAATAGTAATTTCAAGGCTGTTTCTGGTTAAGCAAAAAGGATCTCAAGATTTATCTTTGTAGGGATCCTTTCCATAATGTCTTCAGACACTTATGATATCAACCTGAGCCTGTCAGAGGCAAAAACAAACACTCTTAGTGGACATAAATTGACAATGAAAGATTGCCCAAAGTGGTTACATTGCAGCCTTTTTTGCAGCTGCCTGCTGCAGCAGTCTCACTCAATACTGGACCAGTTTCAAAAACTGTTTTCCAATCAGTCACTTAGACACAAAAACATGAAAAATAGGGTCCAGGTTGAAAAATACCAAAGTTATCCCTTAAAGTCACAGGTGGGAAATTACACAATAAACTAAAACCTAATTATAGTCCCATGGAAAATATCTCAATATGAAAAAAGAGGAGAAATAATGTAAATAAATCACTCTAAATTAACCAGTAACTATTATGAAAGACTATTTCTGTTCTGAGACAACGTGTCCGCTCTGACAGTATGTATTTCCTGCCACTGAATGCTTCTTTTGTTTTGCACTTAATCCTTATGTTGTTGAGGTGAGCTGACTCTTGCATGAATACAATTTATGTGAGCCTCAATGAGACTCCCAGAATTACATATCAAAGGTAGATGAACTTTGTATGGGTCAAGGTTAAGTTATCTTATCAGTGTAATGTCTTACTGTACAAGGAAAGTATGTTTCAAGATTACAGAGAATTGCATAACATGTTGAGACAGGATGGGCTTAGTGTGTCTAAAAAAACCCTACATTAGAGCACTTACCACATTCTTGGGGAGCTTGTGGCCTGGCAGATATTTGATATTTTGGTGCTCGGTATTAATGATCTCTGTGAGCTTCCTCCCATTGATCATTTCTTCATAAACCCACATATTCACCATTGGGTCGAACCGGTTGGACGCTCTGACATTGTGCCCGATGATTTTGGCAATGGAGGAGCCCCTGGAGGGAAGAAAGGACATGAGAAGACAGTCAGTGTTATGTTAAAATTCAACAGAACATTTCAGATGCAGACTCTAATGAGTCAGAGTGGATCGTGGTAAGCTAAAATAGATCTTAAGAGCTTGCACTGGTTTGAATTTTACTTTATAATCAGGTGAAATAAAGGTTTGATTTGCAGGGGAACAAAACGACCTCCCTATGGAGACATATGTACGCTGCAAAAAGACTCATGACGATGTAATGTTGGTGCATTGGGAGGCAAAACTTCCGTTGAGTATCCAAAGGGCGCTTTTACTCAAAGGAACAATCAGACTTCTATTTGCCTTTTTCTCTAAGCTACAGGATGTTCACGTTGCAGCTTATCGCCTTCAGGATGGTGTAGGATACAGAAGGGAGGAGGCGGGCTCGATCCACAGCCGTTGAACGGTTTACTTCCATTATTTATGTGGAATATAAAGGCGTAAATCTATTGCTGTCTCTTAGCTTTACAGATATAAATCTGCTGAATTACACATTCCGCATTCAGTTAAGCGAGTGTACTGCAACTATAGTCTAAAAACAGCGGTACTGTTTGTGATGCATGTAAAAGACGGATGCAAAGTTACCAGTTTCCAGATCCGACGATGCAGACTTTCTTTGCAGGCATTTTCAAAGTGGTAAAGCTCACTATCCGGCTGAACATAAAATCCTGTTGTTCTTTTTTCCCACGTCTATTATAACTTCCTCATACGCCCTATGAATTTCTCCCACTGCTCCACCCCTCCCCTCTGTCGCCACTCCTTTCTCTAAAGTGGAAATAACATGATAACGCGGTGCAACAAGTACCACAGCCATCTTAACACTGGCTTTTTCCATTTTCACACGTGTTAATACGGTTTTATACTTAACAGCTGGATTTATTTTGTAAAGCTGAATGGATGCAGTCAAGAGGAAGAAAGGGAAACATAATATACACTCCATTAACGTTTTAACGGTTATATATTATTAAGTACTGAGTGGAAATAAAGGAACCCGCCCAGCCTGGCTCTTCCTAGCCAACCGACGCCAACTCAGACAACATGACACTTCCGGTAAGGAGTAAACTGTATCCGCTCTTGTTCACTACATACTGCCTAAACAAATATACTCATAGAAATTAATAAATAACGCAAAATATATACCGGTACATAAATTATACAATTGTTAATAAATGTGCTTATTTATTTTTCTATTTTATTTATCATGTTTTATGATAAGTTTAAATAGTAAATATGCAATATATACATGTATATATATTTTTAAAAAATGATTGTGCTTGGTCAGTGACAGTTAAGAGTCAAGACTTTATTTTATTTTTATTTTTTGCATATATTTTTAATTTAGTCAGGATGATATGTCAACTCCTATTTATTACGCTCGACTCCAGCCTGTGGCCCCACGCTTGTCTGTCATTAAAGGCTAAAAAGCCCCAAAAATATCTTTATAAATATTGTAAGTATACATATTTTTTTAAAAGCGTGCTTTTATTATTTATCTATGTTTTTTATTTATCGTAAATATTGTCAGATTAATGATAAAAAAAAAACCTTTAAGTGCTATTACTTGTGTTTGCTCCATGAAAGTCATAGTCAAGACTATAATACTTATAAATACTTATGTCCAAAACATGCGAAAACTCCAAAAAAAGTTTAAAAAAGTTTTTTTTCCTTGGCTTATATTGTAAGTATAATAAAAATAAAAAAAAAGAAAAACAAACATTTAACTTTTATTCTATGTTTTCAATTTTAATTATTGTCAGGAAGACAGGATTACACATAAATAGAATTACATTTAGGTGTGTCGTGTTTATTTATCAACTAAAACACTAGTAACTCATACGGTTACAATGAAAATTTCATTTAAAAAATTACTCAACTTCCGGTTCAGTTGTATTAAGCCTTCTCCTAAATGATTCCCCTTTTTTCTCTGTAATTTTATGTCTATACACTTTCTTTTTGTGAGTCGGAATTAGGGGGGAAATATTTTGTTTTCTATTGTAATTTGTATTATGAATGGATACACGGAAGCCTGCGCCTGTGAGCTCGTCACATGACTGGTTTCCTGTCAGAGCAGTAAATATCAGGCGAGCTAGCACCTACAGGCTAATAGGCTACTCCCTGTATCAGCAGAATAGACAATGTTTTACCAGTCGTTATTTAACTTAGCCGGTTGACAGTCCAGCGTGGGTTGGGTGTTTGCTGCGTATCGATAAGCGATGAACCGACAGTTTTATACAGTGTTATAAAGGAGACTCATCCATTAAATCAAATCTGTGGTGACTTAGCTCAGCTAGCTTCACAGGTTAGCCTAACGCTAGCAGGCTGAGTTAGCGTCTGAAGGAGGCTTCGTTGCCAGTGACTATGCAAGGGGAAACCACGGCGATACGGATCACGGAAAACGAAGGCAAGCTGGATGTATTGCCCCAGAACAGGACCCCAAGCTCGGGGAGAGCAAGTGCCAAAAGCTGGCAGTACAGGTGGGTGGCTGTTTACTCGGCTAACGCTCATACATTTAAGCTAATTTAAGTTACTAATTTAAGGCGTAGTTTGTTTCCACAGCTAATGAGCATATTTGTGGCATAACTCTGCTAAATAGGATTTTATCATGTGTTTGGGCTGCCCAATAATTAACCAATTTGCTCTTACGTGTATGATCAAATCTGTTGTCTACTCAGACAGGTAAAAGCGACATCATATTTCCCTTTGGGCAAATCTGTTATTAGGCAATGCTCTATGATTAATCTGTGCGTTCACCTTTGGGTGTTCATGGGTGTGTACTCAGTCAAAGTCTGTTATCAAGTGTTCTTTGTCTCTGTTTGCTTGATCAACTCTCGTTCCAGTGACCACATGGAGAATATTGATGGCTACTTGATGAAATACACCAACCTTGTAACAGGGTGGCAGTACAGGTGAGTGTCATACCTGTGATTATTATAACCTTTAATGTATGCTGTCCCAATCGAGGTTAAGAACAAGGAACTCACTAACTATGAGAAATCACCAGCCACTTTGAGCCAAGTTCATTATTGTAATCCAGTCTAATCCAATCTGAGTAATGCCATGCTGGTTTGTACAGGAGGCTGACATTGTCATGGTGGCTGTTGTTTTCAGGTTCTTTGTCTTAAACAATGAGGCGGGCTTGTTGGAGTACTTTGTCAATGAGCAGTCGCGGCCCCAGAAGCCCCGTGGCATGCTTCCCCTGGCAGGGGCTGTCATCTCCCCCAGTGACGAGGACTCGCATACCTTCACTGTCAATGCCATCAGCGGGGAGCAGTACAAGCTTAGGGGTGGGTACCGAAACGCACACACTTACTTCTTGACATGTCTAGCTTGTGTGTCAGCCCTTTACAGTTCAGTTGTGCGTTCCTCTCTGAGCTGTTCACCTTGTCTTTATCAGCTCCATTTATACTTCCAGGCATACAGTCATCACCATCCATCAGGTTCATACAATATTGATCTGGATGTTTTCCATTATGTGCTGCTGGTGAAGCAGAAGCACACAGGAATCGATGCTGAGTAAGATCATCGTAGAGTAACTGGTCTTGTTTTTCTTCTGTGTGCCTCTCAGCCACCGATGCCAAAGAGAGGCAGCACTGGGTGAGCCGACTGCAGATCTGCACACAGCACCACACAGAGGCCATGGGGAAGGTAAGATGGTGTGCTTGATATCAGACGTATAGAGCCTACATACAAATATGCCATGATTACATATACATATTTGGGGAAAATCAATTATGTACGGTATTTAGACGATTGGTACATGTCCACATGGCACATGTCGCCATGTTGGTCCACTTTGAAGTCCAGAAGCAGACACCCCATGCGACTAGTGGAGTGCCTGTCAATACACTCGATGTATCATGGTTGGTTCAGCGTGGGATGTATAAAATGACTATCGTGAATGTTGAGTACAAACCATCTTTTTTTTTTCTTTTTTTATCCACTGGCATGAGACTTGCTTTGGCGTTTTGTCTCTCTCCCTCTCACGAACTCGCAGAAACACACTCCCCTCCCACCCAGACCACACTGTCGTGGGCGACAGTGTGTGGGAACAGGCAAGGGGTGTGTTTTTGTGCCTGCAAGGCTCCAGACCACGACCATTTAGATGTATACTGCAACCATGGAGTAACCATATGACTTGCAGATATTATTAATATATGAACTGAAGAGCTGTCGGTTTGTTTCCCACTCACAGTGAATAAATCCTCATGATTAATGGTGCCGCTGTAATGGTTTAACTTTCTGCTAACAGGTTACATTGAACGGAATCTTCAAGTTCACAAAAACACCAACACTTCAAGAGGAGCTGTGTGCTTCAAAATAAAAGCACCAGTGGCTTTGATTTATTTCATTGTAGCAGTACTTAATTTAACTTTGCTATAACAGCTCTTTGTTTAACTTTATTATAACAGTACTTTATTAACTTTTATATAACTGTATTTACTTTATTTTAACAGTATTTTATTTAGTGTTGTTTTTTACTGTAGTAATAATAATAATAACAACAAACTTTATTCATATAGCACCCTTCAAAACACATTTACAAAGTGCTTTACAAATCAGAATAAAAGACAAAGCAAATAAAACAAGATAAAAGCAATAAAAACAGAATGCACATCATAGAGTATATCACAGCGATTTAAAAGTTTGCAGCCCTGATCTCGTCATGCAGGTCATTCCATAGTCATGGAGCTCTGACTGCAAAGGCTCTGTCACCTTTGTGAATTAATCTAGACCTCGGAACAACAAGCAAAGATACATCTGAGGAACTCAAGGTGCGAGAGGGAACATAGGGCAATAAAACATCTGTTATATAACTTGGAGCAAGACCTCTCAGGGCTTTGTAAATAATCAATAACCTCTGAAAATCAATTCTAAAAGCAACATGTAACTAGTGTAGGGAAGCCAGTATTTGCTTGATGTGGTCTTGTTTTCTAGTCTGAGTTAAGATTCTGGTAGCAGAGTTAGATGAGCTGGAGGCGCGGCAGGGATTTTTTACTGATTCCAGGGAGCAAGGAATTGCAATAATCTAAATGACTAGTTACAAATGCATGAATAACAGTTTCCAGATGTTTGTTGGAAAGGAATGATCTGATCCTGGAGATATTTCTGAGATGGTGGAAGCTGGAGTGAACAACTGAATTTACATATTTGTTTAAACTGAGGGTTTGATAAAAAATGACCGAAATTTCTGCAGTGTGGAGTTATTGAGTCGGACAGACATTCTACTGTAAAGCATAAAATGAACGAAGCAGCAGGAGCCCTTGCGTCCAAAAACGGCCCTGTGTAAACATATCATGAATGTCAGTCAATGCAAACATTTCGGTCATCAGTGTGTAATATCCCTTAAAGGTCTGCTGCACCATAGAGCTTACGTTTTAATCAAACATAAAATGTGAATCTGTGTATTTGAGCCAGACTGTCTCTAGTTTCCTGTTTTTCTTCCTCATATGCCAAAGAGGCAGTGGAGCAAAGCCTGTAGCAGTGGAAAAATCTGGAAAGCTGTAAAATATTAATGTTTATATAAACATGTAACCTGTATCAGGTTTCACCCTGTGTCTAAGCACAGTAATCACTGGTATTGATCTGGATATTGATCCACAGATTACTATGTTGCTCACATTCTATTTTAGTCTTGAGATACACCAAAACAAAAAACACAGAACTCCCTGAGGCCCTGAAGATTTTTTGGGGGCTTTTTAGCCTTTAATGTACATATAAGCGTGAAGGGGGGAGAGAGAGAGGGAGTAACATGCAGCAAAGGGCCACAGGCCAGAGTTGAACCCAGGCCGCTGCGGCAACAGCCTTGTACATGGGGCGCCTGCTCTACTACTAAGCCACCGGCGCCCCGAGGCTCTCTTTTTAGCAGTGCTTGGAAATAGTCGGGAGCTCTATATAAAAGTTTGGAATTTCATTTAAAATTGACAAGATGAACATTTTGCATTGCACAGAGTAACCCCCCACCCAAGTCCCGGAGCTACTCCATGGCGTCTCAAGGCAGCGGCAGCTCACCCATGTCCCTGCGCCGGCCCAGCCAAAACCCTGCCTCCTTATTCAGCTGGTCGCAGGTCAACAAGGGCTCGTCACTCTACTCCAGCAAGAGGTCCCTGCTGCCAGACCACCTGATGGATGCCAGAGAGGTACAGCAAGACAACATGGCATCACACCTCCTGTAATAGACACAAGCAGAAGTCACATAAAAGGCCATTATGCCAAGAAATGTGGGTTACGAGTAAAATTGATAAAAACATGCATCTGATCCAATCAAAATGCTGTTAGATTTGGGAAGCTTTCTGGCCCCTTTAGCTCTGGCTAGTTGACATTAATGCATTACTTTCTGCACACTTGGTTGGGAAAGTCGCCACAGGCACCAGACATGACAACTTGGTACACTGTGAAGTACAGACAACTTTCCCTGGTGGCGATAGGCTTAATCAGCCTTGTATGAATTTGTTTGACGAGGGCTTGAATGCAGGGTTCATTTATATGTAAAAGCCCTGCGCTCCCACTGTAAGACTCACCTATCAGTAAGATTTGAGCTGTGAAGTCTCATCTTCACTTTGACCCATTGGTGTGATTCAGATTGATCACAAGATGGTGCTGTTGTCTTTCCCTTAAGATCACTAGACTACAGCAGCAGCACAGTTTGGATCAACCATGCATTTTGTTGTCTTTGGATTTTTGGTCTTCTCTGTTCCCTTAAAACAATGTTTATGTCTCATGTACTAATCAGAACATGCAGTTAGTAAAAGAGATATGATTTTCAACTTTTGAGCCATGAATAAAGATCCCTATCTTTCTCAAAATTTGGGTTGGGCTAGTTGAAAAGCTAATGTAAAGGGTTGTATAGGCCTGCAGCTAACAATTATTTTCATTGTTTATTAATCTGTCGATTATTTTTTTGATTCATAGATTAGTTGTTTGAAAAAAAAAATGGTAAAAAAAAATGTCTATCAGTGTTTCCCAAAGCTCAAGATGTTGTCCTCAAATGTCTTGCTTTTCCCGCAACACAAAGACATTCAGTTTACTGTCACAGAGGAGTAAAGAAACCAGAAAATATTCACATTTAAGAAGCTGAAATGAGAGTCTTTTGACTTTTTTCTTAAACAATTACTTAATCCTATTAATTATCAAATTGGTTGGCTATTAATTTAGTAGTTGACAATTAATTGATCACATTTTTTGTTTTGTTTTTATACGATGGATAAAGTAGAGCAGTATTGTAAGGCATGTTTTTATTGTTGTCGTTATTGTCTCAAAAAATGGATGTTGTGCATAGAAAAAAAAGAAAGCCTTGATAAAAAAAATCAATTAATTTAAACAAAATAAACAACAGTACCTGCACGGATAATGTTCATAACGGACAGAATTTTCGCCCCAAATAACCAAACAATCCTCATGATCCCCCTCCAGATGATGACCCAGGCCCAGGGCCAACACAGAGACCTGATCCAGAGCATCGAGGGCCTACCTGCAGCCCCCGGCCTCTCCCCTCTGGACCAGGATCTGCTGATGCTTAAGGCCACGTCCATGGCCACCATGAACTGCCTCAACGAGTGCCTGCACATCCTGCACCTGCAGCAGGTGGCCAGGCAGAGAGGTTCCCTGGGAGGTCAGTATTGTCTCTGAATATGGTGATGGTTGTTTCCTGCCTTCTCTAGGTTTGTTATGCCTCTGCGATGGCGATAGTTGTGGCTGGAGGAATTAGGTTTTGTGGTTGTTTATCTGCCTGTCTGTCTGTCCATCCGTTCGTGGCATTCTCATGAACGCAATATCTTAAGAACACCTCGGGTAATTTCTGGAGATTTGGCACAAACGTCCCCTTGGACTCAACAATTAACTGATTAGAATTTGGTGCTCAAAGGTCAAGGTGTCTTTGGCACAAACGTTCCTTTGGACTCAAGAATGAACTGATTAGATTTGGTAGTCAAAGGTCAAGTTCACTGTGACCTTGCATCCATCTCTTTCTCGTGAAGCTGATATCTCCAAAATACCTAGAGGAAATTTCTTCAAATTTGGTACAAACGTTCCCTTGGTCTTAACAATGAACTGATTAGATTTTGGTTCTGCAGGGTCAAGATCACTATAACCTTTTTTGTCTTACTCTTGTGAATGCTATATCTTAAGAACACCTTGAGGGAATATCTTCAAGTTTGGCACAAATGTTCCTTTGGACTTAAGAGTGAACTGATGAGATTTGGTAGTCAAAGGTCAAGATCACTGTGACCTTGCGTCCATCTCTTTCTCGTGAACCCGATATCTCAAGAATACCTTGAGGGAATTTCTTCAAATTTGGCACAAATGTCCATTTAAGAACTGATCAGAATTTGGTAGTCAAACGTCAAGCTCGCTGTGACCTTGCATCAGTCTCATTCTTGGGAATGTAATATTTCAAGAATGCCTTGAGGGAATACCTTCAAATTTGGCACAAACATCAGTCTGGTCTCAAATTGGAATTGATTAGATTTTGGTGGTCAAGGTCAATTCGTACTTGTGAGTTCATTTAACAGGGAGAAAAAGTTAAGTGTATGCTATGCTTTGCTTTTCAGAAGTGACTGTTTCTGCTATCAGGCTCAGCAGTGTCCTTTATGCAGCACTTAGACAAATTGTAGTCTTGTGCATGCAGGCCTGCACCCAATCTAACAGTTTGCTTTGGTTGGACAGTGGAATTATTTTGCATTATTGATAGGGAACCGTACCTATTCTTACCACCTGTCTCGAAGGTAATGAGATCTCAGATGGTTAAATATCCATCTGCAATGCTTTGAGGACTGAATTCACTTCTGAAACGGCTTCATATTAAAAAACACATGTCCCAGATTTAGAGAGAATCCAAAGTGAAGTGTCTAACTTGCTGATATGTCGACACTTTCTATTCAGGATGGTTTGAAAAGGAGAAAACGAGCAGCTAATGCCCCACTTTTTCACAGCAGATCTCATTACTCAATGTATATTTCATTAGGCCAGAGCAGCCAATCAGATTAAGTTGTCCCACAACGCACAAGGTGAATTTGAATGAGATCTGCCCACCTCTAAACATGCATAAAAAATGCCCACACCATCACAGGAGGGTTCAGCCAATCAAGGGATGAGGATGTTTCCTGTCGGCGGGGCCAAAGTATCCTGATACCTGGCTCGTCGGGGGTTGGGTTACACTCTTGGTCTAAAGCAGCCGTCTAAGGAATCGCCATCTGTCCAGTTAGCAGCCAGGCGGTTGTGTGGTGAATGCTAGGTTGAGTGTAGAGCTACGCCTTGTGTGTGTGCAGCTGTGAGCGTCAGGGGGACTCGGGAGGGAGGGGGGGATTGTACCATGAGTACCTCTGAACCTGCCGCTGTGCATTCCCCATCCACGGCAGGACCCACCATCGAGTGGCTGGAGCCCAAGCTGCCCGACATCCTGAAGAATGGCAGCAGCTCCCTGGGCAGCTTCACAACAGGGGAGGGCCTGCTGGAGGGGAGCCGTCTGGAGCTCAGCAGCCCCGAGTCCTGCAGCTTCTCTGGGGTAAGACCAAGGACATGATTCCAACTCTCCCCCAGGAAGTAGCTAAGTGGAAAGTTCAGGAAGTTGATTTGACTTAATTTTTGTTGTAAAGTTGAGCAGCTATGCCGTCTCCCACAACATAAACACAACAAAAAAACTTACTGTCAACCTCTGCAGAGTCACTTAAGCAGGCTGTTAAATAAATCACACTCCCCTCCCTTCCCTCCCTCCTAGGAACAGGAAGACATTGATGCAGAGGATGAGGCAGAGGACTCCTTTACCGACAAGGAGGAGGACCTGGGTGCTGTTGAGGAGGAGCGCAGCGTCATCCTACACCTGCTGTCCCAACTAAAGCTGGGCATGGACCTCACACGGGTAGGTCGAGTTCCATGTACCACCAAGCAACAAAACAACCCACCTCCGCCACCAGCTCTCCCCACACTCTGTGTTTCTATGTGTATGCTTCAGTTTTCAGTATTATTACCTGAACGTTATGAGAGGATCACGTTGGTAACATCCGCTCAAAAGTCCCGCAGCGAGAGGTATTTCCAGATGTTGGTGCTTAGATTAGCTATTTAGAGCATAAAGTACTGCACTAAATGCTATGATCTGTAACCCTGAGGCATAAAATTGTTATCCACATTCACTGCTCACAGGACTTGTGTCATTTCAAGCACTCTGTGAAACACTAAATCCTGATTTATAGCAGGGCGCTCGACAGAAATGGTATATTAATGACAGAAAAAAGTCATTTTACATTGCCTTTCATGTTGCTCACATGGCGAGTTGTGTTATGTTGCAGATGCATCTCCCTGGAGACATTTCAACGGTTTTGTCTGTAATGGTAACTTCAGATTAGGGATGCACCAATTGGTGAGCCAAACATTGGTATCGGCTGATATTCACCTTGTTGACTGTCTATGAGCAAATACGATAATATTCACAGATCGCGGTGGCTGATGTTTTTCTGTTGTGTTGCATCAATTTTGCACAGGCTAAAAAGCAGGGCTCAAGGCTTACGGTGTCCCGTCGTTCTTGTTAGAACAGAAAATGTGTTTGGTATGAACAGCAATCTTCCCCGGGATGCTGTTTGGACAAAATGACGCAGTAAATTCACTATTGTGGTGGCAAAACAACTATTTAATGAACAGTTTAAAGGAAAAAGTCTTCACATGTCAGCTGTCTTTCTTGAGTTTTAATAAGCATTCATGAATGGAGACACTCAAACATACAACCGCATGAACAGTCAGTCAGTGAATGCCTAGCAAGTCTTCTCGCCCTGCTATCTTTATAGTTCCCATAACACATGCACATCAACAGTCAAAATATGTGGCGCCTTGACATTCCTAAAACACATCATCTCTTGAGACTAACAAGAGATGTGTCCTCCCTGGCTCATAATCTTGGTGTCTGAGCCTCCCTGGTTCGTGACCTTGGTGTCTCTCACTGCTGTCACAGTAGGGGTTAAATGAGCACCACACATCATACATCATAGCAATACCAAATACCAGAATTTTCCATCACATTCCACCCTTTTTAGCATTCTCATGCTAAACCGGAAGCATGGAAAATTATCTTACTACCTTATTTCCTACGAGTTCCACCCGTACCAGCCAAACGCCAGTATCACCAGCCTCCAACATGGGAGATGAACATGGCAGAAGTCACAGGCCACAAGCACAGGCAAGCCAAACATTCTCCTCCCTATATGGCAAAGGAGAGGGTAAAAGACTTGTCTGTCTAACTACACTACCTGATAAGGGAAAAAAACCTCTATATGATGAGGACAAAAAACAAACAAACTCTAAGCTAAAGCAAGATAAGCATAAATGAAAACATGTCATCTTTAGGGGATGCATCCTGTTGTTTACCTGATATTGCTACTTTGTGAACAGCAAATCTGTGTTGAAGTTAGCTTTAGCTGATAGCAGACGATGGCCTGAGCTAACAGCTGATGGAGGTTAGTTTTTATATTTGCATGATTGTGCTCATTCAAAGCTGAATGACTTTGAAATAGATATTTTTTTAGTGAAGATTTTTTTGTTTCCCTGGCGGTATGAGTATTGACTATTGGCTAAATTGTTATTTTAAACATAGTTTTCAGCCCAGAATTTCACAATTGGTGCATCCATAGTTAATAGTTAATAGCTAGAGACATATTCCAACATAAAACTTGCTTCGTCATGGGGCTACATGTATACTACTTACCGTTGTACCAACCTGCAATGCTTGAATAGGAAAAAGATGAAGATTTGTCCAAAAATCTTAAATTTGGTTAAAAGCATTAGATTTAAGTGTCAGATATCTGCAGACACCCTGAAGATGTTGGGTAGAATTATCACAACATTTTTCAGGAAAACACCAAAACACAGACCTAAAACAAGTGCAAAGATGGAAAAGTGCGAACAATGAATGAGCAGTGATGTCACACATGTAAAAGTGTGCCCTGTTTTTTGAAAAGGGTCTAAAAATGAATGCATATCTGTATCTGTAAAGCCAGCTCCATTTCCCATACTGTTACTTACCATGTTGAAGACTTGTCTTTAAAGGATAACTTCGGAACTTTCCAACCTGGACCCTATTTCCCAGTGTAAATTGGTCAGAGAGACTTATGTGAACAACAATTTTTTAAATTGTTGCCAGTGGGATGGTCTGTAATGGACAGCAATGGAAGCACATGGGGCAATTAAATACTGTCATTGTATGTCCATTAAAAGTGGTTATTTCACCACAGATAGGCTCAGATTATTAGAAGTGGCTGAAGTGTTTCACTTGATTTGGTCTGTTTGCTATTGCAACAATAGAAACATGAGTAAGATTTGGAGAGAGTATAATAACTGGAGTATTTTATAGAAAAATGTAATTTTAGTGTTGTCTAAAAGATTTTTAACACCATGGATGATTATTCACCTGATTTTGACTATGTGGCTGACAAGTGTCAGCTGGTGAAAATGGGTAGTGCTTAATCAGATGATATTTTTCACCTCCTAATCATTTATTGATTGATTGTTTTTGCTGTTATCCTGTATGCTTTTATGGGTATTGTTATGCAGTGTCAACATAATAACTTTAGCTAATAGCATTTGCCTACCTCCACTTGTCTGCAGCAGGTAAATCCACTCTTGGAACTCTTTTGTTAGGAAAATAAGCTCTAGATTTCTTCTCTTCTTTGACACATAATAGCGATCGTGGTCAAAATCACATGCACAGTGTAGGACAGCAGTGTTAGGATCCATTTGTAGCACAACTAGCCAAAACTGAAATGCATCCATATCTGAAAATTATATCTATGACAGCTACTCGAAATGTAGCTCCTCATTTTGTCGGCACAGTTTAGAAATGTGCAAACACAAACCACTATTTATAACAAAGGCAGTTTTCCACCAGCAGTCTCACAGCTTCATGGCTCACCCTCCGCTGCCTGTTTTCTCTCTGTTTCTCCTCGTCTGCTCTTCATTCGTATACTCCGCTCACATAAATATGGGTGACAGTCAAATTCAAAAGCCTCATCCACATCATTAAAATCAGCTAAATAATCATCCACGACACTGAAAATCCTCTATGCCGAGTTCACACTACACAACATTTTTATCTGTTCCAACAGTCACTATGTCAGATTAGGTGATAGTGGAGTCATAAAATCGTGCCATGACTTGGCCGACGGACATGACAGACTACACGATGGTCTACGACCAATCATTCCTGGTCATCTTTCACAACATGTGTGATGTCATTGGGTTATTCTTGTCCTATTTTAATTATTTTAAATAATATTTCAGTCACTGTCTGTTCATGTTCCAGCTGAAATGTTGTTGTAGTAACGTAAAAAGTGCCACCAGATGACAGGAGCTACATTTGAAGTACGGCGTGCATAGTATGCAAGTCACTGAATTCTCCACAACAAGTTCCTGCAAATGTTTCACAATAAAAGCCTGTTTAGAAAATTAAGAGATTCTCTCAAACGTAATTATACGGGGCTTTTAATTTTAATTGAATACAGGAAGTGTTGAGTTTGAAGTGAGCTTGATGCTAATGGCAGCATTGGGTGGGTTGCTAAAGTGCCCAGCTGTTTCACACCATCATTTTTCCCTTTTTACTCTGTGTGGTAACATCCGAAGAGGAAATATCAAAAAGGCTGGGGTGTTGTTGCTGTACAGTTGTCTACGGCAGCAGATCACTCTATGTTTCCATTGGTCAAAGTGACGGCTGTGACGGGAGAAGTCGTGAACGACAATCAAAGTTGTGAAAGAAAATCAAACATGCTAGACTCTCTGTCGGGATGTCGTGAGTCTTCCCAGACATGGCGTCAGTTGTCGTCTAATGTGACACACTGCGCTAGATAAAACGATAGCTTTTCGCGTAGGACACTCGTTGTTCACGATCCAAGCCGACACCGTAAGGCGCTGCATCGGGCTATAATTGGGCTGATATTGTTTAGTGTGTACCTGGCATTAGATGCACTAAACTATGTTTACTGTAAACTACTCTAATTACTACACTCTCTTCAGGTCTCTCACACGTTTCCACTGTTGTTTTCCTACACCAAGTGACATCTCGTGATAGTTCAGTAGGAGACTTTTGCTTAACCAGGCAATAACAGACCAGATTAAGTGAAAGGTAAAGAGACACAGCCACTTAAAAGAACAATCTGAGCTGTTCTGTGGTGAAAATAACCACTTTTAACAGATATACAGTGATGGTGTTCAACTGCCCTATGTGCTACCATTGCAGCCTCTCCCATGGCTGCTGGCTGCTGCCCAGTTGCTCAATACTGGACCAATTTCAAAACTCATTGTTCACATCAGTCTCTTTCAGCCTCTCCCAATTTACACAGGGAAATAGGGTCCAGGTTGGAAAATGCCGAAGTTATCCTTTAACTGTAGAGTGGTATGGTGTAATTGACAGCCACTATATTGACTTTCAACCAAAGTCAGTCTTAAGTCTTGGAACAAGTTTATAGTGACACTGAATAAGTGAACCAGGTTGTTAGTTTTGTTTTTCAGAAGTCTGATTTGCAATGACCTTACAGGCTAAAGTAAGCACTTCTTGCCTTGTAATTACTACTCCTGGACACACACTTAATAACACAGAGAGTTGAATCCTAGATGGACATTCTATCTTCCAGTGTCCAGTTTGTTCTAGTATTTGGATAGCCTCCTCTTGGGTTTCTGATTTATCGCGGTTATCCGGTGGATCCATAGGCTTACCTCAGATGGAGATCCAGTAGACGCTGTGACTCCAGGGTCACGTCCAGTGTTCGTCACACTGTCACTTGCTCCATTTACTGATGCTTAATAATGTGATGATGTTTTAGAAAGTCATCCTGTGTTGTTCCGATTAAAAAATAGATCAATTGTGACCATATGTACTTGGATTTTCTTCCCAGGTTGTTCTCCCCACCTTTATCCTAGAGAAACGTTCTCTGCTGGAGATGTATGCCGACTTCATGTCACACCCGGACCTCTTTGTGACCATCACCGACGGCAGCAGCCCGGAGGACCGCATGGTCCGGTTTGTGGAGTACTACCTCACCTCCTTCCACGAGGGCCGCAAGGGCGCCATCGCCAAGAAGCCCTACAACCCCATCATCGGTGAGACCTTCCACTGCTCCTGGAAAGTACCCAGGAAAGCAGAGGAGCCCTCACAGGGAAGCGCCGAGCCGGCCACCTCCCAGGACCCCTACCAAGTGCGCTTTGTGGCGGAGCAGGTGTCCCACCACCCTCCCGTGTCTGGCTTCTATGCTGAATGCCAGGAAAGGCGGATGTGTGTGAACACACATGTGTGGACCAAGAGCAAGTTCATGGGAATGTCCATTGGTGTATCCATGATAGGGGAAGGTAAGCTAGCATGGGTTTTGTACTGGTGTGTTGTGTAATCATGAATCTCAAGAAGTACATTTGATACTGATGGACTAAGAGTCTCATCCTACTCTCTAATGTGCTATGTGTGAGCTCAGTCCTGCGTGTTCTTTAATGAAGCAATAGGAGAAGATATTCGGTCTCAGTTAATGTAGTTTATTAAGCAGTAAAGGAATAAAATTACAGAGCTCTGGGTCTCAACTTCACGTCCCTGACGAACAACAAAGGTGTGTCAGTTCATGAAGTCTGACCTCCTGTCCTTTCCCTGACCCAGTATATTTGAGCGTAACAGAGTGTCATTGTGCACGCAAGGCGTTGTCCTCTTCTCATTGGCAGTTCCACTTCCTCCTTCACCACACCACGCCCCTGCCTTGTGTTAATCTGACTCCTTCCCGCTGGCGGTGGGGGCGTGGTTCCTGTTTTGAAAGACAAGAGAACAACACAACTCCCTACACGTGCTGTACCTTACTATCTGTATATCACTTTCTATTCTTTTTACCATATATGAAATTAATTATCTAAGCATTGCGGTATGTGCTCCTCAGACTTCATGTCTCTTCCTCTTCTCCACTTCTGCAAAGCAAACACATTCAGATCAGCTGAAATCATCTCAGTATTCTCATTGTTCACACATCTAAAACTTATATAGTGAAACACAACTTATAGTAAAACACATAACATCATTCTATTCCCAACAATACATCAAAAACAAAAGTGTAAGGTGTCCTCCACTCCTCTCAGCTCCGTCCCAGTTAAAGGTGCATCATATGTATCCTTGAGAAGTTGTGTACACAGTGTATTTGGTGTTCAAGTGGTTACATGTGAGAACACTGCTGCTAGGAAACGGCAACATTTTAGTAGTGGTGAAGGAAATATTCAGATACTTTACTCAGAGGAAGGTACTAATGCCACTTTGTGAAAATACTCTGTTCCAAGTAAAAGTCCTACATTGAAAATGTTACTTTAGTAAAATATCATAAGAATAATCAGGAAAAATGTACTTAAAATATTAAAACTAAATCCAAATAGGCATACTATGTGTAGTTTTTTTACCTAGTACACTTATTTATTGTCTGTTATTTTTTAGTGTGAGGATTGGATGGTTGAATAGATGGAGGATGTGGTTTTAATTATCAGCACCTTACAGGAGTAGCACTCCCAATTTCATTGTGTTTTTAATGATACAATGACAATAAAAGGCATTCTGATTTTAAAAGTATCCAATGCAGAAAAAAAAAACTCATTAGAAGAAACTCGGAAGATATTAGAAATGAATATATTAGAATTATTAGAAATAAATATTAGAAATAAAAAAGAAAATTACATATATTTATCAAAATAGTTGCCAGTTTGCTTTCTGTCAGTCGACTAATCATTTCAGCTATAATTGTATAAACTGTTGAGTAGTTTAATTTATTGAAAAATATATATATATTATTCTTATGTTTTTAATACAAAAATCTTTGTAAAGTAGCTTAATGTAGTGAAGTGTAAAGGACAATATTACGCTCTAAAATGTAGTAGAGTAGAAGTATAAAGTGTCATGAAAAGACCAGATTTAAAGGGAAATTTCGGTTTATTTCAACCTGTCTCCTATCGTCCTAAATTTGTTTCAAGTGACTAGTGACATAAAAATAATAGTTAGCATGTTAGACGTTAGCCTAGATACAGCCGGGGCGCATAGTAGTGTCAGACCTGTTAAAACATAAGTGAAAGGGCATACTTCCAAGTGCAAAGTTAGTCCACTAAACAAGCTGTTTTTTCCACAAAGACCGCCTCATATCGTTAGGATAAATGTTAGAGAACATATAGAAAACGACATGTAAATGTGTTGTCTTACCTTACCGGTGTGGTGTCATGTTTGTTTACCATTTAGCTCTGCTTTCCAAAGCACGGCCGAAATATCGCGAGAACAAGTAGCGATCTCATATCGTGCCTGAAATCTCGCGAGAACAAGCAGCAACAGCTGGAAGGCAGAACCGGACAGTAGCATGAAAATCTTCTGCTTGTCGTCTTCACTTATCTGGCAAGCAAGTTTTTCATCCTCCACAGTCGTTCCTCCTCCACAAAGTCGAGGGCTGACTTTTTGCCAGACTTCGACTTTGTGGAGGAGGAATTTGATTTTGCAGAGTTTGATGGCCGCCCTTATTTATTTGAGCCAGAATACACTGAGGAAGAGCTTCGTGAAATTGAAGAACGGAGGAGGAGAGAGAGAGAGGCGCAACAGGTAGAGGACGAGAGAGGAGGAATGGCTGCTGCAAGGCTGCGTAGCTCTGGAGATTGGTGGTGTACCTGTGAATGCTGTGCCCCAGTGCCCACAGAAGAGGAATGCCTCTGTTGCAAGGAATGGGACCGGTTGCAGCCTTATTTTCAAGGTCTGGATGTGACCGAGGACGAGACACCTCCACCTGGGGTAGTATCCAGCTGGGCTTTATCTAGAGCTCGCAAGATTTCAGGCGCGGTATGAGATCACTGCTTGTTCTCGCGATATTTCGGCCGCGCTTTGGAAAGCAGAGCTAAATGGTAAACAAACATGGCAGCACACCGGTAAGGTAAGACAACACGTTTACATGTCTAAATGTAATTAGTTATAATCCACTACTGCATTTTAGCAAGCTACCAAACAGGCAATGTAACGCAGAAAGACAGAATAAAGCAATGAGGCTGTTAGGGATATCAACATTTTCCTCAGATGTAAAATTAGGAAGAAAATTGAGTAGAATAACATATTAACCAACCATCCCTGAAAAATGATCTTCCATGGCCTTGGCCATTTGTGAAAGCATCAATAAACATGTCACAACTCATGAAGTCAAAGCTTTCAGAAAATTTCAAGGTTGTGAATACAATACATACGAAGGGGGTGTTCACGGGCTCCTCTTAGGAACACAGCAAACACGACCCCATTTAAAGGCAGCATAGCTTACAGGTTTAAGGAATATCCGTGTCTATAAAATGTTTATCAAAGATTTTAAATCACACATTGTTCACGTTAGGGCGAGGTATCATTTAGAAAGTTACGGTAACTGTACCAATATCCATGAAGTGATACTGATACCAATAGGGTACTTAATTTGATACCCTATTGTCTAACTACAGGTGTGTAGTATTGCAATAGCAACTTAAATTCTATAGCACATTTCGTACATGGGCAATTTAGAGTGCTTTATATATATTTATATATATATATAAGAAAAATAGGTTCCATATAATTATAATTAAAATAAAGCACATAAAATAATAATTAATATAACGGTGCTTTCACACCTGCCCTGTTTGGTTCAGTTCAATCGAACTCGAGTTCATTTGCCTTCTCAGTGCGGTTTCATTTGGGTAGGTGTGAACACAGCAAACAGACTCGGGTGCACAACAAAACAACCGGACAGAAACCTTCTTGAAGAGGTGGTCTCGGTCCGGTGACAAACGAACCTCAACTTGAGCCACTGCAGTCACATTATGCATTGTTTGGGTGAAACAAGCATGAGCATGTTACAGTCCTGGAGGATTATTAATGTGCGCCTCCTCCTGTACTGCCTTAATATGCACATTCATCACATCCAATGCATCAAAACATTGTTTTCTAGTTGGAGCCGCACCTCATTTTCAAACTATGCAAGCAATATAGACCACGATGACCAGCGCTAAAATCAACCTGCATAGTTGTCCCTCCATTGTGATATTAGAAAGTGTCACATTTATCTTGCAAGTGTACTCTTCTTCAAAGTTTTCTTTACTTCCTGAATTTTTCCCACATGGAAATTCTGACCAATCAAGAATAGCTTTCTCGCACAAGGCCTTTGATCTGGTCAAGTGCAAGTGGACGTCAGACGGCAAAGCAAGTAAACTCTGGGTCTGAAAGCACCTTAAGAAGAAAATACAAAGAACATAAAATAAAATAAAACATAGTGAAAGTATAGCCATAGATTAAACCTTTTTGTAGTATCTCAGCATGTGGACCTGCCAGCTCCATCAAATACGCTGCACTCGAATTCTACATACCACAGACTGTATGGGCTGCAGATGCTGCAGCATTGAGCCAATCGCATGTTGCATTATATTTAAGAATGCTTGCAGTGATTGGCATGTAAGAAAAAACATACAAATAGTGATTTCTTTTTTCTAGATTCAGGTACAAAAAGGGAAGAAACCAGGTATTGCTTTGAGTGGAGAAAGTAGTTTAGTAGTTTACTCTGTATGTTTATTTTTTGTGCGTTGACATCAACAGCTACAATCTTACTCATGTGCTTTTGTGATTCCTTCTCACTCGTAAAACTAAAAGGGCATTCAGAGAGCGCAAAACTCCAAGACCAAATCCCTAGCAATATTAACCAAATTGGAAAATAACTTGTGTATCTGCTCTGTGATTGGATCCACTGCAAGATTTAATAGGTTCTTCCTTGATTGATGCTACACCCTTCCTCCAAGCTTTAAAATCAGGCCTGTAGTTTTTCTGTAATTCTGTTGACAGACAAGCAAATCAAACCGGAAACATAACCTCTTTTTCGGAGGGAAACATTGCTCTATGTTGCTACTAATTTATCTGGATAGAAGTGGTTGAGGGGTTTTGAGAAACTTCCTTTGAAAGAAGGATGGAAAAGTGATGAGAGATTATGACATTAATCTCATTCTTACTTCTTGCAACCAAGAAGAGCGATATATTTTTAGAATTTAAAATGAATGTTGAAAGTTTCCTACTCAGAGTAATTAATGATCTTAATAGCCTGAATCACTAACAAGGACAAAGTATCTCCTTCCAGACAGGACTCAGGCTCAGCACCAATGAGTGCATTAATTAGGGCAGAAAATCTGACAGAACGGTCTGGTAAAGAAGAAATAAATGAGACATTTTAAACTTGAACTTATTTCTGTCTTCATCTGTTTATCTCTCTAGGTTGTCTATATTTGCTGGAGCATGATGAAGAGTACACTTTCACGCTGCCTTGTGCATATGCACGCTCCATCCTCACTGTTCCCTGGGTGGAACTGGGCGGCAAAGTCACTATCAACTGCGCCAAGTCGGGCTACTTGGCGGTCATCACCTTCCAGACGAAACCATTTTATGGTGGCAAATTACACAAGTGAGTTCCTCCCAGGGTACAAGTCGATATTAACGGCATCGTCATGTTGTGAATATCTCTAAAGTAACAGCAACATTTGAGAAACAGACATATTTTTTCATACTTTTAAAACAATATGAAATGGTGTCCTTGTATTTATTTTATTGCTCTGTTGATATGTAGGGTAACAGCGGAGGTGAAGCACAACACCACCAACGCAGTGGTGTGTCGTGTGCAGGGCGAGTGGAACGGTGTCCTGGAGTTCAGCTACACCAGCGGAGAGACGAGGGTGGTCGACGTCACCAAGCTGCCTGTTACGAGGAAGTGCGTTCGGCCGGTTGAGAAGCAGGGACCGACTGAATCCAGGTCAGAATAGTGGTGGGGTTTAATTGTTGCATTTTTATTTTGTCATTGTTTTAGTCCATCTAGGGCTCAAAGTACTTTTATTAAGGCTGTCAATCAATTAGAATAGTGAATTGCAATTAATCACAAATTAATTGCACATTTTCTATCTGTTCTAAATGTACTTTAAAGGGATATTTATCAGGTTTTTAATACTCTTATCAATGTGGGACTGGACAAATGTGCTTTAACACAATGTAGTGTCCAACTTTACACTTGTAAAGGTTAACTAAGCGGCCCTCATTTTTTTAAGCAGCTCCACGTCCTCCGTCGGTAACCCAATTCACATTGACAGCAAATGCAAATAATTTTTCTTCTTGTCGAGAGAGCCATATGGCAGGGCTGTGAAGCTGAACTTGCCATTCAAAAGACCCCTTTCTTTATCCATTTATTCTCACGGAGGTTTGTTTCTACATTCTATCCATAACATTACTGCTGCATTGCTTCCAGATTTCTCAAAGGGATTGGTCAAGGGTCATAATTATAGAAGGTACGCGCGTCAGTCTCATGTCAAAAAAATTGTGGCATTAAAAGGAATTTGCGTAAACTTGTTATTAACGCGTTAACTTTGACAGCCCTATTTTTTTTTGCATTTAACTCATGAAATTACACTCGAAATTACAGTAATGTACAGTGAAACTGCTACTTTTGTTTTTTTTTAAAGTTTTTCTTTTAAATCTTATTAGGACTTCTTTGGTTACTTCTTTTCCTCTATTAAATATGCTTTTTTTTCATATTACATAATTGATAAATATATGTGATTGATGGAATATGGACGTCATTACCAAGTTCTTATGATAAAAACAGCTTTCAGTGCTTTTTGTGAAAATCAATGACACCAAATGTGACATGTTATTTAAAAAATAATGATTTTTCATTAAAAATATTAATTAAAAAATCGAAAAAGCACCAAAATCCCATATGAAGAGTTGTGTCCTGTGTAGTGATACATTTTAATAATAACTTTGAGTCACTTGGACACATAACATTGCAGAGTTTTTTTTTTGTTTGTTTTTTTTAAAAAGGGCTTTTATTTTTTATTAAAATATTTATGAAAATAAGTGTGCTGACTGATGTAAAACTGCTCTTGTTCAACCACTTTTAAAAAGGCCATCTTGAGATTCCTCTGATCTTAACAATTTTAGTCCTATTTCTATTTCTAAGCTCTTGTTTTTAGCTAAGGTTTTAGAAAAAAGATTGTCTCGGAGCAACAGCGGAATTTTTTTAATGCAAACAAAATCTTTGAGAAATTTCAATCTTGTTTTAAAAAACACCATAGTACTGAAACAGCTCTTCTTAAAGGGGAACACCACCCAAATTAAGAATTCCAATATGTTATTTCCATGGCCAGTCAAAGTTTAATCACTATTTGTGAACATGTGCTACTTTCTGTCAATGCCAGAAACCAGTGAAGTCTCAAACTTGTGATGTCATAGGGTATAAGTTTGGAGATGCTCCATAGACAATGGATGGGAGACAGATTTTTTGGACCCACAGAATGTTTATCTTTATTAAACCCAAATTAACGTTATCCTATTGTCGCGTTCTCATATACTCAGAGTATTCCCCTGAGTGCTCTCAGTGCCATCTATAACAGTGGTTCCCAACTGGTGGGTCGAAATCCAAAAGTGGGTCGCAGGTACATTCTTAATGGACCGCAAATGACTTGCAAACATGTAATTTTATGTATAAGTACAGTGAATTTTCACCACAGAGCTTTTATTTTGAAGTTCCTGTTCTTGCTGTAGAGTGAGTGATTAATGGACAGCTACTTGATAGAGACAGCAAACTAGCTCAACGACATGGCCAAATGCTAGTATGACACCGAATATATTAAACTGTGTGGACCTGGAACTAATAGGCCCGTTTCCACTGAAGAAGTTCCTGGTACTATTTGGGGGGCAGGAACTACTACAGGAACGCCCTCTCTCTTGGCCCTCTCAACCACCATGTCTCCACCGAGAGAGCGGAGTAGGAGGAAGGTTCCTGTAAAGTTGCCGTGCTCTGGATGTGACGTAATCGTTGCGCGACCATTTTGACCGGGGCGACGTAGTGGCGTAGGGACGCTGATGCTGTTAGCCGATAGTGGTGTCTGTAATAACTCACTGAACTCACAAAGTGATCCGTGAAAAAAAAAAAATTTTTTCCACCGGATGTCTTAGTTACAACATGATTGAGCTACTTCAATCAATCAATCAATCAATCAATTTTATTTATAAAGCCCAATATCACAAATCACAATTTGCCTCACAGGGCTTTACAGCATACGACATCCCTCTGTCCTTATGACCTTCACAGCGGATAAGGAAAAACTTCCCAAAAAAACCCCTTTAACGGGGAAAAAAAACGGTAGAAACCTCAGGAAGAGCAACTGAGGAGGGATCCCTCTTTCAGGACGGACAGACGTGCAATAGATGTCGTACAGAACAGATCAGCATAATAAATTAACAGTAATCCGCATGACACAATGAGACAGAGAGAGAGACAGAGAGAGAGATGCAGGTAATGACAGTAGGTTACAACAACATTATTGAAAGTAATAATATTATAGTTATAGTTCTGGCTACTGTGGTACAATATGCTGAAAGTATGTATTAATATCTGGCAGTATACATGTGTGACAATAGTCATATGTGTATAATAACAGTAGAAGTATGACTAATGACTAATGATGGCAGCAGCAGCAGGAGGCATCTGGCAGGACCACAGCAGCAGCACAACCACACACGTCACGCTGTCCAGGCACCGCTGCGATATGAGTTAATCTGAGAGACAGTGGAGCACAAAGGCTCCGGAGAAGAAGCCGAGTTAGTGACATCCAGAATGGCCGAGTTAGCAAGATGCAGTAATAGAATACGAGAGAGAGAGAGAGAGAAGGAGAGAAGGTGCCCGGTGTATTATAGGGGGGGTCCTCCGGCAGACTAGGCCTAAGTCAGCCTAACTAGGGGCTGGTACAGGGCAAGCCTGAGCCAGCCCTAACTATAAGCTTTATCAAAGAGGAAAGTCTTAAGTCTAGTCTTAAATGTGGAGACGGTGTCTGCCTCCCGGACCGTAACAGGAAGATGATTCCACAGGAGAGGAGCCTGATAGCTGAAGGCTCTAGCTCCTGATCTACTTTTGGTGACTTTAGGGACCACGAGTAACCCTGCCTTCTCAGAGCGCCATGTTCTGGTGGGATAATATGGCACTATGGGCTCACTAAGATATGATGGAGCTTGACCATTTAGAGCTTTATAAGTTAACAGTAGAATTTTAAATTCAATTCTGGATTTTACAGGGAGCCAGTGCAGAGAAGCTAAAACAGGAGAAATATGATCTCGTTTCTTAGTTCCTGTTAGTACACGTGCTGCTGCATTCTGAATTAGCTGGAGAGTTTTTAAGGACTTACTAGAGCTACCTGATAATAGAGAGTTACAGTAATCCAGCCTAGAGGTAACAAAAGCGTGGACCAATTTTTCTGCATCTTTTCGGGTCAGGATAGACCTAATTTTCGCAATATTACGCAGATGAAAAAATGCAGTCCGTGAGGTTTGTTTTAAATGAGAATTAAAAGACAAATCTTGATCAAATATTACTCCGAGGTTTCTTACGGTAGTGCTAGAGGCCAGAGCAATGCCATCTAGAGAAACTATGTCATCAGATAAAGAGTCTCTGAGTTGTTTGGGGCCAAGAACAATAACTTCAGTTTTGTCTGAATTTAACATCAGGAAATTGGTGCTCATCCAAGTTTTTATGTCTTTAAGGCAGTTATGGAGTTTAGTTAATTGATTACTTTCTTCTGGCTTCATCGATAAATACAACTGAGTATCATCCGCATAACAATGGAAATTTATAGAGTGATTTCTAATGATGTTACCTAAAGGAAGCATATATAGAGTAAATAGGATTGGTCCGAGCACAGAACCTTGCGGAACTCCAAAACAAACTTTGGTACGTAAGGATGATTCATTATGAACGTCAACAAACTGAAAACGATCAGATAAATAAGATTTAAACCAGCTTAGTGCAGAACCTTTTAGGCCAATTAAGTGATCCAGTCTCTGCAGTAGAACTTGATGGTCAATTGTGTCAAACGCCGCACTAAGATCTAATAAAACAAGTACAGAGACAAGTCCTTTGTCTGAAGCAATCAGAAGGTCATTTGTAATTTTAACTAGTGCTGTCTCAGTGCTATGATGCACTCTAAATCCTGACTGAAATTCCTCAAATAAATTATCATCATGGAGAAAACCACACAGCTGGTCTGCGACTACTTTCTCAAGGATCTTTGACATAAAGGGAAGATTAGATATTGGTCTATAGTTGGCTAACACCTCTGGATCCAGGGTGGGCTTTTTAGTAGAGGTTTAATTACAGCTACCTTAAAAGACTGTGGTACATAGCCTGTTAATAAGGATATATTGATCATATCTAATATATGAGTGTTAACTAAAGGAAAGACCTCCTTAAGTAGCCTAGTTGGGATGGGGTCTAAGAGACACGTTGATGATTTAGATGAAGAAATCACTGCGGTCAATTCTTGAAGAGAAATTGGGGAGAAGCAATCTAAATATATATTAGGTTCTACAGCTGTGTTTGAGGTTAGATAGGTAGGCCTACCATCTGAGGGCAGGAGGTCATGAATTTTGCCTCTAATAGTTAGAATTTTGTCATTAAAAAAGCTCATAAAATCATTACTGCTAAGGGCTAAAGGAATACAAGGCTCAATAGAGCTTTGACTCTCAGTCAGCCTGGCTACAGTGCTGAAAAGAAACCTGGGGTTGTTCTTGTTTTCTTCTATTAATGCTGAGTAATAGTTTGCTCTGGCATTGCGGAGGCCCCTCTTATAAGTTTTGAGACTGTCTGTCCAGATTAAACGAGATTCTTCCAGTTTGGTCAATCACCAATTCCTTTCAAATTTTCGCGATATTTGTTTTAACTTACGGGTTTGAGAGTTATACCAAGGAGCGAACTTTCTTTGCTTTTTTAACTTCTTTTTAAGAGGAGCTACAGAGTCAAGTGTTGTTCGCAGCGAGCCTACGACGCTATCGACAAAATGATCAAAGTCGGTACAGGAAACCTCTGTTACTGGGGGACTTGGTATTGAATTTAACGACGGAGTAATCTTTTCCTTAAATTTTGCGACAGCACTATCTGATAAACATCTAGTATAGTAACTGTTGCTGAGTGGCGTGTAATCGGGTAAAAAGAAATCAAAAGTAATCAGATAATGATCCGATAGCGAGGGATTCTGTGGAAAGATTTTTAGGTTATCAATTTCAATTCCATACGTCAGAACTAGATCGAGGGTATGGTTAAAACAATGAGTGGGTTCATGTACACCCTGACTGAAGCCAATGGAGTCTAATAATGAGATAAACGCGGTAGCCAGGGAGTCATTATCAACGTCGACATGAATGTTAAAATCGCCTACAATAATAACTTTATCTGATTTAAGAACTAAACTGGATAAAAACTCTGAGAATTCTGATACAAATTCAGAATACGGGCCAGGAGCATGGTACACTATAACAAATAAAAGTGGCTGCGAGGTTTTCCAGGTCGGATGTAAAAGACTAAGAACAAGGCTTTCAAATGAATTATAATCTAGTTTAGGTTTAGGGCTGATTAACACACTAGAGTTAAAAATGGCTGCAACTCCCCCTCCTCGGCCGCTGCCTCGAGGAATGTGGGTATTATTATGACTGGGAGGAGTGGATTCATTGAGACTGACATATTCATCTTGACACAGCCAGGTTTCTGTGAGACTGAGTAAATCAATATGATTATCTGATATTAATTCGTTTACTAACACTGCTTTAGATGATAGAGACCTGATATTTAACAGTCCGCATTTAATTCTCCTGTTTTGTCTTTCTGTCACAGAAGAGGTTTTAATTTTTATGAGGTTGTTATGCACAACTCCTCTTTGTTTAATTTTAGATTTAAATAATTTAGGTGGTCGGGGGACAGACGCCGTTTGTATAAAACTATGAAAACTATGGCTGGGTAACTGAACTAGAAGCTCAGAGAGGCGTATAGGACTGCGTCTCCGAGTCCTGGTCTCAACTCTGGGTTGTCAGGGATTTGATTTACTAATAAAGTTTGCCAGGTTCCTAGAAATCAGAGCAGCTCCATCCAAAGTGGGATGAATGCCATCTCTCCTAATAAGACCAGGTTTTCCCCAGAAAGTTTGCCAATTATTAACGAAACCCACATCCTTTGCTGGACACCACCTGGACAGCCAGCGATTAAATGATGACATGCGGCTAAACATGTCATCACTGGTCAGATTTGGGAGGGGTCCAGAGAAAACTACGGAGTCCGACATCGTTTTTGCATATTCACACACCGAGGCAATATTAATTTTAGTGACCTCCGATTGGCGTAACCGGGTGTCATTGCCGCCGACGTGAATAACAATCTTACTGAATCTACGTTTAGCTTTAGCCAGCAGTTTTAAATTTGACTCAATGTCGCCCGCTCTGGCCCCAGGGATACATTTGACTATGGCCGCTGGTGTTGCTAACTTCACGTTCCTCAGAATAGAGCTGCCAATAACCAGAGTTTTATCCTCAGCGGGTGTGTCGCTGAGTGGGGAAAAGCGGTTGGAAACGTGAACAGGCTGGTGGTGAGCCGTGGGCTTCGGCTTGGAGCTGCACCTCTCACGAACAGTTACCCAGCCTCCCGGCTGCATGGGAGTTGCCGGAGGACAGTTAGCAGAGGCTAAGGCTATGCTATGTGGCTCCGCACCGGCTACAGGGGGCTGGCTAACTACCGCAGCTACTGAATGGTTTTCCATGGTGTGGAGCCGCACTTCTAATTCACTAAGCCTCGCCTCCAATGCAGCAAATAAGCTACACTTATTACAGTTATCACTGTCGCTAAAGGAGGCAGAGGCATAACTGAACATTTGGCACACCGAGCAAGAAAGAGCAGAAGGAGAAGCCATCGCTAACAGTAAAGCTAATGTAGCTACCAAGGCTAGTAACGTGCAAACAACAGCTAAGAGATTAGCGAGAAAGTCGTAGAAAGGAGGAGAGCTATAAGTGCTTAAACAGAACCACTGTGGGTTAAGACTTGAAGTAGACGTTAAAGCAACTGAAGTGAGAAAGCAGGCTAGCAGAATTCACCAGAGCAGTACAGAGACGCTGTCACAGAAACACCGGAAATGACACAACTCGCTTACCGCACTACGTCAGCACGTCAGATCCTCCAGCACTTGGAGTAGTTTCATGTCGTTTCCGACAACGGGAGGCTTTTAACAGATGACGTCCTGATGTTAGCTTTGCTGCTGCTGTTAGCTGTCCCTGTCAGCTGATGCTTTCTAGATATCGTGATTGACCAAAACTGAATAAATACCACACATATCAACACAATACTGCTTTGCTAGCTCAATCATGTTGTAACTAAGATATCCGCCGGAAAAAATGTTTTTCACGGACCGGTTATTGAGTTTGTTTACATGGCGGTGGAAGCTATGAACGAGCTAACCCTCGTCTGCTGAGTTTTAAAAATGCCGGCTATTTTGTTGCTTTCTGTTGACGTCACATTCCGCCTTGAGTATATCCAATCAGCACCAAGTAACCCCCAAGCCCCAGCCAGGAGTTTCTCGGGGCCGTTCTGAGTACCTACTCCGAGGCAGGAACTTGTTTAGCCCCTGTAAAACTCTGTCCTTCGGGGGTGGTTCCTGCGGTGGAGACACGCACCAACGGCCCAGGCCCCGTAAAATTACCCCGAAGTCCCTGCGGTGGAAACGGGCCTATAGACTTCAGAGAAATCTGGACCCCATTGCTGGACCATTTAAGAACCAATGATCTAGAACATCTTTTATCATTCACTGTCTATGGTTGCGTGATATCAGACAGAATTGTCAACTTGTTACATGCCATTGTCATGTTCTGTCTGAAATTGCACCCACTCTTACAGATGTCTGTGGAGGTGGGGTTAAGGCTTGGGCGATTGGACGAATACATCGCCAATCGCCCATCAGCTGAGTCCATCACGGTTGGTTTCATTTTTGGTGATTTCTTTGGGTGATTTTTGTCATTTTATCTTGCTAAATGAATGGTCTGTCTCCACAGAATTCAACTCGGTACATATAGTTCATAATTAATATGTAGAGCACAATTCAAAGTGTGCGCGTATTGGAACTGGCAGCTTCACATGATTTCCGACGAGTCTTTCACAAAACACGTCAGTGATGGCGGAGCTGAAAGTAACGTTAATTCATAAACCATATTTGAGAACTACATCAAAAAAGATGTGCAGTTGTGCACCCCGATCGTTATAGTAGGACAGGTATGTTATCCCTATCTCCCACCTGTTTGCTCATTTAGAGGCTGTGAGTATATGCATCCTTCTGCAGCCGTCAGACTCTTTTTAAAATGGTTTCGGACAGTCGTCTTCGGCCCGTCTTTACAGCTTATTACTCAGCAAAGATCTCTAGGTGATTTATTTTTTGTTAAATGAATAAGAGTATAGCCTATAGACTGTCTGTTTCAGTAAAATTTAAATTCATTAATTTTGACATTAAAGACCATAAGGCGCAGGTAAATTTATTCAAATAGAATAAACAGTTGGTCGGTCCACAAAAGTTACACATTAACAGTAGCCTATAATAACGAATAAGTACGGTTGCAATCGAAATTATTCAACCCCCATTGCATAACAGGCTTATTGGCAAAATGTACAATTTTTCAGCTGTTTGCAATAAACAAAGTAGACAAGAACAGTTGAAATAGTTTAATAAAACTAATATTACCATGGTTTTTATCCAAATTCAACACAAAATGCTACTTTTAATGACTACTGCAGTCTCAAAATTATTCAACCCCTGTCTCAAGCACACCTGATGCAACTAATCACAATTATTCAACCCCCTGTTTCAAGCACACCTGGTGCAACTAATCAAGGGCTTCATTAGTTCAGGTGTGCTTGAGACAGAACACATAAATACCTGGACTGGCTAGGGGTTTGTTGAGAGTGACGTTTGATTGCATGTTAGAAATATGGCTCAGTCAAAAGAATTGTCCAGAAAGTTCGGAGAAGAAATCATTGCCTTGCACAAACAAGGAAAAGGATACAAAACAATAGCAAAAGCTCTGAATGTTCCTAGAGATACAGTTGGAAGCATAGTTCGCAAGTTCAAAGTTAAAGGAACAGTGGCTACACTACCTGGACGTGGCAGAAAGAGTAAACTATCAGTGGCTGCCACCAGATTCCTGAGGAGGCAAGTGGTCAAAAACCCTCGAGTGACTGCAAAACACCTGCAGCAAGACTTGGTGGCAGCAGGCACTGAGGTTTCAGTTTGTACAATAAGGCGCATACTAAACACCGAAGGGCTCCATGCCCGGACTCCAAGACGTACACCACTACTGACCCAAAAGCACAAGAAAAGTCGGCTCCAATATGCTCAAAACCATATAAATAAGCCACAGAAGTTTTGAAATTCTGTTCTGTGGAGTGATGAAACAAAACTGGAACTTTTTGGGCCTATGGAACAGCGGTATGTCTGGAGGAAGAAGAATGAAGCATATGCTGAAAAGAACACCCTGCCTACAGTGAAGCATGGTGGTGGTGGCTCAGTGATGCTCTGGGGCTGCTTTGCTGCCTCTGGCACTGGAAACCTGCAGCGTGTGGAGGGCACGATGGATTCAGTCAAGTATCAGGAAATCTTAGGTAAATACGTCGTGCCATCTGTGAGGAAGCTGAAGCTTGGGTGTCATTGGACCTTCCAACAGGATAATGATCCCAAGCATACCTCAAAGTCCACCAAGGCTTGGTTTCAGAAGAAGAAATGGAAGATTCTAGAGTGGCTGTCACAGTCGCCTACATAGTTGATTTGCAGGGACTTTAACCCTTTAAAATCTGGAGCAACATCGCTTTTCTGATGCCTTTCACAAGTATTTACACTAGGGCTGTCAAAATTAGGTGCTAACTTTGATTAATTAATCACAGAAAAAATAACATGTTCTAAAAATCAACGTAGATGAATCGCAGTCTGTGGTGCCCTTTGACCCAGTACATCATTTAAATCCACAGCAGCTTTGTCACATGATGGAGGCAGATGAGACGATGCTGCTTGGCCTTGTGAATGGAACATTTACATTTAAAAAATGCCCAGCTTGAACTGTTGATAGGAGCACCATCCAATTTATGTATTGGAGTACTTCAAGCCTGAAATATCACCTCAACACAAAGCATTTAGCAGCAAACCCAGAGGTCTGGAGCAACAATTGATGTATGCGATTGATTTTGATGAATTTAATACAAAGCATGTAATTAATTAAATACATTTTTAGATTTAAAGTAATTTTTAATGGCTTGACAGCCCTAATTTTAACCTTTGAACCTTGAGCAGGTTGGTGTGATTTCTTTCAAAAACATGGGGGGAAAAAGGGCATTGAGCAGCTTCATAAGAAATGTCCAACAAATTACAAAAAAATATAGACTTTAAAAAAATATTTAAAAAAAAATACTAGGGGAAAAAAAAGCTAGAGAAAAACTATATTTAAAATCATGTTACAGAACTATTATAATTTTAAGCACTCTGTCCAGGTCATTTCCTTGTTTGGATGTTTTTAACTTGTTGTTTTTCCTTTTTTTTTCTTTTTTAACAAATTTCCTAATTTCTTGCAAATTTTTTGGGTCATTTCTTCTTTCAACTAAGAATTTTCCTAGCCAACCAATAGTCGTCATTCAGGGCCATTAGTCGACTAGTCGCCACGTTTACGACATTTATGTAATTATTAGATTATATATTTTGGGTGGGGCAACACAATGGTTTGAGTTCAAGGTGTGAGAAAGAATAGTATCAGCAACATTGTTAATACTGTGCTACATTACAGAGAAATACAAAACTGTACTGATGAACCTTCATTAATATATGCCTATATTTTATCTACAAGTGCACGTCACACACTGAGCAAGCCGCCTGTTATGCAGACGCTGTTGGCAAAGCAGTAATGACTGTGCTAAGTGGCTAATGGGCATGTAGCTACTTGCATGTTTCAGATAATATGTCATGTTTGTAGTCGACAAATGAAGATGAGTTTACATATCGCCTTGGGTTCGTCCTTCACCTGCCCGATATGTTATTAACTAGCCTGTGTAATAACTGTAAGCCCTGTAAACTAGAGATCTTACACAAGCTGCATCTTTAACCACCTGAAAAACACAAGGTCCAGTGCTGGGCGCTACTCTTGTGTCTTTTTTGTGCCAGCTTTCAAGAGTGCAGTGGCAGGGTGCGTCTGAGGTTGCTAAGCAACCTTAACAAGTACTGTATGGCCTGTTTACCAAAAATCCTTAATGCAAAGCTGATATTCTTCTAACTGCTGAGTGTGGCCTCCTCCTGTGTCTGTCCTTCCAAATGAAATTCCCAAATGGTCCAGTCATATAGGTTTTGATTTATTTGACAAGGCACAGCTGCCAATGATGTTTCATGGTTTTCTTTTTTTTTTCTGCAACATAGACATCTGAAATCAGAAACAAAAACGGGACTTTTATTGTGAAGAACTTAAAGGAAATTAAATGTGTTTATCATAGAATTAGCGTGACTTTGTAAGCAGCTTTTTTTTTTTTATGACTGAGCTGGCAGCTGTACCATGTTACTTGGACCGGTGCATGTAGAGCTGAGAATTAGGTGCACTATTGTGCATATGCACATGTTATTTCAAGCTCTGCTATCCTAAAAATGGTTGTTTATTATACAAACTTTTAGTAATATAAGTGAAATATATAAGCAGGAAGGAGTACAAATCCAAATCCAGCCCTGAAGTTTGTGCTCTCATAGAACAAGAAGCCAATCAGTTGCATGCCTCTATTGATGCTTTACTCAACTGCTTACTTGCTCAATTATTTCTCCAAATTTCAGGCGCCTGTGGCAGCATGTGACGGAGTCCTTACGGCAGAAGGACATTGAAAAAGCCACGGAGCACAAGAGGATTCTGGAGGAAAGGCAGAGGACAGAGGAGAGGCACCGGGCTGAGACTGAAACTGCTTGGAGGACCAGATATTTTGACAGAGAGGTGAGAAAGACGACCACAAAAAATGCTCCTTTATTTATTTTACAATCATGATGGTTTAATGACACAGCATTTATTTATTTATTTATTTATTACTGCAAAAAAAAAAATTGCAGTCGAGGTACAACCCTAACAGGATGCTGCAGCAGAAGACACTAACAAGGACAAGCAGAGCACAGCCTGTGAAAAGCCACCTGTGCTGACTCTAAATAAATTTTAAATCACCTTGAGCATGATTTCTGTCTCCTGCTGGAGCTTCTCTATTTCAGAGTGTTCTCACCTTGCACTCCGCTATTTTAAATTCCCCAAGAATCTGGGTCACTTAAATAAACAACACTTGTTACAGGATTACTATGATTATTCATATATTTATCTACCAGCGTTTTTTTCCCTTGTCTGTCATCTACGTATTTTAGTTTTTAAATCTCTGAATTGTGTCCTAATTGCCAAAAGATGCTCAGCGTTTTCTTGTTTTAACATCAGATCATTTCCAACTCTAAACAGATTTAACAGTCAGTAAATCAGATTATTAATTGATTAGATTAAATTTTGACAGTGGTCTCTTCTTCTCCTCCAGGGTGAAGGCTGGGTCTATCACAAACCACTTTGGAAAAACTCTGCATTCAAATCCTAGTTCCCACCGTCTGTATCTTGGATGTTGATATTGTAGATTCAGCAATGTGTGTGTGAGAGTGTGTGTGAGCACACACACACACAGTTATGAAATGAGAGCATGACCCGCACTGACGTACAGATGAATGCAACATGGGGGAGAAGGACAGAGAGACAACATGACTGAAGGTGTTCTCAAATGATTCTCATGATTTTCATGAAGCCTCCAAGTACAAGCTTTTGTACTGCTGATCAGTTTTTTTTGTTTTTTTTTATAATCCAATGTCAATGAAAACATATTCTTGTGCAGGTAATGGTACTATATTTACACAGCCTTAAGATAGTCTGATCAATGTTTGGGGATACGCTGATCAACCTGGATACGGTTCATTTCTTCTTCTTCACACTAAGGTCAATAACTTTTGAGGAGTACATTCTGAAAGTAAGATATCCAACGTAACAAAAAATTGGAATACTGCCTGATAAATGTAATGCTGTGAAAATGTTGTAAATTGGATGTAATGTACTGAAATGCAAAGTTGCTCTATATGATCTTCATCTGTGTTGGAGCGCCTGAAAGCTTTGCTTCAAATCGAAGTATTTCCCACATTAAACATCAAGATAAGCAATCAGAGTTTAACAAAAATCTAGGAACTAGCTTCTGAGAACCTATTTTCCCATGTTTTTGTGATTAAGTGACAAGTGGGACTTTTTAAAATTTGAACAGTGTACGTCCACTAAAAGTGCTTGTTTTTGCCACTGACAAGTTCATATTGTTGCTTGTTGTTTCAAGGTATACTGTGAAAAAAATTTTTTGACAGTTATCATACTATGTAGATTTGCCCATCTCCCCTATATCTTAGTTATTTTCCAAGGGGAGACTTTTTTTTTTTTTACACACTTCCATTAACAAAATGGTTTCAGGTTTCAATTACACTTATTAATGTTTGTTAAATCAACAATAGCCCATCCGTTTTCTTTCTTTAAGAGCCATTCAGACTGATAATAATATAATCTCTGTAATACCGTGATACCATGAAACTATTTTCTGAGACGGTTATCGCAACGTGAAAATCTCATACTGTTGCAACTCTCCTGACATCATTATGGAAAGGATCCCTCCAGAGACCATTTGTTTGAGCAGAAACAGCCTTGAAATCACTGTCACCAAACCCACCAGACTCAATTTAAATAAACAGTAATTTGAGCGTGTATAGTCAGCATATTTTCACATCTAACTGGGTGAATTGAGGTTTTATTTCAACCAAACCAGAGTTGGTGATTATTGAAAGAGTGAAAAGTCGAGCCAAGAAGGCTTTTGTGGGTTTTTATTTTGTTTCAGTCAACAGTGATTAAAGTGTGTTTTACAATGATAATATTATTGTTTATTTAAATGGAGTCTGGTGGGTTTGGCGATAGGGATTTCGGGGCTGTTTCAGGTAAAACAAAATGGATCTTACTCTTAAACAAAAAGGCCTGTTTCTGTAGGGATCCTTTCCATAATGTTGTCAGATAACAATCTGAGCCAGTCAGAGGCAAAAATGAGCACTTTTAATGGATGTAAATTGACCAGGAGCAGTCCTGAAATCGCTATCAGCAAACCCACTAGACTACATTTAAATAAACAGTCATTTTAGTGTGCATAAACCCAGCATATTTTCACATCTAACTGAGTGAATTGAGGTTTTATTTCAACCAAACCAGAGTTGTTGATTGTTGGAACAGTGGAAAGTCAAACCAAGAACAGCATTTTTGGGTTTTATTTTGTTTCTGTCGACTTTGAATGAATTGTATTTTACGATGATGAAATTACTGTTTATTTAAATGGAGTCTGGTGGATTTTATAAGAGTGATTTTTGGTCTGTTTCTGGTCAAACAAAAAGGATCATAAGGTCTAAATCTGTAGGGATCCTTTCTATAATTTCCATTTATAATAACTATCTGAACTAATCAGTGGCAAAAACAAGCACTTTTAATAGACTCAAATTGACGGTGTGAACATGCCCTGAGTGGTTACACTAGAGCCTGTTTAGCCGCTGTTGGCTGCAGCACTCTTGCTCAATGCAGGACCAGTTTTAAAACTTATTCCCATTAGTCACTTAGACACAAAAACATTGGTTACCCTTTAATCTTGACTGGTGCATAGAAGGATGCGACTTCACCTTTTCCGTAAATGAGCCACGCCCACTTCAAACCCTGTGAGGGGAGCACAAAGAAAGGAGAAAAACTGAAACATAAAAATGTAAAGTAAGCAAAACAGTTTGGCAGAATAATAGTCTGAAGACTACCCTAATAGACTGAAATTGGTGGAGACCAAAGGGGGGGCAGTGGGTGCTGTGTTTCCACATGTTAAATGCTAATGCAGCTAGCTGACTGTATGTCAGCAAAGCCAACAGAACATAAAATCAAAGGCAAAACATTTATATCACTATCATCAAAAGCTATCAAAAGCTAAATTCACTAAAACTGACATCCCCAATCATAACCTTGGTGGACTTACCTTTTTCAAACGTAAAGTAGGCTTAGGAGAGCACCCTGATGACATCGTCAGGGTTATGTTTCAGACTTAACAAAGCTCCTCCAGAACCACAGAAAACATTGCACAACTTTTTTCACAGACTAAAGCCCCGGCTCCACCAAACACTTTCGGTATAGTATGTTTTGAACCAAAAGTAACCCTTCGGACATGGTACCCAGACCCTAATGTTTCCACCACAAACAATACTCTTAAATGTTTGCGAGGTTGTTGTCACTCACTGTATGTCCTCATTACTGGTGACACAGAGGGAAGTCTCCACGTTTATCGTCCACAGAACGAGGTTGCACGGCGACATTTTTCAGAGCAAAATAGAACAGGCTGCAGTGAGAGTCTTTCTCCATGGGATATTTAAAAATAGCAGGTTTGGGCATTTAGTTCCTCTCAGGCAAACTCAGGGGTATAGTGCTGCCGGAGCCCACAGGAACAATGCTCCACAATGCTTTTTTTTTTCCTCTTGAGTGAGGATTACAATATATGCAGTTCACATAATCTGGTTGAAATTCATATATATATATATATATATATATATATATATATATAAACACTTGAAGATCCACTCATTATAAAAGTGTATGTCATATAAAAACTAAAGTAATGGTCAGAGTTGTCACAATGAAATTTAAGGTGTGTTGATGGATTCAAGTTTTCAGCTCATACATTAAGTAACATTACTAGTTATGTTCCACCTTAAAAGTCGCCGGCAGTCAGCACAGTGAATTATTTTTTTCTCTGACTCCAGCTGCTGTGAGAGGCAGCAAATCATCCTTTCATTTTATAGTTAGTCTATTAATACAACTCGGTATGAACAGTGATTACATGAGCTTCAAAACCAGCCACAACTCAGCCCTGAGCAGAGTGACTGTCCACTACTGACCAATCAACAGACTGCAGTGTTCACAGCTCCACCTTTTAGTACCAGATCTGTGTGCTTGGTACCCCAACATGGAAATGTCTCATTGGTACCATCCACAACTTTTCACGGAGATAATGGAAAACAAAAGCGTTCTGATTGAACTGAACAGTACCGTACTGCTTGGTGGAAACGGGGCTTTAGGTACTTCCTGTGATGAGTAAACTGATCTCCGCTTGTAAAATTGGTGGAATGACCCTTTCTCTCAAAGTCAGAAGTGATGGTATTGCTTTAATTTGGTTGATATCAGGTAAATTGTGTCCATTTAGATACACATTAACAGCAGTTTATCTCTGAATTCTCATTTATGAAAATATTTGATGCAGTATTGATATTGGTGTATTGGCAAAGACACTGCTGGAATGGAATGTCGTAGATTAGCTGACAAACAACTAAATTTTAAATGATGATTGAGTCACTTGTGAATGCATCAACCCCCACTATTTGTGTCTTTCTCCTTTTTAATTGGAGTTTGCAGTGGATGAAAGAACTCCTACATGCATGAAGGCAAAGTCTCTCTGTTCACATTGATTGCAGTAAGTATATTACTCCCGTGTCTGCATTACTTCGATTTATAAATGTCTGTTGTAAAAGCTTTTAACCAAATTTGCTTGTTTTGTAATGCAAATAAATATTATTTTCTTCGAATGCATATTTATCCACCATCTTTGCGCTTTAATTGCTCTTATTTTTAGAGCCACTTTTTGTATAGAGACGTTAAAATTTCTTGTTCCATCAGTGTTTTTGTCGTCTTTTTTTTTCTTTGGAAGTAATTCCAATCTATACTGTGATGCACGTGATAAACCTTACTGTGTCCCTCCCACCCCCACCCACCCACCTAGCCTCACATTCTCAAAGCAGCCCAATATCAAGTAGGACGCTCCTATTCTCTACAGAAAGAGGAAATCCACCCTGCCACTGATAAGCTACTCCCTCCACATCTTGGTGCCTTATGCAAACTCTTTCTGTGTGTGTCTTCCAGCCAAGGAGCACAGCATTCTCGTCAGTTATTTACCTGATTGAAGCAATGGCGTATGTATTATTTCTGCGTTTGTGTGTGGTGTTCTTTTTAAGATTCAGTGCTTGATGTTCATAGAAGTCGACGAAGCACTTTTATTCTAGGTTTTGACATTTTCTTGTTTTTGGATTCTACTGGTTGTCTTGCTGACCTATGAAATGCACTGATGTTGAAGGAAACCTGATGTTGTAGAAAAATGGTCATGTGTGGAAAATAATCAAATAAATTGCGTATCAATTGTATACTGTGTTACAAGTTTTGTTCTTAACCCACTTGCTTACTGGTTCCTCTACGCACTGACATCATATAAGGCAACAAATTTGACCAATTTTAGCAACAGCAAGAAGCTAAGATGCCGTTAATTAAGAAATACTCTTTTGAAGACATTGGGACTTTATTATCACCACGTTTGAGGACAATGGGACTTTATCAATGTTAACACTGTTTTTTACACTGACTGGGTCCTACTGATCCCATATAGCTAGGAGACTGTAAAAATGCATACCAAACAAAAGTCAGGAGGATCTCAGACATGAAGAAATGTATGATATGAGTGGTGTCATGGTTCAGTGATTTTGAGGTCACAGAGTGCTTTACACTTTGCATGCTTTCTGTGAGGAGGCTCTGGTACATGGAAGGGTTAAGACAACATGAAGAACTTGAAGGTGTTCCCCACTCCCATGGTAAATAGTCTCATGCAAGGGTTAAACATATTGTTTTGCTAATGAGTCATTCCTTTTGTTAATCTAACTGAAGGACAGAACTGGAAGTACCATATGGAATCATGATTTAACTTGACAGCAGCATCCCTTTGGGCCACCCTCTGTTGAGTGCTATTGAAAACAAATTTAACAGTGTCGGGAGTGTATATCAAACCAAACCACAAATTTTGTGAACTGTTCCACCCCCAGTGTCCATGCACTAACTCAGATTTCCCTGTCTTCTTATCATGTCCAAAATCTGGACATGTTTTCAGTAAGTTCTAAGTTTTCAGTTATAAGGCTCTAAAAATGGTACTGAATGATGTATTAATGCATCTCCAGCAAATATTGAAATAACAAAGTCTTTCAATGTAAAATGTGCAGTGTTGCATGTTTAGTGTAAAATTGTCACATGACCAGAGCTGTTTACTTCCTGGTTGCACCATGACGCAAGGTGGGCTACATCTAAGCTCCCAAGCAAAAGGTTAGTAAACTTTGATACCATAAAGATAGGACAGAGATTTGTGGTACACATTATCTTCAAGGTGTCTAGTATTGATGTGTGGATTTGAAATTGCTCTGCTTTGTTCAGTGGGGTCACGGAATGAGTGAACATGTCCACAGCAACAATAGTGACCGGTGGGATAACACAGTGTATCTAAATGTACCTCTGCACACACATAGTTCTCTTTCTACCTAAGCTTCTACGCTTCTTTTTTTAGGTTCATCTAGGTTATAGCCCAACAAATGCATACCTTACTCCATACCTTATTCCATGTATACATACCTTATACATGGAATAATCTGCAAAAGACCTCAAACTTGGACACTCTGCCACCCTTATGGCTGTTTAAATGCCTTATTTCTGATCTTGTTTTAATTGAGTGTACATGCTTTTAACTATTCATCAGCACCTTAGCATGTCTATCACCCTGTATTTCTACTTTTAGAGCTCATTTATTGTCATTGTTGTTTGTTGTTTTACATGATGTCATTTCTGTTTTAATTGATATGCATGATGGTTCTTGTTTGCTTAGTGATTGTTTTTAATGTCTTTGTTCAAGCTCTGCATTATTGAAAATGAGGGTTTCCCTCAGTTGATTTCCCGAGTAAATAAAGGTTTGAATGAATGAATGAATAAGTAAAAAAAAAAAAGTATGTAATACGGCTGGGCAGCGTCACTAATATGGCCAGATGTACGGCATCTATCAGGGCGGTATGAAACGCTGCTGGATGGGGTCAGGTTCAAACACTGCTGGTAACGACGTAATTATAAGGATCAGGAAAGTCTGTATAGGGTGGGTAGGAGGTTTGGTAGATGGGTTCAACAAACCTTGGACTTTCACCCAGGAGCCGAATGTTCCCTTCCCAAACCCAACCATGTGCTTTTGTTGATGTTCTGGTGTTGATAGTGCATCCTGGAACGTTGAGGAGGACTGCCAGTGACAGAGTTTTAAATTTTTTAATAACTGAGCTGAGATATATCAGTATTTTGATGACTGCATAGGAGATTATGTTCATTTGGGCAATAAATGGTAGATTCAACACATTATCCCACCAGGCACAATTGTGACCAACCATAAAACACACCTTTTCTCCTACTTTTCCATGGGGAAAAAAAAAAAAAATTTCAAAGGGTTATCAGTGACAAATGAGTTGGATGGCATTCAGTTTTGGGTGCAGTGCAAGAGCAATAGTGGCCTTGCTTGCAGAGCCTGTTGTTGATATGAATGAATCTCAACACTGAACTCAGCTACAGTTACTATCTACCTCAGTAGTACACTCTGCATGGATTTGAAACCCGGTTTATCTAGTTCACGCACAGGGTGTGTCTGGAAGAAAGGCATCACAAAACTCAAAACTCACCTGGAGAAGTAGAGTGCGGGTTCACCTTTGCTTTAAGCAGTAATGGCTCTCAATGTACCAGGTCTGATAATGATGGTAGCGTTCTACCTGCTTGTGTTGGGAATCGGCATCTGGGCATCTGTAAAATCTAAGAGGTTGGAGCAAAACACACAAGGTGGACGGGTAGAGATTTCTTTTTTGGCTAACCGGAGTGTCAGCTTGGTTATGGGAGTCTTTACAATGACAGGTAAATCTCCAGTCTTTCTTCATGCAGTATGGTTGATGTAAACATTTGTGATGATATGGTAAAGAGGTTTCTAGTCAGTTACAAATTTGTGTATTTTCTGAAAAATTGTTGGGGCATATTCTATCTGTCATCACAACCCTTTCAATGAATACACTGCACATTTCTTTTTCCACCACACCCCCAAATTAATGATACGACCATGCATTAATGCGTATATACTTTTTCTCTTGCAGCTACCTGGGTCGGAGGTGGCTTTATCATTGGAATTGCAGAGTCAGTTTATGACCCCACCAGGGGTCTAGTCTGGGCTCTTCTGCCTCTGCAACTATCTGTTTCCTTTGTCATCGGCAAGTCTCTCTTCAATATAAATCTGAGTCACACTGTAATGCTTTGGAATTTTATCTTTACATGAGGTGTGTCTCCAGATACATGTGTCAACACATCATAACGGAGGTGCCCTCTAATTAGTATGTAAGCAACTAGTCATGATATTTGTTCAGGTGCATATAGCGTAAAGTTGGCTTCATATAAAAACAACATTCTGTTAGAGCTTTGATACCATGGATTGTATAAAATTATGGATGTAGCTACCAAGACCTCACGCATTGTTTTTTGGACTCCTGTTTTGAAGCCTTGAGTTTGGCATTTTGGCCATCGCCACCTTTGATTTTTGAAGCCAGATATAATCCTATTTGGCCGAGAGATGGAGCCAAACCTAACACTAGCTGCTTGTTTGGTTCTCACAGTTTATTCACAGCTTAAGTTAACTGTGATAATGCTAATGCTAATTTTTCACTGGAGAAAAACAAGCTCGAAACTAATGAAACAAAATGTAACCCGATTAATGCAAAAAACAAAAACAAAAAAACATCTGACTCCTTAGAGGGTCTTCTAGTACAACCAAACACTGAACAAGACTTTTTAGGTGAACAAAACATTACAATTAGCTTTCATGCAATGAAAACACACTGAAATAGTGATCGCCACAACTTAGCCTGTGCCCCATGCGCTCAGTGTTGACACTGTGGTAGCAATTTGTCAGTCAGCAGCACCACCTGTTAATCAAAGCAGCCACGCCCTTAATTATACTTAACTCTAAAGCAGAATTTATACTTGTGCGTCAGCTCTATGCAGAGCCTATGCCGATGCCTACACAAGTGGCCTATGCCTTTGTGAGCATTTATACTTGTGCAGTAGTATGTCTGTATCACTCTGCAGTTACATCTCCAAATCACTAGTTGGCTTTAGTTGTTGATTTAATTGATTAAAAACACACATTAAACACACATTAAACATGGCTTAATAGCGACTATTTTAAACACAAGTACACAAAATCAGCTTCACTATAACTGGCAGCATTCACAGAAAAAGCACTTGTCTTTTGCTGGATACATCTTCCCTACAAATACAACATCCTAATATTTTTAGCACAAGCCTATGGCATTTTACACTGTATAAATTAGCCTAGCAGCTAACAGACTTTTCCTCTATTCATATGAAGCCAGGGTAAATCACAGGACCCAAAACAGATCCTAGAAGCATCCCAAGGGAGCTGATAAGAATGAGAATTTACCCACATTAGTTTAAAAAAAATGACCTGGGCTGTATCTTTAGTACATCAAACGGGGTCTGCCCATTGGTCCGACAGCCCATTGGTCCGACATCCCATTGTTCCGACCATATTAAACCCATTGTTCCGAAGTCCCGTTGTTCCGAAATCATCATGATGCCCTGTGGTTAAGGTCTGGTTAGGTTTAGGCACAAAAACCACTTGGTTAGGGTCAGGAAAAGATCATGGTGTGGGTTAAAATGAAAAAGAAAGTGACAAACACATAAGCTGTGAGCCTGCTTCGCCTCAAGCCTTTCCCAGCTGACCCAGAGCCGGTCGCGGCGCACCATCAAGGCAGAAATACGCCCGCCGGGAGCCATTCAGCACCACGGAAAGCTCCCCACACAACCCAGACCCCAGAGTTAATAACAGGAGGTTATGGTGTTTCATTCTCTCCTCTCTATGACACTTGTATCTCGACCAGTAGCCTACTTTTGTTGCGTTGCTGATCCTCTATGGTACACAAATACAGTATAGACTAGTATAATCACATATCGGATAATGGGACGTCGGACTAATGAGAGGTTGGAACAATGAGAGGTCGGAACAATGTTACGGCACCCATCAAACATGGTATACAAGGTTCATCAATATGAAAAGAATTGTCTTTTTCTCTTTTTCATCCATTTAAAGGTGGACTGTTTTTTGCAAAGCCAATGAGGGAGAACAATTACATCAGTATGATGGATCCATCTCAGAGGAAGTATGGAAAAGCACTGACTGCGGCTCTCGCTGTCGTTCCAGTCATAATTGAAGTTGTCTGCATTACTACAACTCTTTTGTCCTTGGGTACACACATACGAGTATCAAACTGACACACTCACTTTCTTACCCCTGACCTATTTTCTCAATCAAACTTCTTCTTCATTCTTTGTACTGTTTGTATGCCACAGGAGCAACCATGAGTGTGGTTTTAGATCTGCCCTTCAGTGTTTGTGTCTGGATCTCTGCTGCAGTGGCGATCATCTACACGAGTCTTGGAGGTCTCTACTCAGTTGCTTACACTGATGTTATCCAGATATCACTGGTGCTTCTCAGCTTGGTGAGTTTTATTCAATGAAACTTAAAGATGATGGGTTTCAAATGTCTTCTTTCTTCTTAAAGGTGAATTGTGTAGGAATTAGGGTCATTTATTGGCAAAAAGTTGTCCAACTTTGTTTTCATTAATCTATAATAACTTGAAAATCAAAATCAGTTTCATTAACTTAGAGTGAGCTGTATATATCTATATAGAGAGCAGGTCCTCTTCCAGGAGGTCCGCCATGTTGTTTCTACAATCGCAGGGACAAATCAAACACAGGCTTGAGATAGGGCCATTCCCGTTTTCGAGTTGCCTGCTGTAGTTCTTCTATACACTTAACACACATGAAAAGTTTGAGTTCCGTGACTTCACTGCTGGACACCACTAGATCCTACACTCTGGACTTTTAAATCAGATTTTGCTGAATGATTTTATCTTTTCACAGTGGCTGTGGGTCCCCTTTGCTCTGACAAGTGGCGTTTATACTGACATCACTACAACAGCATGGAACCACACATATCAGGCCCCCTGGCTTGGCCACCTTGAGTCTGATGAAATCGGGAGATGGATTGATGATTTTTTAGTGCTGGTAAGATGAATAAGAGTACATTATATATGTGTAAAATGTAGCTTTTTGACTGCTGGTACTTCTGCTTTCGTACTTTATATGCCATATAAAATTGTTGCTGTTACAGAAATCAATGTATTGCAGTACGCAGCAAAAAAATTATTATACAAAATCTGAAGATGCAGCATGGCTTGAATGATAGTAATGGCTTGAATGGTACCTCGTCTAGCGCGCTAGCTTGTATGTTTGTTGCACTTGCTTGAAAATGAGAGCAGAGAAAACTTACCAGGCAGCTTTAGAATATTGGCTATCTCCTGCCAGCGTTTCTCTCGTTGATAGCGGTCGTGGTACGTGGAAGAAGAAACGTCGAACAGGCACTCATATTGTTGCCACAGCTCAACCAACCTGGCCTCCATATTTACAGTCCACCGACACGTCGCCATGGTGATCTAGGGTGAATTCAGGTAATGTGGGACATCAGGTAATGTGGGACGTTTATGCATTGTGATGATTTAATATGGTCAAAATCAATACACAATGATCAAAACTGATCTTGAATTGTTGCTACAACACTTCTTGCCACTAAACAATGGTTTGGGTTGGTCTGACATCATCAGAGTGGGCGTGGCCTATCTTCACAGGAGGTCTGCACAGCACAAACGCTTGGTAAGTTCAGCGGCAAGTGGGTTTCAATTTTTCAATGTTAAGGCTTTTAATGAAATTTACATTAGGTAAGAACCTATACTTCTGTTTCATAATGAAGTAGGTTAAACACTGGTTGAGAAACAGGAGAAAAAAGTGTAAAATAATCCTTTGTTTTTATGAAAACATGATTTATGTCACTGTCCCACATTAGCTGAACATGTTAGATAATGTGGGACGGCATTGTTCAGGTAAAGTGGGACAGCGTGTTATGCTTTATTTATGCTATAAAACTGGCCCTAACCCTAATCCTCCTAAGTTTTAACCTTTGTAGAACTACAACTAGGCCTACTCCATCATTTCATTTAGCTAGCTATGGTAACATTGATAGCTATCTCGTGTTAGCGAGCAAGCAGTCAATGCTTTGTCGCGACACAAATACAGAGCACATTTAAACATAATCTGTCACAGTTGTGGGTGTTTCAGTGTTTTCACAATGTTACCACTTTGAAAATATTCAGAAATAGTCAAGAGTTCAAAAACTTCCAGCGCACACTAGAATATCAGGATTGACACAAAGTTTATTCAAAAATGTTTAACAACAAAAGGAGCGAACAACGCGTTTCGCTTGTTGCGTCATCAGATTCGCTCTTGATTGTCATCAGGTGTGTGCTTAAATAGTCAGGGCAAGTAACAACCAGACAATCAATCAATCAATGAGAAACAAATACAAAGTACATAACCTAGCTATAATATTAAAGGGAGAGTGCATACAATATAAATAGAAATAGATATCAAAACAGTGATACAAGAAAATACTTTACAATTGCACAGTTCATCATCCGACAAGATTCAACTCTAATTTCTACACATGTGGTGTATATGCTCAAATGTCCGTATGGACTTATATATGTGGGCCAAACCAAACGTAATCTCAAACTGAGAATAGCTGAACACAAAGCAGCTATAAGAAATGAAAATATGGACTATGCTATTGCAAGACACTACAAGGACAGAAATCATGGTTCGGCCGCCTCTCTTAAATTTATAGGTATTGAGAGAGTTAATCCCAATCCCAGAGGTGGTAACATCATTAACCAGCTATTGAAGAGAGAAGCCTACTGGATATACACCCTTAACTCTTTAGAGCCACATGGACTAAATGAGACATTAGACTTGAGTCCATTTTTGTAAGCTCATTATATGTCTAACTTTTCTCTGCTTCTGTGTCTGCAGGTAATGTATAGGGAAAGTTGAGCCACTTTCACCTCTCCTGGCACATCCCCCTCCCCTCCTCCCCTGTGTAGACAGGAATGCTAGAGTAGATATTGTAGATTGTGGAATAACCTTTGTAACTTCTGGAGTATCTCCTCTTTTGTTTATATCTCTTATATTGGCCCACTTGTTTTTGATATGTATTTCTAAAAAAAAAAAAAAATTTTGACTATTTGACTATTTATACTGTACTCACTCTCCCCTGTTTATATGAGTTGGTACAGCCAGATTATGTATTTTGCATTTTTATATCTCATCATTACAAGTATGTATAAACAATTTTTTTTTCTCTCTTTTTTTGATCTATACTATTTATATGGTTCACACTCTACTTCATAATTAGAGTTGAATCTTGTCGGATGATGAACTGTGCAATTGTAAAGTATTTTCTTGTATCACTGTTTTGATATCTATTTCTATTTATATTGTATGCACTCTCCCTTTAATATTATAGCTAGGTTATGTACTTTGTATTTGTTTCTCATTGATTGATTGATTGTCTGGTTGTTACTTGCCCTGACTATTTAAGCACACACCTGATGACAATCAAGAGCGAATCTGATGACGCAACAAGCGAAACGCGTTGTTCGCTCCTTTTGTTGTTAAACATTTTTGAATAAACTTTGTGTCAATCCTGATATTCTAGTGTGTGCTGGAAGTTTTTGAACTCTTGACTGTGATTTATCCTGCACCAGCTGGCACCTAGAAGAAGCACTGCGCCGCTGTGCACAGGGATTTACTATTTTTTTGTATTCAGAAATAGTGTTTTAATCTTCTGTTTCATAAATTTATGCCTAGCAAGACTCTCGCACACACACGCGCGCGCACACACACACACACACACACACACACAGGCAGTGCTGGGAGCGGGAACAGAGGAGGGGGGAGGGGCGAACCTCAGGTGTGTTTGTTTCTAAACAGAGCCTGCATTATCTGACTTTAAGATTTTCAAACTAATTAAAATGGGTGTCATACATAGAGTTAAACAATGCTTCTTAATTAATAAATAATTTCATACAAAAATACATCATGCAGTTATTAAAAATCAATGTTAGTTCAATCTTTATCACCCACTGCAGGACCTTTTTGTTTGCAGCCGAACATCCACAATACCACAGGGAGATGCACTGCGTCAGCAGCACACTCTCGATGGTGGAGCGAGAAGGTGACCAGCAGCTGTTGGTTTGTCTTTGAAAAGTACCCTAACTTTAATTGTTAATTGAAATGATTTGTATTCACCACAAAGAGGCCTGTTTTTTAAATCTAAGAATGACTGTCCCACTTTACCAAACAAACTGTCCCACATTACCTGAACATGCTGCTCGAACGAAAGAGGGTGTCATGTTATGTTTGAAGGTGTGTAGCTTCTAAAAAAAGATTGTATTCCCACTGAATTCAAACATAAAATGTTAATAAGGCCTAAAATGATTTAATGAAACATCATTGGAGCAAGTAAATAGTTTTTATATAAGTCTACCGGAGCATCTACCAAAAACTGTCCCACATTACCTGAATTCACCCTATGTCTTCGCGCAGACGCAGTGAGGGATAAATGCACGGACGTTGGTGAATCGGCTCGTGGCTCTGCTTCAACTGTGCCAATGTCTGTGCCGGTGTGCCGGATTAACTGGTGTTGAATCAACTGGTGAGACAGATGTGTGGTAGGCGTGGCCTTTGTGAACCCGCTGTCAGCTAACCAGGAAATAAACATTGCGATCGCTTCGCGTCTGTATTTCATTCATCTAAAGCTGTCGTTTGCAACATTATGATACAGTATACTGGTCTGGACATCATTCGCATTAATGAATCGCCGTTTCCACTGATGTTCTCCAAAGACACATTGAGCCACGGAGATGTCAAGCCAAGACGAGAGCCAGGAGAGCACGATTCCCTGTGACATTCAGCAAACACTTCACAATAACGTAATAAAAACCTGAATGCATCCAAAATGTGAGCGGGTTGATATGTTAAACTCACATGATTTAAGTCTATAGGCTACAATACTAACGTTAGTCCGTGCCTCTGATGATTAGCGTTTCCTACACCTGTGCGCACCTGTGCATCCAAATCGCTTTGAAATTAGAGTTCACAGTCATGTGAAATGTTTATGAATGAGTTTAAATGAACTGTAAAGAATATCGCTGTGTTGAGCGAAATTACAGTGTGTAGCATTTGGTGTAAAACACGATCGATGATAGTATCACAAGTTAATCTGAGCGGATCACATGTTCCCACAGTGAGCTGCTCCACACTACACGCCAACACTTGTGACTGTATGTGTAACTCACAGGCTGTGGGATAGAGCTTAGATCGGGCCCAAAAGAATCCAGCCCGACCCGGCCCGAGCCCGTGCACGTTATGTCCGGGACCGGCCCGGCCCGTCCAATTAACTGTAATTATGGGTCCGAGCCCGATTTAAACCGACATTTTTCAATAAGTTGGCTGTTATACCTAATTAAAAGTATTAAACCACAAGTCTTGTTATTTGAATGACAGAAACATAGGATCTTAATGAATGGCGCAACACGGAAGCATGATTATGTAGCTAATAAAACAGGTGTTTATTTTAGGATCCAGGTGGTGAAGGGGTGTGTGCGCACAATGTTGCAACATTGTAACTGAGGGCCGAATTCACAAAAGGATTGCGTGGCTTTTGCGGCCACTAAACCGGTAAAAATGGAGCAAACAGATACGGTCTAATTCACAAAGCACGCGCAGAGGGTGAAATGCTCCACTAACTGCGCTGCCAAGCAGATTGTGTCTCGGTGCTCCGGTGTCATTTGCACGTATTGAAATGAGGTAATATGCATATATTTGGCAGAAAATCGGCCATTTCTATGCAAATGAGCCTCGTTGATAAACAACGTCTAATTCACTAACACCAGCGCTAACAGCCACACGCAGTTTGAGTGAAGTAGCCTAACGTGTTTAGAAAGCTGATGCAAACTGGGCGCTCCTCTGTGGAAGCCTCTCGCCCAGACTTTCCAGTGATCGTGGCAGCAGTGATCGTCTGTTAAATCAGTCTGTAAATAATATTTTGACATTATTATTAGGCCCTATAATCATTATTACTTTAATGGCATCCGAAGATACTGATGCGTTGATCAGGTGACAGTCTGCGGTCGTTCTCAAAACGCACTTCTGTCACTCACTTCAAAAGCAACTTTCAATAATTTATTTTACGAAACGGGGGAAACAAACGTGAACAAAAACGGTTCCATAATTCATATTAAATTCAAAAGATAATGAAAAAACAGCTTCAAGTGAGAGGGAATAGTGATAAAGTGGTCAAACTTGGTCAAATCCACAGCCTCAACCCATCCGACACTGTTAGACTGACTCACCAGCAGACATCACTACATGAGGGTATACAGTATTCAGTACTTTGCCAAACAAAGTCTGCCATTGTTCTGCCACGGTGTTCTTGGCGCAAAGCCAGCACTTAAACTTTGCCATGTGTGGCTTATTGCAACCAGGGGCAAATCAGGGGCAAACTGCCCTCAGCTGCCAAACTTTGCGGGCGTGTTTGCGCTAGTATATCATTAGCGCAATATCCTTTGTGAATAGGACGTTAAGACGGAGCAAACTGCGGGTGCAAGTGAAGTGCAATTCAAGGTGCTTTCAGCGGCCGCAGTTCATTCTTTGTGAATTCGGCCCTAAGTTTGTTGTAACTTTATGGGTCATACAAAGTGTGGTTTAATTTTACTTTTTATAATACTGTAGCGTCCGCCAGGACGTGTGGAAAGGATGACGCAGTTATTCGGCAAACCACCATTTATTACTGAACAGTACAGGTTACTGTTGGCCGTAACCACGCCAAAACAACCAACAAACAACAACTTAGCTGTAACTCCAACTGTGCACTGCTGCTTTCTCCTTCAGCTTGCTCATACACACACCAGCACGCGCACTCACACAGCCCTCATCCCCGTCACACTCGCACCCCGCACCTCATTCAATCCCAAACATGCCATTAACTCACAGAACATTGACATTATAACAGAACATTTACTGCAGGGTCGCTACAACTATAACATTATCAAATCATAGCTTTAAAAAAAAAAAAAAACGTCATATCTGACCAGGCCCGGCTTGGGCCCGCGGGCCGGGTCGGCCGGCAGAGAATCTAAGCTCTAACTCCAGCCAGAGTCCCCCTTTATGTTATGTGTTACACACTTTTATCTCTCCTCTCACAACATTATACACAATTCACTTATTCATACAAATTACACATGACTGTCACATCTTAGCTAGGAGGACAACACTTGGCCTGCTATTATTATTCTCTTGCCCCGATAGGTTTAGTTTAGCCTACTACACTCGTGCGTATTACTGTCCTCGCTAAAAACAATAGGCTACCTGTCATGTCTAATTTGTATTAATGACTATTAGTGAATTGTGTAAAATATCTTTATAAGGAGATAGATAAAAGTGTGTAGCCTTCAATATCTATGATTTAACTGAGACAGATGTTGAATCACAAGTTAATCTGAGCGCATCACAATTTGCCACAGCAGAGTGTGAGCTGGGTGGAAACAACTCAGACTGTGTTTCACGTATGGCTGTATGTAACGTTAGCCTGCGTATAAAGTTCTCAGACACTATGTTAGTGATGTTACAAATATACAGGGGTGGAAGTAACGAATTACAAATACTCACGTTACTGTACTAATTAAAGGGCCAGTGTGTAATATTTGGCATGGTTTATTGTCAATCTGAATCTGAATCTGAATATTCTATCCATTAATATGTTTATACAAGTGTATAGTCGCTATAAAATAAAATTCGTTTGGTTTTCGTAGCCTTATAATTATGCTTTTATATATACAGTACAGGCCAAAAGTTTGGACACACCTTCTCATTCAATGCGTTTTCTTTATTTTCATGACTATTTACATTGTAGATTCTCACTGAAGGCATCAAAACTATGAATGAACACGTGGAGTTATGTACTTAACAAAAAAAGGTGAAAGAACTGAAAACATGTTTTATATTCTAGTTTCTTCAAAATAGCCACCCTTTGCTCTGATTACTGCTTTGCACACTCTTGGCATTCTCTCGATGAGCTTCAAGAGGTAGTCACCTGAAATGGTTTCCACTTCACAGGTGTGCCTTATCAGGGTTAATTAGTGGAATTTCTTGCTTTATCAATGGGGTTGGGACCATCAGTTGTGTTGTGCAGAAGTCAGGTTAATACACAGCCGACAGCCCTATTGGACAACTGTTAAAATTCATATTATGACAAGAACCAATCAGCTAACTAAAGAAAAACGAGTGGCCATCATTACTTTAAGAAATGAAGGTCAGTCATTCCGGAAAATTGCAAAAACTTTAAATGTGTCCCCAAGTGGAGTCGCAAAAACCATCAAGCGCTACAACGAAACTGGCACACATGAGGACCGACCCAGGAAAGGAAGACCAAGAGTCACCTCTGCTTCTGAGGATAAGTTCATCCGAGTCACCAGCCTCAGAAATCGCAAGTTGACAGCAGCTCAGATCAGACACCAGATGAATGCCACACAGAGTTCTAGCAGCAGACCCATCTCTAGAACAACTGTTAAGAGGAGACTGCGCCAATCAGGCCTTCATGGTCAAATAGCTGCTAGGAAACCACTGCTAAGGAGAGGCAACAAGCAGAAGAGATTTGTTTGGGCCAAGAAACACAAGGAATGGACATTAGACCAGTGGAAAACTGTGCTTTGGTCTGATGAGTCCAAATTTGAGATCTTTGGTTCCAACCGCCGTGTCTTTGTGAGACGCAGAAAAGGTGAACGGATGGATTCCACATGCCTGGTTCCCACTGTGAAGCATGGAGGAGGAGGTGTGATGGTGTGGGGGTGTTTTGCTGGTGACACTGTTGGGGATTTATTCAAAATTGAAGGCACACTGAACCAGCATGGCTACCACAGCATCCTGCAGCGACATGCCATCCCATCCGGTTTGCGTTTAGTTGGACGATCATTTATTTTTCAACAGGACAATGACCCCAAACACACCTCCAGGCTGTGTAAGGGCTATTTGACCAAGAAGGAGAGTGATGGAGTGCTGCGGCAGATGACCTGGCCTCCACAGTCACCGGACCTGAACCCAATCCAGATGGTTTGGGGTGAGCTGGACCGCAGAGTGAAAGCAAAGGGGCCAACAAGTGCTAAACACCTCTGGGAACTCCTTCAAGACTGTTGGAAAACCATTTCAGGTGACTACCTCTAGAAGCTCATCGAGAGAATGCCAAGAGTGTGCAAAGCAGTAATCAGAGCAAAGGGTGGCTATTTTGAAGAAACTAGAATATAAAACATGTTTTCAGTTATTTCACCTTTTTTTGTTAAGTACATAACTCCACGTGTTCATTCATAGTTTTGATGCCTTCAGTGAGAATCTACAATGTAAATAGTCATGAAAATAAAGAAAACGCATTGAATGAGAAGGTGTGTCCAAACTTTTGGCCTGTACTGTATACATATATATATATATATATATATATATATATATATATATATATATAGCAAGGGCCTTGCTTTAGAGAGGTCACCATCTTGCGCCGCCATGTATGTACGGCAGACCGAGCGGACAATCCAGCCAGCCAGAGAACGCGTTTCGCGTGTATAAATGAACCAACGAAGACAGCGGAAAGAAGGAAGAAGGAGGAGGAAACAGCAGAGAGTGTTAGTAGTTCGTTGATAGAGAGTAGTGAAAAGTTTGTAAGTTTTAGTTATAAAGTTTGCGAATGGACCACACTTACCACGCAACAGGAGAGAATGAACCCGAACCGTCATCTGCGAGGCAAAGAAGACTCAACTTCACTCCTTGTGATGCACTCTCTGCGGCGCTTTTCCTCCTGATGATATATCTCTCCAACGATGGTAGCAGTAGCACCAAATCCCATTCTGTGCATTCAGCCTCTCTTCTTGCCCACTCAGCATCAAACACATGGAGTTCCTCATCTGTATGCTCCGGCTCAAACAGGTATGGCTCTGGGTCTGTGTCCGCTACAAGAAACTCTTCAAAATCGCGTTCAAAGTCGTCCATTGCAGCTGCTATAGTCCAGAGATATTGCTAGGCTAAATAAACAGCTGAGCTCTGTTTACCGGCTACGCTGTCAGTCAGTGTGCGAGCTGGAGATTGGTGGAGCAGAGAGGGGAGGGGGTCCCCCACTTAGTATGGTAAACGAGTATGTGTGTAAAGTTATGAAGTGTGTCTGTTACGCTAGAAGAGTCAGAGTTTGGGATGGAGTCTTTTACCCCCTGGAGTGTTACCGGAGTTTCTGGAGTGCTCAAATAAACGGGCCTTTTTCCCGAACATTCCTCTGGTCTCCTGCTCGTGAGGGATTCATTACAATATCGTAACATGGCTTAGATTTCTAAATAAACATACACCTCATCGCTAGATAGACCTACTACTGAAAAACTTGTGCGCAAGGCTTTTTGTCCCTACGAGGCCACCGTCATTTACCCGATGGGAGGGGTGAGCGAGTGAGCCCTGCAATCTAGAATTTGGCCACTGATGTCACTGTTTTCAACCCATTTTACACACTGGCCCTTTAAGTAGATTTTTTGGGTACTTGTACTTTTATGAGTATTTTTTTTCAAGTGTGTAATTTTACTCCTACTTGAGTACAATTTACACCATGTAATCTACTTCACTACTTTTAAAATCACAAGTCGCTACTGAGTACCGCCACAATTTGAATTAATATTCAAACCTTTCATCTGCATCTTTGTAGCCAATAAGGCTGTCCGATCGCGACAGCGCCAATTAATCTATGATGTAAGGAAAGGACAACTCTGCTGCAGCAGGCACAGGTGTCTGGCGGTAACATACCTGCACAGCGGAGTAGAGACTAATTTATGGACTGAAGATTTGGAGACAGAGAAGCCAAGGGTGAGTGTCCACGCACTCCGCGCAAATCCCATGAGCTCCGCGCTGCAACATAACGGCTTACCGGCGAGTCCGACTCCAGGTCCAGTAATTTCCTCTTTCGTTGGCGTCATGACTGCCCAGTAGTACCTGGACAACCGAGGCACACAGGCACACAGGTATGTGGCATGTCAGAGGAGAAACGAGCCGTTCACATTTCTCTCTTTGTGGCAGGTAACGGTCCACAAACCTCACCGCACTTTAGGGACTGTTCGTTACTTATGAAGGGACTGTTCTTTACTTATGAAGGGACTGTTCTTTACTTGTCAGGGGAGGAGGGTGGCTGGTTGATTTTTATTTTATTTATTTATTTTATTTTGATTCCCCCTATGTTAATCACTTATTGATGCTGTTTTTGAAGTATGAATCAATAAGTAATTTATTCCATTGAAATATCATTGATGTATTATAGAAAAGTGATTTATCTTTTTATAAATGACAAAAGGCACATCTGCCTCATTTTTGCTGTGGTATTGTGATACTACTCAGAACCGTGATACTTTCACTGCTATCGTACCGTGGGTCCCAATTTTGGTACCGTGACAACACTAGATGTCACAACCATTCCATTCGGGGTCGCGTAGTGAGGCGGCTCAGGTGCCGCTTAAAAAAGTGTTGGGCAGTGAGAGCAGTGTTCCCCCACTTTTGGGAGTGGGGGAACACTGCTCTCTCAGAGGCCCAAAGTGTTCCCCAACTTCTAATTTTACAAATTAAGCACTGGTTATTAGTTTGGCTAAGATAAGTCTGCAAAGATATTGTCACTGCCATTGGTTTGCCTGATATTAAAATAAGACAGAGCTAGCTAACATGTGCGCGTGCCTGCATGCATAATTGAGCTACAATTCTTAGAAATGTTTTAGCTTAATATTTGGACAACCACCGTCATTACAATAAATCAAATCTGTAGTCATTTAATACTCACAGGCCTACATTCAGCAGGCCTATATTTTGTGCTAGAGTGACGCTATGTCATATGAAACATTAACCATGAAAATTAACCATGTCATGTTAGCTTGTCAGTAAGGGGGGTAAATAGTAGCCTACTCCAAATTTAGGCTAACGTTTAGCATGGAAAACAGGGCACGAGCAAGGGGTCCCTTGTTCTCTTACTTCAAGATACCTGAATGAAAATGTTTTGGTATGATAAGCGTTACCCCTTTACAGACACAACCACTTCACTTTAATCCCTTGCAGTTTTGTGCAAAACCCACGCAGTTATTTTGCGTGCAGTATTTATGTAATTTCGCCTATTCTATTTTATTATTTCTGTATATTGGGGTCCTTAAACAGTATTACAGTTGGATAATTTGGGGCTGACTGGAAAGCTGTGACTCTTGTGGAGTCAGTGAGCCCCTTGTATTCATGTGTGTGCCATGTGTTTACACTCTTGCCTCATAATAGGCATATCATTGCAGTAATTTCACTGTATAAGGTGAGCTGTTTTTGATATTTTATACAGGTGAATCGAATCGAATGCCTGCTATTGACGATGCAATAAAACATCCATCGGTTAAAAGTAATTAATACTCTGAGTAGTTTTTGAGAAAAGTAGGCTACTTTGTACTTTTACTTAAGTATTTTTTAAACACTAGTAGCCTACTTTAACTTGTAATTGAGTACAATTTAAGCAATGTAACAGTATGTAATGGTTTTGGGTCCGTGTAGCTCTTTGGAGTTAGAGGACAGGCAGAAACTCACTTTCACACACGTGTGGGATTTCACAAATGCTCGTCGTTTATTTTTACGTCCACTTAAAACACTCCAACCTTACCAAGCCCGGTTGTATGGCTACTACAATTCCACACATGAACACAATAGTTGCCACACATACTTACAACCATTACTATTGTGTTAAGAGACATAAAGGAAAGCGGGAGCACATAGGTGTAGTCCGACCAGCGTTTGGGTGCACTCTCAACAGACAGAAATCTTAACAAGCGCTGCTTGATGACGTTGCTGTTAAGCGACACAGTATACATCATGTTAAAGGCACATTTCATATATTCGACTGTTACAAGTACTTGTACTTGAGTACAAATTTTCAGTACTCTTTCCACCTCTGCAAATATAAGACTGACCATAGAAACATGTAGCCTTTATTGACATTTTATGGGCCTATATTTATTATATTTATTAACCTTGCCACTTTTCTATTTATCAATTCCTGATTCCACTGTATTCCTAGCATCTTTGTATTTTTTATTCTACGTGTTTATTGTATGTGTTGTGTTCACATGTTGTTGTGCTGGGCTGCTCAAACCTGACTGATGGTGCTGACGTATTGCGGTAAGCGAGTTGTGTCATTTCCGGTGTTTCTGTGACAGCGTCTCTGTACTGCTCTGGTGGATTCTGCTAGCCTGCTTTCTCATCTCAGTTGCTTTAACACTGCTTTAACGTCTACTTAAAGTCATAACCCACACTGGTTCTGTTTAAGCACTTATAGCTCTCCTTCTTTCTACGACTTTCTCGCTAATCTCTTAGCTGTTGTTTGCACGCTCTTAGCCTTGTTAGCTACTTTAGCTTAGCCATGGCTTCTCCTTCTCCTGCTCTTTCTTGCCCGGTGTGCCAAATGTTCAGTTATGCCTCTGCCTCCTTTAGCGACAGTGGTAATTGTAATAAGTGTAGCTTATTTGCTGCGTTTGAGGCGAGGCTTAGTGAATTAGAAGCGCGGCTCCGCACCATGGAAAACCATTCAGTAGCTGCGGTAGTTAGCCAGCCCCCTGTAGCCGGTGCGGAGCCACATAGCATAGCCTTAGCCTCTGCTAACTGTCCTCCGGCAACTCCCGTGCAGCCGGGAGGCTGGGTAACTGTTCGTGAGAGGCGCAGCTCCAAGCAGAAGCCCACGGCTCACCACCAGCCTGTTCACGTTTCCAACCGCTTTTCCCCACTCAGCGACACACCCGCTGAGGATAAAACTCTGGTTATTGGCAGCTCTATTCTGAGGAACGTGAAGTTAGCAACACCAGCGGCCATAGTCAAATGTATCCCTGGGGCCAGAGCGGGCGACATTGAGTCAAATTTAAAACTGCTGGCTAAAGCTAAACGTAGATTCAGTAAGATTGTTATTCACGTCGGCGGCAATGACACCCGGTTACGCCAATCGGAGGTCACTAAAATTAATATTGCCTCGGTGTGTGAATATGCAAAAACGATCTCGGACTCCGTAGTTTTCTCTGGACCCCTCCCAAATCTGACCAGTGATGACATGTTTAGCCGCATGTCATCATTTAACCGCTGGCTGTCCAGGTGGTGTCCAGCAAACGATGTGGGTTTTGTTAATAATTGGCAAACTTTCTGGGGAAAACCTGGTCTTATTAGGAGAGACGGCATTCATCCCACTTTGGATGGAGCTGCTCTCATTTCTAGGAACCTGGCAAATTTTATTAGTAATTTAAATCCCTGACAACCCAGAGTTGAGACCAGGACAGAGAATTGCAGTCCTAAACACCTCTCTGAGCTTCTAGTTCAGTTACCCAGCCATAGTTTTCATAGTTTTATTCAAACGGTGTCTGTCCCCCGACCACCTAAATTATTTAAATCTAAAATTAAACAAAGAGGAGTTGTGCATAACAACCTCATAAAAATTAAAACCTCCTCTGTGACAGAAAGACAAAACAGGAGAATTAAATGCGGACTGTTAAATATCAGGTCTCTATCGTCTAAAGCAGTGTTAGTAAACGAATTAATATCAGATAATCATATTGATTTACTCAGTCTCACTGAAACCTGGCTGTGTCAAGATGAATATGTTAGTCTAAATGAATCCACTCTTCCCAGTCATAATAATACCCACATACCTCGAGGCAGCGGCCGAGGAGGGGGAGTTGCAGCCATTTTTAACTCTAGTGTGTTAATCAGCCCTAAACCTAAACTAGATTATAATTCATTTGAAAGCCTTGTTCTTAGTCTTTTACATCCGACCTGGAAAACCTCGCAGCCACTTTTATTTGTTATAGTGTACCGTGCTCCTGGCCCATATTCTGAATTTGTATCTGAATTCTCAGAGTTTTTATCCAGTTTAGCTCTTAAATCAGATAAAGTTATTATTGTAGGCGATTTTAACATTCATGTCGACGTTGATAATGACTCCCTGGCTACCGCGTTTATCTCATTAAGACTCCATTGGCTTCAGTCAGGGTGTACATGAACCCACTCATTGTTTTAACCATACCCTCAATCTAGTTCTGACGTATGGAATTGAAATTGATAACCTAAAAGTCTTTCCACAGAATCCCTTGCTATCAGATCATTATCTGATTACTTTTGATTTCTTTTTACTCGATTACACGCCACTCAGCAACAGTTACTATACTAGATGTTTATCAGATAGTGCTGTCGCAAAATTTAAGGAAAAGATTACTTCGTCGTTAAATTCAATACCAATACCTTCAGTAACAGAGGTTTCCCGTGCCGACTTTAACCTCTCCCAAATTGATCATTTTGTTGATAGCACCGTAGGCTCGCTGCGAACAACGCTCGACTCTGTAGCTCCTCTTAAAAAGAAGTTAACAAAGCAAAGAAAGTTTGCTCCTTGGTATAACTCTCAGACCCGTAGGTTAAAACAAATATCGCGAAAATTTGAAAGGAATTGGCGATTAACCAAACTGGAAGAATCTCGTTTAATCTGGACAGACAGTCTCAAAACTTATAAGAGGGGGGTCCGCAATGCCAGAGCAAACTATTACTCAGCATTAATAGAAGAAAACAAGAACAACCCCAGGTTTCTTTTCAGCACTGTAGCCAGGCTGACTGAGAGTCAAAGCTCTATTGAGCCTTGTATTCCTTTAGCCCTTAGCAGTAATGATTTTATGAGCTTTTTTAATGACAAAATTCTAACTATTAGAGGCAAAATTCATGACCTCCTGCCCTCAGATGGTAGGCCTACCTATCTAACCTCAAACACAGCTGTAGAACCTAATATATATTTAGATTGCTTCTCCCCAATTTCTCTTCAAGAATTGACCGCAGTGATTTCTTCATCTAAATCATCAACGTGTCTCTTAGACCCCATCCCAACTAGGCTACTTAAGGAGGTCTTTCCTTTAGTTAACACTCATATATTAGATATGATCAATATATCCTTATTAACAGGCTATGTACCACAGTCTTTTAAGGTAGCTGTAATTAAACCTCTCCTAAAAAAGCCCACCCTGGATCCAGAGGTGTTAGCCAACTATAGACCAATATCTAATCTTCCCTTTATGTCAAAGATCCTTGAGAAAGTAGTCGCAGACCAGCTGTGTGATTTTCTCCATGATAATAATTTATTTGAGGAATTTCAGTCAGGATTTAGAGTGCATCATAGCACTGAGACAGCTCTAGTTAAAATTACAAATGACCTTCTGATTGCTTCAGACAAAGGACTCGTCTCTGTTCTTGTTTTATTAGATCTTAGTGCGGCGTTTGACACAATTGACCATCAAGTTCTACTGCAGAGACTGGATCACTTAATTGGCCTAAAAGGTTCAGCACTAAGCTGGTTTAAATCTTATTTATCTGATCGTTTTCAATTTGTTGACGTTCGTAATGAATCATCCTTACGTACCAAAGTTTGTTTTGGAGTTCCGCAAGGTTCTGTGCTCGGACCAATCCTATTTACTCTATATATGCTTCCTTTAGGTAACATCATTAGAAATCACTCTATAAATTTTCATTGTTATGCGGATGATACACAGTTGTATTTATCGATGAAGCCAGAAGAAAGTAATCAATTAACTAAACTCCATAACTGCCTTAAAGACATAAAAACTTGGATGAGCACCAATTTCCTGATGTTAAATTCAGACAAAACTGAAGTTATTGTTCTTGGCCCCAAACAACTCAGAGACTCTTTATCTGATGACATAGTTTCTCTAGATGGCATTGCTCTGGCCTCTAGCACTACCATAAGAAACCTCGGAGTAATATTTGATCAAGATTTGTCTTTTAATTCTCATTTAAAGCAAACCTCACGGGCTGCATTTTTTCATCTGTGTAATATTGCGAAAATTAGGCCTATCCTGACCCGAAAAGATGCAGAAAAATTGGTCCACGCTTTTGTTACCTCAAGGCTGGATTACTGTAACTCTCTATTATCAGGTAGCTCTAGTAAGTCCTTAAAAACTCTCCAGCTAATTCAGAATGCAGCAGCACGTGTACTAACAGGAACTAAGAAACGAGATCATATTTCTCCTGTTTTAGCTTCTCTGCACTGGCTCCCTGTAAAATCCAGAATGGAATTTAAAATCCTACTGTTAACTTATAAAGCTCTAAATGGTCAAGCTCCGTCATATCTTAGAGAGCTCATAGTGCCATATTATCCCACCAGAACACTGCGCTCTGAGAACGCAGGGTTACTCGTGGTCCCTAAAGTCTCCAAAAGCAGATCAGGAGCCAGAGCCTTCAGCTATCAGGCTCCTCTCCTGTGGAATCATCTTCCTGTTACGGTCCGGGAGGCAGACACCGTCTCCACATTTAAGACTAGACTTAAGACTTTCCTCTTTGATAAAGCTTATAGTTAGGGCTGGCTCAGGCTTGCCCTGTACCAGCCCCTAGTTAGGCTGACTTAGGCCTAGTCTGCCGGAGGACCCCCTATAATACACCGGGCTCCCTCTCTCTCCCTCCCTCTCTCTCTCTCTCTCTCTCTCTCTCTCATCCTATTACTGCATCTTGCTAACTCGGCCATTCTGGATGTCACTAACTCGGCTTCTTCTCCGGAGCCTTTGTGCTCCACTGTCTCTCAGATTAACTCATACCGCAGCGGTGCCTGGACAGCGTGACGTGTGTGGTTGTGCTGCTGCCGTGGTCCTGCCAGATGCCTCCTGCTGCTGCTGCCATCATTAGTCATTAGTCATACTTCTACTGTTATTATACACATATGACTATTGTCACACAAGTATACTGTCAGATATTAATACATACTTTCAACATATTGTACCACAGTAGCCAGAACTATAACTATAATATTATTACTTTCATTAATGTTGTTATAAGCTACTGTCATTACCTGCATCTCTCTCTCTCTCTCTCTCTCTCTCTCTGTCTCATTGTGTCATATGGATTACTGTTAATTTATTATGCTGATCTGTTCTGTACGACATCTATTGCACGTCTGTCCGTCCTGGAAGAGGGATCCCTCCTCAGTTGCTCTTCCTGAGGTTTCTACCGTTTTTTTTTCCCCGTTAAAGGGGTTTTTTTTGGGGGAGTTTTTCCTTATCCGCTGTGAGGGTCTTAAGGACAGAGGGATGTCGTATGCTGTAAAGCCCTGTGAGGCAAATTGTGATTTGTGATATTGGGCTTTATAAATAAAATTGATTGATTGATTGAAACCAATTGCCCCGTGTGGGATTAATAAAGTTGTCTGAGTCTGAGTCTAAAAGATTTGCTGACGCTCGCCGTGTTTTGAACTGTCATCGATACTTCGTCATTATATGCCTCTCTGAGATCTGCATCAAAACCACAGCCTCACGCAAACATCTACCGACCAGTTAATTTAAAACTTTGTGGGATTTTTTACATATTTTATGTAGGCCTCTTTACATTGAATTGTGATGACAATGCACTGGGCAGCGTAGGTTTCTTGACTGCAGTGTGTCTTGCCTGTTTACAAAACTGTAAATGCCAGTAAGTCGGATACAAAATGTTCCTGTCATCAGTCTTTATCATATAGGCTATCATTATTAATTCCATATCAAGTGGATCTGTGAGCTGTCTGTGCTTTCCCACAGCCTGCGAGTTACACCTACAGTCACAAGTATTGGCGTGTAGTGTGGAGCAGCTCACTGTGGGAACATGTGATCCGCTCAGATTAACTTGTGATACCATCATCGATTGTGTTTTACACCAAATGCTACACACTGTAATTTCGCTCAACACAGCGATATTCTTTACAGTTCATTTAAACTCATTCATAAACATTTCACATGACTGTGAACTCTAATTTTAAAGCGATTTGGATGCACAGGTGCGCACAGGTGTAGGAAACGCTAATCATCAGAGGCACGGACTAACGTTAGTATTGTAGCCTATAGACTTAAATCATGTGAGTTTAACATATCAACCCGCTCACATTTTGGATGCATTCAGGTTTTTATTACGTTATTGTGAAGTTTTTGCTGAACGTCACAGGGAATCGTGCTCTCCTGGCTCTCGTCTTGGCTTGACATCTCTGTGGCTCAATGTGTCTATGGAGGATATCAGTGGAAACGGCAATTCGTTAATGTGAATGATGTCCAGACCAGTATACTGAATCATCTTTGTTGCAAACGACAGCTTTAGATGAATGAAATACAGACGCAAAGCGATCGCAATGTTTATTTCCTGGTTAGCTGACAACGGGTTCACAAAGGCCACGCCTACCACATATCTGTCTCACCAGTTGATTCAACACCAGTTAATCCGGCACACCAGCCGACCAAAATTTCACGGCAGGTTGTGCGTCTCAAAAATCGGGTCAAATCCGGTCAAAAATCGTACAGTGTATGCTGGACTGCAACAGGACAAGTTTTTGAAAAGATGGGAAAATTGGATGGTGTACATTAAACCTGTTTGTTCTTCATTTGTTTAAGTGAATCTGCTGCAACTATGTCCTACAGAAGGTCTGGAAGATAGGGCTATAAGGCCTTTTTAGTCCAACAGATAACTTTTCATTATTGCTGTCATCATTTTCAGAAACGTTCCTAAAATATAATGTCTACATTGATAACATGACAATAGACAGTGGCTTTGTTTGTCTCCCATGTTTTATTTTCTAGACTATGGGCAATATGGCCATTCAGGATTTCCATCAAAGGACTCTCTCCTCCAGCTCCACATCCACAGCCAGAATCATTTGTTTTATGGCGGCAGTAGCCGTGATCATTGCTGGAATCCCATCCGTGCTGATTGGAGCTGTTGCAGCTTCAACAGGTAATCGTGACTGTTTATCTGTTAGGAATCTGTCATATCAGGGTAGTTGTGGCGGCCATGCTGCTAAAAGTTATTGTTGGGAGCCTGTCTCCAACATTCCACATTGGGAAATCAGCATTTATTGTTGTGTGTTCTGGCTTCTATATTTCAGACTGGAACTCCACCTCATATGGTTCTCCTTCTCCATATGAACGAGGAGAGGCGGCCATGGTGTTGCCCATCATCCTTCAGAATTTAACCCCAAGCTACATTTCTGCTTTTGGCATCGGAGTTATTGCTGCCGCAGTGATGTCATCTGCTGACTCTAACATTTTGTCTGCAACCACCATCTTCACCACCAACATCTACCAGACCATCAGGAGTCAGGTGCAGTACAATGACCAGCAGCAAGGAGGAGTTTTATTACACAGCCTCAAATTAAGGGAACACTTAATGGTCATGGTATAACACCAAGTCACTTAATCTTCAGGAGTGATATCAATCTGTTCATTTTGGAAGCACAAATGATTGTGAATCAGTTTCAGTTTCACCTGCTTGGGTGCAAATGAAAGTGACAACAGGTGCAATGGAGAGGCAAAAGCAAGACAACTGCCAGAGCCCTACAAAATGACCTCCAGCAGGCCAATGGTGTACATGTTTCTGACCAAACTGTCAGAAACAGACTCCATGAGGGTGGCATGAGGGCCTCTAGTGGGACCTGTGCTCACAACCCAGCACTGTGCAGCTCGAATGGCACTCGCCAGAGAACACCAGAATTGGCAGGTCTGCCCACACCTTGTTCTCTTCACAGATGAGAACAGGTTCACACTGAGCACATGTGACAGGCGTGAAGGTGTTTGGAGATACCATGGTGCAGCGGTATGCTGCCTGTAACATCATCCAGCATGACCAGTTTGATGGTGAGTCAGTGATGGTCTGGTGAGGCATATCCTTGGAGGGTCACACAGACTTCCAAATCAAAGCCAATGGCACCCTGACTGCTGTCAGGTACCAGGATGAAATCCTCAGAGCGATTGTCAGACCTTACACTGGTGCAATGGGCCCTGGGTTCCTCCTGGTGCAGGACAATGTGCAACCTCATGTGGCCAGAGTGTGTTACTATCAATTAAAGGCAAAAATGCCCCCCAAAAATATCTTAAAAAAAAAAAATAATAATAATTTTATGTTGGGATTTACATAGAAACTACTTTGCAATTTTTTTCTTCTGTAGATAGCATTACAGATATTTCATTGAGGATTATATACTCAGGTTTTATATGCTCTGTTTTAGGCATCGGATAAAGAGCTACAGTGGGTGATTCGTCTCTCCATAGTGGTTGCAGGGATTGTGGGAACATCCCTCACCTCCCTCGGCAACAGTGTGATGGTGTTTTGGATCCTGAGCACAGACCTGGCTTACACCATTATATTTCCCCAACTTATCTGCGTCCTCTTCACAGAGGTATCCAACTGTTATGGGGCGATCGCAGGCTACCTTGTTGCAGTGGTAATGAGACTGTTGTGTGGAGAGCCGATGTTCGGTCTTCCTGTGATCCTTAAATTCCCAGGTTGCACTTTAGAGGATGGTGTTTACATTCAGCGCTCTCCTGTCAAGACCATATGCATGTTGTGTGCGCTGGTCTCCATTCTCATGTTTTCATATGTGGCCTCACTCCTGTTTAACAAGGGGATTCTTCCTGGGAGGTGGGATGTGTTCAAAGTAAAGTCCCAGGGAGCACCAGCAGATGGTGCCAAAGAGGTTGACTTTAAAAATGAAGAGGACACAGTGGCTTCTGCACCGATGCTCGATACAGGATGCTAGATTTTGCACTTGAACATAATAAATTTGTCTTTGGATACAAAACACTATTATTTTTTTCCATATTCATACAGTCCATATTCACACATCAGTGACAGAGTTGTCATCATTGCTTATCTCACACTTAGGGAAGCAAATAATTATGTAAAAATAACTGCTGTACTGTATTTAGTGCTTAATGATTTTGGTTATGCAAAAAATAGCTATGTATCCAACTGAAAAGTTAGTGTCTCTACCAGTGGTGTAGTGGTAGTTTATAAGGTGGTGGGTGTACTAATAGGTAGGTGGTTGCCGAGAGGTGGTGGGTATAGTCTCCCATGTATTCAAATAGCTTTTTGACTGAGAGGTGGATTTACTGTAAACAGCCAGAAAAAGAGGTGGGTATACCTTCCACTACACCACTGGTCTCAACAATGGGATTTCCTTTAATGGCAGTGGGTCCCATTTCAATTGCCACCTCCTTTCAGGTAGGCATGGCCTTTGCAGTACTGATGACTATAAAGCCCTGTTTCCACCGAACAGTATAATATGGTACAGTCCAGTTTGGTATGCTTTTTTTCTGCACTGTGAAAAGTTGTGGATGGTACCAATGGAACCGTTCTGTATTGTCCCCAGTTTTGATCACCCCTCTGTTGGGGTACCTAGCACACAGATCTGGTACTAAAAGGTGGAGCTGTGAACACTGCAGTCCGTTGATTGGTCAATAACGGACGGTCACTCTGCTCAGGGCTGAGCTGTGGCTGGTTTTGAGGCTTGTGTAACCACTGTTTATACCATGGAGAGTTTTACATATATTAGTAGACTGTAACTATAAAATGAAAGGATGTTTTGCTGCCTCTTGCAGCAGCTGCAGACTGAGAAAAAATAACTTAATTCACTGGGCCAAACGGCAGCAACTTTTATGGTTGAACGTTTACTTGTAATGCTACTGATCCGGACTGTAATAAAGACTTGTTTTTACTGATCTGCTGTGATGAGAGCCTGCATTTTTGAATCCTTGCCTCTGTTTAACTCTGTTGTTGCCACTGGGATTCACCAGTGTTTTCCAGTTGTTGCTCTTCTTTTACAGAAAAATTACGAGTTGTCCAACTCTTCCCAAGATAGGAGAAAAACATCTAATTTTCACAGTCCACAAATTGTTTGTCCAATGTAAGGAAAATTCATGTTTTAAATTTGAGTAACCCACATGCATCTTTGAAAGAAGGACTCTGTCCTCGGTAGAATTTGAAGGATCCTTGATATTGGAACAGTCCTTCGGCGGGATTTGATGACATAGCCTCCTTGAAATTCAGCCATTTAAGGATCCTTCCTTGACTTTGAGAAGCACCTACCGTCATCACTACAGAGAGCTGATGCATGCGCTGCAAACTCTCTTCTGATTTAATATTTGCACAAGGTTTTACAAGGTCCCGGCCTCCTCTCCTAAAATAAGTTCACTATTTGTGCCATGCTGTGTACACCGACGCGCCATGATATATTCATCTCATACCACTTACACTGACTCGTTGGGTGGTTTTACCCCCTTGGTCTCTACTGTGCTTGTGTTTTTTGGCTTTTACATACTTACTTTAATCATCGCTGACTGCTCTCCCACAACAACAAGTATGTCAGGTGAGTGTTTCAACCTCACAGTTCAGACAGGGCTTGGAGCAGGAGAAGATTTATATCCCTACTCCGGTAAAAGTAACAATACTACACTGTAAGAATGCTCTGTTACAAGTTAAAGTCCTGCAATGTAGATTTTCCTCAATTAAAAGTATGTGAATGCACTTAAAATATTAAAAGTAAAAGTACTGCACTGGAAAAATGTCCACTTTCACTGTACCAGTCTGGTATTATATATGACATCATTTGATTATTACTCACACATTAATGTAAAAGCTGGGTTTCAATTCAATTCAATATAACTTTGTTTATCCCAAAGGAAATTATTGTGCCAGAGAATGCTTCAAATTACGGTAACACTAAGTACAGTAACAACAATTTAACAATTCATAACCAGTAACAACAGAACAACCAGTGGTTTCCCACAGTCAGGGTCACTCATCACGGGGAAATTGTTACAATTGCTTATCCTGTAGTGTGACTGTGCATGCATGTACGTGTGCATACATGTGTGTCAACTAACACATATATAGAAGACAAGCAGCAGTGCCAGGCAGATATCCACAGAGCCTGCAAGCTGAGACACACAATAACACTGAGGCAAGGCAGGGCAAGTTTATTTGTATAGCATATTTCAGACAAAATGCAACTCCAAGTGTTTTACATAAAAAAGAAAATAAAATGATTTTAAGAAAGGACAACGTGTAAAGGCAACACAAAGCAACAGTACATCAAAGAGGATTCAATACTATGTTTAAAACAACTTTTCTACCAGTATTCCTAAAATACAATAGGAGAGGTCGTGGTATGAGAGGCTCCAGGCTGCAGCCACATGTTGATATGTTGAATCTTTGATATTTAAGTTTTAATCAGAATCTGGTTTGGGTTTGGTCCCAAATATAGGTCTTTCTCAGTATCGCCTAGGGCAACCAATGGGCTAGAGCTGGCCCTGAATGCTATATTGAATATGATATAACAACGAGTAGTGGTAGTATTGCCTATGAGAAAATAATATTGCTCTACATTAACAAGTGAACATGATATTGAAGAATAATATTGCACATGATGTTGTTGTTGATTAAAAACACACCTTTTTAATCAGGCTTTTAACTAATATTTTAAACTCTTCTTATGTTCTTATCTGGTTCTATGCTACTTTATGTTGCTGCTTTTATCTTGCTTTTTAAGATGATATTAATCTTAATTTTTTGTTTTTATTTATCACTGGTACTGTATCTATTCTATTTTATTTATAATCTTACATATTTTATTTTTGGTACTGTATTTATTTTATTTTATTTATTCTTTTAGTCCTATTTTATGCTTTTAGTCTTTAGCTTTTAACTCCAGTGTTTCCTCAGGGGGGTCCTCCACACTGGGAGCTGTGTCGGGTCTGCTATTGGGGGTGCTGTCCTTGGGTCCCTTCGGCCCGGCCGGCTGGGGGCTCCTCCCTTCGATGTGGGGGTCCACCTTTCTGTCGGAGTCGGGGGGCCTGGGTGCTGGTCCCCCCCGATGGCATGGCCTGCGGCTCCTCCCAGTGTGGACGGCCCCAAAGGTGGCGTTTCCTTGATCCTCAGTGCCATGCCATGTCTCCCTATTGTGTGTGTGTGTGTGTGTGTGTGTGTGTGTGCGTGTGTGTGTGTGTGTGTGTGTCTAGTATGAAGGGTGGGAGGGAGGGGCTTTCTTTGTAATTGTTTTTCTTTCTTTAATTGTGTTAATTGCTTTTAATTCTGTAAAGCACTTTGTGTTGCATGTCCGTGCAGGAAAAGCGCTCTACAAATAAAGTTGATTCATTGATTGATTGATTGATTGATTGATTGATTGATTGATTGTGGAAAATATAATATTTGAGTGTTGTCGTTTGATAAGATGGAGCTCATTTTTAACTATTAACGAATGACTATCTTCATTATGTATTTAATCTGCATAATATTTCCTCAATTGATAATTAGGTTTGTAAAAATATTGAAAAGAGTATAAAATGGTGTCATGAGAGCCCAAAGAAACACATTTACATTGTTTGTTTCGTCCACAGCTAACTTGTACAAGTTTAGTGTGTAAAAATCTTAAATTGTTAAGTACTGTAAAACTTAACCAACCCAATAAAACGCCCAGTCCCTCTTACAAGCCTGGTGTGGCTACACATTTTGACAAATAAACCCCTGTCTCAATTAGAAGCCTGGTCTGGTTGCCAAGCAGCTGATTTTTATAGAAGTTGTTTGGATGTATAAAACAGGTTTTTTGCTACCCACTTCAGCTAAGGTTAGTCAGCTGCTTCGACGGCACATAGATATAAGTGTTTAAACTTTTGTCAGTATAGAGATGCTTCACATTGTTAGCTTGGTTAGATTCTCCACAATTTAATCGTTCAGTTCATTTCACTGAAACTACAATATGCACACCGAAGAAGACAGTAATTCATTGAGATTTACCGACTTGGTAAAGAAGACAGATGGGAAAAAAAGTGGTGATTCCCAACAGCTGAAGCGGCCATAAAGTATCAGAAGAGGTTTTCATAATATTCAATCCAAGTTGTGAGTGTTGTTTTAACAGGATAAAGTGGTGTTGTGTTGGTGCCATAAAATGACGTAACTCACTCACTCTGAGGTGGTCCGTCAGAGCTAGATCAAATGAATGATTCATTATTGTTATTCAAAGCCTAATTTTGAAACAAGTAATATTCACACTGGTTTAAATAAATTTAAAAAAAAAAAAAAGATTTCCCATCTTTGTTGAGAAACAGTTTTGTGTGAAAGGAATTAAAAGCCTGTCCCAAATACAGGCCTGTTGAGTTCAGTGGTTTAAGCTTATAACAGCCTGAACTATTTAAGTTTTACAGTAACTAAAGCTGTCAAATAAATGTAGTGTCGAGTAGAATTAGACAGTGTCATGTGAAGAAAAGACTCCGATCTGTATTTACAGTGACATTACACCACTGCTAATGCTAATGCTAATGCTATATAATCTCTCTTTTTTTTGCAATACAGTTGATGTAAACATATTTATATATTATAGTAAAGAGGTTTCGGTTAACTGTTCAGAAACAAGTTGATGTATCCATATTCATGTCAAAATAATCTTACTTTTCCAAATTGTTGGGGCATTTTTAAAATCACAACCTTTTAAATGAATGTACTGTACATTTTCCTCAACACCCCACATTCATCACAAAACCCTAATGCAGCTACTCATCTGCCTCTGCAACTATCTGTTTCCTTTGTCATCGGTAAGTCTCTCCAATATAAATCAGAATCTCATTATAATGCTTTGAACTTTAATCTTGTTTTTCAAGAGGTGTGTCTGTAAAATGTCACATTCTCTTTAGCAGCTTGTGGTGATGATTGTTGAGATAGTGCAAAGTTGGCTTTATCTCAAAACAACATTCTGTTCACACTCTCATACACACCCTGTTAGACAGGAAACTGTTCAGTGAATTTAAAACAAAAAAGCCTTTAAACCAATAAAGTCGCGGAGTGACTGGAGATGACACCACCAACCCGAGACTATCTTGCAGTGGCATCATACCAACTGTGATTGAGCAATCTTTGATCCTGTGATCCTGGTCAAAAGTGAAAAGTCATTCTCATGAAAGCCATATCTCAAGAATGCCTTGAGGGAGTTTCTTCAAATTTGGGACAAAAGTTCCCTTGGACTCAATAATGAACAGATTAGATTTTGGTATTCAAAAGTCAGAGGTCACTGTGACCTTGTCATCTGTGTCATGCTCGATTACAATATCTCAGCAATGCCTTGAGGGATTTTCCTCACATTTGGCACAAAAGTCCATTTGAACTCAAAGGTGAACTGATTAAACATTGACAGTCAAAAGTCAAGGTCATGGTAATCTCATAAAACAAGTTTTTTGCCATAACTCTAATGGTCAAAGGGTCAAAGGTTTCAGCTTCACTTCGACATCATAATGTTCTGTATACATTTCTGGCCATTATTCAACTTCATAACTCAGGAACAGAAGGGGAGACATTTGGTCAGATACTGAATTGGTATTTCTAATCTTAAAACTGTGCTGACTGTGTAGATCTTCTGTGCTGCATCCGTGTTTTCACACACATGGATGTAAACTGTAACTGCAACTTAATTCTATTTAACATTTGCCTGGTTTTAGTCATTTTTACATACACGTGCATCACACGCTATGTGTACCCCATCAAGTGCTGTAGGGGGAGCCAAAAAAAGGAGATGATCATTAGTCATAATCATTATTAACTAAACCTGAGATGAATTGCAACTACAATAAGCACCTTTATGGGCCGTACACATGCCTCGTTTTTTGCATGCTCAAATTCATTGTTTTCAATGAGGATTTCAATACAGAAAAGTTGATCATTTTGGTGCAGAGCTTTGCATCTGTTCCACAGACAATAGGCCTACACAATTATAAACAGTACCACCTGGAAGAATGTCAGCTCTGCACTCAGGATTAAGGGTACATAGGCTATGATAGAGTACTTGTTATGGTTGCTTAGCAACCTCAGATGCAACCTCTCTCTGTGCTCTTGTAAGCTGGCTCAAAGAAGGCACGTTTATGGACTGTACACATGCTGCGTCTTTAACCGCCTGCGGCCGCCTGCAGCCACCTGCAGCCTAGTGCCTATAACCAAATCACAGCCGTGACGATATACGAGTATAACATCACTCCCTTTTGTGTGATATTGCTTAAATATAGTTGGAAAATGAAGAAACTACTCTGAATATGTTGCAAAGCAAAACTTAAAAGTGATGCCAGGCTGTTTCTGCTACTGAGGTAGAGTGAAATAAGTAGTTAAATGATTAATGAGGTCTATCTGACCAAAATGTTGCATGTCTCATCACAGGAGCCAATTAACAGTGTGTTGATTATTTTATTATTATTATTTTTATTTCATTCATTGAAAAAAAGAAAAAAAACAATACAATATAAACACAACATTCCCAACTCTGAATGAAAGGGAGCAGAAAGAAGAATAATCTTATTTAATCTGCCCCTTTATCCCAAAAAATCAATTTACAAAGCACTTAAATTAAATTAATTATTTTATTAAATACATTAAAAGACAAACCTCGTTTGTATATCTAGTTATCATCGCACAGGTTCTCATGTTATTCTGAGCTGCAGCGATGGAATCAAAGTGTAGTCTCACCACTAATCAAAATCTACATAAATCAGTGCAGCATAGATAGTTTAAATACATTATAAAGGGTTTCTGTCATGCTTTCAGAAGCTCACAGAAGAACCTTTCTTTATTTTTAATTTAATATGCAAGGCAAGGCAAGTTTATCTGAATAGCACCATTTGTACACAAGGCAATTCAGAGTGCTTTACAGAAGCAGAGAAATACATTACAAAAAAAACCATTAAAATTTAAACATTACATTAAAAACATTGGAATTAAATAGAAAAGCATCATATTAACAGTTAAAGTGCAATTTAAAAAACAATGAAATAAGCAGATGAAAGAGCTAAAAGTTATAGTGATTTTTTAAAGAAGCTTCACAGGAAAGCTGCAGTAAACAATGTTTTCAGCCCTGATTTAAATGAGCTCACAGCTTGTGCACACCTCAGGTGTTCAGGGAGTTTGTTCCACAGGTGAGGGGCATAGAAGGTGAATGCTGCTTCACCCTGCTTGGTTCTGACCCAGGGAACACTGAGTAAACCTGTCCCTGATGACCCCAGGGGTCTGGATGCTTCGTACCCAACAAGCAACTATGAGATGTATCTAGACCCAAGACCATTCAGTGACGTGTAGACCAGTAACAGGATTTTAAAATCTATCCTTTTACACACAGGGAGCCAGTGCAGTGATTTAAGGACAGATGTGATATGGTCCATTTTCCTGGTGTTGTTCAGGACTCTGGCAGCAGCATTCTGGATGAGCTTCAGCTGCCTGATTGATTTTTTTACTGACACCTGTAAAGACACCATTAGAATAATCTAACCTGCTGAAAATAAATGTATGAACAAGTTTTTCAGTGTGTGAAATCTCATAATTCTTGCTATGTTTTAAGATGCTAATAGGCTGATTTAGCAATAGTCTTTATGTGGCTGTTAAAATTCAGGTCTGAATCCATAACCACACCGAGATGTCTGGCTTGGTCTGTAGTTTTTAGTGTCATTGAGGCAAGTTATCATTGACCTCGAGTCTTGTATTTTTGGGACCAAAACAATGACTTCTGTCTTTTCTGCATTGAGCTGAAGGAAATTCTTTTTTGAAAAAAGATATTTTTTGGGCATTTTAGCCTTTAATCGATAGGACAGACAAGCGTGAAAGGGGGAGAGAGAGGGGGAGTGACATGCAGCAAAGGGCCACAGGCTGGAGTCAAATCCGAGCCACTGCGGCAACAGCCTTGTACCTGGGGCACCTGCTCTATCCACTAAGCCACCAGAGCTGAAGGAAATTCTGGCCCATCCACTAATTGATTTGTTGGATACACTCACTCAGCGACTGTATGGGACTATAGTCATGTGGTGACACTGTAATGTAGAATTGTGTGTCATCAGCATAAGTGTGGTACGAGATGTTGCAATATTCCATAATCTGAGCTAGGGGGAGCATGATAGACTCACAAGTCAGTCTTTAGATGCTTTGCTTAACTAAAGACTGATGACTTTCTCCCTGATTTTGTGTTTAGATGGGCGGATACAATTTTAGAGTTTAAAAAAACTCCCTACGTTGCAGAACCAATAGTAAATCTGCAGGGCGGTCCTTCGGTGGCTCGCTGAACTCTTGTGCTTGTAAACATAGTCCCACTAGAAACACGTGTAGCGGTACAAAATGGCTCAGCCGTGCTCGCGGAAAACGCCATCAAAGTTAGTGGATGTTTGTCGCGTTTGCGGCGACACATTCTCGCCAACTAAAAGAAACAAACATAATCTTTTACAAGGCCATGACTCATCCGTCCGGCCGGACTATAGAGGGAATCGCCTTGTTGTTTACAAATACTTCCGGGTAGAAAAGCAGCAGAGCTTTTAGCTATATATATATAGCCTATATATCACATTTTTCACATCACTGTATCACCGTTTGGACTAATCCGATGTTTGTAAAGACTATAAACACAATGATTGAACAAACATTACTATTTCTGTGTGCACGTTTAGCTGGGCTAACCGTTAGCTGTTAGCCCTGTTAGCCGTTAGCAGTGTCTGTAATATGTAATAACTCAATAAACGGTCCGTGAAAAAAATATCTTTTCCAGCGGATATCTTAGTTACAACATGATTGAGCTAGCAAAGCAGTTTTGTGTTGCTATGTGTGGTATTTATTCAGTTTTAGGAAATCACGATGTCTAGAAAGCATCAGTGGCTGCAGCTGACAGGGACAGCTAACAGCAGCAGCAAAGCTAACATCAGGACATCATCTGTTAAAAGCCTCCCATTGTCGGATACGACATGAAACTACTCCAGTTAGCTCGATAATGTAACTAAGACATCCGCTGGAAAAAATATTTTCTTCATGGATGAGCACACGTTTGATAAAACGGAGTTAAATCTCTCAGCATCCATTTTCAAGCTCTCTGTGTGTTTGTTTCCTTGCGGACGAGAAAAGGGGGAGCACACATTTCCGAGAAGGCGTGTCCTTTTCAAAAATGCAAGAGGCGTTGCTTTGTTGCCGGCCGTTTTCGCCGGTGTGTTAAACACACTTTAGAAAGGAGTGTCCCCAGACTATCAGAAGGCAGAGATCTCTGATGGTCTGGTGGCGAGACTAGGAGCATGTAGATCTTGAACAAAAGTGGCCCAAGAAAGGAACCTTGAGGAACCCCACAAGTGATCTTTGTTCGCTCAGATGCATAATTACCTAATGAGACAAAGTAGTCCCGATCTTTTAAGTAAAATTTGTACCAATTTAGCACAGAACCAGAAAGTCCGATCCATTTCTCCAGTCTGTCAAGCAATATGTTGTGATCACGTCTGGTTCACCTTTGCTAATGCTAGCAGGGATAGTCATTTTAAACAGAACACAGTAGTGATCAGAGAGAGCAACATCACTCACCACAACATCAGTAATGTTTAGACCTTTGGAAATAATTAGATCTAATATATGCCCCTTGTTACAGTATGTGTTGAATCTGTTACATGTTGAGAGAGTCCAAAGTTATCAAGAATAGAGTTCTTTTGCACATTCACCTTTCACATTATCAATGTGAATATTAAAATCACTCACTAAAACAAACCAGTCAAAATCAATGCAGATAATAGTGAGTAGTTTGGAAAACTCATCAAAAAACTGTGTGTTATATTTTGGAGGCCTGTAGATAGTTAATATTATTGCTCAGCAGGAGGATCTAAACTGTGCAGGAACATATTCAAAAGAGTCAAAATTTCCATACAATGTTTTCTTGCATTGGAACGTTTCATTAAACAAAATGGTGACTCCACCTCCTTTCTTATCCACTCTAGCTTCACTCATGAAACTAAAGTTGGGAGGTGTTGATTCAATAAGAACTGTTGCACTGTTATCTTGGCCTAACCAAGTTTCAGTTAAATACATAAAATCATGGTTATGCTTGATAATAAAATCATTGATTAAAAATTATTTCCCTGCTAATGACTTGACATTTAACAATGCTAGATTTGATTTGTTTAAAGCATTATCTTTACAACTGTGAACTGACTGCAGCTGACATGGAATGAATGTTAAATTTGACATGACCCTGTTTCTTGGTAATTTAGACATTCTTTTTCTGTTACCCATCATGACATGAACTGAAGAGGCTTCCAGTACACTGGGCCCTGACTTTTCCTGGGAACAGTCAGGAGTGACATCTTTGGAGCCTGGACCCAGAACACATCAGTTGGGGACAGAAACAACTGAGTGTGCTGAGCTCTTATCAGCTTGGGGAGGCTGAGAATGAGTCTGATGATGATGTGGAAGGGGTGGGGGTGGTGGTCGTTTGGGGTTTGTGGGTTTGGGTAGTGGGTCAGATCAGACCTTGAGTCTGATCAGGTCGGGAGATGGATTGATGATTTTCTGGTGTGGGTAAGATGAATCAAAGAACATTATATAGGTGTAAAATACAGCTTTTCTGTTTCCATATGCCATATAAAATTGTTGTTATAAGGACTTCCATGTAATACAATAGGCTTTATTATCTTTCTGAGATCCTGTGTCCTCATATGAGGACATCATATTTTGGGTTTACTTGACCTTATAGACCTACTTCATTCTACTTGACTTAGATCTGTTGTCCTCATTCGTGGACACTTTTTTTGTGCCATCTAGTGGTAGTAAGAGCACAATACACTAATCTATGTAAAAACAAGATGGTAGCCATCTCAGCCGAGTCAGTCTGCAGCTGATCCCGACACAAAAGAGCCAACAAGGTCCAAAACTTGATCACATGTTATGGTTGAAACTTGTGTATTTATGATTAATCATGTTTGTAGATGATTGATGGTTGATATGGCAACACATTTGACCAATTTTAGCAACAGTAACACGCTAAGACACTGTTAATTAGGAAGTACTAGTGTGAAGACGTTGGGACTTTTATTATTGTCTCGTTTGAGGACATTGGGACTTTATCATTATTATTATAATCATTGACAGTGTTAAGGTTTTTATACTTATTGGGTCTTAATAATCCCGAATAACTAGGAGAATTTAAAATTGCATACCAAACAAAAGTTTGGGTCTCAGGAGGTTATTATTATTATTATTATTACTGTTGTTGTTTTTTATTATGGACATGTATTGATGTCAAGATAAGTTTCTTGGTACAACAAGATCTTTTTTCAAGTTTTTACAAGTTTTAAGACATTTTCATGTTATAACAATAGCTCTTCTTGTAAAAAGCAAAACAAAAAAACAAAACAAAACAAAAGCTTTTCTTGTTCTAACAATAAACTATTTATCTTCTTATTACCCAGCCAACATTTGCATTTGTGGCCCATGTGGGTAGTAAATGGGCGAAACTTGATTAAGTTCTGCTTCATGCTTGAGACATGGCAAGATTTTGCTGTTATTTAATGCAGTGGATGATATTGTGATAAAGATGTGTATTGTTGGCCTAAACTAAAAAGGATTTAAGTGATTCTCTGTCAAAATCAGTCGGGATAGGTGTGTAGAAAAAGCTGTTTGCAGCTGTTTAGGAGTAGCCATAACTGTCGGAACTGATGCTTGGAAACTAGCCTACGCCTGATGACACCTCTCTGCTTCACCTCACCTCAGATTGCCTTCGAAACAAAAAACAACTTTTCAACAACAATTTTTCATCCATGAAGAAAAAGTCTTGTTCTTAAGTCTCACTGTCATCGCATTTATACCTTTGCATTAAATGCTCCATAACTCCAACCAGTTAAAAAGACTCAGAAATCAAATTTCCAACAGCCAGTTCCAACTGCTGAGCATTAATCAGGGTCAAACCATAATTCTGATTAAATAAATCTACACTGAGGCATATTCCTTTTCTACTGTGAAGGTCCAAGGACAGAGGGATGTCGCAGGCTATGTTGTAAAGCCTTCTGACACATATTGTGATTTGTGATATTGAGCTTTATAAATAGATTTTAATCTGTGGAGGAGTAAGAATAAGAGACAGCCTAGCTTCCTTTTTATCTTTTTTATACTTAACCCATATTTAACCATGTAAGTCCCGATGAGATCCAACAATCTCTTTCACAAGGGAGACCTGGCCAAGACAGCAGCACACAAAAAGTTACAGCCAAACAACCACACAATAAAAGCATATAAGATACACAGTAACACGCAGAGAGACAAATTGAAGGTTGTTCCAGGTGAGAGCAAATAAAAGCTTTCTTTCCCAGCTCAGTCCGAGCACTAGAAACCGACAACAAACTTAAGTCTTGAGATCTCAGACTATAACCACAGTCTGTGGTATGCCTGTTTAATCAAAGTACAAATGTACGAACGGACTTTACCCAGTATGGCTTTATAAATGAACAAATGCCAGTGACCGAGCCTTCAAAAGGTCAAAGATGGCCAACCATCCCTGAAATAAAGCGTACAGTAATAAGTGAGGCCTTTATAGTTTGTAACAAATTGCAGTGCACTATGATATGCAGTATCTAACATGTGCAAACAATGTGCAGATTTATGTACAACAGATCACCATAATCCAAAACGGGTAAAAACATAGTAGCAACCAGTCTTTTCCTTTTCCGAGATATTTGTAACAAGTGACAACCTCTAGCTTCTTTCCCTGAGCAGTAATAACATCAGGAGGGTTCACAGGCTTCTTCCTAGCATTTGAGAAATGCATTAACTTAGTTTTATCAGCATTTTAAACCAGCTTTAGTTGTGAAAGCTGAATTTGGATAACTTTAAAGACAGCCTGTAATTTGCTCTGTAATGGATGAGCTGGCACAATTTGTCACTGTGCCAACCACGTGTTGGTCTGATAATAATTAATTAATGGTCAGCTGTTGTAACTGGCTGTTGGATATTTGATCTAGAAACAGCTGTTCTCCAACACATTTAAACGTTAGTTTTATATTATAATAATAATACGTCAAGTTATCACGTTGTAACATGACACATTTCATGTTCTAACGTGATAAATGATCACATTATAATGTTAAACATTTCACATCACAAGAAAAATAGTATATTCTTATAACAAGAAAAGTTTCTTCTCATAATAAAACTACATGAAGGCCTGTCTCGCGCCTGGTCTGGTTACCAAGCTTTTTCATTTTTATAATAGTTCTTTTGATGTATAAAACTGGGTTGTTTGCTACCCACGTGAGTAAACGTTAGTTAGCTGCTTCGATCGCATGTACAAATATAACTGTTTAAATGTTAGCTCATTTCATTTTACTGACACCATGAGCACCAGAGAACACTGGAATTCATTCAGATTTACAAGCACGATGAAAAACAAGTAGTTCTCTGTAGCTGTCATAAAGTCAGAATATGTGTCCATTTTTTGATTAACCTGTACGTTATCCATATTCCTGTAGTCCATAAGGATCCGATGATCAAAAGAATCAAAAATGTTTTTCTAATAAATGAATCCAAGTAACTAATATTGTTTTAACAGGATAAGGTGGTGTTGTGTCAGTATGCTGGGTGCCATAATCCGCAAGTGCCGTGAAACAAGTGTCATAACATAACACATAACTGATGTAATTTGAAGCCTAATTTTTATCTCATCTTTGCTGTGCAATAGTTTTGTGTAAAAGTAATTAAAGGTCTATCCTAAATATAAGCACATTGAATTCAGTGATTTAAGCAGAAAATAGCCCGGGCTATTAATTGAAGTTTTACTGTAATATGATAAATTTGTATGACATACCATAAAACATCAGTTATTAGTCCCGGTCCCGGCTATTATTTGCTTAAATCACTGAAATCAACAGGCCTCAATTTGGGACAGGCCTTTAATTCCTTCCACACAAAACTGTTGCTTAGCAAAGATGGGAAATACAATCAAATTGTTTACTTAAACCAGTATGAATATTACTTCTATAAAAAAATAGGTATAGAATAACATATCAATTATGAATCATCATCTGATCTAGCTCCAACAGACAGCGTATCAGAGAGAGAGTGAGTTATGACACTCGAGCATTACAGCACCCGGCATACCAACACAGCACCACTTTATCTTCTCAAAACAAAATTTACAACTTGGTTTAATTTTCATTAAAACCCTTTTGACTCTTCTGATTTGAGGAACCTTATGGACTGAAGGAATATGAATAACTTACAGGGTAATAGAGGAATGGACACATAATTTGAGGTAGCCAACAATCCGGTTTTATACATGCGAATGAATTGCTTGGCAACCAGACCAGGTGTCTAATTGAGACAGGCCTTTATTTGTCAAAATGTGTAGCCACACAGGGCTAGTAAAAGGGACTGGGAGTATAATTGAAGTTTTACTGTAATAATGTAAACAACATACAACACAAAACCTTTTATGTTGTTACCATCAAATTCTGCTACAGAGATTGGAACATTTAATTGGCCTTAAAGCTTCTGCACTAAGCTGGTTTAAATCTTATTTATCTGACTGTTTTCAGTTCGTCCATGCTTTTGTTACCTCGAGGCTTGATTACTGTAACTCCCTATCATCAGGTAGCTCTAATAAGTCCTTAAAAACTCTCCAGCTAATTCAGAATGCAGCAGCACGTATACTAACAGGAACTAAGAAATGAGATCATATTTCTCCTGTTTTAGCTTCCCTGCACTGGCTCCCTGTAAAATCCAGAATTGAGAGCTCATAGTGCCCTATTATTCCACCAGAACACTGTGCTCTGAGAATGCAGGGTTACTTGGGCCCCTAAAGTCTTCGAAAGTACATCAGAAGCCAGAGCCTTCAGCTATCAGGCTCCTCTCCTGTGGAATCATCTTCCTGTTGCGGTCTGGGAGGCAGACACCATCTCCACATTTAAGACTAGCCTTAAGACTTTCCTTTTTGATGAAGCTTATAGTTAGGGCTGGCTCAGGCTTGCCTTGTACCAGCCCCTAGTTAGGCTGACTTAGGCCTAGTCTGCCGGGGGACCTCCTATAATACACCGAGCACCTTCTCTCCTTCTCTCTCTCTCTCTCTCTCTCTCTCCTTTACACTCATGTCCTGTTACTGCATCTCGCTAACTCGGCTGTACTGCATGTCACTAACTCGGCTTCTTCTCCGGCGCCTTCGTGCTCCACTGTCTTGCAGGTTAACTTATATCGCACCGGTGCCTGGATAGTGTGATGTGTGTGGTTGTGCTGCTGCCGTGGTCCTGCCAGATGCCTCCTGCTGCTGCTGTTATCATTAGTCATACTTCTGTTATTAAACACATATGATTATTGTCACCTATGTATACTATCAGATATTAATATATACTTTCATCATATTGTACCACAATAGCAGTAATTATTATTATAATATTATTACTTTAATTAATATTGTTGTTATCTATTATCATTATGGTCTGTCCTGCATCTCTCTCTGTCTCGTTGTGTCATATGGATTACTGTTAATTTATTATGCTGATCTGTTCTGTACGACATCTATTGCACGTCTGTCCGTCCTGGAAGAGGGATCCCTCCTCAGTTGCTCTTCCTGAGGTTTCTACCATTTTTTTCCCCCCGTTAAAGGGTTTTTTTTGGAGAGTTTTTCCTTATCCGCTGCAAGGGTCCTAAGGACAGAGGGATGTCGTATGCTGTAAAGCCCTGTGAGGCAAATTGTGATTTGTGATATTGGGCTTTATAAATAAAATTGATTGATTGATTGATTGATTGATACCTGATACTGATCAGAGTTTATCTAACATGGCAGCAATATGCTTCCATATTTTATAACCCAGCGCCTATTTAAACAAATGTCAGTTATCTGAAGACTCTTATATGGAGCTAAAAGCAATGAAAATTACAATTTACCTCAATAGAGTGCATATTACAAATTTGCACTTAACAATTATTATTTCTGTTAAGTTATTTTATATAACTGTTATATTGCTCATTTCGTTGTAAAGCTAGTTTGGATCAACAGATGTCGCCCAAGTACTATAAGCAGAGCGGACTCCGTGAGGAATGTCCGCAGTCATTCGGGCTTCCATAGTCGAGTGCACTTCCGCGTTGTAGTTTCCTGTAAAATGTGAATGTGAAAAATACATGCCAAGCAGTCTTTTGTGTGACAGTGGTGCGCGGAGCGGAGTCAGCGCGGTCATAAAATCTGAGTTTTGCGTGCACAGGGCTTGCGGACGTCTGCTTTTAGTCCAGGCGGACCTCCACGGAGTCCGCTCTGCGTACGTTCCACCCAAGTATGTTTGGGCCTTTAAGGCTATACTCTGTGAATGCGGGGTGATGCCACACCCAGCCAACATTTATATATAGGGCCTATGTGGGTAGTACATGGGCTGAAAAATGGGCCATAGTTGGGAATGTCCATGTGTTCTGTATTGGTATTGGCCAATTGTCCACATGGGTCATGTTGGGGCTACCTGACTACAAAGTGGGTATGGGTCTGAAATGAACATCTAATCTGGGGCCCACCTGGGTAAACACCTACCCATGTGGGTAAATGTCATGGGGCCAATATGTAACCGGTGGACAGTCCCATATAGGGCCCATTTTCAGCTCATTTTCTACCCACATGGGCCCCACATACAAAAGTTGGCTGGGATGGTTACCCAACCGGCAATGTCGCTGTGATAGTGACTTGTCAATGAACAGCACTGAGCTGTCAATTAAATTAGTCACGCTCTTAGCTATGCATGACTTTCAGCCTTATTTACATTGAAAAGTGTGAGCCCTATTAAATTCACCCCTTGTACAATGGCAATATTAGCTTAAGAGACAAATAGGCTTGGGCAGTATCTATTTTTTGAAACCGTAATAACTTTGATGGTATGATGGTACTAGTGTGTGGCACTACTCCCCAACCCCCCAACCCCACAATGTGAATTTACTACATTTTGCAAATGTGCCGTTTTCCCTGCGGTTTCTGCCAGGTAAAATAATTGATCATTTAAGCTTCTCAGTACAAGTGAAATAGTAAGATGGACGTGTGTTTTTGACAGTATTGAAAATTATACTGTTGGGCTTTCTAAATAACCTTGTATAAGGTAATACCACAATAGCACCCAAGCCTAGAAACCAAAACCATTTTGAGTACCAGGCTGCTAACATGTTTATTTCTGCTGTAAAGTTGAGTGTTTTAAGGGGGACTGACTTGCTCAAGGAGCCAGCATTAAGTGGCCATTTGAGGAACTGCAGTGTTTGGTACTTGCATGTTGGCTTCATTTTTCAGCCCCAGAGGCTGCCATCTCTGTAATACAAGTCCTGTACAAAACTGTTAAGTGAGTCAACAAAAATGACTCAAATCCAATAAAATCAGACCATAAACACTTCATTTGTATAAAAAAAACAAAACTTTTTAAAGTTAAGAGGAAATTTACTCAAAATGTTGTTCACATCATTTGGACTAAATAAGTCAAATCAAGTCCTGTTATTTTTTAAAGCACATTAAAAAAATTAATACTGTAAACATGCTTGGGAACGCGTTATAAATGATGTGTAACATTACAATCAAACAATGAGAGCTTAAAAGTACTTCTGTGGGAATAGGATTTTTTTTTTTTTTTGGTACGTAAATTGTAAAGTGTTGTCAGCAAAGCAGTGAAAGAAAGCCTAAACAATTTGACCAAGATAAAGCTTGCATGGGGTAAGAAAATACAGGACCCAACATAGATTCTTGAGGCATCCCAGATGAGCTGATAAGAATGAGAATTTACCCACATTTAAAGAAATACCCTGGCTGTACCATTAACACTGACTACATCAGAATGGTATGCAGGGTTCTACCTCAAACATGTTTCACCCTTCAGTGGATTCTAAGAACAATACTCTACTCCAATGACAAGCACACATTCACCCACTGAAATTTGCATAAACATAGCCAGCTAATTAGGACGTGCCTACCCAAATATATGTGGAGTCCACAGTGTGTGACATAAAAAATATTCTCAGCATCTTCCGTTCGTCAGTGATCAGCGATTTGACCACTGACCAGCTTTCTCCACAGATGGTGTTAGCACTTCTACAATCTTATCAATGCCCTTCATGTCCTGATCTCAATGCCAGTGCAAACCTTTATCACTACTGCTTCAAGCGCCAGCAGTCACCTCCCTGCAAAGCCTGCCAAGAACTGCCTAAGGTTAGATACCAGCTGCGATGGGATCACTTCAGACACTTTGACGTGATGTTCCACTGCAATGACGGTGAGCCGTAGCTATTAAATTCACCACAGATGCACTGATGAGATATTTTTGTGTTTGGTGATGGTGTGGCCAGTTGGGCTTTTTCCAAGAGATGTTTTGCAAGATGCATCCCGGAAGCCGACAGGTGGATGGGCAGAGACCCTCCCACTGTGGGCCATGCAAACTCTACAAATGGTGTGGCACTGTTGGCAGCCTTGTTCAGTTGTGTCGTGGTCTACACCTTGTCCATCTGTATGGTCAAATCTCTTGGACATGGTGTGCTCCTTTTCGGGTTCTGTGCTTGCTGGAAAGCCATGGGACTGGTGAAAAGGGTTGGGTGCATGCTGGGTGTGTTGCATCTGACTCCCATCTGGGCATGATACACCAACATGTTTCTAGGAAATGTGGTTTGCATTTATTGCTTGTACCTTGACCCCTTACAAAGTTACGCCAATGATCCATCCAGTTTGGTTGCTCACCACCGGGGTTGGCTGAGGCCCCTACTTCTCCACTGCAGTGGCCAAGGTTATAATTTAAGACTGGGCCAGTGTAGCAAGATTGAAATTAAAAAGAAATCCTACTTAAAATATTGAAGAAATGTTTCATCTTTACATTCATGCCTTTTGGTAATTAGTTCATCTTCTACTTATTTAACTACTCGCAGTAAACAAAATTTTGACCAGGGGTGCCTCAACTTTTTACATGCCACTGTATATCTATTGAGTGCATGAAAAGTCTTAGATCTTTAACATAAGCCTGTAAAAAATGGGAGCAAAAACAAGTGTTGCATTTGAAATTTTGTTCAGTATAATTCTCACTGTTGCTTGGATGGTGGTTGCTACCTATTCATTTCAACTGTTTTATGCAAAATATATATATATAAAAAAAAAACATTTTAAAATGAGCATATGTCATGTCATTCTTGAGAAGTGTGTGTGAATGTGTTTTGAACTATAAAACCTCAGGTGTGCTAATTGGTAATTGGTCCTCTCATGACACAGATAAGTCAAGGCATCAGTGCTTGGATTCAAGGACAAGTTGCAATTTTCTGATGGAATCAAGGCGAGATTAAGGTTTTTGTAGCTCACTTGTTATCGGCATGTCATCACTTGACAAGAGCGGGAGTGCCTGTTATCTGTGAAACTTGTATTTCAGCTGAATTTTCCAACTTTGACCTCCAAGTGTTTCAGGTACATGACACCAAACAAACAACAAGCATGACTGAACCTGATGAACTTATGTTTGTTTGGCAATTGTACACACAGTGAACCTAATGAAGTACAGACTCCTTTCATATCTCCCCAATGACTGAGGGTCACACACTTGGGTCAAGTTTTCAATCTGCGTTTGCTAAAAGAATATTGTCTTTGGCAAGTAATATTACATCTGATCCCTCTCACACTTTATTTTAAGAATATCAACTGTTGCCTTCACACAGGCGCAACTGAACAGGTTGAGGAACACTTATGAGACTCTTAAATTTTCAGTTAATGAGATTTATTAAATTTTCATGGAAATAAAAAAAAATATTTTTCTGAATTAACAAGATTATTGCCTCATAAGTATGTGTTTGTGTGTTTGTATGTAAGTTTTCAATCAATTTCAATCAATCAATTTTATTTATAAAGCCCAATATCACAAATCACAATTTGCCTCACAGGGCTTTACAGCATACAACATCCATCTGTCCTTTGGACCCTCACAGCGGATAAGGAAAAACTCCCCCCAAAAAACCCTTTAACGGAGAAAAAAAACGGTAGAAACCTCAGGAAGAGCAACTGAGGAGGGATCCGTCTTCCAGACGTGCAATAGATGTCGTACAGAACAGATCAGCATAATAAATTAACAGTAATCCGTATGACACAATGAGAGAGAGAGAGAGACAGAGAGAGAGAGAGAGAGAGAGACAGAGAGAGAGAGACAGAGAGAGATGCAGGACAGATGGTAATGACAGTAGCTTACAACAACATTAATGAAAGTAATAATATTACAATTATAATTCTAGCTGTTGTGGTACAATATGTTGAAAGTATATATTAATATCTGATAGTATACATATGTGACAATAATCATATGTGTATAATAACAGTAGCAGCAGGAGGCATCTGGCAGGACCACGGTAGCAGCACAACCACATGCGTCACACTATCCAGGCACCGCTGCAATATGAGTTAACCTGCAAGACAGTGGAGCACAAAGTCTCCGGAGAAGAAGCTGAGTTAGTGACATCCAGAATGCATCCAGAATGGTTAGCAAGATGCAGTAATAGGACACAAGAGAAAGAGAGAGAAGGAGAGAAGGTGCCCGGTGTATTATAGGTGGTCCTCCGGCAGACTAGGCCTAAGTCAGCCTAACTAGGGGCTGGTACAAGGCAAGCCTGAGTCAGCCCTAACTATAAGCTTTATCAAAGAGGAAAGTCTTAAGTCTTGTCTCAAATGTGGAGATGGTGTCTGCCTCCCAGACCGTAACAGGAAGATGATTCCACAGGAGAGGAGCGTGATAGCTGAAGGCTCTGGCTCCTGATCTACTTTTGGAGACTTTAGGGACCACGAGTAACCCTGCATTCTCCGAGTGCAGTGTTCTGGTGGGATAATAAGGCACTATGAGCTCTCTAAGATATGACGGAGCTTGACCATTTAGAGCTTTATAAGTTAACAGTAGGATTTTAAATTCCATTCTGGATTTTACAGGGAGCCAGTGCAGAGAAGCTAAAACAGGAGAGATATGATCTCGTACACGTGCTGCTGCATTCTTAATTAGCTGGAGAGTTTTTAAGGACTTACAAGAGCTACCTGATAATAGAGAGTTACAGTAATCAAGCCTTGAGGTAACAAAAGTGTGGACCAATTTTTCTACATCTTTTCGGGTCAGGATAGGCCTAATTTTCACAATATCACGCAGATGAAAAAATGCAGTCTGTGAGGTTTGTTTTAAATGAGAATTAAAAGACAAATCTTGATCAAATGTCACTCCGAGGTTTCTAACAGTAGTGCTAGAGGCCAGAGCAATGCCATCTAGAGAAACTATGTCATCAGATAAAGAGTCTCTGAGCTGTTTGGGGCCAAGAACAATAACTTCAGTTTTGTCTGAATTTAACATCAGGAAATTGGTGCTCATCCAGGTTTTTATGTCTTTAAGGCAATTATGAAGTTTAGTTAATTGATTACTTTCTTCTGGCTTCATCGATAAATACAACTGTGTATCATCCGCATAACAATGGAAATTTACAGAGTGATTTCTAATGATGTTACCTAAGGTAAGCATATATAGAGTAAATAGGATTGGTCTGAGCACAGAACCTTGCGGAACTCCAAAACAAACTTTAGTATGTAAGGATGATTCATTATGAACTTGAACAAACTGAAAACAATCAGATAAATAAGATTTAAACCAGCTTAGTGCAGAACCTTATAGGCCAATTAAGTGTTCCAGTCTCTGTAGCAGAATTTGATGGTCAATAGTGTCAAACGCCGCACTAAGATCTAATAAAACAAGTACAGAGATGAGTCCTTTGTCTGAAGCAATCAGAAGGTCATGGAAAAAAACTGCATTTATTTTTCTGACTTCATGAAATTATAAAATTTTATGGGAAAAAATCTGCTGTCATTTTTCTGAATAAAACAGTTTTCATGGGAAAAAAACCTTCTATTTTTTCTGAATTAAACCCTTTGGGCCCTTTTTTGGGGTATGTTTACTGCCTTTACATTTAAGCTCATATCACAGTCATTATAAAGGCTACTATCTATCCAGATTTGCCATCATCACATGTCCTTCTATGTGCCTGTATTTTATATTAATTTTTATGTCCATGAAAAAAAAAAATCTGTGTTACTAAATTCTTACATTTTTACATGTATCTCACCATAGCAAGTTGGAAGTAGATATATTCTGCCATATATGAAGAGGGGAGACTCTCTCTGGAATCTGGCACCATGATGGTGGGACATTCTGTCACTTCACAGTTGTCCAAAACATGTGGTTTGTGCCAGGTGGACATGATTGACAGTATTTTTTACTTTGGCCGACAAGGTGAAACGCGATGCAAATACGGAAACGCGCTGCATATGAGAAAACAAATGCAACGGGGAAACGCTGCATATACAGAAACGTGCTGCAGATACAGAAACGTGCTCCAGGCCTGTAGGGGCAGTGCTGAGCTTCCAACCGAGAGACAGACAGCAGACAAGTGAGCGAGAAGAAGAAAGTCATGTTTGGAGGAAAGTTGGAGCCGGGACAGGCAACACAGAAAGGTATATATTCTTTTTTATTTTTCTTTCTTTCTTGTTTTTCACATGTGGCCCTCATCTTTTAGCCTACTGTATAAAGAAAGTGAAGCTGATTTACACAGCTGATGTTAGCGTGCTAGAGACTTTGAGTTCTACATGATTAGTGTATCCGTAGTAGTAATGTTAGCTAACGTTACTGTAACTAAAGTTACTTTCCGGGACACCCCAGGGATTTGATTGCATTTCACGTTAGTTTATTTTCGACCTCGTCTCCACATATGATTGGATAGTTTATTGATCAGTGACGGGCTTTTGAATAAGAGGAAGGTGGAGAGAGGTGAAAGGGAGGGGAGCGTATCTATGCTTCCCAGGTTCTATGTTCCCCACTTAACCCTGCAAAAAAGGTTCTATGTTCCCCGCTTACACAAAAAAGGTTCTATGTTTCCTGGGTTCTATGTTCCCTGCTCAACCAAGCGGGAAACATAGAACCCTTTTTGGTTGAGCGGGGAACATAGAACCCGGGAAACATAGAACCTTTTTGGGTGGTAAGCGGGGAACACAGAACCCGGGAAACATAGAACCCAGGAAACATAGGGATGACCCCAAAGAGAGAGCAGAGAAGGTGTGTAAAAAGAAATGTACCGGGCAGAGGTGCAGAGGGCAAAAAGAAGTTAAGCCATGAAGAGATGACAACTCGATTGCAGGTAAATAATGGTGAGAGCACAGGGAGATGACGATAATCAGATAATAATATTGTTTAAACATTTAGGAAAACTGACTATGCACTGTCTCTGACATAACCTCACTGACCTTGCAAACTCTCCTCTTTTTTCCCCACAGATGTTACTGTCCGTTCTGTGGCTCTAACGTGACAGCTTCCCTAGGCTTTTGTTGTGTGTGTGCAGCCAAAACATTAAATTTCTAAAAGATGTGGCAAACAACCCACCAGAGGAGATGCCCACCAGTGCACATCCTAATGCACAGCCAAGCACTTGTGCAGGTACATAGATCTGTAGTTGTAGTGCAGAAAAAATAAGCAGTTAGAGGACTGTTTAAGAGTTCAAATTGTGCTCTTGTACTCAAATGGATCTCGGTACTTGCTGCCTAATTCAGTTACAAGCATGTTAAATGTGTTTCAAAATGACTTGCAAAGATCAATGATGAGACCTTTAGTGAGCTTAAAGGGGATCTGCTCATTTTCCAGTTTTATCCTCAGACTCCACAAGAGCTTTGCATGAATCTTAGTCTTAAAAAAACTTTTTTGTCTTGTACTGTACCTTTATGCAGCCCCTCAGTTCAGCCTTTTTCTGAAACTGTTTAAGCCACAAAAGCTATTTAGATCCCCATGAGCCCACTCTGTCCTGCTCCTTTGCTTCTGGAGTAACGGAAACAAACTATAGAAACCACGTGCTTGTTGAGCATATGAAATATGGAATATGTCGACTCGCAAGATGACATCAGCTGGCATTCAGAGCAGTCTGAGGCTTGTGCTTTCTACACACAGGGATTACTTCTACGTATTTTACCCCATTATTTGAAACTTTGGCCACGTATAATACGAGCAGCCGATATTGTAACATTATATACACACATGTATATTATATATATGTGATGAGGAAAAATGCATGCAATGCAATGCATGGTAAGTCCCCTTTAAAAAGAAGTAATAAAGGAGTAATGAATAAATAAAAGAGTAATTAATGTCTCAGTCCTGTCTTTTCTTATTTTCATTGTAGCAGCAAGGTCTGGTGTAGAATCCTTTCTTAAATATAGGGAAGTAAAAGAGAGGGAGAGAAAGACATTCTTTTCAAAGACACGTCTTAAATCTAAGAAGGAACAGAAAACAGTGAAGGTATGCTCACACACCAGTGACCATGTAGATTCATATAAAGTCAAATGACAGATTATATAGATGATAAAAACTTCCGAATCAGATCCTCTTCTGTGGGCCTGTCCGATGCTGACCCTGACAAACAAAGGGAGAAAAAGATAAAGAGACAGCATTTTTCAGCAAGAACAGGCTGCAGCACATTATCCAGTTTGCAGAGAAGACCTTCAGCTGCAATCTGCCGTCTCTTGTGGACCTGTACACATTGGGCCTCATTCTGCAAACAAATTCAGAACTTCCTCAGACCATGTGTATGCACAAATTATGACAGCCTGGCTATCTTACAAAATATTGAAACTTGCCTTTTAACTAAATGTAAAGCATATCAAAACCACATTCATTAAAAAATTTTAATAGAAGTTTTTACTCGGGCAGTGCAGCGTTGTGTCTGCGGAACAGACTGAATGGGAGGAGGCGGCGCTCAGTGCTGATAGACAGCAGGCAAATCAGAGAAAACATTAGCCTATTTCATGATTGTTTCACAGCGCTTCAGCGCTAAACACTAATAGATAATATTTAATTTTATAACCCAAAAACTAGTATCAAATTATTTATGATATGAGCTGTTAAAAGTCTAACTCTATGAATAAGTCTACAATATAATCATAACCTCTGTATTATAGGCTACGTTAAAAAATGTCGAAATCATCATAATGCCCTGTGGGTAAGGTCTGGTTAGGTTTAGGCACAAAAACCACTTGGTTAGGATTAGGAAAAGATCATGGTGTGGGTTAAAATGAAAAAGAAAGTGGCAAACACATAAGCTGTGAGCCTGCTTCGCCTCAAACCTTTCCCAGCTGACCCAGAGCCGGTCGCGGCGCACCATCAAGGCAGAAATACGCCCGCCGGGAGCCGTTCAGCACCGCGGAAAGCTCCCCACACAACCCCGACCCCAGAGTTAATAACAGGAGGTTATGGTGTTTCATTCTCTCCTCTCTATGACACTTGTATCTCGACCAGTAGCCTACTTTTGTTGCGTTGCTGATCCTCTATGGTACACAAATACAGTAATAATCACATATCGGAACAACGGGACGTCGGACTAATGAGAGGTCGGAACAATGCTACGGCACCGTTTCCCCATTGCATTTGTTTTCTTATTTGCAGTGCATTTCAGCATATGCAGCAAGTTTCTGTATATGCAGCGTTTCCCCATTGCATTTGTTTTCTTATATGCAGTGCGTTTCTCTATTTGCAGTGCGTTTCTGTATATGCAGCACTGTAGGACCAAAAAAAAGGCCGCTGAGGCCGCTTGCTGACACGTCACTCCAAGGAAAGGAAAAAAGAAAAGGACGTTGAATTTGTCTTGAAAGTGATCCAGGTTTATTACAACAAAAGGATAAAAAAAACAGCAATCAATTATATATTATAATTATTATAATGCAAAAATAAAATAACAAACAATAAGTACATGTGTGGCTAATACAAAAGGGAAACGGTGACGGTCAACAAAAAAGGTATCAGCCTACTATAGGAACGCTTTTCTTTGTCCGACTCCCGCCACCACACAACCCACTAAGAAACCAAAAAGCCACACCCATAAGCCCCAAGATGATGATGTAACATAAGCATAATTTCTATAATTTAAACTTATCCATAACTTAAACTTAAAGTCCATTATAAGTAAGCAAAAGCAAATATATATTATTTTGGCTGCTACAAGCACGTTTCTGTATTTGCAGCATTTTCCCTTTGCATTTGTAGAGTCTTTCCAATAAAAACAAATGCATTTATGAGTCACAGAGGGGCGAACGGGGAGAACTTTTTTGGACGCGTGTTCTGGGCAAAAACAATAAACCAATGTCCAATACTGAGTTGTCTTTGAGTGCGGCGACCCATTTATTTGCCCTCTTTTTATGCTCACCTTAGCACAGGTAAAACACAGGTAAATCCACAGGTAAGTTTTCCGTTATTAAATTAACTTTAAACACAGGTAAGTTTCATGCATCAGTTAATTTGTTGAGACGCCGCCACCCTGATACTGACACGGTCAAAAACTGTATGCTTCCCCCTTCCACACCTGCTGCTCATCACCTGCGGCTTACCTATATGCCTTTTCTGAGCTAATGCTCCACCCAGTGTTCAAACACAAGACTACATACAACAATGCAAATGGTCACCTGTGATATAAACATAAAAAATAAACAAAAAGTAGCCTACATTATGGCTCCAACAGCATTTGTTTTCTTATATGCAGTGCGTTTCTGTATTTGCATCGTGTTTGTGCTTTTTCATTATTGCAAGAAATTCCATTGACTCATTCACAGGTCAAAAATGTGTTTTATCTGAAAGAAACATGCAATATTTACATCTAAGATCATAGAAAAATAGTCAACCAAGTGCAATGATGTCCTCCAACATAATATTTGCCACTTCGTTTGCAGTGAAAAAAAAATTCTGGACGTTTTCTTTTCGACATGATCTTGACTTACTTCTACATTCTCTGTGCTGCTCTTTGACCTGACCTGAACTGACCTGCCCCGAACGTGACCTGAGGTTACGTCACGCATGCATAATTAGGCTACAGTTGTCTGGGCTGGCAGAGGTGAAGTGAAATGCGCTGGTCTTCTTATGAATGCTTCAATCACTGGAACAAAAGGCACATTGCAGGAGTACTTTGTCATACAAAGTCTGAATCTTGAAAGCCGGACTACAAACGTGGATAGCCAGGGAGAAACACACGCAAGCCTACGACGTGGTAAGAAACGATATTCCTCACTATATGAAGGGACTGATAATTTTATTTTGTAGACAATTGATCTGTATTTAAAGCGTGATGGGATGACAGTACAATGGTGTGTTTGTATCATCGGAAAGCTCCGGTCCTGCGCTTTCGTGTGATATGCGTGGCATTTCTGTGCGACCCTGCATTCGCACATAATTTTAGAGTAACTTTACAATTTTTTTCCTTGTAAAAACATTGTATTACCACAAGTGCTTGATCTTGTCGGAAAGCTGCGGTTCTCGCTTCTCGCTATGACGAACGGTTGCAGAAAAAATCCATAGAGAAGAACAGGTGTGAATTTGGACGCACTTTGCGTCAATCGGGCCCATAGGGTTAATGAGATCATTATGTCAGAATTCTAAAAAGTTTTGATAAAAAAAAAAATCTGCTATATTTTCATGGGAAAAAAATCTACTCTTTTTTTCCTGAATTATTATTTCAGACTTCTTAAAAAAACAAAAGCACATATTTTTTTTTTCCATAACAGTTTTCCTTAGTTAATGAGATTTCATTTTTCATGGAGAGAAAATCTACTTTTTCTCTCTGAACTAATAAGATCATTATTTCAGAAATCTGAGAAAAGTTTTAATTGTTAATTCAGAAAAAACAAAAATGAATGTATATTTTCTCTCTCTCTCTCTCTCTCTCTCTCTCTGTACACACACACACACACACACACACACACACACACATATATATATATATATGGCTTTTGTTAAAAAAAATAATGTTTGGATCAAAGCATAGTGTGCTTTCTCAGGGAAGGACATTTTATGAAGTCACAACTTGGTTACATAAAGAGCAGTACCTCTACCCTGATTTAAATGAAGACAAGGTAACGACAACAGGAATATGTCAAGGACACTTTTGTTTGTGAGATATGCCAGTAAGTAATGCCCAGACTTGTCAGTGTAACACTTGTGACTCATTTGTCTGAATATTGAGAGAAAAACAGATTTCCAAAAGTCCAGATTGTTAGTGTCTGTAGTTTTTAAGTTATGTTTGTTTTTCTGGTCCCAGTCTTTTTTTAAATCTGGCTTCACTGCATCCAAACAGCAACCATGACCTTGACTGCAGCTGCCTGTTACATTTTGGATGCTTCATATCACATTACATTTCTATGTTTCATTGACTCTGCATTTACCCACTCATTCCTTGTTGTTAGCTCAGTGTGTCTTGGTAACTTGCATGTGCTTTTTCCAAGCTTATTATCACTAGAACATACTCCACAATGGCTATCCATATACCGGGTCTGATAATGATGGTCATCTTCTACCTGCTTGTGCTGGGAACTGGCATCTGGGCATCTGTAAAATCGAAGAAGATGGAGAAAACCGCACTCAATGGATGGATTGAAGTGTCTTTTTTGGCTAACCGCAGGGTCAATTTGGTAGTGGGAGTCTTCACAATGACGGGTGAGTTTTAGTCAAGCAGAAACAACCTTGAACTGGCTTTGAATAAAGAGTTATTTAGTGTTTACAACTATAATCATAAACATTACTCATTGTATTATTAATAGTGATTCTTGACCTGAAAGATATGACTGTGTTTTCTTTGTACATTTATTTCCTGCTGCAGCCACCTGGGTCGGAGGTGCTTTTATCATTGGATTGGCAGAGACAGTTTATGACCCCACAAAGGGACTAATCTGGGCTCTTATTCCTCTGCAAATGTCAATTTCCTTTATTATTGGTAAGATCCTCTTAAGAAGGTATTCACATCCAAAAAAATCATATGAAGCAGTGCTTGAAGTGGGCTAGTACATAGCACCAATACGTCTACATTTTATTTTTAAGTGTACCTTGAATTTTTCTTGTGCATCAGTGCTTCTCACAAGTTGCTGATTCTCTTTTTTGCCCTTTCCATATCAGGTTCTCCAACCTGTCCTCATTCCTAGATCGTCAAATACCAACAAATTTTCACACCATTCAGTGTGTCACAGCAACACATAAGGCACCCTTTAGCATATCTGTGTGACAAGTAACACATTATAACACATCCAATGTTGTGAAACAAGTTCAGTTGCGTTTAGGCAACCCGGTCTCACTCTGACCCAGTCATTGAAATCCGGTGCTTGGGCGGGCTTGGGTGACTTGCAGCATCAGACACTGATGAAAAAAGCCATCCTGTAAGTTAGCATGATACATGGCCAGTCGTTGTTATAATTTAACAGCGTCCAGCAGCGTCAGGGGAAAATGCGGAAGGACAAAAACAAAAGTTAGGGTGCCGGAAGTCCAAGTGGAGCAATGGGAAGGGTGGTAAATAGGTCCGACATCACCGACTTTTACCAGGGAGAGCAGTGTTCACGTCCCGTAAGATTATAAAGCCAAACCATGTTCTTTTTTCCTAAACCCAACCATGCGTTTTTGTTGCCTAAACCCAACCATGTGTGTTTGCTGAAGAAAACAAAACAAAACGTCAATTTGTTGTGTTGTACCAATGTAATGCGTTTATCTTGAAAAATACTGTATGGTAATGTTAAATTTCCTGTGAAAACAGAAGTGTACTTTGAAAGAAGATATTTGACATGGCGTCCCAGAACGTCAACAACCAACGCACCCAGGGGACCTTTCACATTGTATCTGGACATGACAAGTCCATGACCAAACATTTATGGGATGAGGTTGGAGTAAGAATGTGTTGGTTTGGGCAACAAAGCTACTTGATCGGGCTTAGAAAAATACGATCATGTTTGGGGTTGAAAGAAGTACATTTGTTGTGTCATCTAAGTGACATCAAGGTTCGACAACTGTACATAAATTATGTAACGTTACATTAAAACAACACCAGACACGAACTGTGTTCCAGTTTTGTTTGTCCCATCCACCTCACCTTCCTTCCACCGTACGTAGACTTCCTCATTCTTTACACTACATCAGTTGATCTTAGCATCAAGTATTGCCACAAACAACATTTCATGCCAGGGACAGACTGGGACTAAAAAACAGCCCTGGACTTTGACTCGGCCCAGCCCACAACAACTGGTGCACGGAAACTCATCAGCCCCAGACACGGGTGTCAAAATACTTAAATCTTAACACATGACACTATACCTTCCAAATTATAGCAATAGCACCGATGTGGACTAGATGTTGTGTTAAGAGCATAGTGTAGAATACTCACTGAGAAATAAATGACACAGTCCAGATGTCTCTCTGCTGAACAATACAATGCAGGTGATTGCCTGAAACAGGCCCAACATCTATGGGCCGGCTGGCATCCAATTTAACCCTATGGGCCCTAGGCGTTTTTGGGGTATTTTTACTGCCTTTACTTTTAAGCTCATAGCACAGTCATTATAAAGGCTACATACACATGCTATATCTTGTTTTTTTTCAGGACAATGTGGGCAAAAATGTGTTTTATCTGAAAGAAACATGCAATATTTACATCTAAGATCATAGAAAAATAGTCAACCAAGTGCAATGATGTCCTCCAAGATAATATTTGCCACTTTGTTTGCAGTAAACAAAGTTTGTTGTTGTTTTTCAGTTTCAGTTATATACTGGGGGGGGGGGGCATTTTGGGCATTGGGGGGACACATGTCCCCCTCAATGTATATGGTGACTACGGCCCTGTCAGCATGCATAATTAGGCTGCAGTTGTCTGGGTGCGCAAAGGTGAAGTGGCTGGTCTTGTCATACAAAGTTTGATGGAGTGTCAACTGGACAATATGGAGATATTTGCATCTTGAAAGCCGGACTACAAATGTGGATAGACAGGGAGAAACACACGCAAGCCTAAGACGTGGTAAGATACGATATTCCTCACTATATGAAGTGACTGATAACAAGATCTGTATAATGGATTGTAAAGAAATTCGTCAGGTTTTTATTTTGTAGACAATTAATCTGGATTTATAGCATGATGGGATGACAGCACAATGATGTGTGTGGTATCATTGGAAAGCTCTGCTCCTTTCATGTGATATGCGTGGCATTTCTGTGCGAGCCTGCATTCACGAGTAATCCATCCAAGAGTAATGTGTGTGCAAAGCTGTATGAAAGCTGTTATACATAGTTTTAGTGTAAATTTATCATTCTTTTTCGCTGTGAAAACATTGGACTACCGACAAGTGCTTGGTCTTGTCGGAAAGCCACAATTGCGCTGTTTCACGTGATATGCGTGGCTTCTCGCTATGATGCACGGTTGCGGGGAAAATCAATAGAGAAGAACAGGTGTGAATTTGGACGCACTATGCGTCGTTCGGGCCCATAGGGTTAAAGGCTGCCACCTAGTGGACTGGACGTGGAACAGTAGATTATCAGGGAGAAATAGGAAAAAAAAATAAAATAAAGGTGATGACTGCGTGGCGGCTGCCAGCCGTCCTGGAGTACCGGCCGTTCTGTGATTCTCCAGAACCTCCAGATGGCCAGTCCGCCCCTGTATCATGCTGATGTTTAAGGGCAGCATTTTCGTCAGTGTCTGATAGTCACTGCCCAAGCTCCAGATTTCAATGACTTTGGAGTGAGACGGGGTTGGACAAAGTGTAGGTACTTGAGACCCTAGAAATAAGAATGGGATAGGTTCTCTGGGCGATTGATAATAGCTGGGTGCACTACATACCCAGGGGGTACTACGTGATGCTCACCTGGGCCTGTTCTTGCCTGCCTGCTTTCTCCGTCTACGGTTAGTCCAAGAAATGTTACATTACATAATGTTGGCCTGCCTCCAAAAAGGCAACACAAAGAGAACAAGAACAGTCAGAAGACAACACAACAGAGCTGTACAACTGTACAGCTGAATTGTAAAGTTACACACTGCTATGCTTGCTGTCTCTTTTTAAAGGCGGACTGTTCTTTGCAAAGCCAATGCGGGACCAAAACTACATCACGATGATGGATCCATTTCAGAGAAAGTATGGGAAGACACTGACGGGGCTTCTTGCCATTGTTCCATTCATCAGTGAACTGATGTGGGTTCCTGTCACACTGATTTCTCTGGGTAATATAAAAACACAAACACTTTGTCGCATCTGTCTCCAGAGGTTATTTACTGTTTCTCAGATCCCATATTATGTGTAACTGTGTATCGCCCACCCAAACACAATGCCATCTTCCTGACTGAGTTCCCTGAGTAGTTTTTCAGTTTTAAACTTTAATTTTCATGTGGGCACTCAAACCAATGCCAGCATTTCTTGGAACAATAGACTCCTTTAACTTTATTCAGCATGTTTCTGGTCCAACTCATAACCATGGCCATACCTTGGACTTAGTATTTACACTTAGCTTGACTATTTACACCTCTGTATTAAACATTTTTCGTCCCATCTCCAAGCTCCCATTCCTGTCCAAAGTACTGGAGAAAACTGTCTATTCACAGCTTGTGTCTCATCTACCTAACAACAACATCATGGAGACTTTTCAGTCAGGTTTTAGTGTTCGACACAGCACAGAATCTGCCCTTCTTAAAGTGTCAAATGACTTACTGCTGTCTTTAGATAGAGCTAAATGTGCCATTTTAATAATATTAGACCTCAGTGCAGCCTTTGGCACTGTTGATCATTCTATATTATTGAACCGTCTTCAAGAACTGGTTGGCATCCAGGGAACTGCCCTCAAGTGGTTTGCCTCCTAGACAGATCTTTTTCTGTTAAGACTGGGGGCCTCTCCTCCTCATCTGTCCATATCACTTGGTGTACCTCAAGGTTCCATCTTAGGGCCCATTTTATTTGCACCATACATGCTTCCATTAGGCTCCATTTTCCACCAGCACAAAGTCTCTTTTCAATATGCAGACGACACACAAATTTATCTTCCGTTAAACCCAGGGGATTCCAGCTCCATCACATCCATCCTGAACTGCCTCCAGGATGTGAAATCCTGGATGGCAACAAACTGTCTTCAGTTAAACAAAAACAAAAAAGAGATTTTATACATATGTATATATATATATATATATATACATATGTGTGTGTGTGTATTGTTTTTGGTCCCCTCAACAACACAGCCAGCATAGTCAGTCACTTAGGACCACTCGTACCATATGTTCATAACCATGCCAGGAATCTTGGTGTCATTTTTGACTCTGCCTTTAAATTTGACAGACAAATCAACACTGTGGTGAAGGGCTGTTATTTCCAACTACGAAACAACGCAAAACTCAAGTCCATAATCTCACACAATGACCTAACCACTGCATTCATCTCCTCAAGGCTGGACTACTGTAACTCCCTATACTTGGGTGTCTGCCAATTATCTTTGTCTTGTTTGTAGCTGGTGCAGAACGCTGCAACAAGACTTCTCACTGGTGCCAGGAAAAGAGACAACATTACACCAGTGCTAGCATCCCTGCACTGGCTACCCATCAAATTCAGGATTGATTTTAAGGCTCTTGTATTTGTTTTTAAAGCCATACATAGACTGGCACCCCAGTATATCACTGAGCTCCTCTACCTCTACTCCAACTCCTGACCTCTTAGATCCTTGGCATATTGTCTTAAATCTTAAAATGTACATGTTTTCAATGGCCTTTGGTTGTTTGTGGTGATTTTAATATTTTAGCATTTCATCTTATCTTTTCATGTTTGTAACTGTTCTTACCAGTTTTATTCTGTTTTATATTTGTGTACATTTTATATTGCTATATATTTGTGTGTCATTCTTTTATCTTGCACAGCACTTTGTTCAGCTGCGGTTGTTTTTAAATGTGCTATATAGATAAACTTGATTTGATATAATTTGTTTATAATGATAAACTTGGTATGTTTTACTTCCAACAGGGGTCACTGTTAGCGTCTTTGCCGATCTGCCCTTAAGTCTTTGCGTCTGGATCTCTGCTGCTGTTGCAATCACCTACACTGTTCTTGGAGGTATCTATTCAGTTGCTTTCACTGATGTCATCCAGCTATCGTTGGTGTTTTGTAGCTTGGTAAGTTTAACACTAATAAGGCAGTTTTTCCAACATATATTTAGTTCTGTTTTTTTCTTACAGACTTTAATGTAAGAATTTCTCTGTTTATAGTGGCTCTGTGCTCCCTTTGTGTTGGTCAGTGACGTTTATACTGACATCAGTCAAACAGCATTCAACCACACATATCAGGCCCCCTGGCTTGGCCATCTTGAGTCTGATGAAGTGTGGAGATGGATTGATAATTTCCTGGCATTGGTAAGCTGACGTTGTGTAAAACTTTTGAAATTAATATTTAAAGAAGAGCACTTTTTAATGTCCTAAAACATTAAGCCGGCAGGGATCTTTATGATCTCACTTATATCTACTCAGCTGAAGCTAAACTATACGTTTTATTTGTTATTTCAAAACTTGTGTGAAAAGTTGTATATAACTTTTTGTGGCTCCAGAGGGAGCCATGTAAAGTCTGATAAATTCAGATGCTGCAGTGATGTCACTTTGAGTTGGCCCTTTTTAAAATTAAGTGCAATACTAAATTTGTAGAGCACTCTTTCAAATGTGAAACAAAAAATTGGACATATGGTTTATTGTGTTTTCACAGAGTGTTGGCAACTTGGCATTTCAAGACTTCCATCAAAGAACTCTGTCTTCCAACTCCACATCTACAGCCAGAACGATCTGCTTCATAGCCGCAGGGCTCGTCCTTGTTCTTGGAATTCCACCAGTGCTGATTGGTGCCGTCGCCGCCTCAACAGGTATATCTGACAGACTGGGCCGCAGCAGGGTTGTACAGTGTGTTATTTTGTCATGACTTAGATTTTGTTATTTTTTCTTTACCTGGCAGATAATGGCCTCCATACATGATGGTCCCTTAAAGGAATACTTCAACCCATCAAATTCCCATATGTATATTAAATACTAACCCCGAATTATGTTTAATTCATCAAGAAAATATTGTTTTTCTCACATGCATTTATGGTGAACAAAGAATCAAAAAACTGAGAGTTCTTAATGAATTGAAGTTATAGGGGTCCACATATAACAATAGTAATTTTATATCTTAACTTTTGTTTACAACCTCTCACACAACTCGTGCAGCATAATCCAAAAAAGTTGGGCATTCAATGTTGGTTTTCGGCCTTGTCCGTTACAGGCAGAGATTTCTCCAGATTGCCTGAATCTGTTGATATTTTTTATGGTAGATGTAGAACATTTCTGATTTTTATTTCTGTAAATTGTTTCTTGGACACTCTTCTTTTTTTAAAACAAAGATTTACTCCATGGGGTTCCTAGTACATCCCCAGAGAGACATGTTGAATATATATATATATATATATATATATCTCAACATGTATCCATGACTATTTGGGGGTGTACTAGGAACCCCTGGAGTAGTAGATCATTATTATTATTATTATTATTATTATTATTATTATTTTTATATGGATAGGGCAGAGGGTAATTTTGATTTTTGTCTTATATATTTTGATGTCATTTTTACCCTGTAGCATTTTGGAGGCCTTGCTGTATTTACTAAGAAATTTCCTATTTGTTTATTGATGCTTCCCATGTAAAACATATCCCTACAGGTTCATTAATGTAACCTGCAAGATTTGGAAATGCATATTTTTGGAGAATGCAATTTAAGAATAAGGACTTAAACATTTTTTCTTTAGAACTTACCTATTTAATGTAAACATTCAGGGGTATGATTATGATTGACACTTTGCAGTTTTTCATTTTTGATTATGTATTTCTCCATCTCTGTATATGATATTGTAGACTGTCACACTGCAAATTCGCAGCCACTCCTACTTAAGAGTGTTTTTCAAAACTGTTTGCCTGATGAAGATCTCCTTACTGAAATGTTGCAGCATTAAATCATTATTTTTGCAAGTTCTTCTTTTCTACAAGGATTGTAGATGGTGAAATCTTAAATTTCTTGTAATTGTACATTAAGAAACATTCATAAACAGTTGGAGTATTCATCTTTGCAGTTTTACACAAAGTGGTGAACCTCACTCCATCCTCACTTGTGAACACCTGAGCCTTTCAAGGATGCCCCTTAATATCCAATAATGAACCTATCACCTGATACTAATTAACCTGTTTAGACAGTGTTTCTGAGCATTTCACAACTTCTCTAGTCTTTTGGATCCCCCCTTAAGACTCTTTTGGAATGTCTATATGTCTAATAGGTCAAACAAGATTCTAAGATTATTACACTCTGCTTTTATTCATGTTTTACACAGAGTCACAACTTTTTTAGAATCTGGGTTGTAGTTTTACTGTTCCCCTTTAATTTGGGATTTTTTTTTCTTTTTTTGGATACTTCATTTACTGGAGGCATGTAGAAAAACCAATATATAGCCTTGGCATGTTAAGGACCTCGTTCCAGAGTTAGCATTCATGCCATGTCTTTAATTTCAAAATTCTAGTCTGTTTTATGACGTAATTTTGAAGTAACAATAATGATAATACATTTTATTTATAGGGCGCATTTCATAATACTCCTAGACATTTTACATTAGTTAGAAATGATCAACAGTAACACAGTTGAAATCTTTTCCTGAACATGTAATTTGCATAATTCTTCTTCTTTTTTTTTTTTTTTTTGTGAGCTTTTTCCGGACAGGTATTTCACAAATTCCTAACTATACTGATGTTTTAATCACTTTATTTAAACACTAAATCATGATGAAACTGACCTAAACTGAACTGAACTATCTCAGGTGCATGTTAGCTGAACAGCGTCCTTTCATGTTTCAGACTGGAATTTGACCTCATATGGTTCTCCTTCTCCATATGAGCGAGGGGAGACAGCTATGGTATTGCCCATCATCCTTCTGCATCTTACTCCTACTGCCATTTTCATTGTTGGCATGGGAGCTATTGCTGGTGCTGCAATGTCATCTACTGACTCTTGCCTCCTGGCAGCAACCTCCATCTTCACCACCAACATTTACAAGATCATTCGACATCAAGTAAGTTTAGTTTATTTCAGTTATTTTCCAACTTATAAACGTTCAAATACACTGGTAGATAGACAATAAATAATCATTAAGTTTGTGCTTTTTTAGCATTAAAAAAATACATATATGAAAAATAATCAATTAATTAATTAAAAATAAATAAATAAACAGGAAAAAAACAGGACCAAAAAGGTGTACGCTGAAGTCTTAGCTTATTACACCTCCCCATTTAACAATCATTATGTTTGTTAGCACCCTTCAAATTATACAGAGCAATAACAAATTGACAGCAACTAAGTATATACACATTGGCCTATTGTCCATCCAAATATCCCACACACTTTTCATGTAAGTTTCTAACCCATTCCATTAATTCACTCCACAAACTGAAACACATCTTTGAACACAGTTTCCTCTCAGTTCATACTGACATTCCCTTATTTGAAACAACCTCTGGATACAGTTTGGTAACATACTTTTGTATGCTTTGTATGTCAGTGATGCTATTTTAAAATCTACAAGTTTGCCACATTTGAGTGCCTGTGAATTTATGAATAATGTATTTGTCGGTTCATGATAATCCACTCCGTTTATGATTCTGATGGCTCTCTTCTAAAGCAAATAAATCGGATTTGTGATCATTTTTCCCCAAACCTCCACCCAGTAAGTAATGAATGGAAATATGAAAGAACGATATAGTATATGTAATGAAACTGAGTTAAGAATGTTTTTGTTTTATCTAATATTGTAATGGACTTTGATATTTTGTTTTTAATATATTTAACATGCAAACTGTATAATTTGTGATCTGTGACAACTCCCAAATATTTGTTCTCATATAGTCTTTTATTTCAGTATTATCTATCATAATTTGTACTTTGTTATTGTTTTTCTGATGTTCAAATATTATATTTCCTCCTGAGACCCTGCATCCTCATATGAGGACATGACATTTTGGGTTTGCTGTACCTCATACTTAATTCTGCTTAACTTGGTCTACAGTCAATCCCAACACAAATGTGGACAAGGTATAAAACCTGATCCAATGTTATGGTTGAAACTTCTTTATTTGTGCTTAATAACATCTGTAGTTTAAAACTGCACACGCATTTGACCAATTTAAGCAACCATAATAAGCTAAGACACTGTTAATTAAAAACTACCTTCATTAAAAAGGACATTCCAAGCTTGGTGTAGAGCAAGAAAAATTCACACAAATCTAGAAAATGACAATCACAAGACTTTTAGAAATGTCTCTAAGAATATATATGAATAGAAATATTTGCAATTTTGTTTTGCATGGCCATGTTCAGGTATTGAAATAAACTGTTTTGAACAGTTTTAGACTTGCACAGTGACCCCTCAACCATAGCGTTACAAGATGTAGCATTGTTTTTAAGTTTTGTTATTGCAGAAAACATAACGTCATTGAAACAAACTGTTTTATACTTCATTACACACTTTTGATCATTAAAAATAAACCCACTGTCCTCATATGAGGACAAAAAGGAGGACAAAAAACACTTTCTGTTCAAAGACAATTATTAGGTTTTTATACTTATAAAGTCTTACTAATTCCAAATAGCTCAGAGAAATTAAAAATGCATGCTAAACAAAAGTTGGAGTCTCAGGAGGATATTTAGTTTTAATTACATTAAGTGATAACTTGTTAATGTTGAATCATTGTTTTAAAATATCTAATTTTGTTTCCAAGGTATCAAGAAAACAAATTTATATCAACAGCGAACATAACAAAACTTAAAAACTTGGACACATTACAAATATCATTTATGTACAATATAAACAATGTTGGACCTAGCACTGACCCTTGTGGAACCCCACATATAACCCTCAACAAGTCACACTTATTATTGTTTATTTGCACATATTGATGTCTATTTTCAAGGTAGTTACTCAGCCATTTGTGAGCTGCTCCTCTAATCTCATATCTTTTCAGTTTGCTCATTTATAGTCCATGGTCAATCGTGTCAAGACAGAAAGATGGGAAGGAAAGTATGCAAACTTTGATATTTTAACTGAAACGCTTCTTGCCGTTTTCTCCAGGCATCAGATAAAGAGCTGCAGTGGGTGATTCGCTTCTCCATAGTAGTTGTAGGGATTGTGGGAACATCTCTGACCTACCTGGACAGCAGCATCTTAGCATTCTGGATCCTGAGCTCAGACTTGACTTACACCATAATGCTCCCACAACTGATCTGTATCCTCTTCGTCAGGGTGTCCAATGGCTATGGGGCTGTTGCGGGCTATGTTGTTGCTTTTGTGATGAGAGTTTTGTGCGGAGAGCCCATGTTCAATCTTCCTGTGATCCTGCAATTCCCAGGTTGCACTTTAGAGGATGGTGTTTACATTCAGCGCTCTCCCATCAAGACCATTTGCATGCTGTCTGCTCTGGTTTCCATTCTCATGGTTTCATATGTGGCCTCACTCCTGTTTAACAAGGGGATCCTTCCCAAGAGGTGGGACGTGTTTGAGGTGAAATCCCAGGGAGCACCAGCAGATGGTGCCAGAGAAGGTGATGGTGAAAAGGTTGATGAACCAATGCTTGAAACAGCTTACTAATTCAGCTTCTGTTGAATTTATGTTTGATTTCATTTTTGTAACATGGTTGTTGGTTCCAATGATGTTCCAGGGCTTCTGTGGGGACACATTGCTACCCATCCAACCTTTGTATGCGGGGCCCATGGGGGTAGTAAACGAGCTGAAAAATGGGCCCTAAATGGGATTGTCCAAGGGTTCCATAATGGAACCATGCCAATTGCCTAGATGGGTGGGTTTACTCAAGTGGGCCAAAGATAAGATGCCCATTTTGGGCCCATACCCACTTGGTGCCCACTACCTGTAGCATAACCCATGTTAAACCCACCCCTGTGGGCAACTAGTATTGGGCCATTATGGAACCCATAGGCAATCCCATATAGGGCCCATTTTTTAAGCATGGGGCCCACATACAAATGTTGACCGGGTTGCCAAAGAATCTGAAGAACTTATAGAAACAAGTTACTCTTCAAAGACTGGTGTCTTTTACTCTATTTCTATCCCTTCAGCACCTCTGCTTCCACACATGATTAACAATGACACACATAATATAAGCATAATGATTCTGATACACATCAGTAATGCCAGTGTGTTTGATTTGCAAATGATTTTTATTGTATGTTTTTAATGAAATACAGAAATGTCAGATTTCTTTACTTGTTTTTAAGAAACATTGCACAGTCACATAATGTGCCTTAATCATGAAATACACCCAATTTTGCAAAATACTGCATAAAAAGATGAAAAGCAATCTAAATGTTTCCTTGTTTTATTTTGTCCTTCATGAATATAATTTCACAAATTATGTCCTACTTTTATTCCCTGTGTGGCTTGAAGAAAGGTATTCGCACATATAACCATCTCAGATGCAGGTGCGTTGGAAAATATCTATGGGCTGAAATATGTGCCACCAGAAACTGAATTTGAATCATTTATATTTGAATTTGAATTTCTGAACTTGAATAATTGCATTGAAAAACTGAATTTGAATCACATAATTTGAAATTGAAGTGTTAATTTGAATCATTGCATTGAAAAACTGAATCTGAATAGTATAATTTGAAATTGAATTTATTTCTATATAGCTTCACATACAGACATCCGGGTAGTGTAAGGATGAAGGCCAATCGGCACCTACGTTTATGAGCACGTAGGAAGAAGCGCTCGCCTTGATCCATAGACCATGGACAATGGCCCAATTCCAATCCGATCCCTTACAGACTCACTGACTTAGAGGCACGTTCATGTGAAGTGCGTGAGTGTGTGAGGGCTGTCCCATTGTCAAATCGTCAAGTCAGTGAGTCAGTGAGTGAGTCCTTTATGCCCCCTTACCTAGGTCAGCATCAATGCAGACTTACGGTAAGGAAACTACTCACAGTTCATAGCGTTGTGACGTCAAATATAGGGAACACCGGAAGTGTTATTTAAAAAAAACGAAAACAGTCGGCAGATATGCAAACGGTAACGTTATGGAAGGAGAGCGAAACAAGGATTTAAGATGGTACATAAACACACATGAAGTCAGAGGAATACCAATGGTTATATTCCACACACAAAGAATATCTATCTATCTATCTATCTATCTATCTATCTACATATCTACATATATATAGCCTATTCAAAGAGCATGGATACCAAGAGGCGAAGCTCCGTTGAATTTTTGCCAACAGCCACTAGGGGCGCTGCCGCCATTTTGGACTGTTGAGCCTGGACTGTTGCGCCCAGACAACGTGCAACATGTCAAGGAGAGAGGAGGAAAAAAGTAAAAGAAAACAGGGTAGTGCAATTAACTGCAACAACTATCAGTGGAACACCCCGCACCTGGCCTTCCACCATTTCCCGAAGGATCCCGACAGGTAAGAACTCCTGAGGTGTAAGTTTTAAAGTGTTTTAATATCAATTTAATATGCCAGTTTTGGAGGGAAGATAACACTTGTGATAACATTGTGTTTCTAGTTAAAATATTTATTTATTTATTTATTTATTTATTTTTTTTTGTATTTTGGCTTATGGGGTGATTTTGAAGGAGTAATTAAGTTAATCTCATAAGTGGATGTAATATGTAGAGATGCCATCTCGGCCGTTTTTCTTCGTTTTGTTTTTTTAAAAGTCTATATTTTGCTTTACAAAAACGCGAAAAGGCAGCTGTGACCAAGCCATCACGAGGTGAGTAGCATTATAAGCATAATTAATAGCGATATACTTCAGTTTGTCTGTGTGTTTTTGTATGCAAGCGGGTCTGCTGCGGTCTGCTGACAGTCCAAAATGGCGGCGGTAGGACGAAACCATGGGCGAGTCTGTTGCTATGGGGCGTCTCTGGTTTTATTGAGTTTCGCCTCTTGGTATCCATGCTCTTTGGCCTATTGTCTATGGTCTATGGATCAAGGCGAGCGAATCTTCCTACGTGCTCAAAAACGTAGGTGCTGATTGGCCGAAGAGGAGTCCTGTGTATCTGCGCTCGATTACTCTTTCTTCATCCTTAAACTACCCGGATGTCTGTCACAGTAAACTGAAATTTAATTTTGAGAACTGAATTTGAATTGTGAGAACTGAATGTGAAGATATATAGAAATAAATTCAATTTCAAATTATATTTTTAAGATTCAGTTTTTCAATGCAATGATTCAAATTAACAATACAATTTCAGATTATGTGATTCAAATTCAGTTTTTCAATGCAATTATTCAAGTTTAGAAATTCAAATTCAAATATAAATGATTCAAATTCAGTTTCTGGTGGCACATATTTCAGCCCATAGTTTCAACCTCACAGTTCAGACAGGGCTTGGAGCAGGAGAAGATTTATTTCCCTACTCCAGTAGAAGTAAGAATACTACGCTGTAAGAATGCTCTGTTACAAGTTAAAGTCCTGCAATGAAGATTTTCCTCAATTAAAAGTATGTAAATGCACTTACAGTATTAAAAGTAAAAGTACTGCACTGGAAAAATGTCCACTTTCACTGTACCAGTCTGGTATTATATATGACATCATTAGATTATTAAAAAGCTGGGTTTCAATTCAATTCAATATAACTTTGTTTATCCCAAAGGAAATTATTGTGCCAGAGAATGCTTCAAATTACGGTAACACTAAGTACAGTAACAACAATTTAACAATTCACAACCAGTAACAACAGAACAACCAGTGGTTTCCCACAGTCAGGGTCACTCATCACGGGGAAATTGTTACAATTGCTTATCCTGTAGTGTGACTGTGCATGCATGTACGTGTGCATACATGTGTGTCAACTAACACATATATAGAAGACAAGCAGCAGTGCCAGGCAGATATCCACAGAGCCTGCAAGCTGAGACACACAATAACACTGAGGCAAGGCAGGGCAAGTTTATTTGTATAGCATATTTCAGACAAAATGCAACTCCAAGTGTTTTACATAAAAAAGAAAATAAAATGATTTTAAGAAAGGACAACATGTAAAGGCAACACAAAGCAATAGTACATCAAAGAGGATTCACTACTATGTTTAAAACAACTTTTCTACCAGTATTCCTAAAATACAATAGGAGAGGTCGTGGTATGAGAGGCTCCAGGCTGCAGCCACATGTTGATATGTTGCTATCCAGGTCATAGGTCAATTCTGAAAATGAAAAGGTCCAAACCATCAGGTGCACAGGGGCGAAAACGGAGGAAAGAGGAAGAGGGGAGAAGAAAGCCAAGTATAGAGGTATGCATTCCCTGTCATCTTTGATATTTAAGTTTTAATCAGAATCGGGTTTGGGTTGGGTCCCAAATATAGGTCTTTCTCAGTATCGCCTAGGGCAGCCAATGAGCTAGAGCTGGCCCTGAATGCTATATTGAATATGACATAACAACGAGTAGTAGTAGTATTGCCTATGACTGAGAAAATAATATTGCGCTACATTAACAAGTGAACATGATATTGAAGAATAATCTTGCACATGATGTTGTGGAAAATATAATATTTGAGTGTTGTCGTTTGATAAGATGGAGTTCATTGTTAACTATTAATTAATGACTATCTTCATTATGTATTTAACGTGCTTAATATTTCCTCAATTGATAATTAGGTTTGTAAAAATATTGAAAAGAGTGAAAAATGGTGTCATGAGAGCCCAAAGAAACACATTTACATTGTTTGTTTCGTCCACAGCTAACTTGTACATGTTTAGTGTGTAAAAATCTTAAATTATTAAGTACTGTAAAACTTAACCAACCCAATAAAACGCCCAGTCCCTCTTACTAGCCTGGTGTGGCTACACATTTTGACAAATAAACCCCTGTCTCAATTAGAAGCCTGGTCTGGTTGCCAAGCAGCTGATTTTTATAGAAGTTGTTTGGATGTATAAAACAGGTTTTTTGCTACCCACTTCAGCTAAGGTTAGTCAGCTGCTTCGACGGCACATAGATATAAGTGTTTAAACTTTTGTCAGTATAGAGATGCTTCACATTGTTAGCTTGGTTAGATTCTCCACAATTTAATCGTTCAGTTCATTTCACTGAAACTACAATATGCACACCGAAGAAGACAGTAATTCATTGAGATTTACTGACTTGGTAAAGAAGACAGATGGGAAAAAAAGTGGTGATTCCCAACAGCTGAAGTGGCCATAAAGTATCAGAAGAGGTTTTCATAATATTCAATCCAAGTTGTGAGTGTTGTTTTAACAGGATAAAGTGGTGTTGTGTTGGTGCCATAAAATGACGTAACTCACTCACTCTGAGGTGGTCTGTCAGAGCTAGATCAAATGAATGATTCATTATTGTTATTCAAAGCCTAATTTTGAAACAAGTAATATTCACACTGGTTTAAATAAAAAAAAAAAAAAAGATTTCCCATCTTTGTTGAGAAACAGTTTTGTGTGAAAGGAATTAAAAGCCTGTCCCAAATACAGGCCTGTTGAGTTCAGTGGTTTAAGCTTATAACAGCTTTAACTATTTAAGTTTTACAGTAACTAAAGCTGTCAAATAAATGTAGTGTCGAGTAGAATTAGACAGTGTCATGTGAAGAAAAGACTCCGATCTGTATTTACAGTGACATTACACCACTGCTAATGCTAATGCTAATGCTATATAATCTCTCCTCTTTTTTTTTGCAATACAGTTGATGTAAACATATTTATATATTATAGTAAAGAGGTTTCGGTTAACTGTTCAGAAACAAGTTGATGTATCCATATTCATGTCAAAATAATCTTACTTTTCCAAATTGTTGGGGCATTTTTAAAATCACAACCTTTTAAATGAATGTACTGTACATTTTCCTCAACACCCCACATTCACCACAAAACCCTAATGCAGCTACTTGGGTTGTCAGTTTATGACCCCACCAGGGGTCTGATCTAGACTCATCTGCCTCTGCAACTATCTGTTTTCTTTGTCATCGGTAAGTCTCTCTTCAATATAAATCAGAATCTCATTATAATGCTTTGAACTTTAATCTTGTTTTTCAAGAGGTGTGTCTGTAAAATGTCACATTCTCTTTAAAATTTACAATGTCAGATGCATATGCATCAGGTCAGGGACATTATTGAGCCTTTATGCTGTTTAAGAATGTTTTAAATGAATAAGAAAACCTGTGTGTCTGAGGTGCACTTTTCTGACCATGTAAGCAGCTTGTGGTGATGATTGTTGAGATTCATAGTGCAAAGTTGGCTTTATCTCAAAACAACATTCTGTTCACACTCTCATACACACCCTGTTAGACAGGAAACTGTTCAGTGAATTCGAAACAAAAAAGCCTTTAAACCAATAAAGTCGCGGAGTGACTGGAGATGACACCACCAACCCGAGACTATCTTGCAGTGGCATTACACCAACTGTGACTGAGCAATCTTTGATCCTGTGATCCTGGTCAAAAGTGAAAAGTCATTCTCATGAAAGCCATATCTCAAGAATGCCTTGAGGGATTTTCCTCACATTTGGCACAAAAGTCCATTTGAACTCAAAGGTGAACTAATTAAACATTGACAGTCAAAAGTCAAGGTCATGGTAATCTCGTAAAACATGTTTTTTGTCATAAGTCAAGAATTCTTGCGGTAATTGTGAAAAGATTTCACAGAGATGTGTAACAGGATAAAATGATGACAGGATGAAATTTATATCCAAAAGGTCAAAGGTTTCAGCTTCACTTCGACATCATAATGTTCTGTATACATTTCTGGCCATTATTCAACTTCATAACTCGGGAACAGAAGGGGAGACATTTGGTCAGATACTGAACTGGTATTACTAATCTTAAAACTGTGCTGACTGTGTAGATCTTCTGTGCTGCATCCGTGTTTTCACACACATGGATGTAAACTGTAACTGCAACTTAATTCTAGTTAAACATTTGCCTGGTTTTAATCATTTTTACATACACGTGCATCACACGCTATGTGTACCCCATCAAGTGCTGTAAGGGGAACCAAAAAAAGGAGATGATCATTAGTCATAATCATTATTAACTAAACCTGAGATGAATTGCAACTACAATAGGCACCTTTAGGTGTATATACATGCCTCGTTTTTTGCGTGCTCAAATTCATTGTTTTCAATGAGGATTTCAATACGGAAAAGTTGATCATTTTGGTGCAGAGCTTTGCATCTGTTCCACAGACGATAGGCCTACACAATTATAAACAGCACCTGGAAGAATGTCAGCTCTGCACTCAGGATTAAGGTTACATAGGCCCTGTCCAAATACCCGCACTTGCGCCCTTGTGCCCCTTAATAGCGTGCTCCCGCTAAGGGGCGCAAGTGCATAGGGTCCCAAATTGTCGTCTGTTGTTATCAAGGGGTGCAAACCTGCGCCCTTAATGCACCCCTTCCGAAAGTGCGCATCAGACCTCACTTCGCTGAAGGATTTTACCCAGAATCCTCTGTAGTGTCGTGACGCCGTAACACTGCACAGCTGGCCGGTACAACTCACCATCTTCAAATGGTAACTGACGTGTCCGCGAGCCGTTAACTCCGACTGACAACAACCGTTAGAGGAACATAACATCAAACAACACGCTGTGTGGACTTAATAATACATGATAGGGCGTTAATAATGAAATAATATACAGTTTACAGTTGACCTGAGGTTTGTATGATAGTCCACATCACTTTACAGTTTTGATTGTGTCTTTAATTATTATTATTTTATTACCGTATGTCTTTATAGTTTATTTCATATCACAATTTACCACAATTTATCCAAGCAAAAAACGTTTTAATAGTAATAATGGTAATCTAGGCTACGTTAACGGTCCGGGAGGCAGACACCGTCTCCACATTTAAGACTAGACTTAAGACTTTCCTCTTTGATAAAGCTTATAGTTAGGGCTGGCTCAGGCTTGCCCTGTACCAGCCCCTAGTTAGGCTGACTTAGGCCTAGTCTGCCGGAGGACCCCCTATAATACACCGGGCTCCCTCTCTCTCTCTCTCTCTCTCTCTCTCTCTCTCTCTCTCTCTCTCTCTCACTCTCATCCTATTACTGCATCTTGCTAACTCGGCCATTCTGGATGTCACAAACTCGGCTTCTTCTCCGGAGCCTTTGTGCTCCACTGTCTCTCAGATTAACTCATATCTCAGCGGTGCCTGGACAGTGTGACGTGTGTGGTTGTGCTGCTGCCGTGGTCCTGCCAGATGCCTCCTGCTGCTGCTGCCATCATTAGTCATTAGTCATACTTCTACTGTTATTATACACATATGACTATTGTCACACAAGTATACTGTCAGATATTAATACATACTTTCAACATATTGTACCACAGTAGCCAGAACTATAACTATAATATTATTACTTTCATTAATGTTGTTGTAAGCTACTGTCATTACCTGCATCTCTCTCTCTCTCTCTCTCTCTCTCTCTCTCTCTCTCTCTCTCTCTCTCTCTGTCTCATTGTGTCATATGGATTACTGTTAATTTATTATGCTGATCTGTTCTGTACGACATCTATTGCACGTCTGTCCGTCCTGGAAGAGGGATCCCTCCTCAGTTGCTCTTCCTGAGGTTTCTACCGGTTTTTTTTACCCGTTAAAGGGTTTTTTTTGGGGGAGTTTTTCCTTATCCGCTGTGAGGGTCTTAAGGACAGAGGGATGTCGTATGCTGTAAAGCCCTGTGAGGCAAATTGTGATTTGTGATATTGGGCTTTATAAATAAAATTGAATTGAATTGAATAGAGTAAAAAAAGATGTTACAGCTAATATACACATTATTAACAGGTAAATTCAAGAGTAAAATTTAATTTAATTTACCTGTTGGTTGGGCATCAGCATCAATACTTGGATCTGATGTAGATGCCGCCTTCTCCTGTGGCTCCTAATCCTCCTCATCATTGGCTGATTGATTTATCATTTGCAGCAGCAGTGCTGCGAACAACGTTATTTCCTCTATCGCCATGTTTCGTCTCCTAGGAGACGGACCAGCTGGACCCAAACAAAAGTGATGTACGCAACTGTCCCAATTCTCCTTTTTAAACAGCATCGATCCCTTGCGAACTTACGCCCCTAACTGCATTTTTGGCAAGTGCACTTCAGGGAAGACCTCAGGGCGCAAGTGCGGGTATTTGGACAGGGCCATAGGCTATGATAAAGTACTTGTTATGTTTGCTTAGCAACCTCAGATGCAACCTCCCGCTGCGCTCTTGTAAGCTGGCTCAAAGAAGGCACATTTATGGACTGTACACATGCCGCGTCTTTATCCCCCTGGAAAATGCAAGTTGGGCGCTGGGTGCTAGTCTTGTGCCTTTTTTGAGCCAGCTTTCAAGAGCGCGGCAGCAAGTTGCCTCTGAGATTGCTAGGCAACCTTAACAAGCACTGTATCATAGCCTGTTTACCTGAAATCCCGAGTGCAAAGCTGATCTTCTTTCAGGCGCCGTTTATATGTGTGTAGCCCTATCGTCCGTGGGACAGGTGTAAAGCTCTGCACATAAATGATCAACTTTTCCATATTTATCACAGACTGAATTTTTAAGGAAGAAGGGAAAGTTATCTGTTCCTCGTCACATGACATGTGGTGCACGCTGCTGCATTCCAAAAGTTGAGCTCGGTTTATCTCACAGCGCAGCCATCGTGCCCTAAAAAATGGGTGATCAGGAATGTGCGCCCCGTGACAACATCGATCTGGCATTATTAACATATATATATATATTTTTTTAATTATTGATTTTTAAGTCCAACATTTAGTCAAAACAGGAACACTGCAAGACATTTTCTAACCCTCCCCATATCTCCATGGCTAAAAAAAACAACAACAAAAAAACAAAGACCCAAGAAAACTGAGAATATCAATATACAACAAAACTGAAACAGGATTAAATTTATCAACATACATTATAAATAAATAGATTAATAAAAGTTAAATAGATAACCTATTCCTGAAATTCATTTTACGTGATGTGCGAGATCAGTCCTTGGGCATTGTCCACTTTTAATATAGTCCAAGAATGGGCTTCATGTTTTCAGGGTATCCTGATGTCCTGAGAATCTAGATATGACTTGTTCATAACTTGCTATGTTGGTCATTAATTCGATACAGTTTTTAAAAGATAAAGGTGAAGGGGTTTTCCACTGTCTAACAACAATTCTGCATCCTATTAACATGACCAGTCGGCACCATAATCTTGTCAAATCACACATCTTAAATTCACTAGGGATAATTCCCAACATACATAGTGCCGGACCTTTGGTCAGAGATATACAATACAGTTCATTTACGAAAGATATTATTTTACCCGAAAAGTCCCCAACCATATCAAAGTCATACAGCACGTGTACCATTGTTCCAGTTTCATTGTAACAGCGCCAGCATAGATCATCATCTCTTAGTTTGAGTGTAGCCATTCTTCAAGTAGGAGCGGTGAAGGATTTTATAGTTGGTGAACTGTGTCTGGACTTCTCGAGCGGGGATGTGCCAGCTAGATATGACTTCATTCCACTGTTGTTGTTCAATATATTCTCCAATATCTTTCTCCCATGCCAGTTTTAGACTCCCAAACTTCGGTGCATTGGCATCTCTGATGAGGTTATAAAAAATTGATGCACTACCTTTTTTAAGGCTAGCATGTTGTAGCAAACTTTGAATTTTGGTATTTGGGTCAGAGCCAGAACTCATGACTGATAGGAGACAGTGCCGGAGTTGGAGATATTTCCACAAGTCTGTATTTGTCAGATTGTAGTTTTGCTTCAGATATTCAAAGGTAACCATGTGACCATTCCTATATAGATCCCCCAAATGCAGGATGCCTGCTTTAGCCCACGGATGCCAGCAGAATGGCTTTTTAGCTATTCTCGCCTCGCTCTGGCCTTTGAGTGCGCCTACCTCAAGTCAATCAATCAATCAATTTTATTTATAAAGCCCAATATCACAAATCACAATTTGCCTCACAGGGCTTTACAGCATACGACATCCCTCTGTCCTTTGGACCCTCACAGCGGATAAGGAAAAACTCCCTCCAAAAAAACCCTTCAACGGGAAAAAAAAAACGGTAGAAACCTCAGGAAGAGCAACTGAGGAGGGATCCTTCTTCCAGGACGGACAGACGTGCAATAGATGTCGTACAGAACAGATCAGCATGATAAATTAACAGTAATCCGTATGACACAATGAGACAGAAAAAGAGAAAGAGAGAGACAGAGAGAGAGATGCAGGACAGACGGTAATGACAGTAGCTTACAACAACATTAATGAAAGTAATAATATTATAATTATAGTTCTGGCTACTGTGGTACAATATGTTGAAAGTATATATTAATATCTGACAGTATACATATGTGACAATAATCATATGTGTATAATAACAGTAGAAGTATGACTAATGACTAATGATAACAGCAGCAGCAGGAGGCATCTGGCAGGACCACGGCAGCAGCATAACCACACACGTCACACTATCCAGGCACCGCTGCAATACGAGTTAACCTGAGAGACAGTGGAGCACAAAGGCTCCGGAGAAGAAGCTGAGTTAGTGACATCCAGAATGGCCGAGTTAGCAAGATGCAATAATAGGATACGAGAGAGAGAGAGAGAGAGAGAAGGAGAGAAGGTGCCCGGTGTATTATAGGGGGGTCCTCCGGCAGACTAGGCCTAAGTCAGCCTAACTAGGGGCTGGTACAAGGCAAGCCTGAGCCAGCCCTAACTATAAGCTTTATCAAAGAGGAAAGTCTTAAGTCTAGTCTTAAATGGCACGTATACATTTAAAACAATGAATTTGAGGGCGCAAAAAGCACATTATGTGTACGACCCTTGAGTAGCACACAGCACCCGACCGTGTGTTTTCCAGGGGGTTAAACACTTGGCATGTGTGTGGCCCCATAGACCATAGGCAGTAGCCTATGATAAACATTATTGCTCAAAATGATAAAATTAATTATGTGTCAGGGTCATAAAAAGAAAAGAAAAAACAGATTGTGTCTGTCTTTGTGCTCATGCCAAGTAGCTTTCTCACTCTCTCCTTCTCTCCTTTGTTGACTACAGTTTCATTTTATTTGGTTTTATTACAACCACAGAATGCAAGCAAGGCTGAACCGAAGTGACGTTTACATCTCTCCCTGTTGTCTGCTCAGTCAGTACCAGGCACAGTGGATCAGGTGGGCTGGTCAAAAAGTGACAAAGCAGCATTTTGAGTAAGTTATTAATAACTTATAAAACGTTGCATGCAGTAGTCCACCTTCCACCCTCGCTTCCCTGCCACTCTCTCTCAAATACACACGCCTTGGAGAACGCTCAGTCCTGAGGGCTGTACCATGAAGCAAGTTCAACAGAGCCAGGCTTTGTGTTTGCTGGCTCGACAAACCCTAAAGCCCCCGTTAGAGATAACCAGCACTTGCCCTTTTGCCCTCTGTCTAGATAAGTGCCCTTTTTGCAAGACATGTTTTTTTCTATTTCTTTTTAATAATTTTATATCAAAGTTTTTTAAATTGGCCTATGAAATAAATTCTCAATTAAAAGTGTGTTGTTTGCCTGACAATGGCATTAAGTCGAGCCCCTGCTCCTCCCTCTTCAACTTCCCTTCTGTCAGCCGCATGCAAATCGAACACCCTGCAGAGCCGCGTCACATCTCACTCATCTGCCATCACGGACAGCCAGGTAACGATAGTGTTTTCCCAGAGCCTTGGCATCAGTTGTCACTATTGTGAAATTAAACCACTCTTAAAACCTCTCAATACAGACACTCTCATGTAGGCAATAACCCATCGTTAAGTTTAACAGCAAGAAAGCTAATCTGATATCAAAACACATCGTCTCATTTCAACACTTTGGCTGATTCAGGTTCACCAACTGCCCGGTGTGAGCAGAGACAAACACTGAATTGCTTTCCCACTTCCACATGTCTGTTTAAACCAAATTTCAAGTTGAAATAATGTTTATGCCTCCCACGTCGCATCTCTGATAATTAAATTTAACAAAAATGACGTGCAGTATGGGGCTGCCAAGCATAAAGAGCAGAGGAGGAGCGCAGGGTACACGGGTTTGTTCTCTGGAATTCTTGATGAATATTTAAAGCTTATTTAGAGGATAATTATAAGAATTAGCGTGTGACTATTTTAAAAAGAAGAGAGAATAAGAAGAGGAGAAAAAGAAATTGAGGAGAGGACAGAGAGAACAGGAGAACAGTGCTTTTCAGTTTTGTGTAAAGATTTGTTGATTGTGATGGTTATTTACTTTACAGAGCACTAAAGTGTGCACAGTGTGGCATTGTTTCCTTTGTTGTTGCCTGTTATAGATAAATGATAAATGTATAAAGTGTATGTGTAGCAGCTGCTGGATGTATAAAGTATAGCTTTTTAGCCACCTCATGTGTCAACTAGACAGAAATTTCTCCTACTCATTACTGTGCACAAATGTACTGTATGTATTTAGGCCTCAAGAAAATCTCTGGTGCTGGCAGATAGACACCTCCTTGAAGGGTGCACTTTTATTTTACCTCTTGAGCACCTGCCCTGCAAAATGTCTGTGCACAGCACTGACAGGTACTACTAACGTGGTTATTAACCTAGGTTTTCTTCCTCAGGCGTGTTCCCATAAAACAAATCAAATGACATGTGGGTGTTATTTGACTACCCTCTATGGTACCTTGTTGCCCCCAGGCAACAAACCCATTTTTGGCCTGTCATGTCTCCACAATGCATCCCTTTGAATGTTGTAATACCAGGGACCATAGGGAACCAATAAAAATGCTTTAATTTGTCACATGACTTTCAGGAAGCCGTATTGAAACCCTTTTTTGCAGACTTTTTCAAAGGAAACAGCTTTGCAATTTTGCTCCACAAAAAGGGTCTGAAAACATAATTTCCTGTCCCTTTTATGTCTGGAAAAAAATATATTCACACTAATAGTGAACAGTGATAGTTTTTTGCAATTTATTTGCTAATTAAATAATGGAAACGTCTTAAAATGCAACTCTTGCCCTGAGGCAACAATGTACCATAATGGGAAATTGCATATGTTGCCTTGAGGCAACAGTGAACCATTATGTAATCACAATGGCAGCATGAAAAGCTTGGAGTCTTTTTTTCTGCAGCATGAAATTTTGGTAGTGTGTGTACAGGTATATATATGTTCAAAGGCATACCATTCATCATAATTTTATTTTCATCTTTACAATTTAACAAAGATAAATTTGATGTTGGTTGCAGTTAAGTAAAGTTCAGGCTAGGAGAAGACCATCAAACAATGGAGACCTGGCTGAGAAGAGGCACAGAGGCCTTACTTCACCAGTCCCATCACCACCTTCGCGTCAGGACAATACTGACCATTGGACCATATGGGTGGAGAAAACGGCCCGGTGCAAATACCTTGGATGTGAGGGTATAGTCAAAGTGCAGTGCATTAAGTACATCACCTACCTGTGCTTCACTCCTGAAAAAAACTGCTTCATGGAGCTCCATAAGCACTGAGCGGCAACACCACAGATGATGTCAAGAAAGACACAGGACATGCATTGAAATGAAGCAGTGATGATCAAACATTGGAATCTGACACCAGATTATTGTATTCCAAAAGGTTCTGATCTTTGTTTTGATAAGTAATTTGTGTAAAGTTCGAAGAATTACGCTTCAGCTCTTCGAGACATTCATTTCAATGGGTTGTTCCACAATGGTATGTTGCCTACAGGCAACATTCAGACAAGAAACCCTTTAAAAAAAGTTCCTTTTATAATGCTTTTACATTTAAATTTATTTAAAATGGCATGTGTTGTAACCAGTTGAAGCTATTGAATATTTTACACATGTTTATGAAATGATTGATGTTCAAATTGAAAAAAAAAAACCCTGTCCTTTTCACTTATGCACCACTATGGTACAATGTAGCCTACAGGCAACGAACACCAAAAACTTCCAAAAAAATCAAAAATTATAAAATGTCTTTAGATTATGTTTATTTAGTCTATTTTAAGACATAAAAACACTCGAAACATTTTTTTCCTAACTGGCATCATAATGCGTACCATAGAGGGTTAAAACTGACAAAAAAGAGTGATTTTTATGTTCACAATATTAACAATGCTGAGCCTTGTTAGAAAATGATTGTGATTTTTCTCAGTGTTTTATTCAAAATTAGAAATTCACAATAAGAAATTAAGTCTTGACTTTGTAAGTCAAATGACATTGTTTTTAACATTTAAAAGCCAAGTGTTGTGACTCTAGTTTGTCTGCATATTCAGATTATCATATGAGATGAGATGAAACTGATACAAAACATCTGCTGGAGTACTCCGTTTTAGGGACAGCAAAAAAAAAAGAAAAGAAAAAAATCATCACTCAGTGTTAAATATCAATGACAGCCTATAATCTTTATTTTGCTATATAGTTTGAAAATGAAGAAACTACTCTGAATATGTTGCAAAACCAAACTTAAAAGTGATGCCAGACTGTTTCTGCTACTGAGGTAGAGTGAAATAAGTAGTTAAATGATTAATGAGGTCTATCTGACCGAAATGTTGCATGTCTCATCACAGGAGCCAATTAACAGTGTGTTGATTATTTTATTAAATAGTCTTTATGTGGCTGTTAAAATTCAGGTCTGAATCCATAACCACACCAAGATTTCTGTCTGTAGTTTTTACTATCATTGAGGCAAGTTGATCATTGACCTCGAGTCTTGTATTTTTGGGACCAAAACAATGACTTCTGTCTTTTCTGCATTGAGCTGAAGGAAATTCTTTTTTGAAAAAAGATATTTTTTGGGCATTTTAGCCTTTAATTGATAGGACAGACAAGCGTGAAAGGGGGAGAGAGAGAGGGAGTGACATGCAGCAAAGGGCCACAGGCTGGAGTCAAACCCGAGCCACTGCGGCAACAGCCTTGTACCTGGGGCACCTGCTCTGTCCACTAAGCCACCAGAGCTGAAGGAAATTCTGGCCCATCCACTAATTGATTTGTTGGTTACACTCACTCAGCGACTGTATGGGACTGTAGTCATGTGGTGACACTGTAATGTAGAGTTGTGTATCATCAGCATAAGTGTGGTAAGAGATGTTGTAATACTCCATTATCTGAGCTAGGGGGAACATGTTGATATTGAACAAAAGTAGCCCAAGAATGGAGCCTTGAGGAACCCCACAAGTGATCTTTGATCACTCAGATGCATAATTACCTAATGAGACAAAGTAGTCCCGATCTTTTAAGTAAGATTTGAACCAATTTAGCACAGAACCAGAAAGTCCAACCCATTTCTCCAGTCTGTTGAGCAATATGTTGTGATCACCTCTGGTTCACCTTTGCTAATGCTAGCAGGGATGGTCATTTTAAACTGAACACAGTAGTGATCAGAGAGAGCAACATCACTCACCACAACATCAGTAATGTTTAGACCTTTGGAAATAATTAGATCTAATATATGCCCCTTGTTACAGTATGTGTTGAATCTGTTACATGTTGAGAGAATCCAACGTTATCAAGAATAGAGTGCTTTTGCAAATCCATCTTTCACATTGTCAACGTGAATATTAAAATCACTCACTAAAACAACACAGTCAAAATCAATGCAGATAATACAGAGTAGTTTGGAAAACCCATCAAAAATCGCTCTGACGTCTCTCTTCATTCAAGCTCACTTCAGCTGGGGGCTGTGCTGGCTGTCCTTCATGTTGAGTTTTATCTCCCGTCCATTTTGGTTCTTCTTGTCTCTTGTCCTTGGCGGAGGGAGCGGATTGGTGACGCAGAGAGAAAGATAAGTTAGATGACATTGTTTTTAACATTTAAAAGCCAAGTGTCGCATAACACTGTGACTGTGAGTTTGTCTGCATATTCAGATTATCATATGAGATGAGATGAAACTGATACTGAACATCTGTTGGAGTGCTCTGTTTTAGGGATAGCAAAATAAAAAGAAGGAAAAAAATGCCCCCTGAATTCCACAACTTCCAGGAAATGTTCAGCAAGGCCAAGGCTACGTCCCTGCCCCCTCATTGCCCCAGTGATTGCCGGCAGTGCCGTGCTGCGTTGCTGTGTGAGCACCATGTTGCATGCGTTGTAACTGTCCCCAAGCTAGTGTTGCAACTGTCCCCAGTCTCTCCTAGCCACATCAGACTAACATGCGCTAGCTAAACAAACACCATGTACTAGCCAGACACACAACAACACACACAACTTGCTAGACTCATAACATTCGCTTGCTACACACACCCCTGCTAGCTCAGTCGTTCTCAAAGTGGAGGGTCCGTCCCCTTGTCTCTGAGATCGGAAAATGTGCCAGCACGTTGTGATATACAGTGTTACATTAGTGTTAACATTTTTTTTAACGTTTGTTGGCTGTGTCATTTTGGCATGTTTGTGTTTAATAATAGCCTAAGTTGTTATTTTAAGTTTTAATAAGTTTATTAGTCATTTTGAAATGTCAGTGCACTTTTCAGAGAATCCAAGGTTGCAGAAAGAAACAAAACTCAATATTGGATATTAGATAAATAAATGAATAAATAATACTATAACATTCTGTATAATAACTGATAATAATAATACTCATAAATACTCATAAACAATACTCTTAAACTGATATGCTCATTGAGACAAAAAAAAACAAAAGTTGATTTGTGAAAATGAATGGATTTGTGACGTTGCAAATGTCCCTGAGTAGTGTTGCAACCATCCCATGGATGGGGTTGGTTGCAACAGTTGACTTTTTTTTTTGAATGAATATTGTGAAAAATCTGTCTTATGTAATCATATTTAAATGGTTTGGGGAATTAGAGGACAGATGTAAGTTTACTATATAAATAAATGGTTGGTCTAGTCCAAATCATCTCTGAGTAATTGAGAGAAAAGCTAAATGTGTTGCAACCGTCCCGAGTCTCCCCTAATTGGTGACATGATGTGTTGTCTTTTCCCCGAGGTCATCAGCTGATTGTCTGGATCACGAGCACCTAGGCCCGGTGTGGACAGATATAAGCGGTGCTGGCTGATGCCGCTCTCTCTCTCTCCCGACTTCCCCAGCGCCCGTACTTTTGTTTGACTCTATTTTATTTATTTATTTACTTAGGTTATCTCCACAACACCACACCTCGCATGCTCCACACATCCACATGTACACTACTGATCACACTGACTAACACACTCCATACCTGCATTATGTTTATTTATGTTGTTTTATTTAAATAAATATACTTTTGTATTTGAGTTTGCGCTGTGTCTCTCCGTTTTTGTCATCGCCTGTGAGCCGGGTTACGACAAAATGGGGGCTTGTCTCGGTCACGCGCAATTTGGTTACATGTGAGTAGATTTGGTTTGGATAAATTTGTAGTTTTCTAATGTTTGGTTTCTAGTTGTGCGTTTGGTTTTGGTTAGGTTTTCGGATCAGGACTGTGTGTTATAGTAATCTGTGCTCTAGTAGGTATTTGTAAACGTGCATGTGATTTGGCCGGGCTGAAGGAGTTTCCCTTCAGGTTTTTGTAATTTGATTCTCGTTGCCGGCTGTGGCGTAAATTTGTTGCTCGGTTACGAGCATTTGTACAACTTGGAGGAGAGGTCACAGTGCGTTTGGCTGACAGATCGGGGGTCTGTTTCAGAAAGGAGGTTCAACAAACTCTGAGAGGCCGTTTACACGTACATGGTGATTTTGATAAACGGAGACATCTTCCTTCGTTTGTGCCCTTCGTTTACACGCAAACGGAGATTTCTCCTCTGAAAACGAGTCTTTCTAAAAACTCTGTCCAGAGTGGAGATTTTGGAAAACTCCGGTTGCGCGTTTGCATGTAAACTGAGATAAACAGAGATAAACGGAGTTATAGGCAGCCGACGTCACAGTATGCGCCGGAACTTGCGCCTGTGTCAAAAGTGCGACCTATGTTGCTATGGTGACAATGGATACATGGAAGGCTGCAGCTTCTCGTTACATAATCTCTCAAGAAAGATTCTGCAATTTACATTGTAGAATCTGTCGGCAGCCCTGTGTGAAAGACGACTGCGGGGGGGGAGGGGCTTTGAGTTGAACGATGCTGCGCTGTAGCCAATCACAATGGAGGGGGGGGTGGCCGAGACGTGCAGGTGTCCCCAGGAAATGTGTACCTACAGAAACAGCAAGCTCTGCGTCCATAGCGACCGCTCCACCCAAAACGCTGTCTCATCACCGTGAAAAAAATATTTTTTCCAGCGGATGTCTTAGTTACAACATTATTGACCTAACTGGAGTAGTTTCATGTCGTATCCGACAACGGGAGGCTTTTAACAGATGACGTCCTGATGTTAGCTTTGCTAACTGTCCCTGTCAGCTGCAGCCACTGCTGCTTTCTAGACATCGTGATTTCCCAAAACTGAATAAATACCACATGTTAATTACAAAACACACAGAAATAGTAACGTTTGTTCAGTCATTGTGTTTATAGACTTAACAAACATCAGATTAGTCTACACGGTGATATAGTGACGTGATAAAATGTGATATATAGCTAAACTGCTGATTTTCTACCCGAAGTATTTGTAAACAACACGATGATTCCCTGGGGGCACCGCCGGAAGTTAAGGGCGTGAGCGATCGCCGAGGCTCCTGCACTTCCGTTAGTCGAAAAACTCCGGGCTGTGCCTCCAGAGGTAAAGGAAGAAAAAAAAATTATTTTTTTTTCTTTTTTTTTTACCGATGGATTTCCAGATTGCTCGTTACACTGCCACCTACAGGTTTGGCATGCTCTTGTGTATATATACACGGGTAAGTGTAGACGAAGATCTTTTTGAAAACGGAGACGGTGAAATGTCCGTTTATGAAAATAGCCGGCAACGTGTAAACGGCCTCAGAGCCTAACCCTGAACTCTGAGTTGAGTAACTCTGAGATGGGAAACTCTGGGTTACGGGTGATTTCAATCGGTTCAATCAACACAGAGTTTGGTCACTCTGAGTTAAGCACGTGCACCCTGACTTTAAAAAGCCGTCATTAATGGAGCCCCGATACTACGATTCACCATGGCAACAAGCTACAAGAAAAGGTCTGCATTTTTTTACTCCTCTGGAGTTGGATATTTTAATGCGCTCATACAGAGAATTTGAAGCCGTTTTCAGGAAGAAGAGTAACACGGCTGCACCTGCAGCAGAACGGGAGTTGGCGTGGGAGAAAATTACTGCTGGAGTCAATGCGTAAGTTTAAATTTATTTTATACATTTATGCAATCACAATAATGTTAGGCTACAGATGCAAACAGGTGGAATGGTGTTAAAGCTAAAATTTAGTTCATTTAGATGCAATCCCACCTAATTATTTTTCAAGTGAAAATGTCCTACTTTTAGGTGTGATTTGTTTTGACTAGAAATGAGACATTTTGACTAGAAATAAGACACATATTCTTGGTATGATTTTGAGTTTTTGCAGTGTGATGCAGACGTTTTGAGACAGTCAATCTACCTGCACATTAATGCTGTGAATGAACTTCATATTCACATAGTCTCCTTCATTTTGTGAAGGAGCAATGATGGGAATGTGGGTTCCATCAATGCACCCTATCACACCAGGAAATCCTAAAAGAAATTAAAATGACTAATCCCAGTCTGAGGCTGCAATGATAATACGTCAATTCTGAGCCTGTGAATAATCTCCCGACGAATGCGTAACTCCCTCCTCAGTAACACTGCCTCTTCGTCCACAGGGTCCTCCAAGAACGGACATGCCATGGTCAAAAAAAGTAGATTTAGAACTAGAACACACTTTAGGATCCGACTTTACCTTGAGGACAGATGATCAAACTCACTGAAACCCGCGCGACACTAAACGAATGAATGAATGAATCACTGCGTGTGTGGCGTAAGAGGGAGGAGACAGCTAGAAACTCGAGGTTCATTGAAGAAAACCTGCTCCCGACCAGGTTAGGTTCACAGAGTCAGTTGCCATAGTAACTGACACCGAGCTTCAGTTACCTCTCTTTCTGAAACGGGCTGGAGTTACTCCGCTTTCTCTGGTTTAAGTTACCTCCCTTTCTGAAACGGAAAACCCAGAGTTTCCCTCATTTCAGGGTTAACAGACTCAGAGTTTTCACTAAACCTGCTTTGTGAAACGGACCCCAGGGTGAGTATGGTGTTTGATGTGGAGGCTTTTTGTGTATTTTGCGTTGACAGAGTTTGTGTGCGTTTACCTCGGGCTTGGCGAGGGAGAGTTTGGCCCAATCCCAATTCCTATTTTAACCCTCAATCTTAATTTTCAAGCTCAACCCTCAATCTCACTAGACCTCAAAACCAAGTGTTAAGGGCTATCTTGTGACTTTGAAATGGGACACCCCTCAAAGGCAAATACGTCTTAAGACTGTCGGGGGCAGCAATATGCCAAAACTCCGTCCAGTCTGTCAATTCAAAGAAGAAGAAATATGTCATCAGTAGTCGTCCATAAAAAGATGTGACAAGTTTTTTTTTCCAACACTTTATTTCGATTCTTGTACAAAACAAGCAGTGACAGACATGAACAGAACAAATATGCCAGGGTTAAGAGAAAAGAAAAAGAAATAAAATAAACAAATAAATAAATAAAAAAGTTCAGCAGCTCAAACAATTAAATTGCTTACATATTTTCAGAGTCTTTATAGCTTTGGAGTTTGTGGAGTGCTAAATGGTTTCTAAGTATTGCTGCATTTCTTTCATAAAAATTTTGAACAAGGGTTTTCTGTTACAACATTTACTCCTATGAATGTGGAATTTCGCTAAGATAAATAGATTAATGATATAGAATTGTTTTTGTTTTGAAATGCTGACATCATAAAATCCAAACAGCAGATCTTTGTACAGTAGTGAAAATAGAACATAAATTTTGCAAAGAATATACTCGACAAAATCTTTCCAAAAAGTGACAGTATAGGGGCAGCAAAACAAATGTATAGTTACCAAACAATAATCTGCTGCCGTCTGCAGCTGTGCTGATTTCATATTGAAACAGAATGCTTGATCACTAGGGGAACAGTTGCGGTTGTGACCGAGAAATATATGTTATGAATATGAACAGTTCACAAGTTACAAATTACTCACTCCCATAGTTTTTTTGGAGCCTGCTTGCTTTTTGTAAACTTTTCATTGGTAGCCCTGAAATGAATCAGGGCTTGTGTTTTGTCTGGTGGCCCTGAAATGGAACAGAGATAACAACATTACTTTCTTTTATTTATTTTTTTTTGGGGGGGGCTACCTGTCAGATATTCGTTAAGTTATTAGTTTAGTTTCATGTAGTATTGCAAGTATTATCACAATGAATACTGTAGTCAACATCCAGCAGAACTGGGGCCTCATGTACAAAGGGTGTGTACGCACAAAAACGTGGCGTACGTCCTTTTCCACGGCAAAGTTCAGATGTATCAAAAGTGATATGACCGTGGAAATGTGCGGTGCCTCACGCCAACTTCATGGCTGGCGTACGCACGTTTCTACAGTTGTTCATCCTTTGGTGACACTTAGAGGTGATGCTGGGAAACTGTTATAATAAATAAATGTGAAAACAATTAGTCCTCAGAGTGATGTGCACATCAGAGAAACATGAACAATTAACACTGATAAACAATTAACACACCCATGTGTCTGCAATTAGATGAGTGGATATAAAAGCATGCACAAAGTGGTGCCAAAAATACCGTTAACAACGGCTGCTTTAGCAGTATTAGAAGATTTGTAAATGGCACAATACGAAGAGAGCGTGTGTTCAGAGACAGATGGCACTGGCACATGATAACAACTGGCTCATCAGCTGCTTTAGGTTCCTGAGGGCAATCCTCCTGGAACTGTGCGCAGCCGGCAGCGCAACACAGCGAGGAGCCATGCGCTGCCTGTATCCATACAGGTGCTGACCACACTGGGGTTCCTAGCAATAGGGGCATTCCAGAGGGAGCTGGCCGACCGATCGGGACTGTACCAGTCGACCCTGAGTCGAGTCATGCCAGCTGTGTGGGACGTAATTATCCGTATGTCAGCCAGGTATATCAAATTCCCATACAATGCAGCTGAACAGGCCAACATTAAAGCGCAATTTGCAGCGACAGCCAGTTTTCCTAACATTATCGGAGCTGTTGACTGCACACACATGGCTACAGTATAAAAGCACCATCACAGGATGAATTTGTTTTTGTCAACAGGAAGCATTTTCATTTGATCAATGTACAGATCATATGTGATGCGCAAATGCAATTAACCAACATTGTGGTGAGATGGTCTGGTTCAACGCACGATTCATACATTCTGAGTAACAGCATGGTTGGGAACAGACTACAAGCTGGCACTGTGCGCGATGGGTGGCTTCTTGGTTAGTAAATAATTTATTTGTTTAATTGTCCTAATATTAATCCCCCTGATGCGCACTGAGCATGTGCGCCCCCAAATATTATCCTGTCTTCACAGCATCAGTACTAGCCAGTGGTTAAAGTTAGTGACTTGCTGTTTGTTGCTGGTTAAACTACAGCTTCAGAGCTTTCTAACAAGCCTCTGATTGTCTCTGTGTGTAAAGTACTCATGTCAATAAACCCGTGCGTAAAGTGCGACATTTCTTAATCATCCACACCTTTTCCCCGGTGCACATTTACAACAATAGTGTGTGATCCGTGTAAGTGGTGTATAAAATTAACAAATGGAAACTGTAAATCCAGTTCACATAATTATTTGTCTGCTTTCTATTGACCCCAGGTGACTCTGTTCAAACGGGATGAGCTCCTCCTCTCCTGTCCCCCCGCCTGTTTTGGCCACACTTTGGCGGTGGGCAGCCGTCTTCCGCTTCACGTTCACTTTAATGTCGGACCACTTCTCTTTTAATTCTGTGTACGCTTTTCTGTCCCCACAGCACTGACAGCCTCACACACACTCTCCCACTCACTCCTCTTACGTTTAGTATTGATGCTGGAGGACAGCGTGCCAAAAAGTACATTTTTGTGCACCTCCACTTCAGTGAGCAGCGTCTCCAATTCGCATTCTGTGAAGTCTTACTTTTTTCCTGTCTTACTCATTCTTTTGTTTTAGTTTTCTGATCGTGCAGAGAGGGGAATCTCAGGTGCAGGGTTCATTTAAATATGATTTGCATATTTAAATGGGGGCGTGGACAGGGAGGGGCCGGGTACTCCAACATGTGCGCTCAGTTCCACGTTGATTGGGATGTACAAAGGAAATGTGCTTGGATTTATGTGTACGCACAGATTCATACATCTGGATATTTTTGTGCTTACGACATTTTCTGGATTTAAGTGTACGCCATGTTTCAGTAGGAAATCCACGCAAGTCTTTGTACATGAGGCCCCTGGTGAGGCTGTTTACACGGTCACACAAGTGCTATCTGGTGACTTTCATCCACGTTTCACTCTTTGGGTTATAAATTGATATTCAACCAAATAACCTGTACCACAACAACTGACATAACTTATTCAGCGGAAAGTCACCAGATAATACGATCACTAACGTTAACCTGCAGCTGTAATGTTGCAGCGGCAGACTCTACGGCTACAGGAGATGACACCGTCCGGTCATCTTACAAAAATGTCGATGCAAACATTTCAAGTATATTTAAACAACTTAACAACTACATTATCACTGAGAAAAATGACTATTTGTAACTGAATGACAGCATTCGGTTATCAGAGAACCGGGGTTACGTGCGGCGGGGCAGGCAAGCCGTCGTCCGCGACCAAAAATATGTGTGTTACGCTACAAAAAGGTCTATAGTCCATAAAATTACGTTAAACTAAGATAATGCAATGGTTATCATAATTTTAAAACAACTATTAACGAGGAAAATACTCACATTGATAACTCTGCTTCCTTACGCTTGTCGCTGCCATCTTGCATTGACTGAATCATCTGTACTCGGCTGGGTTCGGCTGAGCTTGGCGGATGATATGCAAAGGATTCTGGGATAGCACTTATTGCCAAGGGTGGTCCTGGAAAATCTTAAAAGTGAGGGCCATACAGCTTTTATTCTTGACCCTCAACGCAACACTCTGAGAATCAGGACAGCACTAGCACTTCGTGGGAGCGCAGATTTTTGAGACTGAGGCTTAAGATTGAGGGTTAAGATAAGAATTGGGATCGAGGGCCAGTCTCTTTGTTTATGCCGGTGTCAGGAGGCCAGGTGGCAGGGGTAGTTCCTCAGCATGTGTGGGGGTGAGTGACGGTGCGGGGATCCCCTTGTAGGTTTAGCGGCGTTCCCCTTTGGGTGCGTTGTGTGTGGATGTTAGTGCTGTGGCGACATAGCGGCTGAAACTTTTGTCTTGGGAGCATGGCCGTGGCTTCGAGAGGGTTGCTAGCTTGCTAGTCACTCCCCTGTGCCAGCGGTCTCTAGTGCGTAAATACCCACCGCTGCTTGCTGCATGAAGACTAGTGGGGAGTTTAGTTAGGCGGGTTGATCATTAGATAGCGGGGAATCTCCAAAGCAGGATCCTCTTTGTGCACACGGGGATACTACACGGTCTTCCTGAGCCTGTCCGGGCATAAAGTTGTCGTTTTTGTTTTTTTGTGTCTGGTCCTAGAGGTAAGTGGAAATGGCTGAATTTGATGTGTTCGTTGCGGCTCCGTCAGAGGAGGCATTGGAGAGATGTACAAAAGAGCAGTTAATTAAACTGGCTGATCATTATTTGGTGGACATGGGGGATAGGAAACTTAAAGTTTGAAGTACTTTGAAAGTAAAGCTCGTGGAGCTGGGGAATTTTTAGATCTGTTCCTGTGCCTTTGGCGCCAGCTGCTGTTTCCGTGCCTGTCCAGGCGCAGGGGCTGACTTTTGAACAGCAAAAGGAGCTGCTCTTGCTACAGATGGAACATGATAAAATTAAGTTTGAGATGGAGGCTAAAAAACAACTTGAGCTGGAGGTGATCCGCCAGCAAACAGAAAAAGTGAAGTTGGAGCTGGGTTATCGTCAGTCTCTGGGTAAGGGTGATAATGGGGCTGAGGGACAGGCCTGTCCCTTTGACATAAATAATCTGCGGCTGGTACCACCTTTTAACGAGAAGGATCCTGACTCATTTATGTGTTTGAGCGTGTTTCAATTGTGAGGGGCTGGTCTGATGCCGACTGTGCTTTGCTGCTTCAGTGTGTCCTCACGGGCAAAGCGCAGGGGGCATATTTGTCGTTGAGTGCGGCTGATAGCGCTAGTTATGCCAAAATAAAATCTGCGGTGCTTAAGGCTTATGAGCTCGTACCTGAGGCATATCGCCAGTGTTTCCGATCTTGGGAAAAGAGAAGTGGCCAAACATATGTTGAATTTGGCCGTGATCTAACTGCACATTTTAAACGTTGGTTGGCTGCACTTGAGGTTACCACTTTTGATGATTTGTGTGAGTTGATTATTTTGGAGCAGTTTAAAAACATGTTGCCTGGTCAGATTGCTACATATGTTATCGAACAGAAGGTTACTTCTGCGGCTGATGTGGCTGTGTCAGCAGATGAGTATGTGCTGCTCCATAAGGGTGATTTCAGAGATCGCACACCCAGCCGCGATGATGGTGGCTGGGGTGGGAGCAGTCACAGTGCTGCAGTGGCTGACCAGAGGCGTTCTGGGAAGCCTGGTTCATTTAAATTTGAACCCAACTGACGAAATAGTTTTGACAGCAGTGAAAATTGTAATTACTGTCATGAGAAGGGCCATTGGAAGGCTGATTGTCCGGTGTTGTGGTCTAAACATAGAGGAGGAAACTCTAATGTTAAGCCTGCAGTGGCTGTTGCACAAGTGGTTACTGGCAGTGTTTCTAAGCTGGTTTCTGATGTGGTTGCTCCTGTCTGTGATACGGATGTTTTGGAGGCATATGCTCCTTTCATTGGGAGTGGGTCTGTGTCACTGGTGGGTAGCGATGTTAAAGTCCCTGTTACCATCTTGAGAGACACAGGGGCCTTTGACTCCTTTATGGTCCAGTCAGTGTTGCCTTTGTCCGCCGAGACTGACAGCGGTGACTTTGTCCTCAGTCGCGGGATTGGGATGGCTGTTTTACCCGTTCCTTTGCATAAAGTGATGCTTGATTGTGGGGGGTTCATTTTATTTTGGGCAACGGTCTGGCTGGTAAGAGAGTTTGGGCTGACATCCCTCCCTCACCTGTTGTTACCCCCTGTCCGGTTGATGATGTTTCTGATGTGAGCTCCAGTGAAGTGCCTGATGTGCTGCCGGCCTGTGTGGTTACGTGTGCAATGAGTAAGGCTGAGCCAGAGTTATCTGGTGGGAAGCTTGGTGACACTGATTTCGAGGCTCCGTCTTTGTCCGATTTTCCACTGTCTGCGTCACAAGGTGAGTTGTTGCAGGAGCAGTCAGATGATTCCTCTCTTAAAGAGATATTTGACCATGTTCTGCTGGCTGCGGAGATAAACCGTGCAGCCGGTGGGTACTTTTTGCAGGATGGACTGTTATTTTGGAAATGGGCTGCTGTGGGTGGTGACTGTGTGGGAGATACTGTTGTGCAGTTGGTTGTGCTGGCTAAATTTCGTCCCTTTGTCCTGAAATTTGCCCACGATGAGAGTGGACACTATGGGGTCAGGAAAACGTATCTGAACATCCTGAAACATTTCTTTTGGCCATGTGTAAAAAGGTTTTAATGTACGTGCAGCGTACATTAAAACCTGTCATGTGTGCCAATTAATGGGCAAGCCGATTCAGCATGTGAAGTCTGCTTCTCTGCAACCCAACCCTGCCGTAAGTGAACCATTTGAGTGTTTGATTGTGGACTGTGTCCGTCCGTTGCCACCTGCTAAATCTGAAGAGGGGCTCCCCTGGCTGATGCTGGCTGCGTGGAAAGCTGTACAAGAGAGCACTGGTTTCAGTCCAAAAGAGCAGTCCAAAAGAGTTTCAGTCGGGCATGTGGGGAGAGGTCCTTTGGCTGTGCTAAAAGACAACTGGGTGGAGGCTAAACCGCTGAAAAACTTGATTGATTTTGGTACCGGGTTTCGGCATCGCTTGTTTGTAGCCGGTGGTATGACACGCAATAAGTCGCAGTTGTCTCAGAGTAAGTTGAAGAAACTTCATGATCGCCGGGGGTTCAGTCCTGGAGATCGGGTTTTGGCATTGGTGCCTGTTGTGGGGTCGCTCTTTCAGGCCAAGTGCACTGGTCGGTGTGCTGTCACTGAGAGGCTTTCGGACTTGAGTGGTTTCGTTGCGACGCCAGGTTGGAGGGAGTCTTGACAGCTGTGTCGTGTTGGTCTTTTGGAGCCATGTTGCAGCGTGATGGTGAGTCCTGTCGGGCTGGTGGTGGGGCGTGCCCAGCCTCCGTGTGTCTGGCTCTGTTTGCCAGTTCAGTGGCTGGTACACATGAGGATGGGGTGCCTGAGCCTGATGAAAGTGTGCTGTGTGGTTGCTTAAAAAATTCTTTGCACAACGATTGGGTTGCGCATGACACTGATGTGGGTGACACGCAGTTGATAAAGCAGCGTTTTTGTCGTAAGTCACCAGAAAAACTTCAACATAATGAGATGGCCCCTGTTCTTGCAGGCTTATGATCTGCATATTTGGCATATTAAGGGGACCGATAATGTTATTGCCGACGCGTTATCACGTGCTCCTCTGCCGTGAGCTCTTGCATTGCCGCGTGCCATTTCTGTTTGTAATGTTATTTCATGCTGTTTGTGATCTGTTGCTGCTCTGCAGGAATTCTTAATTTGCTTCCCAGGCACTGGGTTGCTGAGGACAGGTGGGGAAGGAGCAGAACATGGGCAGGATGGAGGTTATGAGTTTCTTTTCTCATTAGTATTAATAGGTTATCCTTGGTTAATTTTGTTTATTTTCTTTTTAGTATTAGTATTTACATATTAAATGTTAGTATATGAGTATTTTTCTGTGACTTTCGTTGAGTTAAATTTTTGTTAGTACTGCTGTGCCAGTGTTCCCTGTGGGACACTGTTTTTATGGGGGTGGGGGGGTGTGATGGTCCCTGCTTGGCTGCGTTGGTTGGTTTAGTTCATGCTATGTTGATGACGTAATTGGTGACATGATGTGTCTTTTCCCCGAGGTCATCAGCTGATTGTCTGGATCACAAGCACCTGGGCCCGGTGCGTGGACAGATAGAAGCGGTATTTTAGGTTATCTCCACAACACCACACCTCGCATGCTCCACACATCCACATGTACACTACTGATCACACTGACTAACACACCCCATACCTGCATTATGTTTATTTACGTTGTTTTATTTAAATAAATATACTTTTGTATTTGAGTTCACACTGTGTCTCTCCGTTTTTGTCATCGCCTGTGAGCCAGGTTATGACACACTTTCCACATAACGATATCTCAAATATTCTCTCAATATTCTCGTCAATCTATGACCTTATTCTCCTTGATGTATGACGTAATTCTTGCAGATCTATAGCTTTATTCTCATAGATCTATGACCTTATTCTCGTAGATGACTTTTTTCTTGTCGATCTATAGCTTAATTCTCCTTGATCTATGACTTTATTCTTGTAGATCTATGGCTATATTCTTTAAGATTTACAACTTTATTTTCATAGATCAATGACTTTATTCCCATAGATCTACAGCTTTTTTCTCATAGATCTACGACTTTTTTCTTGTCGATCTACGGCTTAATTCTCCTTGATGTATGACTTTATTCTCATAGATTTCGAAATAGTGGCTGAAATATGTCATGATATTGAGTCTACAATATGGCCAATAAAAATATTTCTTTTTTAAAATGTATAAATATTTTAAATAATGCAATAAAACAAAACAATTGTATGAAATAAATATGAATCCTATTATATTTTGTAATAAATTCATTTTTGAGTCGTGACATGGCGTTGTGATGTTAGAGATGGTTTCGTTTCCCATTTTAGCATTCATTGATTCAGCTAGCAAAAATGGACATTCGGCGATTTTTAAAACCTCCACTTTCAACTAAGACTTCAACAACAGTTGACCAAGAGCCGCCTGGGCCTACATGTGAAGATCCGGACATGGAAATACCCGAGAGCAGCTCTGGAATAGCAAGCCCAGCTAACTCCACATCAGATCTCGCTCTGGGGCCGCCGTGGAGCCGGTTGGCCAGCGTGGCCACAACAGAGCCACCAGCGGGGCCATCAGTGGGTAACATTAATGATGATCTTGGCGAAAAGCACTGCTGTCCCAAGCAGCCTGCTTTATCAGAATTTCCCTCAAAAATAATTGGAAACACAAAACGATCACTTATTACAAGTATTCCTGGCTGGAATATTCGGTTAGAAAGGATGCTGTCTTCTGTTTTGCCTGCCTCCACTTCCAGTGTGGAGGATTCATTTCGAAAGGGCGTGAATGACTGAGCAATAAACTGGACAAACATGCAAACTCTGTGGCGCATCTGAACTCCATGGTTAAATGGGATAACTTTAAACAGAGTGCATCTTCAGAATCTATAGCGGCCAAACTGTCTGAGAGCCATAACGCTACTGTTGAGAAGAACAGATCTTATCTGTGTAAAGTCGTGGATATTGTGAGGCTACTGTCTAAACTTGGATTGCCTTTCCGTGGACACAGGGAGGGAAACGAGTCAGAATGTGTCACCTGAGAAGATTGTGGACATTTCCGCAGGATGCAAAAAAAAGGCGTTTACTTCTACACTAGGTAAGACACATGTTATTTAATATGTGTAGGCCTATACTGTATATATTTACGACCATACTGTAACAATTGTTACTGAGTATCATCTAATTGTGATAACAGAGTTTAACTTTATGGTTGACTGCCAGTGTGCTTCAGTTGTGTGCAATCATGTGTGAATACGCTGTGTAGTTTGGTTTTATGTGTGTGTGCGCCTGCGTGCGTGAGAATGCACACAGACAGGTGTGAGCACATTCCTTTGTATACAGTTTAACATGGAACTGGTTCATGCCGTACACTAAATGTTTTAAAAGGACACATGGAAAACGAAAGGCTAACAGTAGCTATAAAACAAAACGATATTTTAACAGACTTGAACTTCATGGTTGGCTGCCAGTGTGCTTCAGTTGTGTGCGCTCATGTGTGATGCGCTGTGCAGTTTGGCTTTATGACAGGCTTGGCACTGTTGTCTGTTATATGTGTAATAGCCTATGTCACAGAATAGTTATATTGCACAGCATTCGGTGTGGACAGCAAAGGAATAATTTCATTGTACAGGGAAATGCGTTTCCTTACTGTGCACATGACAATAAACACTTTGAATCTTGAATCTAGTTGGACTGTGCCCTGACGTAAAAAAAAAAAATGTTTGCCCCCCCTAGCTAAAAAGTCAAACTCCGCCTATGATGTTATGATATGATTTTTGTCACTGCCTCCTACTGCAGCCACCTGATCTCATCCACCTTCCAAGAGAGGCGCAGTTCATCTCGAGCAAAGCCTATTGGCTCTCTGGCTCTGCAGTGGGAATTTTTAATTTTTTGTTTATTGTACTTTCATGAGCAGGAAGTTCTGAGTTATCTGGAAAGCGTTATATGACTCTGTGTCGTGCCTTTGGGATTGCCCTCCTACATTTGAAGTTACACTGTCTCCCTTTTTGTGTCCTTTACTTTTCTTCACACATTGTAGGCTGCTGCTTTTTAATTGTCCACGTTTCCGTATTGCAGCCTGTGGTCGAGGGTGGTGTGCGTGTAGTTATGGCATCCTGAATAGATCTGGCAATCCATGGTTTCTGGTTTCTCATCTTATCATTACAAATCTATAAGCCTCAACATTTATCAAATATAGGCTACATACATATACAACAGTGCAGACTAATTGGCTGTACAGTAGGAACATTTCTGTCATGCTTACTTTAACGACAAAATCTACAGGACAAATCTTCTGAACATCTCCCACAGAGCCACCCCCTGCTTGGTGAGTAATTTGAAACCACCTCATGTATTTCATAACTTCTGCTATACTTTCTCTCACAAAAGGCGTGTGCTCACAAAACTCAACACCCGCCAGGAGAAGTTTGTTGTTTTAATCAGCAATGGCTCTCAATATACCAGGTCTGATAATGATGGTGGCGTTCTATTTGCTTGTGTTGGGAACTGGCATCTGGGCATCTGTGAAATCAAAGAAAATGGAGAAAAACACACAAGGTGGACGGTTAGAGTTTTCTTTTTTGGCTAACCGCAGTGTCAGCTTGTTCGTGGGAGTCTTTACAATGACAGGTAAGTTTTGGTTTGTTTAATATTATGCTTTTATTATTTAAATGCCTGTACATAAGTATCTAGCCTTTTCAACATCTGTGATGATATGTTAAAGAGGTTTCAGTAAACTGGCCCAATACAATTTTGGGTATCTACATTCATGTCAAAATGTTTATTTATGTTAAAGCTTTTCTGAAATTAGAACCTTTTAATGAATATACCTTACATTTCTTTTTCCACCACACCCCACATTAATGATCCAACCCTAATTTTGCATTTATGTGCCAGGCTTTTCCATGTGCGATGGAAAAAAATGTTTGTGCGATGAATTTATTTGCCTAGTAGCACCCGTGCAACAGACTGCTTGCGAGCCGCTTGTGTGTGTGTGTGTGTGTGTCGTCTGTTTTTTTCTCGTTTTTTTCACAAGACGACAAGAGTGTTCACTGCCGTGCATTGTCTGGCAGCCAGGTGAGTTGGTTTATTAGCGTAATGAACGGAGGGAAAGCTCTTGTCATCTAGTGTCTTTGTCCCTGTGGGGGAGGCAGGGCTATGGGCTACACACACACACACACACACACAGTGCAATCTTCGTGAGGGGGAGACGAGGCGTAGAAGAAAACAGAGCATTGAGCATAAGAGAAAGACATGGAACTTGTTCCTAAACCAAATGCCATGGCCCCTATGTGGGAGTGTTTTGGATTTAAACCAAATGACAGAGGGGAGCACAGTAATTTGGACGACCGGTGTACCGGTTTGTTCTACAACCATCTCAACAAAAAGAGCGAATATGACCAACTTAACAGCACACCTGAGAGTGAGAGACTGACAGTCTATTGTTTTGTATTTATAAGGTCTTTATTTATTTATTTTGAATATTTAAATTTTCTTTTTTTGCATTTGTAAATATTCTCGTTAAATAAATGTTTATTTCTCTTTAAAATGGTGTACTTGTGTCCTTATGCCTTTATTATCATTACATAAGTTTAAAAAAAATGGTCTAAAAAGCACAATAATTTCTGACTCAATTAATCGCCCAGCAAAATTTGTTATCGTGACAGGTGCTACAAACTTTCTGGCCTGTGCTACAAAATTATCACCCTCTGTAGCACCAGAGCTTATGGGCTAAAAAAGTTAACGTACATCCCTGTGGGCATATATTTTTTCTCTTGCAGCCACCTGGGTCGGAGGTGCCTTTATCATTGGAATTGCAGAGTCAGTTTATGACCCCACCAGGGGTCTAATCTGGGCTCTTCTGCCTCTGCAAATATCTGTTTCCTTTGTCATCGGTAAGTTTCTTCAATAAGTCAGAGTCTCGATGTAATGCTTTGGAATTTTATCTTTTCATGAGGTGTGTCTCCAGATAAATATGTGTCAAGACGGCATATTAGTGAACCTTTACATCATTTCAGTAGTGTTCAATAAATAAGAAAATCCTGTTTCACAGAGCTGCACTCTAATTACCAGCTAGCCTTTGATCTGAATGGATCTTCCAATAGAATTCTCTTGTTGTGATATTTTGTCTCCAATGTGCAGAAATAATTTTTTTCTTCAACAAGGCAGAGGTAATATTAAAGTTGAAAAAGGGAAAAATGCCAGCACACACAAATGTCCTTTTGGTAAATTTAATAAACCAACTTGGGTGGCAGTACCAGAAAACACAGACGTTTTGACAGAAAGTCTTCTTCAGTATGTAACTCAGGTTACGGAAGTGGCGTTTAAGTATGCTCTAAGTAGTCAGAGCAGGTGTGTGGAAAGACACTTTACACTTCCGCCATACAATATAGTGCTAACTCACAGGCAAAGAATAAACACAATAACAATACCAACAATCTTAAACAAGTATCTCACGGCAAAATAACAGTAGATAACCCAAAAATAGATATACATATGCATAATAAGTTCTGCTCGTACAAAAAGACACTGTGAACAACAGTAAAACATGTGTGCTTAAGGGGGCAGATACTATACGAGCAGAACTTATTATGCATATGTAGAACTTACTATGCATATGTATATCTATTTTTGGGTTATCTACTGCTATTTTGCCGTGACACACTTGTTTAAGATTGTTGTATTGTTATTGTGACACACTTGTTTAAGATTGTTGTATTGTTATTGTGTTTATTGTTTGCCTGTGAGTTGGCACTACATTGTATGGCGGAAGTGTAAAGTGTCTTTCCACACACCTGCTCTGATTGCTTTGAGCGTACTTAAACGCCACTTCCGTAACCTGAGTTACATACTGAAGAAGACTTTTTGTCGAAACGTCTGTGTTTTCTGGTACTGCCACCTAAGTTGGTTTATTAAATTTACCAAAAGGACATTTGTGTGTGCTGGCATTTTTCCCATTTTCGCTGTTTCTGGCTGTGCACCTTTCGAGGGGATTTATTTTGAGAGTGCTTGCTTCTTTCCTACATGATTTTGAACATTAAGGTGTAACAGACATGAAGTTCTGCAAACAGATATTACACTGCAAACAGAGAGTATGGGGTAAATCACAGGATTCACTATGGATTCTGGAGCCTTCTCAAAAAAGCTGATAAAAATGAGAATTTACCCACCTGTGATCACCCACTCATGGGAGCTCCCTCATTTGAATATGCATCACAGGGCAACACATGAGGATGTGGTCATGCTTTATAACGTTTTAACCCAGAGAAGCTCAACTGGCTTCCACCTTGACCAAACTGCAGCTGTTCCAAACTTCGTAAGCGTGCAGCCAACAAGTATTCTCCAAAACCGTGCTCAATCGTACAAAGAGCGATTAGGGACATGTTAAAGAAAAAAAAAAATCTTAGTTTTAGAGAATAAAGTCATATGTCTACGAGAATAAAGTTGCAGATCTACAAAATTAAAGGCAAAATATTAAGAAATTACTTATTATTATTAGATTATTACGTGACATTGTAAATATAATATTACCTGAAATCTTGTTGGTAACACATTATATTACTAGGGTACTACTAAGATGTATATTAGTGTCACCCCCAACACTGTTTGTACATGCTGTGTCGCTTTTTATATCATGTTGCCTAACTTTATGTTCCTAATCTGTGACTTTTTTTCTGCTAAAATTACGAGTTTAATCTTGGAATATTTGACTTAATTCTTCTAGATTTCCAACTTTATTCGCATAGATCAATGACTTTATTCTTGTAGATCAATGACTTCATTCTTGTAGATCTATGACTTTATTCTCGAAATCTAAGATATTTTTTTTGTTTACCCCGCCTTCCAATGATAACACAAAACACCACATATAGCTTGTATTCCACACTGTCCACATAAAAAAAATACCTCAAATTAATCCTGAGAGGCCAACCATTCCAACAGTGTTATTCTCTCTCTTTTTCATCCATTTAAAGGTGGACTGTTTTTTGCAAAGCCAATGAGGGAGAACAATTACATCAGTATAATGGATCCATTTCAGAGGAAGTATGGAAAAGCACTGACTGTGGCTCTTGCCATTATACCAGTCATAGCTGAAGTTTCCTGGACAAGTGCAACACTGGTGTCCTTGGGTACACACATACAAGTACACGCAAACTGACACATTCACTTTCTGACCGATTCAGTCTAATTTTTTAATCATACTTTTTTCACTCTCTGTACTGTTTTCCTTCCACAGGAGCAACCATGAGTGTGGTGTTAGATCTGCCCTTCAGTGTTTGTGTCTGGATCTCTGCTGCAGTGGCAATCATCTACACTGGTCTTGGAGGTCTCTACTCAGTTGCTTCCACTGATATAATCCAAATATCACTGGTGCTTCTTGGCTTGGTGAGTTTTACACTATGAAGGTTAAAGATAATGTGTTTCAATGTCTGCTTCTTTAATGTCCAGTGTGAAGGTTTTAGAGGTATCTATTGGCAGAAAGTGGTCCAACTTTGTTTTCATCACCTGAAAATAAAAATTGTTGTTTCTACAGTAGCCGAGAAAGGACAAATCAAACACTGGCTCTAGATAGGGCTGTTTCCTTTTCCGATTTGGGTGCCAGAGTTCTTCTCTACACTTAAAACATGTGAGAAGTCCGAGTTCTGCAACTTCACCACTAGATGCCACTAAATCCGAAACACTGCATCTTTCAATTAGATTTTGCTGAGTGAGTTCCTCTTTTCACAGTGGCTGTGTGTCCCCTTCGTTCTGGCAAGTGACGTTTATACTGACATCACTAAAACAGCATGGAACCACACGTATCAGGTGTCCTGGCTTGGCCACCTTGAGTCTGATCAAGTCAGGAGATGGATTGATGATTTTCTGGTGTTGGTAAGATGAATCAAAGAACATTATATAGGTGTAAAATACAGCTTTTCTGTTTCCATATGCCATATAAAATTGTTGTTATAAGGACTTCCATGTAATACAATAGGCTTTATCATCTTTCTGAGATCCTGTGTCCTCATATGAGGACATCATATTCTGGGTTTACTTGACATTATAGACCTACTTCATTCTACTCGACTTAGATCTGTTGTCCTCATTCGTGGACACATTTTTGTGCCATCTAGTGGTAGTAAGAGCACAATACACTAATCTATGTAAAAACAAGATGGTAGCCATCTCTGCCAAGTCAGTCTGCAGCTCATCCCAACACAAAAGGGCCAACAAGGTTCAAAACTTGATCACGTTATGGTTGAAACTTGTGTATTTATGATTAATCATGTTTGTAGATGATTGATGATTGATATGGCAACACATTTGACCAATTTTAGCAACAGTAACAAGCTAAGACACTGTTAATTAGGAAGTACTAGTTTGATGACATTGGGACTTTTATTATTGTCTTGTTTGAGGACATTGGGACTTGATTGTTGTTTTGTTTGAAGACAATGGGACTTGTATTATTGTCTTGTTTGAGGACCTTGGGACTTATTATCATTGACAATGTTAAGGTTTTTATACTTATTGGGTCTTAATAATCCCGAATAACTAGGAGAATTTAAAAAAGCATACCAAACAAAAGTTTGGGTCTCAGGAGGTTATTATTATTATTAGGGCCCGAGCGGGAGACCTGCGAGGTCCCTATTGTTTTTCTCCTGATTATTAGGGACCGTGCCCAAAGGCAGAGGACTGCTCACAGAGCAGTCCTCGCCAAAGGCGAGGACCCTATTGTTTTTGCTGCGTTTATTATTCTTTCTCCCGCCGCCTCTTTGAGCTGGAATTTGACCCCCTAAACATGCTCAAAAACTCACCAAAATTGGCACGCATATCAGAACTGGTGAAAATTTTCAGAAAATCATTAAATTAACCCCTAAAGTGCCAAAATGGGCTCTCTAGCGCCACCTAGGCACACAAAAATGGCCGCTACGGCCCGTTGGAACGTCATAGAAACATGAAACCAAAACTGCTGTGTTCGTCTCATCAAGCCCTACAATTCTCGTGCTCACACCCCTGACCTAAATCCAACAGGAAGTGAGCTATTTGCCCTTTCACAGTAAGATTTCGCCTCAAAACTGCTCCTCCTACATCATTTATCGTATCGGCTTCAAACTCGCACACATTACAGATCAACTGGTGCTAATCAGATCTTATTCATAACTTTTTCATTACTCGATTAGTTTGGATTTTATAGGCTCCTAAAGGTGAGATGTCAGAAAAACGTCCTGACGATCTTCGAAACCTGTCCCATAGGAAATGAATGGCAGCAGGGGGGAGAAAGAGACCAATCTTTGGGCTTTTTCTAGCCTTTACAGCGTCTCCATACTTTGTGCTACAGACTCCATTCCAACTCTCAAATGTTGCCACAGGTCTCATCTATTCACTCATGTTTTCATCTTTTTCATATCTTTTACCGTTTTTAATCTGTGCCTCTCAAAGTACCATGAGCAAAAGTGGAGAAATTGTCAGTTTATAATGGGTGTGTATTGCACGGAATGCTGTGAGCTAGAGTGGAGAGGGCTCTAAAAATCCTCTAAAACTTTTGTCTTTAACTCACTGCCATGGCCACAATTTTCACTGTACAGACACAATTTATACCACAAAACGTAGGAAAATTTGTCCTGCTCACAGATATGTTGACATGGAATCTCTCACACGCACACATTTTTGCTGAGTGGCTCCAAAGCGAAGGGAGCGCCGATTTTTTTCTCATTCACTCCCATGTAAACTCAGAGGAGAAATTTCTGGAAACAGCTGGGGTGCAACACATTTGTAACTCGCTCCTCTGACCACATTTTTGACTCTAGAAATATAAAACATGACACATGCGTTCACGAGAAGTGGCTCTCTCTCACAATCACTTTATTTTCTTGATGGGACCAACGGTTTGGGTATGGGAAGAATTTGTTCGAGGAGTTAAAACCCATATTAAACAGCCTTTGCTGATCTGCTCTCTCATGAGCTCTGTGTGTGCCCCTCAAGTGCAGGCAAGTCATTAATCGCCATGACAACGGCTGCACACACAGACACAGCCACAGGGTTCTCTGGTCTGTGTGTCTCACAATCTTTAAAGGACAGATTACAGCAGCAGAAACTTCATTTGAAACAGCAAATACACATTATTAACCCCTAAAGTGCCAAAATGGGCTCTCTAGCGCCACCTAGGCGCACTAAACTGGCCACTGCAGCCCGTAGGAATGTCATAGAAATATCAAACCAAAACTGGTGTTTTTGACTTACAAATCACGCGCTGACACCCATGACTTCAATCCAACAGGAAGTGAGCTACTTGCCCTTTCAAAGTAAGATTTCCTCTCAAACGTGCTCTTAAAAAAACACATCTCCTCCTACACCGTTTATCGTATCGCCTTCAAACAGGCACACGTGCCAGCTCAACTGCTGCTAAACAAATCTTCTTTATAACTTTATCTCTCTCACCATTACTTTTTTTTGATGATTGGACCAACGGTTTGGGTATGGGAAGAACTTGTTCGAAGAGTTAAATCTCCACTAAAAGAGGTCTCCTCTGTGTTCTGTCTGTCTCTCTCTGCTCTTCTGCTAGGTGCACTTACTTAATTACCATGGCAACTGCTGTCACACACAAACTCACATAAACATGATGTGTGTACGTGTCTACATCTTACATGCAGACATGACAGGGGCACAATCTCCATTTTAACCCTTTAGATGCCAGAGTTATTTGAGGAAAATATTCCATTTTCATTTCAACATTTCAAAAGGCTGTGGCTTGAAAGTGGTGAGAGATAAAGGCATACTGTAAATGAGAAAAATATTCATCATGACCCAAAGTTTGTCATGTGAGTAAATTAACTGATCTAATTTGCATATTGTGACATCACTAGGCGGCTGCCATATTGGATCTCAGTAAAACAACATTTTTAACATATTTACACAGTAGATTTATTTTGTTTTGTGTTGTTTTTGTTGTCTCATCCTCAAAATAAAGGAACGGAAATGAGATGGGAGTAAATTAACTCATCTAATTTGCATATTGTGGCGTCACTAGGCGGGGGCCATATTGGATTGAATAAATCTCAGTCAAACATTTTGTACATATTTACACAGTATATTTCTTTTGTTTTGTGTTGATTTTGTCATCTCATCCTCAAAATAAAGGAACAGGAATCAGATGGGAGTAAATTGACTCATCTAATTTGCATACTGTGACATCACTTATACATACCTACAGTTATCCACCTTATTTTCAAACACGGAAGTAAATAGTGATCAACTTCCGTTTTTTTGTGCGTGACTTCCGGTCAGCCGCTTTCCCTCATGCTTTCCCTTACCGGAGCTAACAGTGCAAGCTAATTTTTTTTTCAATTTTCAGTTGTTTATGTTAGTCAATCAGTTAGTTAGTTAGTTAGTTAGTTAGTCTGTGTATTTTGTATAGATAACTGTGCCCACGTTTCCGTTATAACGGAAATTTATTCCCTCTAAACGCAAATAAATCGCACGTCAATCATAAACTATGAACCAAAAAAGCATAATCTATCCCGAGTGAGACAAACTGCTTGATCCCCGTCTCCAGTGTACCAGCAGAGAACCTGCAGAACCGAATCAGCGAAAAAACACAACGGGCTAAGCCTCTCTACGTGAGCAGCTGAAGCTGCGGCTTGCACCCTCGACACACGGACACACAGACGGTGCTTCTGCATGCCAGCCACACGTGTGCGCAACTGTGAGAAATAAATATGTGAGGTGTTCGCTGCTTTTCTATCTTTTTTTCCCTTTTCTTTCTTTCTTTCTGTCAGCGACATACACTCCTAACACAGAACGGGTTGTTTTAATTGACTGAGTTGATCATTAAGCCATAGTGATGCGCGGATCGGCTCTGATAGCACCCGAATCAGCATGTACACATCAACCATCCAGCCGTTACAACATGATTGAGCTAGCAAAGCAGTTTTGTGTTGCTATGTGTGGTATTTATTCAGTTTTGGGAAATCACGATGTCTAGAAAGCATCAGTGGCTGCAGCTGACAGGGACAGCTAACGTTAACACTAGCAGCAAAGCTAACATCAGGATCGTCATCCGTTAAAAGCCTCCCGTTGTCGGATACGACATGAAACTACTCCAATTAACTCAATCATGTTGTAACTAAGACATCCACTGGAGAAAATATTTTTTTTTACGGGCCACTTTGTGAGTTTAGTGAGTTATTACAGACACGGCTAACAGCTAACAGCTAACGGTTAGCCCAGCTAATCTACGATAACCATGTTATTAATTACACACAGAGAAAATACTAATGTTTGTTCAGTCATTGTGTTTATAGACTTTACAAACATCAGATTAGTCTAAACGGTGATATAGTGACGTGAAAAATGTGATATATACATATATATATATAGCTAAACTCACCAAGGTAAACAACAAGGCAATTCCCATTTACACAGTGGTAAGAGTGCTGGACCGGAAGTGTCGCACAAAAAAACGGAAGCTGGCTGCGTTCTGTTTTGCCTCCGTGTTTCCGTGAAAAATAAGGTGGATAGAAAGCATTCAACCATCAAACCATTCAGCTCTGTAAGGATTTTCTGATGTTTGTGGCAATATGCTTGATATTTCTAAATAATTGACAATGATGACATATGCTAGGGGCCGAAACGGGCAAGAGTGCGAGGTCCCGCCAAACGCTGCTTGCAGCTTTAATTTATTTATTTATTTATTTTTTTCTTCCGCCCATATGATCGCATTTTTCACTGCCTGAACATATCCCAAAACTCACCAAACTTGGAATATAAGTCACACCTGGCGAAAAATTTTATAATCTATTGTCGTCCTGAATTTCCACCACTAGGTGGCGCTATTAAGGAAAGTGCGTTTTGGCTGATAACTCCCATATACTTTGTGGCACATTCAAACACCTTATATCCACGCGTTCAGTGAATTGTGCTGAATCTTGTGGTATAGGCCACGCCCATTTCCGTCTACCGTTTTTTTCCCGCAAATTCGCAAAATGTCGCAAACCCACTTTTTCGAACTCCTCCCTGGCAATTTCACCTATTGGCATGAAACTTCGCAAACAGCATCTGTGGATCCTCCCGACAAAAAGTTATTAAAAGAATTTTGATATTCCAAAGAATACTGAAGTTATTTATTAACAACTTTCTGCAGATTTCGTTCTAAACAGAAGTGCTGCATATCTCCACATTGGTATATACGAATGACATGAAACTCAGGTTACCACTTCCCCATGAGCCCCTGAGGCTCTGTGCAAAGTTTTGGGTGATGACCACAAGGTGGCGCTCTTTAAATTGAAGTATTTTATATCTCAACATTGGTTGGGCGGATTAACAGGAAACTTGGTATAATTATTGTCAATGCCCTCCTGAGGATATGTGATGAAGGACTTACTGATCCGCCACTAGGTGGCGCTCTGGTGGCTGTCTAATTTAATATTTGGCACTGTGCCAACACCATAACACTCATGGAAATAAAATTGATAGGGGTGATAAAGACTGGCCCCTGGAACTCACACACCAAAAATGACCAGCAGGTGGCGCAATTTTCAATGCAAAAGCGTTTTTGGCTAATAACTCCCACATAATATGTTGCACATTGTTAAACCTTCTATTTACGTGTTCTCTGAATTCAGCTGAATTGTGTGGTGTAAGCCACGCCCACTTTCGTGGTAACTTTCCATTCGCTAAATCGCCACATATGAAAAACGTACTTTTTCGAACTCCTAGGAAATTTTCTGATTTGCACCAAACTTTGCATGAAGCATCTGTGGACCCTTCTGACAAAAACTTATCAAAACAATTTTGATCATCCAAAAAACACCCAAAATATAAAACAACAAATTCCTGCACATTGTGTTCAAAACAGACAGTCTTTCATATCTTGACCAAATACAGTCCAATTACCACAACACTTTTGCTAATTGTGTTCCATGGCCCGATGAGGGATTGTGCAAAATTTGGTGCAAATCGGCCAATAGGTGGCGCTCTGGTGGCAGTCTAATTAGTGTGAATGGCAGTAAATTGGAAAATCTTCAAATCCTCTTCAAAACTCATCGATTTTCAACCTCTTCTTGTCCCTCATACTTTGAGCTAGAGACACCATGTCAACTTTTAAAGAGTCAGAAGACCTTGAACTATTGGGCATGTATTCAGCTTCTACTTTTTGGAAAAATACATATGTGGGTTGGGTGCCTACCTGTATACTGGAAATGTAAGTAAGAGATAACGTTTATGTTTTTTATTTATTACAACTGACAAGACATCTAGGTGTAGGCCCCCCAACGGCAGCATGCCCTGACGCGCGTAGACTGCGAGGGCCCGTTCATCGCTGCTTGCAGCTTTAATTATTATTATTATTATTACTGTTGTTGTTTTTTATTATGGACATGTATTGATGCCAAGACAGAAAAAAAATGTATCAGTATCAGGTAAGTTTCTTGGTACAACAAGATTTTTTTTCAAGTTTTTACAAGTTTTAAGACATTTTCATGTTATAACAATAGTTCTTGTAAAAAACAAAACAAAAAAACAAAACAAAACAAAAGCTTTTCTTGTTCTAACAATAAACTATTTATCTTCTTATTACCCAGCCAACATTTGCATTTGTGGCCCATGTGGGTAGTAAATGGGCGAAACTTGATTAAGTTCGGCTTCATGCTTGAGACATGGCAAGATTTTGCTGTTATTTAACGCAGTGGATGATATTGTGATAAAGATGTGTATTGTTGGCCTAAACTAAAAAGGATTTAAGTGATTCTCTGTCAAAATCAGTTGGGATAGGTGTGTAGAAAAAGCTGTTTGCAGCTGTTTGGGAGTAGCCATAACTGTCAGAACTGAGGCTTGGAAACTATCCTACGCCTGATGACACCTCTCTGCTTCACCTCACCTCAGATTGCCTTCGAAACAAAAAACAACCATTTATTTTTCATCCACGAAGAAAAAGTCTTGGTCTTAAGCCTCACTGTCAGCACTAGAAACCGACAACAAACTTAAGTCTTAAGATCTCAGACTATAACCACAGTCATATGCCTGTTTAATCAAAGTACAAATGTACGAACGGACTTTACCCAGTATGGCTTTATAAATGAACAAATGCCAGTGACTGAGCCTTCAAAAGGTCAAAGATGGCCCACCATCCCTGAAATAAAGCGTACAGTAATAAGTGAGGGCTTTATAGTTTGTAACAAATCTCAGTGCACTATGATATGCAGTATCTAACATGTGCAAACAATGTGCAGATGCATTTATGTACAACAGATCACCATAATCCAGAACAGGTAAAAACATAGTAGCAACCAGTCTTTTCCTGGCCTCAAAGGAGAAACAGGACTGGTTTCTGAAATAAAACCCAAACTTTAGCCTCAGCTTTTTAAGAACATTATCAACCTGAGGTTTAAAAGACAGAGAGTCATCCAGTCAAATACTGAGATATTTGTAACAAGTGACAACCTCTAGCTTCTTTCCCTGAGCAGTAATAACATCAGGAGAGTTCACATGCTTCTTCCTAGCATTTGAGAAATGCATTAACTTAGTTTTATCAGCATTTTAAATTAGCTTTAGTTGTGAAAGCTGAATTTGGATAACTTTAAAGACAGCCTGTAATTTGCTCTGTAATGGATGAGCTGGCACAATTTGTCACTGTGCCAACCACATGTTGGTCTGATAATAATTAATTAATGGTCAGCTGTTGTAACTGGCTGTTGGATATTTGATCTAGAAACAGCTGTTCTCCATTTAAACGTTAGTTTTATATTATAATAATACGTCAAGTTATCACGTTGTAACATGACACATTTCATGTTCTAACGTGATGAATGATCACGTTATAATGTTAAACATTTCACATCACAAGAAAAATGGTATATTCTTACAAGAAAAGTTTCTTCTCATAATAAAACTATATGAAGGCCTGTCTCGCACCTGATCTGGTATAAAACTGGGTTGTTTGCTACCCACTTGAGTTAACGTTAGTTAGCTGCTTCGATCGCATGTACAAATATAACTGTTTAAATGTTAGCTCATTTCATTTTACTGACACCATGAGCACCAGAGAACACTGGAATTCATTCAGATTTACAAGCGCGATGAAAAACAAGTAGTTCTCTGTAGCTGTCATAAAGTCAGAATATGTGTCCATTTTTTGATTAACCTGTACGTTATCCATATTCCTGTAGTCCATAAGGATCATCAAGGATGATCAAAAGAATCAAAAATGTTTTTCTAATAAATGAATCCAAGTAACTAATATTGTTTTAACAGGATAAGGTGGTGTTGTGTCAGTATGCTGGGTGCCATAATCTGCAAGTGCTGTGAAACAAGTGTCATAACATAACACATAACTGATGTAATTTGAAGCCTAATTTTTATCTCACCTTTGCTGTGCAATAGTTTTGTGTAAAAGTAATTAAAGGCCTGTCCTAAATATAAGCGCATTGAATTCAGTGATTTAAGCAGAAAATAGCCCGGGCTGTTAATTGAAGTTTTACTGTAATATGATAAATTTGTATGACATACCATAAAACATAAGTTATTAGTCCCGGTCCCGGCTATTATTTGCTTAAATCACTGAAATCAACAGGCCTCAATTTGGGACAGGCCTTTAATTCCTTCCACACAAAACTGTTGCTTAGCAAAGATGGGAAATACAATCAAATTGTTTACTTAAACCAGTATGAATATTACTTCTATAAAAAAAATAGGTATAGAATAACATATCAATTATGAATCATTCATCTGATCTAGCTCCAACAGACAGCGTATCAGAGAGAGAGTGAGTTATGACACTCGAGCATTACAGCACCCGGCATACCAACACAGCACCACTTTATCCTCTAAACAATATTCACAACTTGGGTTAATTTTCTGTGGCGAGGAGGAGGAGTAAGGATAGTAAAGCTAAGGTTGTCAACAACGCCACCCTGGGAATTTCACCCAGAGAATTATTTTTGCAATACAAGGCACACAGGTACGTTTACTCAAGAGGCGTGAGACGTGGTTCCAATTGATAAAAATACACTTTATTAAACAAATTGGGTAAAAACCATAATTAAAAATGTCACGCAGGGAGGGGAAAAGGAAACTGATCAGGGCTGAGGCCTAGTTGATGGACGGGGCCTAGTGCAGGGGAAGGATCCACCAAAAAAAAACAGAAATCAACTTATATCACCGGACACACGTGGCAGACACACACTCAGTGAAGTAACCCACTCCCAGGAACACAGCAGACAAGACAGAAGGGTGCCAACACCAGATCACCAACACCGCCACCACCGGCCTCCAGCCACTGAAAAGAGGGGAAGATAAAACAAATTAATGGGGTTGCAACAAAAACACAAAGCAAAATCTAACAAAATTATAATTAAAGGGGCAGGGCACAAACTTAAACTCAACAAAATATATCAACCAATAACTACCCAATTCGGATTCAAACAAATATAGCCCAAACAAAAAAGAAAATAAGGCTAAAGAACAGAAAAACAAAACAGTTTCCTAATTGCATCAAGGACCTTTCAAATTAATTCAATTAATTAGCAAATGAGTTACACAAACAGACCGAATCAAGTTCAACCCAAACAAAACATACAAATAAACCTATACAAATAAGCAAAAATAATGGTGGAAACCCACGCTTTCACACATGCATTCCATATAAATAGAGAACCATGCCCCGGCGTGCGGCCGAGCAACTGCCCGCACCGGACGTTGAAACAGTCACCAAGGGTCTATTTTGTTGAAGCAGAGCTACAAAGTGGTTTATAAGACCGCCGCGTGGCGCTGTGCCATAAAAGCGAAGCCGCAGCAGAGACACGCCGCAGACGCGGTGGAGGCAAAGCAGCAGCCACAGCGGAGACAAAACAGCAGACAAAACAGCAGAAGCAGGGGAGACAGCAGCAGCCGCAGTGGAGACAAAACAGCAGAAGCAGGGGAGGCAGCAGCAGCCGCAGTGGAGACAAAACAGCAGAAGCAGGGGAGGCAGCAGCCGCAGTGGAGACAAAACAGCAGCGCCCCAATAAGCTGGTTACAGTAATTCCTAATCAAGAAAAATATTATTAGCAATATTAAGTACACTGATGATGACGCGGTGCACGTTATGCTACACATACATACCTTTTTAGCAGCGATGGACACACACACACACGAGAGGAGGGAGGGAGAGAGGACCCCTGGCAGCCACCAGCATTTACCTGTGATCACACTAGCATTAGCCACCGGACAGCATCAACCATACCGCAGAGAGAGGACACCTACCACAGACACACGCAGCAGCGCATACAGGGGGCCGGAGAGGTGACGGAGGCGCAAAGGAAGAACTGTCTTCTTCTTCTTCTTCTTCTTCTTCTTCTTCTTCGTGGAGTTTAACGGCGGTTGGCCACCTTTACAACGGGCATTACCGCCACCTTCTGACCCGGGTGTGGGTCAGGCTCCAATAACCCTACTTGCTCATTTCCTTGCCCTAAGTAAATAAATAGAAATAAATTGTTTAATTAACTAACAAAAAATATATAAAAATATAAATAAATAAATAAATAAAAATACAAATAAATAAAATAAAAAAAACTAAATTAATTAATTAAATAATAATATAATTAAATAAATAATAATAATAGTTACATATTTCCTACATCCCTTATCCTTATATTCTGTCATACACCCCTATGCTCTTCAGAAACTCCACCACCATCTTCAATTTAGCCCCACTGCCCTCACTGAGTATATCTTTTAGCTCAAATCCCAGGATCCCCATACTTCTCATCTTGTCCCTCATCTTTCTCCTATGTTCTTCATATGCCCTACACCACAGCAATACATGTTCCACTGATTCTTCCTCCTCCCCACACCTCTCACATAACCCTGACTGGTGCCTCCCTATCATCTTCAGTGTTTTATTCAGCGCACAGTGTCCCAACCTTAGCCTCATCCATACTATTTCATCCCTCCTGCTGCCACTCCTGACCCCCTGCCCTTTAACACTACTCTGCACTTGGTAGAAGTGCCGACCCTTCTCTTCCTTATCCCATCTAGCCTGCCACAACTGATTTGCCTTTTCCCAAATTATCCCCTTTGCCTCTGCTTTACTAATCCTAATATGCATATCTACTCTCTCCTTCTTTAGAGCCCTCTTAGCTAACACATCTGCCTCTTCATTGCCCCCCACTCCTATATGTGCAGGAACCCACAGAAATCTCACAATACTACCCTGACTCACACACCGAGTCACACACATCAAAATTTCATATAGCAAGCCCTGCCTGCTTCCAGAATGGAAGGACCTTAAGCTAGTTAACACTGAAGCCGAGTCACAGCATATTAACACCCTCTCCACCCGAGCATGCTTAGCCCATCTGAGCGCCATCAGCACAGCTACCATCTCCACAGTGTACACACTCAGTCTGTTCGTAGTCCTACAGTTAAGTGACACCCCCTTCTCTGGAACAATTACTCCAAACACTGTCACCCCGGTCTCCATGTCCTTCGATCCATCTGTAAATATCAGAGTAAAATCCCTATAAGAAACCTGAGTGAGACTCTTAAAGACCCCTACCAAATCCACCCCTCTTCCAGTCTTTTTCTCCTCCAACAGCCGCCAATCCACTACAGGCCACTCCAACATCCAGGGAGCCACGACTGGGTACACCACCGATGGGCATAACCGTAACCCCCCTACTCCAAACTCTCCTGCCACATCCTTACCTACTCGGCCAAAGTTCTTCTTTCTACTCTTTCCATTCTCCCAGCAGTCCCTTAGCACCCCCATAGTAGGGTGAGAGTCTCCATGTCCCTGCAAACTAGACCAGTAATTAGCCATCAGCTGTCCCCTTCTTATTTCCAGTGGCATTTCATTCATGGCCACTTGCAGAGCAGATACTGACGAAGACTTAAATGCCCCACTGCAGATCCTTAAAGCCTGGGCCTGAAGCACATCCAGTTTCCTGAGGTGTGTCTGGGCCGCCGACCCATACACCAAACAGCAATAGTCCAGCACCGACCTCACCAGTGACACATACACTGCCCTCAAAGCCTCACAACTAGCCCCCCAACTCCTACCTGCTAAGCACCTCATCACATTCAACACCTTTTTTCCCCTTTCTCCTATCCTCTTAACATGGCTTTCCCACGTCAGACGAGCATCAAATACCACCCCCAAATACTTAAAAGACTCAACCCTCTCCAGCTCTTGCCCATATAACCTGAGCTTGAGACCATCTTCCACCTTCTTCCTTGTGAAGAACACAGTCTGCGTCTTCTCCACTGAGAACCTGCAGCCCCATTTCAACCCCCACTGCTCTACTTCATCTATTGCTTCCTGCACCTTCCTTACCCCATTTTCCAAACATCTCCCCCTTTTCCAGAGAGCCCTATTGTCAGCAAACAGGGACCTCCCTATGTCCCCCTGTACCCCAGCAAAAATGTCATTAATCATTATAGTAAAGAGAAGAGGACTGATGACACTCCCCTGAGGAGTCCCGTTACTGATCTGGAACTGACTGGACAAAACAGAGCCAATCCGAACCTGAATCTTTCTGTCAGTTAAAAAATCTCTAATCCAATTAAACATTCTCCCACCTATTCCCAACTTGTGCAATTTTATCAGCAGACCTTCTCTCCACATCATGTCATAAGCCTTCTCTATATCAAAAAATACAGCTATCACTGACTCCTTGTTAGCCTGGGCTCTCCTTACCTCATCCTCTAGTCTAATCACAGCATCCATGGTGTTTCTTCCTCTCCTAAAACCACACTGATAACCCGCCATTACACCTCTCCTCTCCAGCACATAATATAACCTGTCTGTCACCATCCTCTCCATCACTTTGCAAATATTAGAAGTCAAAGCTATTGGTCTGTAGCTAGATGGTAATGTAGGGTCCTTGCCTGGTTTCCGGACCGGCACCTACCACTGCTTCTTTCCACCCCTGCGGCAGTTTCCCCTCCTCCCACACTCTGTTGTAGATATACAACAACGCCCCCAAAGCCTCATCCCCCAGGTTTTGCAGCATTTTATAACACACCCTATCTTTGCCAGGAGAAGTGGGCTTGGACTTATTTATAGCTCTTACCATCTCTGCTAACGTAAAAGGTTCATCAAGAATATCCCTTCCCCTCTCCTTCCTACCTACCACACCTGGATGGAGGCTCAAGGTAGCTTCCCTCCTCCTTATTCCTTCTTCAGACAGATTCTTCAGATCAGACCCCCCATCTTCTTTATCATCCCCCACACTTCTCCCACTGGCGTTGTCCGCCCTATTCCACTACAATACCCCCTCCAGGCTGCTCTCTTTGCCCTCCTCACTATCTTCCTCAGAAGTGCCTGGGCTCTTTTATACTGGAACAGATGCTGTTGGGAAAGTGTCTTCTTAACTAACCTAAATGCCCTATTCCTTTCCCTCACCGCCTGCTGACACTCCTCAGACCACCATGGGACCAGCTTCCTCTCCCTCCCACCCCTACTCTGAGGTATCGCTCTCTCTGCTGCCTCTATAACCCCCGATGAGAAACCCTTATTTACCTCATCAACATCCACCAATAAGTCAGTCTTACCTAAAATCTCTTCACTAGTCATCTTAAATAAACTCCAGTCCGCCTTACCTAACACCCACCGAGTGTTACCACCCCCTACACCCCCCTCCACCCGACCACCTAGCGTGCACAATACGGGATAGTGATCACTACCTACAGTAGACTCAGACCAAACCTCCCACTGACTCACCCCAGCGAGCAGGGCAGTAACCAATGTCAGGTCCAACACAGACTCATTACCAGTCGCCCAGTTTAACCTAGTTCCCCTACCATCATTAAGGCACACTAATTCTCTCTCGTCCATTAGTTCTTCTATCCTTGCTCCATTCACATCTGTCTGAAATCCCCCCCACAGAGTGCTGTGAGCATTAAAGTCAGCGCACCAAACCACCCTACTTCTTCTGTCCCTTAACCTCTAACAATCGCTCTAACGCCAGCCTCTTACAAGGATTATAGTAGTTAATCACCACCATCTCCACTCCTGTATCCCATATTTCCACTACAATATATTCAAGATCCACCCCCAGTTCCAGTACCCTAAAGGAAACACCTAGCCTAATTAAAGTAAGACACCCTCCACCCCTACCACCATCCTCTCTGTCCCTACGCACCCCAGTATACCCATATAGCACATAATCCAGATTCGGCTTTAGCCAAGTTTCTTGAATACAAATGATGTCAGGTTTGCAATCCAGTTCCCTCACAAAATGCTTAAACTCCTGGCCGTTGGCCAGTAAGCTCCGAGCATTCCACTGTAAGAGAACCACCATGAATGTTAAGAGTTCTGTAAGTCCCATGCAGCCTGTAGGTCCCTCTGTATCTCCTTCCATGACAGCCCCTCTACTCCCAGGTGACTCACCGCTGTTTTAACCACTAGCTGGATCTTAGCTGTTTTAGACGTGACCCCATATGTGCAGTTTATCACACCTGCTACGAAGGTGACCAGAGCTTTCTTATCTATATAAATCCTGTCAGAAACCTGTCTCTCTACCTCCTGAACGACCACCTTCCTCGACTCATTCCTGATGGTCTCTGTGCCTTGTCCTCTCACCACCCTCACAGCTTCAGCATATGAGAGTCCTCCCTCAGCCCTCACCTTTTGGACTTGTGACTCCCTCCTTAAAACCTCACAACCCCCAAATGCCACTTTATGATCTCCCCCACAGTTACAACACTTGGGCGGCACCCCATTTCCACACTCCCCATAGCCATGGCCCCCCCCACCTCTGGCACACCTCCTCTCCTCCTAACAGTTCTGGGCTGTATGGCCAAACCGCTGGCAGTTGTAACATCTCAGCAGCCTTGGCACATAAGCCCTGACTGGATAGTTTACAAAACCCAGCAGCACTCTACCAGGCAGCACCTGCCCCTCAAATTCAAGCAAAACCGCCTCACTATCCGTTTTCACCCCCTCTCTCGTCCTCTGCAACCTCTCCACCCTCAGGATCTTTCCCCCCACCAGATTCTCCTGCAGCTCCTCCATTTTCAAACATAAGGGCACCCCTGCTATCACTCCCTTACAACCACCTGTCCTGCGCTCCCCCACCCTCCCAGACTGAACCACCTTTAGCGTCACTACCTCTTTCATACCCTTAGCTTTTTCTACTTGTCCCTCATCTGAGCATGACACCAGGAGATTCCCATCAGGTAGCACTTTAGCAAATTTGATCTCCCCCAGCTGTTTGCCTAGGTCTTTTGTCAGCATCAGTGGATTAATAGCTTTCATCTTTTTCTGCTCAGCCTCCCCAAAGCGTAAGATCACCACCAGCTTATTGCCCTCCCTCTGGGCTAAACCTCTCCCTTTCACACTTTCATCCAAACTCACACCTACCTCACTTCTCTGCCTCTTGTGAGTGTTTCCTCCTCTCAAACTTTCTTGCTGGTTCGGATCTCCCCTCTTCTGTCCCTTATCTCCTTCCAGCTCCATCTCATCATTGTTCCAGTCTTGCCCTATCTCAGAGCCCGACCCATTCCCGGACCAGCTGTGCCCAGCCATGGAGTCTCAGTCCAGATTTCCTGCAACACGAGTAAAGCCTCCCCGACCGCGAAAACCGCTGCGGGAGCCCATTTTCACCCGACTGGAGCGAGGAGACCAGCTCGTAGACTCACACACGTTCACTCAAAGTTAATTCTGTCGATTATCTTCTCAGATTCTTTATCAAACACAATTTTAAATCTCCGTGCCACCGTCGCAGCAACACCTCCAAAAAGGAAGAACTGGTGGGTGGACTGCCGCTTTTATACTGGCCCACCTCATCAGTGGCCACCAGCGGCGCTCATTATAAACAGTGGCAAATCACAAAGGATAAACACCTCTATGCTGCTACATTTCATTAAAACCTTTTTGACTCTTCTGATCTGAGGAACCTTATGGACTGAAGGAATATGAATAACTTACAGTGTAATAGAGGAATGGACACATAATTTGAGGTAGCCAACAATCTGGTTTTATACATGCGAATTAACTGCTTGGCAACCAGACCAGGTGTCTAATTGAGAAAGGCCTTTATTTGTCAAAATGTGTAGCCACACAGGGCTAGTAAAAGGGACTGGGAGTATAATTGAAGTTTTATTATAATAACGTAAACAACATACAACACAAAACCTTTGCTAAGCTGGTCTAAATCTTATTTATCTGACTGTTTTCAGTTCGTTCATGTTAATGATGACTCATCTCTACGTACTAAAGTTTGTTTTGGAGTTCCACAAGGTTCTGTGCTCGGACCAATCCTATTCATTCTATATATGCTTCCCTTAGGTAACATCATTAGAAATCACTCTGTAAATTTCCATTGTTATGCGGATGATACACAATTGTATTTATCGATAAAGCCAGAAGAAACTGATCAATTAACTAAACTTCAAAAATGCCTTAAAGACTTAAAAACCTGGATGAGCATGTAAGAAACCTCGGAGTAATATTTGACCAAGATTTGTCTTTTAATTCTCATTTAAAACAAACCTCATGTACTGCGTTTTTTCATCTGCATAATATTGCTAAAATTAGGCCTATCCTGACCCGAAAAGATGCAGAAAAATTGGTCCACGCTTTTGTTACCTCAAGGCTTGATTACTGTAACTCTCTATCATCAGGTAGCTCTAGTAAGTCTCTCCAGCTAATTCAGAATGCAGCAGCACGTGTACTAACAGGAACTAAGAAACGAGATCATATCTCTCCTGTTTTAGCTTCTCTGCACTTGCTCCTTGTAAAATCCAGAACTGAGAGAGTGCCATATTATCCCACCAGAACACTGTGCTCTGAGAATGCAGGGTTACTCGTGGTCCCTAAAGTCTCCGAAAGTAGATCAGGAGCCAGAGCCTTCAGCTATCAGGCTCCTCTCCTGTGGAATCATCTTCCTGTTGCGGTCTGGGAGGCAGACACCATCTCCACATTTAAGACTAGACTTAAGACTTTCCTCTTTGATAAAGCTTATAGTTAGGGCTGGCTCAGGCTTGCCTTGTACCAGCCCCTAGTTAGGCTGACTTAGGCCTAGTCTGCCAGGGTACCTCCTATAATACACCGAGCACCTTCTCTCTCTCTCTCTCTCTCTCTCTCTCTCTCTCTCGTATTCTATTACTGCATCTTGCTAACTCTGCCATTCTGGATGTCACTAACTCGGCTTCTTCTCCGGAGCCTTCGTGCTCCACTGTCTCGCAGGTTAACTTATATCGCAGCGGTGCCTGGATAGTGTGATGTGTGTGGTTGTGCTGCTGCCGTGATCCTGCCTGATGCCTCCTGCTGCTGTTATCCTTAGTCATACTTCTGTTATTATACACATATGATTATTGTCACATATGTATACTACCAGATATTAATATATACTTTCTACATATTGTACCACAATAGCCATAATTATTATTATAATATTATTACTTTAATTAATGTTGTTGTAAGCTATTATCATTACTGTCTGTCCTGCAACTATCTCTGTCTCTCTCTCTTTCTGTCTCATTGCGTCATACGGATTACTGTTAATTTATCATGTTGATCTGTTCTGTACGACATCTATTGCACGTCTGTCCGTCCTGGAAGAGGGATCCCTCCTCATTTGCTCTTCCTGAGGTTTCTACCGTTTTTTTCCCCGTTAATGGGGTTTTTTTGGGGAGTTTTTCCTTGTCGGCTGTGAGGGTCCAAAGGACAGAGGGATGTCGTTTGCTGTAAAGCCCTGTGAGGCAAATTGTGATTTGTGATATTGGGCTTTATAAATAAAATTGATTGATTGATTGATTGATTGATACCTGATACTGATCAGAGTTTATCTAACATGGCAGCAGTATGCTTCCATATTTTATAACCCAGTGCCTATTTAAACAAATCTCAGTTATCTGAAGACTCTTACATGGAGCTAAAAGCAATGAAAATTGCAATTTACCTCAATAGAGTGCATATTACAAATTTGCACTTACCAATTATTATTTCTGTTAAGATCACTCCCCAATAACTGATTATTAAGAGAAATATTGCTCATTTCGTTGTGAAGCTAGTTTGGATCAACAGATGTCGCCTCTTCATTATTTTCAGCAACATTCCCTAAATATAATGTCTACATCAATATCACGATAATAGACGGTAGCTTGGTTGGTCTCCCATGTTTTATTTTCTAGTGTGTGGGCAATATGGCTCTGCAGGATTTCCATCAAAGGATACTCTCCTCCAGCTCCACATCCACAGCTAGAATCATTTGTTTTATGGCGGCAGTAGCCGTGATCATTGCGGGAATCCCATCTGTACTGATCGGAGCTGTTGCAGCTTCAACAGGTAATCTTTACTGTCATATCAGGGTAGTCATGGTGGCCATATTGAGCAAGGTTAGAAAGTATTGTTAGTGAGCCTGTCTCCAACATTCCACATTGGTAAATCAGTATTTATTGTTGTTTGTCTTGGCTCCTATATTTCAGACTGGAACTCCACCTCATATGGTTCTCCTTCTCCATATGAACGAGGGGAGGCGGCCATGGTGTTGCCCATCATCCTTTGGCATTTAACCCCAAGATACATTTCTGCTTTTGGCGTGGGAGCCATTGCTGCTGCAGTGATGTCATCTGCTGACTCTAATATTTTGTCTGCAACCACCATCTTCACCACCAACATCTACCAGACCATCAGGAGTCAGGTGCAGTACAATCACAGTACAGTCTCAGTTTGCTGTTAACTAATCCCTGCCTTTTTTCTAAAGTAAACATGTATTGACTGTTCTTCAAATCACTATATGTCATGTGATGTACACGTAAGGTACTTTGCATATACACTCATTGGCCACTTTATTAGGTACACCTTGCAAGTACTGGGTTGGACCCCCTTTTGACTTCAGAACTGCCTTAATTTTTCGTGGCATATATTCAGCAAGGTGTCAGAAACATTCCTCAGAGCTTTTGGTCCATATTGACATGATAGCATCACACAGTTGCTGCAGATCTGTTGGCTGCACATCCATGATGTGAATCTCCCGTTCCACCACATCCCAAAGGTGCTCTATTGATTGAGATCTGGTGACTGTGGAGGCCATTGGAGTACAGTGAACTCACTGTCATGTTCAAGAAACCACTTTGTGATTTGAGCTTTGTGACATGGTGCGTTATCCTGCTGGAAGTAGCCATTAGAAGGTGGGTACACTGTGGTCATACAGGGATGGACACGGTCAGCAGCAATGCTCAGGTAGGCTGTGGTGTTTAAACGATGCTCATTTGGTACTAAGGGGCCCAAAGTGTGCCAAGAAAATATCCCCCACACCATTACACCACCACCACCAGCCTGAACCGTTGATACAAGGCAGGATGGATCCATGCTTTCATGTTATTTACGCCAAACTCTGACCCTACCATATGAATGTTGCAGCAGAAACCCAGACTCATCAGACCAGGCAAAGTTTTTCTGATCTTCTATTGTCCAGTTTTGGTGAGCCTGTGTGAATTGTAGCCTCAGTTTCCTGTTCTTAGCTGACAGGAGTGGCACCCGGTGTGGTGTTCTGCTGCTGTAGCCCATGTGCCTTAAGGTTTGATGTGTTGTTGGGCCAGAGATGGTTTTCTGCATAGTTTGGTTGTAACAAGTGGTTATTTGAGTTACTGTTGCCTCTCTGTCATCTTGAACCAATCTGACCATTCTCCTCTGACCTCTGGCATCAACAACGCATTCTCACCTACAGAACTATCGCTCACTGAATATTTTCTCTTTTTCAGACTATCCTCTGTAAACCCTAGAGATGGTTGTGTGTGAAAATCCCAGTAGATTCTGAAATACTCAGACCAACCCGTCTGGCACCAACAACCATGCCATGTTCAAAGTCACTAACTGTAAATCACCTTTCTTCCCAATTCTGATGCTCGGTTTGAACTTCAGCAGGTCATCTTGACCATGTCCACATGCCTAAATGCGTTGAGTTGCTGTCACATGATTGGCTGATTAGATAGTGTTAACAAGCAGTGGAATAGGTGTACCTAATAAAGTGCCCAGTAAGTGTATTTCTTCTTTAGATGTTATCTACAGATATTTCATTAAGGATTAAATACTCAGGTTTTATTTTGTCTGCTTTAGGCATCAGATAAAGAGCTGCAGTGGGTGATTCGTCTCTCCATAGTGGTCGCAGGACTTCTGGGAACGTCGCTCGCCTCCCTCAACAACAGCGTGATGGTGTTCTGGATCCTGAGCTCAGACCTGACTTACACCATTTTATTCCCTCAACTGATCTGCGTCCTCTTCACAGAAGTTTCCAACAATTGCGGGGCGATCGCAGGCTACCTTGTTGCAGTGGTAATGAGACTGTTGTGTGGAGAGCCGATGTTTGGTCTTCCTGTGATCCTGCAGTTCCCAGGCTGCACTTTAGAAGATGGTGTTTACATTCAGCGCTCTCCCGTCAAGACCATTTGCATGCTGTTTGTGCTGGTCTCCATTCTCATAGTTTCCTATGTGGCCTCACTCCTGTTTAACAAGGGGATCCTTCCGGAGAGGTGGGATGTGTTCAAGGTGAAATCCCAGGGAGCACCAGCAGATGGTGCCAGAGAAGGTGATGGTGATGAGGCTGATGAAAATGAAAAAGATAAATTTGCCTCTGAACCATTGCTGGATACAAAATGCTGAGGGTTTTTTTTCAAATGTGCTTGATATATATTGGCACCTGATTGTTTAGGATGGTTTGTCACACAATGTTTTGGGTAATTTTTTGAGATGATTTGACTTTGTTTCATATGATTGATGCCAGTTTCTTTTTTAGTTATTGTTTTATATTTGTGATACTATTTGGAGATGTTAAAATGAGCAGTGTGTATGATTTATATGACTTACTGGCATCTCGTGGTAAGGACTGCAGATTGCAACCAGCTGACACTTTAACCAGTTTCAGCAAAATTCGTTCCAAAATGACAAAATTCCAAAATGCACTTCCATGCTGTAGTTTCCTGTAAAAATGTGAATGTGAAAAATACATGCCGAGCAGTCTTTTGTGTGACACTGGTGCGTGGAGCGGAGTCTGCGCGGTCGTAAAATCTGAGTTTTGCGTGCACAGGGCAGTACATGGGCTGAAAAATGGGCCATAGTTGGGAATGTCCATGTGTTCCGTATTGGTATTGGCCAGTTGTCCACATGGGTCATGCTGGGGCTACCTGACTACAGAGTGGGTATGGGTCTGAAATGAGCATCTTATCTGGGGCCCACTTGGGTAAACACCCACCCATGTGGGTAAATGTCATGGGGCCAATATGTAACCGGTGGACAGTCCCATATAGGGCCCATTTTCAGCTCATTTTCTACCCACATGGGCCCCACATACAAAAGTTGGCTGGGATGGTTACCCAACCAGCGATGTCGCTGTGATAGTGACTTGTCAATGAACAGCACTGAGCTGTCAATTAAATTAGTCACGCTCTTAGCTATGCATGACTTTCAGCCTTATTTACATTGAAAAGTGTGAGCCCTATTAAATTCACTCGTTGTACAATGGGAAAATTAGCTTAAGAGACAAATAAGCTTGGGCAGTATCTATTTTTTGAAACCGTAATAACTTTGATGGTATGATGGTACTAGTGTGCAGCACTGCTCCCCAACCCCCCAACCCCACAATGTGAATTTACTACATTTTGCAAATGTGCCGTTTTCCCCGCAGTCTCTGCCAGGTAAAATAATTGATCATTTAAGCTTCTCGGTACAAGTGAAATAGTAAGATGGACGTGTGTATTTTTGACAGTATTGAAAATTATACTGTTGGGATTTCTAAATAACCTTGTATAAGGTAATACCACAATAGCACCCAAGCCTAGAAACCAAAACCATTTTGAGTACCAGGCTGCTAACATGTTTATTTCTGCTGTAAAGTTGAGTGTTTTAAGGGGGACTGACTTGCTCAAGGAGCCAGTGTTAAGTTGCCATTTGAGGAACTGCAGTGTTTGGTACATGCATGTTGGCTTCATTTTTCAGCCCCAGAGGCTGCCATCTCTGTAATACAAGTCCTGTACAAAACTGTTAAGTGAGTCAACAAAAATGACTCAAATCCAATAAAATCAGACCATAAACACTTCATTTGTATAAAAAAAAAAGTTAAGAGGAAATTTACTCAAAATGTTGTTCACATCATTTGGACTAAACAAGTCAAATCAAGTATTTTTTAAAGCACATTTTTTTTAAAAAAAATAATACTGTAAACATGCTTGGGAATGCGTTATAAATGATGTGTAACATTACAATCAAACAATGAGAGCTTAAAAGTACTTCTGTGGGAATAGGATTTTTTTTCTTTTTTTTTTGGTACATAAATTGTAAAGTGTCGTCAGCAAAGCAGTGAAAGAAAGCCTAAATAATTTGACCAAGATAAAGCTTTCATGGGTTAAGAAAATACAGGACCCAACATAGATTCTTGAGGCATCCCAGATGAGCTGATAAGAATGAGAATTTACCCACATTTAAAGAAATACCCTGGCTGTACCATTAACACTGACTATATCAGAATGGTATACAGGGTTGTACCTCAAACATGTTTCACCCTTCAGTGGATTCTATGAACAATACTCTACTCCAATGACAAGCACACATTCACCCACTGAAATTTGCATAAACATAGCCAGCTAATTAGGATGTGCCTACCCAAATATGTGTGGAGCCCACAGTATGTGACATAAATGATATTCTCAGCATCTTCCGTTCGTCAGTGATCAGCGATTTGACCACTGACCAGCTTTCTCCACAGATGGTGTCACCACTTCTACAATCTCATCAATGCCCTTCATGTCCTGGTCTCAATGCCAGAGCAAACCTTTATCACTACTGCTTCAAGCGCCAGCAGTCACCTCCCTGCAAAGCCTGCCAAGAACTGCCTAAGGTTAGATGCCAGCTGCGATGGGATCACTTCAGACACTTTTACGTGATGTTCCACTGCAATGACAGTGAGCCGTAGCTATTAAATTCATCGCAGATGCACTGACGAGATGTTTTTGTGCTTTGGTGATGGTGTGGCCAGTTGGGTTTTTTCCAAGAGATGTTTTGCAAGATGGCTTTGTGAGTGCATCCCGGAAGCCGACAGGTGGATGGGCAGAGACCCTCCCACTGTGGGCCATGCAAACTCTACAAATGGTGTGGCACTGTTGGCAGCCTTGTTCAGCTGTTTTGTGGTCTACACCTTGCACATTTGTATGGTTCAATCTCTTGGACATGGTGTGCTCCTTTTCGGGTTCTGTGCTTGCTGGAAAGCCACGGGACTGGTGAAAAGGGTTGGGTGCATGTTGGGTGTGTTGCATCTGACTCCCGTCTGGGCATGATACACCAACATGTTTCTAGGAAATGTGGTTTGCATCTATTGCTTGTATCTTGACCCCATACAAGGTTACGCCAAAGATCCATCCAGTTTGGTTGCTCACCATCGAGGTTGGCTGAGGCCCCTACTTCTCCACTGCAGTGGCCAAGGTTGTAATTTAAGACTGGGCCAGCTGCAGCAAGATTGAAATTAAAAAGAAATCCTACTTAAAATATTGAAGAAATGTTTCATCTTTACATTCATGCCTTTTGGTGAATAGTTCATCTTCTACTTATTTAACTACTTGCAGTAAACAAAATTTTGACCAGGGGTGCCTCAACCTTTACATGCCACTGTATATCTATTGAGTGCATGAAAAATCTTAGATCTTTAAAGGGAAATTTTGGTTTATTTCAACCCGTCTCCTATAGTCCTAAATTTGGTTCAAGTGACTAGTGACATACAGATAATAGTTAGCATGTTAGCCGTTAGCCTAGATACAGCCGTAGCGTCAGACCTGTTAAAACATAAGTGAACGGGCATCCCTTCAAGTGCAAAGTTAGTCCACTAAACAAGCTTTTTTTCCACAAAGACCGCCTCATATCGTTAGGATAAATGTCAGAGAACATATAGAAAACGACATGTAAACGTGTTGTCTTACCTTACCGGTGTGCTGCCATGTTTGTTTACCATTTAGCTCTGCTTTCCAAAGCACGGCCGAAATATTGCGAGAACAAGCAGCGATCTCATAGCGTGCCTGAACAAGCAGCAACAGCTGGAAGGCAGAACCGGACAGTCGCCTGAACGGAGGAGAAGGAGGAGAGAGAGAGGCGCAACAGGTAACATTAGAGGACGAGAGAGGAGGAATGGCTGCCACAAGGCTGCGTAGCTCTGGAGATTGGTGGTGTACCTGTGAATGCTGTGCCCCAGTGCCTCTGAGAGGAATGCCTCTGTTGCAAGGAATGGGAGCGGTTGTAGCCTTATTTTCAAGGTCTGGATGTGACCGAGGACGAGACACCTCCACCTGGGGTAGTATCCAGCTAGAGCTGGCGAGATATATTTCGGCTGCGCTTTGGAAAGCAGAGCTAGAGGGATAAACAAACATGGCAGCACACCGGTAAGGTAAGACAACATGTTTACATGTCGTTTTCTATATGTTCTCTGACATTTATCCTAACGATATGAGGCGGTCTTTGTGGAAAAAAAGCTTGTTTAGTGGACTAACTTTGCACTTGAAGGGATGCCCGTTCACTTACGTTTTAACAGGTCTGACGCTATGGCTGTATCTAGGCTAACGGCTAACATGCTAACTATTATCTGTATGTCACTAGTCACTTGAACCAAATTTAGGACGATAGGAGACGGGTTGAAATAAACCGAAATTTCCCTTTAACTTACGCCTGTAAAAAATGGGAGCAAGTTTGTTGTTGTTGCATTTAAAATTTTGCTCAGTATAATTCTTGCTGTTGCTTGGATGGTGGTTGCTTTATAGGTACCTAGTCATTTCAACTGTTTTATGCAAAATATATATATAAAAAAAAATTAAAATGAGCATATTTCATGTCATTCTTGAGAAGTGTGTGTGAATGTGTTTTAAACTATAAAACCTCAGGTGTGCTAATTGGTAATTGGTCCTCTCATGACACAGATAAGTCAAGGCATCAGTGTTTGGATTCAAGGACAAGTTGCAATTTTCTGATGGAATCAAGGCGAGATTAAGGTTTTTGTAGCTCACTTGTTATCGGCATGTCAGCACTTGACAAAAGCGGGAGTGCCTGTTATCTGTGAAACTTCTTGTATTTCAGCTGAATTTTCCAACTTTGACCTCCAAGTGTTCCAGGTGCATGACACAAAACAAACTGAACCTGATGAACTTATGTTTGTTTGGCAATTGTACACACAGTGAACCTAAAGTACAGACCCTTTCATATCTCCCCAGTGACTGAGGGTCACACACTTGGGTCAAGTTTTCAATCTGCGTTTGCTAAAAGAATATTGTCTTTGGCAAGTAATATTACATCTGATCCCTCTCTCACTTTATTTGAAGAATAACAACTGTTGCCTTCACACAGGCTCAACTGAACAGGTTGAGGAACTCTTATGAGATTATTAAATTTTCAGTTCATGAGATTTATTAAATTTTCATGGAAATAAAAAAAACTATTTTTCTGAATTAACAAGATTATTGCCTCATAATTATGTGTTTGTGTGTTTGTGTGTAAGTCTTCATTGAAAAAAACTGCATTTGTTTTTCTGAATTAAACAGTTTTCATGGGGAAAAAAATCTGCTATTTTTTCTGAATTAAACCCTTTGGGCCCTTTTTTGGGGTATGTTTACTGCCTTTACTTTTCAGCTCATATCACAGTCATTATAAAGGCTACACATGCTATATCTGTCTATCCAGATTTGCCATCATTTCCTGTCCTTCTATGTGCCTGTATTTTATATACATTTTTATGTCAATGAAAACAAAATCTGTGTTACTAAATTCTTACATTTTTACATGTATATCACCATAGCAAGTTGGAAGTAGACATATTCTGCCATATCTGAAGAGGGAAGACTCTCTCTGGAATCTGGCATTAAAAGAACCATGATGGTGGGACATTCTGTCACTTCACAGCTGTCCAAAACATGTGGTTTGTGCCAGGCGGACATGATTGCCAGGATTTTTTCATTATTGCAAGAAATTCCATTGACTCATTCACAAGTCAAAAATTTATCTTTTAAGTTTTATTTGAAAGAAACATGCAATATTTAAATCTAAGGAATAGAAAAATTTAACCAAGTCAACCAAGTGCAATGATGTCCTCCAAGATAATATTTGCCACTTTGTTTGCAGTGAAAAAAAATTCTGGATGTTTTCTTTTCGACATGATCTTGACTTACTTCTCTGTGCTCTGTGCTGCTCTTTGACCTGACCTGAACTGACCTGCCCTGAACGTGACCTCAGGTTACGTCACGCATGCATAATTAGGCTACAGTTGTCTGGGTGCGCAAAGGTGAAGTGCGCTGGTCTTCTTATGAATGCTTCAATCATTGGAACAAAATAGGGATGCACCGAATATTTGGTAACCGAATATATTCGGCTGAATATTGCAAAAAAACACACATTCGGTATTCAGTGGAATAAGTGAAAAGCAAGGCCGAATAATAGTGGTGTGTTTTGATAACGCAATCAAACAGCGTGCGGTGACAGACGGAGTAAAATGTTGGCAGTGTGGCGATATTTTACTCCGTCCGTCACCGCACTCGCATTTGCGACTAAAAATAGTTTTGTGTGGGCAAAATAAATCATTCAGCTGTGTGAATACAGATTTCAACCAGCAGCAGAAACAAAACGGCGAATCCCGCCGGTTGTGGGTTGAACGGGGGTCACAGACACAGACAGGAATGTATTGCTGTCAAATACGGTGGCGCATGATAACGGCTTACCGGTGACGGAGAAGTCCGGCTCCAGGTGAATAACTTGTTGTCATGACTGCCCAAAAGTACCTGAACAGCCGAGCCATGGCGGCACACAGTATGTGACATATCAGAGGAGAAACGAGCCGTTCACATTTCTCTCTTTTATTCTTTCAGTGGCAGGTAACGGCCCACAAACCTCACCGCACTTTAGGGACTGTTCTTTACTTGTCAGGGGAGGGTGGCTGGTTGATTTGGTTGATTTTTATTTTATTTATTTATTTTATTTTGATCCCCCCTATGTTAATCACTTATTGATGCTGTTTTTGAAGTATGAGTAAGTCAATAAGTAATTTATTCCATTGAAATATCATTGATGTACTATAGAAAAGTGATTTATCTTTTTATAAATGACAAAAGGCACATCTGCCTCATTTTTGCTGTGGTATCCTGATACTACTCAGAACCGTGATACTTTCACTGGTATCCTACCGTGGGATCCAATTTTGGTACCGTGACAACACTAATCTGGAGGGGGTTCATCTGCAAAAACTAATGAAAAACTAAAAAACGGCATTCGGTATTCGGTACTTGGTATTCAGCCAAGCGTTTAATATTATTCGGCTTCGGCTTCGGCCACAAATTTTCATTTCGGTGCATCCCTAGAACAAAAGGCACATTGCAAAAGTACTTTGTCATACAAAGTTTGAATCTTGAAAGCCGGACTACAAATGTGGATAGATAGGGAGAAACACACGCAAGCCTAAGACGGGTAAGATACGATATTCCTCACTATATGAAAGGACTGATACAAGATTTGTATAATGGATTGTAAAGAAATTCGTCAGGTTTTATTTTAGACAATTGATCTGTATTTAAAGCGTGATGGGATGACAGCACAATGGTGTGTTTGTATCATCGGAAAGCTCCGGTCCTGCGCTTTCGTGTGATATGCGTGGCATTTCTGTGCGACCCTGCATTTGCGAGTAATCCATCCAACAGTAATGTGTGTGCAAAGCTGAAAGCTTTGTTATACATAATTTTAGTGTAACTTTACAATTTTTTTTCCTTGTAAAAACATTACCGACTACCGACAAGTGCTTGACGAATGGTTGCGGAGAAAATCCATAGATAAGAACAGGTGTGAATTTGGACGCACTTTGCGTCATTCGGGCCCATAGGGTTAATGAGATCATTATGTCAGAATTCTAAAAAGTTTTAATTAAAAAACAAAAAATCTGCTCATTAAATTTTCATGGGAAAAAAATCAGCTCTTTTTTTCTGAATTATTATTTCAGACTTCTTAAAAAAACAAAAGCAGATTTTTTTTTCCATAACAGCTTTCCTGAGTTAATGAGATTTCAGTTTTCATGGAGAGAAAATCTACTCTTTCTCTCCGAATTAACAAGATCATTATTTCAGAAATCTGAGAAAAGTTTTAATTGTTAATTAAGAAAAACAGAAATTAATGTATATTTTCTCTCTCTCTCTCTCTCTCCCTCTCTCTCTCTCTGTATACACACACCCACGCGCGCGCACACACACACACACACACACACACACACACACATATATATATATATATGATTATTTTATTTTATTTTTTTGTTGTTGTTTTTTTTAATTTTATTTCTCTTGTCAAGTGAATGCATTATGCTTCCAACATGGCTTTTGTTAAAAAAAATAATGTTTGGATCAAAGCATAGTGTGCTTTCTCAGGGAAGGACATTTTATGAAGTCACAACTTGGTTACATAAAGAGCAGTACCTCTACCCTGATTTAAATGAAGACAAGGTAACGACAACAGGAATATGTCAAGGACACTTTTGTTTGTGAGATATGCCAGTAAGTAATGCCCAGACTTGTCAGTGTAACACTTGTGACTCATTTGTCTGAATATTGAGAGAAAAACAGATTTCCAAAAGTCCAGATTGTTAGTGTCTGTAGTTTTTAAGTTATGTTTGTTTTTCTGGTCCCAGTCTTTTTTTAAATCTGGCTTCACTGCATCCAAACAGCAACCATGACCTTGACTGCAGCTGCCTGTTACATTTTGGATGCTTCATATCACATTGAACTTCTATGTTTCATTGACTCTGCATTTACCCACTCATTCCTCGTTGTTAGCTCAGTGTGTCTTGGTAACTTGCATGTGCTTTTTCCAAGCTTATCACCACTAGAACATACTCCACAATGGCTATCCATATACCGGGTCTGATAATGATGGTCATCTTCTACCTGCTTGTGCTGGGAACTGGCATCTGGGCATCTGTAAAATCGCAGAAGATGGAGAAAAACGCACTCAATGGATGGATTGAAGTGTCTTTTTTGGCTAACCGCAGGGTCAATTTGATAGTGGGAGTCTTCACAATGACGGGTGAGTTTTAGTCAAGCAGAAACAACCTTGAACTGGCTTTGAATAAAGAGTTATTTAGTGTTTACAAATATAATCATAAACATTACTCATTATATTATTAATAGTGATTCTTGACCTGAAAGATATGACTGTGTTTTCTTTGTATATTTATTTCCTGCTGCAGCCACCTGGGTCGGAGGTGCTTTTATCATTGGATTGGCAGAGACAGTTTATGACCCCACAAAGGGACTAATCTGGGCTCTTATTCCTCTGCAAATGTCAATTTCCTTTATTATTGGTAAGATCCTCTTAAGAAGGTATTCACATCCAAAAAAATCATATGAAGCAGTGCTTGAAGTGGGCTAGTACATAGCACCAGTATGTCTACATTTTATTTTTAAGTGTACCTTGAATTTTTCTTGTGCATCAGTGCTTCTCACAAGCTGCTGGTTCTCTTTTCTGCCCTTTCCATATCAGGTTCTCCAACCTGTCCTCATTCCTAGATCGTCAAATACCAACGAATTGTCACACCTTTCAGTGTGTCACAACAACACATAAGGCACCCTTTAGCATATCTATGTGACAAGTAACACATTATAACACATCCAATGTTGTGAAACAAGTTCAGTTGCATTTAGGCAACCCGGTCTCACTCTGACCCTGTCATTGAAATCCGGTGCTTGGGCGGACTTGGGTGACTTGCAGCATCAGACACCGATGAAAAAAGCCATCCTGTAAGTTAGCATGATACATGGCCGGTCGTTGTTATAATTTTACAGCGTCCAGCAGCGTCACGGGAAAATGTGGCAGGACAATAACAAAAGTTAGGGTGCCGGAAGTCCAAGTGGAGCAGTGGGAAGGGTGGTAAATAGGTCCAACATCACCGACTTTTACCAGGGAGAGCAGTGTTCACGTCCCGTAAGATTATAAAGCCAAACCATGTTCTTTTTTCCTAAACCCAACCATGCGTTTTTGTTGCCTAAACCCAACCATGTGTGTTTGTTGAAGAAAACAAAACAAAACGTCAATTCGTGTTGTTGTACTAATGTAATGCGTTTATCTTGAAAAATACTGTATGGAAATGTTAAATTTCCTGTGAAAACAAAAGTGTACTTTGAAAGAAGATATTTGACATGGCGTTCCAGAACGTCAACAACCAACGCACCCAGGGGACCTTTCACATTGTATCTGGACATGAAAAGTCCATGACCAAACATTTATGGGTTGAGGTTGGAGTAAGAATGTGTTGGTTTGGGCAACAAAGCTACTTGATCAGGCTTAGAAAAATACGATCATGTTTGGGGTTGAAAAAAGTACATTTGTTGTGTCATCTAAGTAAGTGACATCAAAGTTCGACAACTGTACATAAATTATGTAACGTTACATTAAAACAACACCGGACACGAACTGTGTTCCAGTTTTGTTTGTCCTATCCACCTCACCTTCCTTCCACCATATGTAGACTTCCTCATTCTTTACACTACATCAGTTGCTCTTAGCATCAAGTATTGCCACAAACAACATATCATGCTGATGTTTAAGGGCAGCTTTTTCGTCAGTGTCTGACACCGCGAGTCACTGCCCAAGCTCCAGATTTCAATGACTTTGGAGTGAGACGGGGTTGGACAAAGTGTAGGTACTTGAGACCCTAGAAATAAGAATGGGATAGGTTCTCTGGGTGATTGATAATAGCTGGGTGCACTACATACCCGGGGGGTACTATTTGATGCTCACCTGGGCCTGTTCTTGCCTGCCTGCTTTCTCTGTCTACAGTTAGTCCAAGAAATGTTACATTACATAATGTTGGCCTGCCTCCAAAAAGAACAGTCAGAGGACGACACAACAGAGCTGTACAACTGTACAACTGAATTGTTAAGTTACACACTGCTATGCTTGCTGTCTCTTTTTAAAGGCGGACTGTTCTTTGCGAAGCCAATGCGGGACCAAAACTACATCACGATGATGGATCCATTTCAGAGAAAGTATGGGAAGACACTGACGGGGCTTCTTGCCATTGTTCCATTCATCAGTGAACTGATGTGGGTTCCTGTCACACTGATTTCTCTGGGTAATATAAAAACACAAACACTTTGTCACATCTGTCTCCAGAGGTTATCTACTGTTTCTCAGATCCCGTATTATGTGTAACTGTGTATTGCCCACCCAAACACAATGCCATCTTCCTGACTGAGTTCCCTGAGTTTTTTCATCAGTTTTAAACTTTAATTTTCTTTTCTTTTTTTTTTTTTTATAATTAATTTTATTGCATGAGCAAGGGTCTGAATACAACACATTCCATACTTCATTGTTTTGTATAAACACAAACTCTTCAAAAAATTAGAATTCATAAATGACCCAGTTTACCTTACATATCCACATATCATACAGTTGTTTACATTGTCATCGCAGGTAATATCCCTTCCCCACATACACCAACATACACAATCTATCTCACACACATACACACACACACACATAAATTGGGTTCCATACCTTGTAAAAATGTTTCTCATTATTACTGTCTTCCGACATTGTTCTTTCTATACTTAAATAATATTTCATTAAAGTTTTCCATTTTTGAAATGTAGCCGCTTCTTTATTTTTCCAGTTTTGTAATATTAGCTTCTTGTAAACGAATGATGAAAATAGAATCTGCCAACCAGCTGGGTATCTTAAATCCTCAACATTTTGCAAGAGACAAATTATTGGTGAGAATGCAACTTTACAATTACAAAAACTTAAAATCCATTTTTCAATATTATCCCAGATCTTTCTAATTTTTCACAATACCAAAACGCATGTATGAGGGAGTCCCTCTGTGTTCTACATTTTAAACATCTGTCAGAGGAGCTGGTGTCAAACTTATGAATCTTGTCTCTAGTATAGTATATTCTTGTCATTAATTTGTACTGAATTAAACGTACATTTTCGTTAGTGGTGATTTTGTATGTAAGTCTTAAGCATTCCTTCCATTTTTCCCCCACATCTACCATACTAAGATCTTCATTCCATTTATTATATATGTTCTGTAGTAGCTCCTCATTGCTCTCAGCTTTGATAAGAATATTGTATACAGCACCTACAATCCGTCTCTTTTTTCCCCTTTTATTCAGAATTTCCTCTATCTGGGTTAAAGCTCTATTTCCCATATCGAAGTTTTCTGCTATCCACTTTTTCAGTTTCAAGTACTTGAAAAATTCTGTGTCTTTTAGTTTATATTTATGCTTTAGTTCCTGAAATGAAAGTACTGAATTCCGATAAATTTTTTATCCCACCATTTATCCACTTCTTCCAGTGTAGCTGAACATTTTGAATAGTTGATGAATTATTCCAAATGTGTATATGTTTTGGGATTTCTATTTCTTGACCTAATATTTTTTTCATTTTTTTCCAAGCATTTGATGTACAGTTAATAACAAAATTTACCTTTTTAATTTTTCGCTTGGAGAAGAGTGCTAAGAGTAAACTATTTGGCGGTAACTGATGGTTTTCCATATCTATCCATGGTTCCTCGTTTGTGTTGTTAATTATACGGCCAATATAAAACATTTGAGCTGCATTATAATAAAACTCCAGATTAGGAAGGTTTAAACCACCCTCCCCTCTAGGATAATACAGTAATTTCCTCTTTAATCTGTGAGCTTTTTTAGACCAAATAAACAAAGAAAGTAGTGAATTAACTTCTTTAAAGAAGGCTTTTAGCGGGGTAATAGAAATAGTCTGAAATACATAAAGAAATTTAGGCAGCCACATCATCTTAAAAAGGTTTATTCTACCGATTAAATTAATCCTCAAGTCAGACCACCTTTCAATGTCTTGATTAAGATTTTTAATCAATGGGAGAAAATTGTTTTTATACAACTGTGATTTATCTGCACTCATATAACAGCCGAGATATTTGATATTCCTTGTTTGTATTTTAAATTGTTTTAAAATTTCAAGATTTTTTATACTTTCGTCAATTACCATTACTTCTGTTTTTCCTTCATTCATTTTATATCCTGACAACTTCGAAAATTCTGTTATAATTTCAATTACGCATGGAATAGAAGTGTGTATGTTACTTAAATAGAGTAATAAATCATCAGCAAATAAACTAAGTTTGTATTGTTTCTTACCAACTGTAATGCCAATTATCTCTTCTGATTGTCTAATTTTTTGAGCCAAAGGTTCGATTGCTATTGCAAATAAGGAAGGCGATAAAGGGCATCCTTGGGCTGTGCTTCTGCTTAAAGAAAAGGGTTCTGAAAGAATCCCATTTGTATACACCTGTGCCTTTGGGTCTTTGTAGATTGTTTTAACCGTATTAATAAATTTTATTGGAAATTCATAAACCTCTAACACCTTGTACAAATAAGACCATTCCAGTCGATGGAAAGCTTTTTCGGCGTCAACCGCCATTAATATTAAGTCTTTCTTATACTTCTTAGCGTACTGTATTAAAGATATACATGTTCTAGTATTGGTTTTTAAATCTCTGTTTTGTATAAATCCAGTTTGATTATGATGAATAATTTTTGGTAGAATTTGTGCTAATCTGTTATTCATGACTTTAGTAATAATTTTTTTATTGCAGTTAATTAATCTAATTGGTCTAAAATCAGAAGGCCTATCACAATCTCTGCCTGGTTTTGGTATCACAGAAATAGTAGCTAGGTACATTGTTTGTGGAAGTGTGTCATTATTTTGGGAGGTATTAATGACTTCTATGAGTAGGGGTTTTATGCTTAACCAAAATGTTGAATAAAATTCAATTGGCAAGCCATCCATGCCTGGGGCTTTTTTCAGAGGAAAGTTATCAATAGCCGATTTAATTTCTGTACAAGTTATGTCCTTATTAAGTTCTTCTTTTTGCTCCACTGATAAACATCTCAAATTAAGTGATTTTAGAAAGGGTGTAGGGTCATTTTTTTCTATTTCTGATGTATGTAGGCTCTCATAAAATGACTTAAATTCTTTGTTAATGATTTGGTTATTTGTATAGACCAAATCTTTTGTTTCATTTTTTAGAGATATGGGTTGTCTCTTCAAAACTTTTTTGACTAATGAGGTTAAATGTTTACCTGATTTATTAGCAGATATGTAATTAAGCTTATTGGAACTGTGTCTAAAATTGCTAGCTTTCTTGAGTAATAAGCTGTCCAGTCTTAATTTCCACTCCTGTAGTTCTGTTAGCAATCTACTATTGACTTGTTTCTTGTGTTTCTTCTCCAAATAATTTATATATTCTCTCACTTTATTTCATTATCAAGATCTACTCTCTTTTTTGCTGCAAATCCTAACATTATTCTTCTTATATAAGCTTTGAATGCATCCCAAATTACCCAATTTCTGGCCTGTCTTGAGGGTCTCCCCCCCTCTACATTGGTTTGAATAAATAAATTAATGTATTCTTTAATATGTTTCAAAAATTCAGTGTCCATTAAAAATTTCCTATTCATTCTACATATCCTGTGAGACAATGTATTTTGTTTCGGGGACATAATGCAAGTGACTATGGCATGATCTGAAATTATAATGTTGTGAATTTTACTAGATATTACTCTTTCCAGGCCTGTCTTCGATATAAGCTGTTTTGGGGGCGTGAAAAATATGTGTTTTTTATTTTTATTTAACCTTTATTTAACCAGGTTTGTCCCATTGAGATCAAAGATCTCTTTTACAAGAGAGACCTGGCCACGAATGGCAGCACATATAGTTTCAACACATTGTCACATTAAACATAGACATAAGAGATACAAATTACAAACAGTTGAATTTACACAATCAGGTCGAGATCAAATAAAACATTTACACTCATAAAGCCTGGATACAATGGGATTTATCATGGACTTAAATACATTCAGAGATACCAGGCTTTGGAGTTTGAGCTCTGACTGCAAATTGTTCCATGAAGTTGGAGCAGAAAACCTAAAAGCCTTCTTCCCCAATTCTGTTCTGACCATAGGAACAGTAAAATGTAAAAAGTCCTGAGAACGGAGACTGTGGGCTCTATTATTCAGGATTAAAAGAGATGATAAATAAGATGGAATCATCTCAAGAATGGCCTTGTAAATCAAGACATGCCAATGGCCGAGCCGGCGTGCATATAAAAATGGCCAATTTACTTTAGTGTATAAGACACAATGATGTGTTAGAGCACCACGGTTTGTGATAAACCTCAGAGCGCCATGATACACACTATCCAGCGCGTGGAGGCAGTGAGCGGAGGCATTCATATATAACACATCACCATAATCAATAATCGGAAGAAAGGTCGACTCCACCAGTTTCAGTTTTATCCCAAAAGAAAAGCAAGACTTATTGTGTAAGATGTGTAGTAGTAGTAGTAGTAGTAGTAGTAGTAGATGTGTAATCCGTTGTGTTGGGATATAATATTCTCCATATATCCTGCAGTTCATTAACAGAAAGAAATTTCAGTAATTTTTTTGGTGGATTAATTTTTCTGTATTTGGTTGAGCTGTCATGCACACTGAATATGTTATTCAGGTCTCCCCCTAATATAATCACACCTGTTGGTGAGCTGTCTAACACATTTTGAATTTGATTTAAAAACATCATATCTGAAATGGGAGGTTTGTAGATATTGATGAGGGTATAGAGAAAAACTTTATTAAAGACTTAAACTTTAATTTTCATGTGGACACTCAAACCAATGCCAGCATTGCTGAATTTCTTGGAACAATAGACTCCTTTAACTTTATTCAGCATGTTTCCGGTCAAACTCATAACCATGGCCATACCCTGGACTTAGTATTTACACTTGGCTTAACTATTTACACCTCTGTATTAAACATTTTTCGTCCCATCTCCAAGCTCCCATTCCTGTCCAAAGTACTGGAGAAAACTGTCTATTCACAGCTTGTGTCTCATCTACCTAACAACAACATCATGGAGACTTTTCAGTCAGGTTTTAGTGTTCGACACAGCACAGAATCTGCCCTTCTTAAAGTATCAAATGACTTACTGCTGTCTTTAGATAGAGCTAAATGTGTCATTTTAATAATATTAGACCTCAGTGTAGCCTTTGGCACTGTTGATCATTCTATATTATTGAACCGCCTTCAAGAACTGGTCGGCATCCAGGGAACTGCCCTCAAGTGGTTTGCCTCCTAGACAGATCTTTTTCTGTTAAGAGTGGGGGCCTCTCCTCCTCATCTGTCCATATCACTTGGTGTACCTCAAGGTTCCATCTTAGGGCCCATTTTATTTGCACCATACATGCTTCCATTAGGCTCCATTTTCCACCAGCACAAAGTCTCTTTTCACTATGCAGATGACACACAAATTTATCTTCCGTTAAACCCAGGGGATTCCAGCTCCATCACATCCATCCTGAACTGCCTCCAGGATGTGAAATCCTGGATGGCAACAAACTGTCTTCAATTAAACAAAAACAAAAAAGAGGTTTTATACATATGTATATATGTATATATATATATATATATATATATATATATAGGCTGGACAGTGATCTCAGCCCAAACAGCACTGCCACCTTCAACCAAGCCCAGGCTCCGTTTATGCGAGCTCCAGGCAGAAGCAATGCTGATACTACCTTTACTAGCACATTCACCATACTCTATTTCACACGCTACATAGCATAACTACAATGTAAGCTAAAGTTAAAGAAGATAAATGAACTCACAGGATCAGCAAACACACTCACTTTGCAGCATGGTCTCAAACAAAATGGATTCAAATAGGCCACTCCCACACTTAAATAACCTTCCTCTTCCTGGATTTCCTTCTTACTTACACATGGCTTTCTCAGCCCAAACAGCACTGCCATCTTCAACCAAACCCAGGCTCCATACATGCGAGCTCCAGGCAGAAGCAATGCTGATACTAGCTTTCCTGTCACATTCACCATACTCTAATTCACACACTACATAGCATAACTACAATATAAGCTAAAGTTAAAGGAGCTAACTGGACTTACAGGATCAGCAAGCACACTCACCTTGCCGCATGGCCTCAAACAAAATGGATTCCAATAGGCCACTCCCACACTTAAATACTTCCTCTTCCTGGATTTCTCCTGACAGGAAGTGGATCTCTCCACCTGATCTCAAGGAGTTATGTGCCCTGCTTAGTAGTTCCCCCTGCTGGCCCCCAGCTGACATTATTTCTTCTGTAATAGATAAAGTAGCTGCATTTAATTGCTTCATCTGACATTTCCCTCACTGTCTTCCTCAAATTCTGTCCCCGCACTCCGAGTTCCCCCAGGAGTGAGACAGTTGATCTTGCTATGAATCCCCTACACCCCACTTCCACTGGACAAATCCTAGTCTTCCATCCTCGCTGCTCAGCTTCTGCTCCTAAGTCTGCATATCTAAGCTTTTTCCTTTCATAGGCTTCTTCCACTGAGTCTTCCCAAGGAACTGTCAGCTCAGTGAAATAAACTATCTGTTGACTCACTGACCACAACACTAAGTCAGGCCTCTGCCTGGTACAGACTATTTCCTGAGGAACAACAAGCTTTCCCCCTAAATCTACTTGCATTTCCCAATCACAAGCACCTTCTAGGCGGCCACACCCTTGCCTCCTCACTAACTTATCCCTTCTGTATTTCTCTCCCTCACGGACAAACTGAATTACTAAGCCCCTATCCTTAACACCTTCTGAATTCACCTGTCTTCGTTTCCCTTCGATGCCTGCAGCTAAACATTTCAACACCTGATTATGTTGCCATGTATATCGGCCTTGTGACAAGCTAACTTTACAGCCTGACAAAATATGCTTTAAAGTTGCGGTACGTGAACACAGTGGGCATGATGGGTCCTCATTTACCCACAGTTTTAGGTTCTGGGGGGTTGGTAACACATCGTATGTAGCCCCTACCAGGAATCTAATACGATTCTCCTCCATACTCCACAGGTCCCTCCAACTAAGCTTCCTCTTCTCTACACTTTCCCAATTCAACCACTGTCCCTGTTTAGCCTGGGCCACTACCTTTGCACCCCTTACTATCTCTTCCTGTCTGCGTATCTGTTCTACAACCAGCTTTCTTTTATCTTTGAGGCCTGCTGTATTCCATACCGGTTTACCTGAGCCAAGCCCCAGGCCTCCCCGGGCAAACTGATCATTACCTACAATCTCTGCATGTCTAAGAGCTGCCTCTGCCTCCTGAACTGCCAATCTTGGCTTCCACTTCCTCCCCTTGGTTGGATTTGGAACCACACTCCTAACTACCACGTCCTTACTCCCAGATAACAAGAGCTCTGTCCTGACCTTGGTACATTTAAATTCCTCTGTTAAACTAGATACTGGCAGCTGAAGTATCCCTTTTCCATACAGTGCAACACTACTTAGGCACCTAGGAGCGCCCAACCACTTCCTAATGTAGGAGCTAACCGACCTTTCCATTCTCTCCACAACAGATATTGGAATTTCATAAACTGACAATGGCCACATTAACCTAGGATATAGCCCAAATTGCAAACACCACAACTTCAACTTTCCTGGAAGTTCTGATTTATCTATTCTATCCAATCCTTCAGCCACATCTTTTCTAAATTTCACCACCTGTTCCTTATCATTCAACTCTACATTGTACCACCTACCTAAGCTCTTTACTGACTTTTCCCTAATTGTTGGGATGTCCTCATCATCTATGACAAACTTCCTATCACTTAACTTCCCTCTACATATCGAGATGCTTCTAGATTTACTAGGCTTGATTTTCATGCTGGCCCACTTGAGGTTCTTATTTACCTTCTCTAGTAGCCTCTTTGTACATGGCATTGTTGTGGTCACCAGTGTCATGTCATCCATGTAAGCCCTAACTGGTGGAAGATGCAACCCATTCTGCCGTCTCTCCCCACCTACCACCCACTTAGAAGCCCTGATGATTACTTCCATTGCCATAGTAAATGCTAATGGAGAAATTGTACACCCTGCCATGATGCCTATTTCTAGCCTTTGCCAACCTGTTGTGAAACCTGCTGTACTTAGACACAACCTAATATCCTGAAAATATGCTTTCACCAAGTTAACAACTACCTGTGGCACTCTGAAGTAGTCAAACGTACTCCAAATGAGGCTGTGCGGTACTGAACCAAACGCATTTGCAAGATCTAAAAATATTACATGTAGGTCCCGTTTGTTAATCTTCGCTGCCTGAATCTGGTGCCAGATCATGCTAGTATGCTCTAAACACCCTGAAAAACCTGGTATTCCTGCCTTCTGCACCATGGTATCTATTAAGCTATTCCTTTCTAAGTAGCTAGCTAGTCTCTGCGCTACTACACTAAAGAAAATCTTCCCCTCCACATTCAAGAGAGAAATCATCCGGAACTGGCTAAGGTCCACAGACTCCTTCTCCTTAGGAATGAGGACACCCCCTGCCCTATGCCATGCTCTTGGTATAATTTGTTTTTCCCAAACTATTCTTAGCTGTTTCCACAAAAATTTAAGGGTATCAGGCGCACTTTTATAAACCCGGTAGGGGACTCCATTAGGCCCTGGGGCCGAAGAAGCCTTTGCACGCCTGACCACCTCCTGAACTTCCTTCCACCTAGGTGGCCTGACATCCATCTCATGCTCTATCCCTCCTAATGGAGGGATATCAGGTGGGAAACCTACTATCCTATTCTTCTCCAAATCTGAATACGTGTTTCTCAAATATTCTTCAACCTCTAACCTTTCTGCTTTAAGCTGCCCTCCCTTTTCCTGGCTGAACAATCCTTTAACAAACTTAAAAGGGTCCCCGAAAAAACCTGTCCTAGCATATTCCTTCTTCCTCCTCTTTTTCCTGAGATGCTCCGCCCTTCTAAGAACTGCTAGCCTGCTTCTCAACTCCTCTTGCAACACCTTAATTCCCTCCCTTTCTTCTTCTGTAGCCTTTTTCCACTGCTTTCTTAACTGTCTCCTTTCCTTGACTAACTTCTCTATTTCTCTCTGCCGCCTAGACTTACCTGACTGTACCCTCTCACTCCTCTTTCTCTCATGCACCCCAAACCTCTCTACACCATATGAATACATTATATTTCCCATCTTTTCTAACCTTTGTATTGCATTTCCTCTAAGCCTACTCAAGATTACTGACAAGTCTCTGTTAACTATCTCCCATTCTTTACTGTCATTTGCTCTAGGCCATCTAACTCTAACCTTTTGCTCCATGGTTCTTTCTCTGGCTAGCATACTGGCCTCAGTGTCACCTGCATCCTCTCTTACTACCCCCTCCTCCTCAGTGGCAGCGTTACTGATATCCTGCGAACTGTGGTTTTCTACCTACCGCTGGACTTCATCCGACTGACTCGACTGACTTCTTAGGAAGTACTGATCAATGCGGCTACTCTGCCCTTTCTTTGCCACACACTTCTTCTTTCCCTGATGAGTTCTGAGGCCTTTCACTGATGTTACTTTCTGCCAGCCGCAAGGACAAACCTGAAGCATCTTGTTCTCAACTATGCTACTTTTGCCCTCTACAGATGCGCTCACCTTGCCCTGAGTGCTGCTAATTCTAGCACTGGTGGATAGGTCCGTGCCCCTATCCTTCACTGAGTCACCGGTCCAAGTCATAGTCGTGTCCTTTCCAATGTCTGTTACCGTGTAATCCACCTGTGAGTCATCTTTCACCCCTGCTCTCGCTGACTCTTGGGGTATTTTCCCTATGTTGGCTGTAGCTAATTTTGGTTGTAATAAGGCTGCTAGGCCTCACCACTGCTACCATGGGTTGCTAACCCATGCCAGCACCGCTGGGGTCTTTTCCCTCCTGTCAGCTGTCTATCCAAGCAGTCACATGGTCTTTCCCTTGTTGTCAGCTGCCCTATTCACAGCAGTCACTAGCTGGGCTAGTTCTGAATTCAAATAAACACAAGAAGTTTGTGCTCTAATAAAAAAAAAAAAAAAAAAAGGGATCAGCACTCAGTGAATAATCCTCCTAAGCCCTACGATAAGCTATTATGGCAAGGCTTAACTATACAGACCCGTGACCAGTGATAACTAACATGTCTTTGGGGTCATCGGGTGGGAACCTCCTTTCATCGGTGTTTCGTCTAGTTAGTCCCACGACACCTCCAGGAGGCTAGACAGTGATCTCTGGCGTCCCAGAGACACTCCCCTAATGCCAGGTCTCACTGCTCCCCACACTAACCGAACAACCTCCTTTACCTTACCTATACTACCACAGAGGAGGTAGACCCAGGGAAGGAAGCCTTGTTAGGCTATCACACTCCCCCGCCGGGTTAGGCTGTACAGTCTACCTCCCCAGGACGAGCCCTCACAACAATGACACCTCCAGGAGGCTGGACAGTGATCTCAGCCCAAACAGCACTGCCACCTTCAACCAAGCCCAGGCTCCGTTTATGCGAGCTCCAGGCAGAAGCAATGCTGATACTACCTTTACTAGCACATTCACCATACTCTATTTCACACGCTATATAGCATAACTACAATGTAAGCTAAAGTTAAAGAAGATAAATGAACTCACAGGATCAGCAAACACACTCACTTTGCAGCATGGTCTCAAATAAAATGGATTCAAATAGGCCACTCCCACACTTAAATAACCTTCCTCTTCCTGGATTTCCTTCTTACTTACACATGGCTTTCTCAGCCCAAACAGCACTGCCATCTTCAACCAAACCCAGGCTCCATACATGCGAGCTCCAGGCAGAAGCAATGCTGATACTAGCTTTCCTGTCACATTCACCATACTCTATTTCACACACTACATAGCATAACTACAATATAAGCTAAAGTTAAAGGAGCTAACTGGACTTACAGGATCAGCAAGCACACTCACCTTGCCGCATGGCCTCAAACAAAATGGATTCCAATAGGCCACTCCCACACTTAAATACTTCCTCTTCCTGGATTTCTCCTGACAGGAAGTGGATCTCTCCACCTGATCTCAAGGAGTTATGTGCCCTGCTTAGTAGTTCCCCCTGCTGGCCCCCAGCTGACATTATTTCTTCTGTAATAGATAAACTGGCTGCATTTAATTGCTTCATCTGACATTTCCCTCACTGTCTTCCTCAAATTCTGTCCCCTGATAAAATTTGTTTATAATGATAAACTTGGTATGTTTTACTTCCAACAGGGGTCACTGTTAGCGTCTTTGCCGATCTGCCCTTAAGTCTTTGCGTCTGGATCTCTGCTGCTGTTGCAATCACCTAAACTGTTCTTGGAGGTATCTATTCAGTTGCTTTCACTGATGTCATCCAGCTATCGTTGGTGTTTTGTAGCTTGGTGAGTTTAACACTAATAAGGCAGTTTTTCCAACATATATTTAGTTCTGTTTTTTTCTTACAGACTTTAATGTAAGAATTCCTCTGTTTATAGTGGCTCTGTGCTCCCTTTGTGTTGGTCAGTGACGTTTATACTGACGTCACTCAAACAGCATTCAACCGCACATATCAGGCCCCCTGGCTTGGCCATCTTGAGTCTGATGACGTGTGGAGATGGATTGATAATTTCCTGGCATTGGTAAGCTGACGTTGTGTAAAACTTTTGAAATTAATATTTAAAGAAGAGCACTTTTTGATGTCCTAAAACATTAAACCGGCAGGGATCTTAATGATCTCACTTATATCTACTCAGCTGAAGCTAAATTATACGTTTTATTTGTTATTTCAAAACTTGTGTGAAAAGTTGTATAAAACTTTTTGTGGCTCCAGAGGGAGCCATGTAAAGTCTGATAAATTCACAGATGCTGCAGTGATGTCACTTTGAGTTGGAAAACTAAACCCCAGAATTTTGACCAAACCCTTTCCCTAACAAAACATAAACACACTGATCACATTGATTTTGTCCCTTTTTAAAATTAAGTGCAATACTAAATTCGTCAAGCACGCTTTCAAATGTGAAACAAAAAATTGGACATATGGTTTATTGTGTTTTCACAGAGTGTTGGCAACTTGGCATTTCAAGACTTCCATCAAAGAACTCTGTCTTCCAGCTCCACATCTACAGCCAGAATGATCTGCTTCATAGCCGCAGGGCTCATCCTTGTTCTTGGAATTCCACCAGTGCTGATTGGTGCTGTCGCCGCCTCAACAGGTATATCTGACAGACTGGGCCGCAGCAGGGTTGTACAGTGTGTTATTTTGTCATGACTTAGATTTTGTTATTTTTTCTTTACCTGGCAGATAATGGCCTCCATACATGATGGTCCCTTAAAGGAATACTTCAACCCATCAAATTCCCATATGTATATTAAATACTAACCCCGAATTATGTTTAATTCATCAAGAAAATATTGTTTTTCTCACATGCATTTATGGTGAACAAAGAATCAAAAAACTGAGAGTTCTTAATGAATTGAAGTTATAGGGGTCCACATATAACAATAGTAATTTTATATCTTAACTTTTGTTTACAACCTCTCACACAACTCGTGCAGCATAATCCAAAAAAGTTGGGCATTCAATGTTGGTTTTCGGCCTTGTCCGTTACAGGCAGAGATTTCTCCAGATTGCCTGAATCTGTTGATATTTTTTATGGTAGATGTAGAACATTTCTGATTTTTATTTCTGTAAATTGTTTCTTGGACACTCCATGGGGATCCTAGTACACCCCCAGATAGACATGTTGAATATAGATTTATATATATATATATATATATATATATATATATATATCAGCATGTATCCATGACTATCCGGGGCTGTACTAGGAACCCCTGGAGTAGTATATATATATATATATATATATATATATATGTACACACACACACATATATATATATATATATATATATATATATATATATATGTATATGTATGTATATATATATATATATATATATATATATATACAGTGGTGGAAAAAAGTTTTCGGACACCCCATGCATTTGTGAAATATTGCATTAACAATCACTCTTAGGTCTTCAGGTGCAATTTCTTTTAGTACAGTCACAGCCAAAATACTAAATAAATCCTAAAAAAGCCATTAAAAACTTAAAATTGATTGGTTCCATGAAAATACATAAGAAATTTTGAGTATTGGGTCATTTTGGTACCAGTGATGAAGGTCGTTCTTTTTATTAAAAGACACAATTTTTGTTGCCAAGCTTCGTGTCTACATAAAGCCAGCACATTTTAAAGTTCTTCAGACACAAAAATGGCTGAAACAAGGAACCTAACGCAGGAAACACGCCTGAAGATAAAGATTCTCAGCCAGGAATGGTACAGCTGCCGCCAGATAGCCAGGAAGTGCAGATGCAGTCCTTCAGCAGTTGGATACACTCTGCAGAAATACAGACGAACCAACAGCTTGGAAGACAAACCAAGATCTGGGCGTCCAAGGGTTTCTTCAGCAAGAAATGACCGCATCCTGATCCGCATGTGCAGGCAAAACCACCGAATGACATCACAGGAGCTTCAGCAGCAGTGGTCAAACCAAACTGGTGTCCAGTGTTCCATCCGCACTGTACGTGGCCAACTTTTAGATCATGGCTTAAGGTCCTACAAGGCTATTAAGAAGCCCCTGATCAAAGAGAGACAGAGGTTAGCCCGGCGTCATTGGGCCCAGGCACACAAGAACTGAACAGCCAGGAATTGGAAGAAGATTTTGTGGTCAGATGAGTCCAGTTTCCAGCTTTATCTTCCTCCTACTAATGTGAGGGTACGCAGAAGGCCAGGCGAAGTATTATCTCCAGCATGTACAGTACCTACTGTCAAGCATGGTGGAGGCAGTATCATAGTTTGGGGATGCATGAGTGCTGCTGGTGTTGGTCATCTCACTGTCTGTGATGGCACATTGAACTCTACCAAGTATTGTACCATTCTCGAAACCCACGTGCTCCCTTCTGCGCGTGCACTGTTCCGTTGAGGTAAAAACTGGATGTTTCAACAAGATAATGTCCCTTGCCACACATCCAAGGCCAGTAGAACTTGGCTTTATTTATAGGGCGCATTTCATTAATACTCCAAGACATTTTACATTAGTTAGAAATGATCAACAGTAACACAGTTGAAAACTTTTCCTTAACATGTAATTTGCTAAATTATTCTTAATTTTTTTTTTTTTTTGTGAGCTATTTCAATCAATCAATCAATCAATTTTATTTATAAAGCCCAATATTACAAATCACAATTTGCCTCACAGGGCTTTACAGCATACGACATCCCTCTGTCCTTATGACCCTCGCAGCGGATAAGGAAAAACTCCCCAAAAAAAACCCCCTTTAACGGGGAAAAAAACGGTAGAAACCTCAGGAAGAGCAACTGAGGAGGGATCCCTCTTCCAGGACGGACAGACGTGCAATAGATGTCGTACAGAACAGATCAGCATAATAAATTAACAGTAATCCGCATGACACAATGAGACAGAGAGAGAGAGAGAGAGAGAGAGAGAGAGAGAGAGAGAGAGAGAGAGAGAGAGAGAGAGAGATGCAGGTAATAACAGTAGCTTACAACAACATTATTGAAAGTAATAATATTATAGTTATAGTTCTGGCTACTGTGGTACAATATGTTGAAAGTATGTATTAATATCTGGCAGTATACATGTGTGACAATAGTCATATGTGTATAATAACAGTAGAAGTATGACTAATGACTAATGATGGCAGCAGCAGCAGGAGGCATCTGGCAGGACCACGGCAGCAGCACAACCACACACGTCACGCTGTCCAGGCACCGCTGCGATATGAGTTAATCTGAGAGACAGTGGAGCACAAAGGCTCCGGAGAAGAAGCCGAGTTAGTGACATCCAGAATGGCCGAGTTAGCAAGATGCAGTAATAGAATACGAGAGAGAGAGAGAGAAGGAGAGAAGGTGCCCGGTGTATTATAGGGGGGTCCTCCGGCAGACTAGGCCTAAGTCAGCCTAACTAGGGGCTGGTACAGGGCAAGCCTGAGCCAGCCCTAACTATAAGCTTTATCAAAGAGGAAAGTCTTAAGTCTAGTCTTAAATGTGGAGACGGTGTCTGCCTCCCGGACCGTAACAGGAAGATGATTCCACAGGAGAGGAGCCTGATAGCTGAAGGCTCTAGCTCCTGATCTACTTTTGGAGACTTTAGGGACCACGAATAACCCTGCGTTCTCAGAGCGCAGTGTTCTGGTGGGATAATATGGCACTATGAGCTCACTAAGATATGATGGAGCTTGACCATTTAGAGCTTTATAAGTTAACAGTAGGATTTTAAATTCAATTCTGGATTTTACAGGGAGCCAGTGCAGAGAAGCTAAAACAGGAGAAATATGATCTCGTTTCTTAGTTCCTGTACACGTGCTGCTGCATTCTGAATTAGCTGGAGAGTTTTTAAGGACTTACTAGAGCTACCTGATAATAGAGAGTTACAGTAATCCAGCCTAGAGGTAACAAAAGTGTGGACCAATTTTTCTGCATCTTTTCGGGTCAGGATAGGCCTAATTTTCGCAATATTATGCAGATGAAAAAATGCAGTCCGTGAGGTTTGTTTTAAATGAGAATTAAAAGACAAATCTTGATCAAATATTACTCCGAGGTTTCTTATGGTAGTGCTAGAGGCCAGAGCAATGCCATCTAGAGAAACTATGTCATCAGATAAAGAGTCTCTGAGTTGTTTGGGGCCAAGAACAATAACTTCAGTTTTGTCTGAATTTAACATCAGGAAATTGGTGCTCATCCAAGTTTTTATGTCTTTAAGGCAGTTATGGAGTTTAGTTAATTGATTACTTTCTTCTGGCTTCATCGATAAATACAACTGAGTATCATCTGCATAACAATGGAAATTTATAGAGTGATTTCTAATGATGTTTCCTAAAGGAAGCATATATAGAGTAAATAGGATTGGTCCGAGCACAGAACCTTGTGGAACTCCAAAACAAACTTTGGTACGTAAGGATGATTCATTATGAACGTCAACAAATTGAAAACGATCAGATAAATAAGATTTAAACCAGCTTAGTGCAGAACCTTATAGGCCAATTAAGTGTTCCAGTCTCTGCAGTAGAATTTGATGGTCAATTGTGTCAAACGCCGCACTAAGATCTAATAAAACAAGTACAGAGACAAGTCCTTTGTCTGAAGCAATCAGAAGGTCATTTGTAATTTTAACTAGTGCTGTCTCAGTGCTATGATGCACTCTAAATCCTGACTGAAATTCCTCAACTAAATTATTATCCTGGAGAAAATCACACAGCTGGTCTGCGACTACTTTCTCAAGGATCTTTGACATAAAGGGAAGATTAGATATTGGTCTATAGTTGGCTAACACCTCTGGATCCAGGGTGGGCTTTTTTAGTAGAGGTTTAATTACAGCTACCTTAAAAGACTGTGGTACATAGCCTGTTAATAAGGATATATTGGTCATATCTAATATATGAGTGTTAACTAAAGGAAAGACCTCCTTAAGTAGCCTAGTTGGGATGTATGTCACAAATTCCTAACTATACTGATGTTTTAATCACTTTATTTAAACACTAAATCATGATGAAACTGACCTAAACTGAACTGAACTATCTCAGGTGCATGTTAGCTGAACAGCGTCCTTTCATGTTTCAGACTGGAATTGGACCTCATATGGTTCTCCTTCTCCATATGAGCGAGGGGAGACAGCTATGGTATTGCCCATCATCCTTCTGCGTCTTACTCCTACTGCCATTTTCATTGTTGGCATGGGAGCTATTGCTGGTGCTGCAATGTCATCTACTGACTCTTGCCTCCTGGCAGCAACCTCCATCTTCACCACCAACATTTACAAGATCATTCGACATCAAGTAAGTTTAGTTTATTTCAGTTATTTTCCAACTTATAAACGTTCAAATACACTGGTAGATAGACAATAAATAATCATTAAGTTTGTGCTTTTTTAGCATTAAAAAAATACATATATGAAAAATAATCAATTAATTAATTAATTAAAAATAAATAAATAAACAGGAAAAAACAGGACCAAAAAGGTGTACGCTGAAGTCTTAGCTTATTACACCTCCCCATTTAACAATCATTATGTTTGTTAGCACCCTTCAAATTATACAGAGCAATAACAAATTGACAGCAACTAAGTATATACACATTGGCCTACTGTCCATCCAAATATCCCACACACATTTCATGTAAGTTTCTAACCCATTCCATTAATTCACTCCACAAACTGAAACACATCTTTGAACACAGTTTCCTCTCAGTTCATACTGACATTCCCTTATTTGAAACAACCTCTGGATACAGTTTGGTAACATACTTTTGTATGCTTTGTATGTCAGTGATGCTATTTTAAAATCTACAAGTTTGCCACATTTGAGTGCCTGTGAATTTATGAATAATGTATTTGTCGGTTCATGATAATCCGCTCCGTTTATGATTCTGATGGCTCTCTTCTAAAGCAAATAAATCAGATTTGTGATCATTTTTCCCCAAACCTCCACCCAGTAAGTAATGAATGGAAATATGAAAGAACAATATAGTATATGTAATGAAATTGAGTTAAGAATGTTTTTTGTTTTATCTAATATTGTAATGGACTTTGATATTTTGTTTTTAATATGATTAACATGCAAACTGTATAATTTGTGATCTGTGACAACTCCCAAATATTTGTTCTCATATACTCTTTTATTTCAGTATTACCTATCATAATTTGTACTTTGTTATTGTTTTTTTGATGTTCAAATATTATATTTCCTCCTGAGACCCTGCATCCTCATATGAGGACATGACATTTTGGGTTTGCTGTACCTCATACTTAATTCTGCTTAACTTGGTCTACAGCCAATCCCGACACAAATGTGGACAAGGTATAAAACCTGATCCAATGTTATGGTTGAAACTTCTTTATTTGTGCTTAATAACATCTGTAGTTTAAAACTGCACATGCATTTGACCAATTTAAGCAACCGTAATAAGCTAAGACACAGTTAATTAAAAACCACCTTCATTAAAACGGACATTCCAAGCTTGGTGTAGAGCAAGGAAAATTCACACAAAGCTACAAAATGACAATCACAAGACTTTTAGAAATGTCTCTAAGAATATATATGAATAGAAATATTTGCAATTTTGTTTTGCGTGGCCATGTTCAGGTATTGAAATAAACTGTTTTGAACAGTTTTAGACTTGCACAGTGACCCCTCAACCATAGCGTTACAAGATGTAGCATTGTTTTTAAGTTTTGTTATTGCAGAAAACATAACGTCATTGAAACAAACTGTTTTATACTTCATTACACACTTTTGATCATTAAAAATAAACCCACTGTCCTCATATGAGGACAAAAAGGAGGACAAAAAACACTTTCTGTTCAAAGACAATTATTAGGTTTTTATACTTATAAAGTCTTACTAATTCCAAATAGCTCAGAGAAATTAAAAATGCATGCTAAACAAAAGTTGGAGTCTCAGGAGGATATTTAGTTTTAATTAATTAAGTGATAACTTGTTAATGTTGAATCATTGTTTTAAAATATCTAATTTTGTTTCCAAGGTATCAAGAAAACAAATTTATATCAACAGCGAACATAACAAAACTTAAAAACTTGGACACATTACAAATATCATTTATGTACAATATAAACAATGTTGGACCTAGCACTGACCCTTGTGGAACCCCACATATAACCCTCAACAAGTCACACTTATTATTGTTTATTTGCACATATTGATGTCTATTTTCAAGGTAGTTACGCAGCCATTTGTGAGCTGCTCCTCTAATCTCATATCTTTTCAGTTTGCTCATTTATAGTCCATGGTCAATCGTGTCAAGACAGAAAGATGGGAAGGAAAGTATGCAAACTTTGATATTTTAACTGAAACACTTTTTGCCATTTTCTCCAGGCATCAGATAAAGAGCTTCAGTGGGTGATTCGCTTCTCCATAGTAGTTGTAGGGATTGTGGGAACATCTCTGACCTACCTGGACAGCAGCATCTTAGCATTCTGGATCCTGAGCTCAGACTTGACTTACACCATAATGCTCCCACAACTGATCTGTGTCCTCTTCGTCAGGGTGTCCAATGGCTATGGGGCTGTTGTGGGCTATGTTGTTGCTTTTGTGATGAGAGTTTTGTGCGGAGAGCCCATGTTCAGTCTTCCTGTGATCCTGCAATTCCCAGGTTGCACTTTAGAGGATGGTGTTTACATTCAGCACTCTCCCATCAAGACCATTTGCATGCTGTCTGCTCTGGTTTCCATTCTCATGGTTTCATATGTGGCCTCACTCCTGTTTAACAAGGGGATCCTTCCCAAGAGGTGGGACGTGTTTGAGGTGAAATCCCAGGGAGCACCAACAGATGGTGCCAGAGAAGGTGATGGTGAAAAGGTTGATGAACCAATGCTTGAAACAGCTTGCTAATTCAGCTTCTGTTGAATTTATGTTTGATTTCATTTTTGTAACATGGTTGTTGGTGCCAATGATGTTCCAGGGCTTCTGTGGGGACACATTGCTACCCATCCAACCTTTGTATGCGGGGCCCATGGGGGTAGTAAACGAGCTGAAAAATGGGCCCTAAATGGGATTGTCCAAGGGTTCCATGATGGAACCATGTCAATTGCCTAAATGGGTGGGTTTACTCAAGTGGGCCAAAAATAAGATGCCCATTTTGGGCCCATACCCACTTGGTCCCCACTACCTGTAGCATAACCCATGTTAAACCCACCCCTGCGGGCAACTAGTATTGGGCCATTATGGAACCCATGGACAATCCCATATAGGGCCCATTTTTTAAGCATGGGGCCCACATACAAATGTTGACCGGGTTGCCAAAGAATCTGAAAAACTTATAGAAACAAGTTACTCTTCAAAGACTGGTGTCTTTTACTCTATTGCTATCCCTTCAGCACCTCTGCTTCCACACATGATTAACAATGACACACATAATATAAGCATAATGATTCTGATACACATCAGTAATGCCAGTGCATTTGATTTGCAAATTATTTGTATTGTATGTTTTTAATGAAATATAAAAATGTCAGATTTCTTCACTTGTTTTTAAGAAACATTGCACAGAGTCACAAAATGTGCCTTAATCATGAAATACACCCATTTTTGCAAAATATTGCATAAAAACATGAAAAGCAATCCAAATGTTTCCTTGTTTTATTTTGTCCTTCATGAATATAATTTTACAAATTATGTCCTACTTTTATTCCCTGTGTGGCTTGAAGAAAGGTATTCGCACATTTAACCATCTCAGATGCAGGTGCGTTGGAAAATATCACCTGAATCTTTGAACAGAAAATCCTGCACACTGCTCTTGCTTAGCTTCACAACTCATGAGTAACACTAGTTTCGGTCATCCTGGACCTTTGTCAAGAGTGTTCAACACCATTATTTCCAACACTGAGTTTAAATAGAAACTGCCCCACCCATTTCACAGGTGTACACAGGTGTGGGGGAATTAATCAGCTGTAGGTGTGTTCTTAAATAATTGACAACAGCCTGTGCACCACATGCCACATATCCCACAAACCAAAGAACAAGGGAACAAGAAAAACAGGGGGAAAAAGCCAAACCTCTGGCCCCTTACACAGTAAAGGCTATTTACAAGATTATTTACAAAAAAAAAAAATGTTGATCTTATGAATGAACACTATGGCATTGCAGTTTTCATAAATCATTCAAAATGTTCAACATTGTATACTCTTATGCCCTGTATCATAAACTGGTCTTTTGAGATCCCCAAATTCATTATAGCACAGCATGGCATGGTATCTCATCATTTAATCCTTTGGGAGATAGAGTTCCCTATTGGTGAAATGTGACAGATGTATATCAGCTCTGAGAAAATGACATCATTAAAAAAGCTGAATTGTCTTTCATATTTAACCACTTTATATTTGTGTTGTGATATAACTTTCTATAATAACAAAAGATTCAGAATAATACTGATAATAACTGGCTATCCCAAACTATCTTTTATGTTTTGTTTATTTTATAAGCACACACAAATACATCGCATGAACTACTCAGCATTTCTAACCAAAGGTAAGGCAATGCCCGCCTCTACAATTGGATCTTTAAACTCTACAACTAAACAACAAAATGCATACAAAACAGCAAAAAACATTAACAATTTACAATGATACTATGACTTTATTATAATTAATGACTGTTGTGTTTCAACCCAATGTCCAGGATTAATATTGGCATTGTACGTTTATGGAACCTGAACGTTTACACACTATTATGAAGCTTATAGGTTGAAACTTTGAGGTAAAGTTAAAAGAATACTCTGACGATTTGGGAGTTATGCTCTTTCTCTATCATTTTCATAGTGAGACAACATGATCGATATCTTTATTGTGTCTGTATGTCCAGTGGCTGGGTCTCAGCGGTTAGCATTGCGGCTTAGCTTAGCAAATACAATTGAAGTCTATAGGGGCTCAGTACCCTACTCAGTAAAAGTGAACAAATAAACGTTACAGAAACCATGAAGCTGGCATTTCTGCATGTGCATTTAAAATAAACATGTTTAAACATTAATTTGAAAAACGAGAGTCCTTTTTAGTGGTTTTAGAAGTTTTTTAGAAAAAAAAACTATGGTTATGGATAGGAAAAGATAATGTTTTGGCTTGAAATACTGTGCCACTATCTTCCCAAAAACAAGAGCTGTGATGTCTTGTTAAAAAAAAATAACCACCTTTGTTGCCACTTTGTTCCATAGTTTCTTTTTTTTTCTTTTTTCTTTAAGGTAAAGCACTAGGCCTACCAGTTCTTATTTTTGAGAGTCCTCTTTTTTTTTATTTAACCCTTTGAAACCTGGAGCAACATCATTTTTCATGTGCTGCTTTCAGACACCTTTCGAAAGTATTTTAACCTTGAACTGAAGCAAATTGGTGCAATTTCTTGGGGGAAATAATAATTGCAAAAAATCAATAGCTTTAGAAAATAACTAGGGAAAAAAGAACAGGTAGGGAATAACTATATAATAATACTTATTATTACATTTTAAAATGATGTTACAGACTTTTAACTTTCAAGCACTTTTTCCAGGTCATCTCCTTTTTTGTTTGATTTTACTTTTTTTAAAAAAAATTGCATTTTATTGGGTTTTTCTTTTTTGCATGTGTCAATACAATCATCATCATTTACAAAAAAAAAACAAGCTAAAAAACATTTACTCATTTTACTCATTTACCTTCCCCACCCATCATATGTACATATTCAGCATTCTCTCTGTCCAACATCATTTCATTATAATCTTAATTCAAATACAAAAATTTATTCTTTCATAACCTGCATACACACAAGAAATATCCATAAATTAATCTAAAGCAATATCTGCCCTTCTATCTTTTTATATTATTAACAAATTTGCCCTATATCTTGTCAAATTTAATTGATTGACATTTAACATTATACATAATTTTTTCTGGAGTGCAGTATGAGAGTTGTTCTCTCCACCATTGTGTTAATGGAGGTGCGTATTTGGATTTCCAATTAACTAATATGCATTTTTTTTGCTGCTGTCATTATTAATAATATATTTTTTTTTCATCATTATTAACTTCTTTACACATTTCTACATCACCCAAAATTGATATTCTGGGGTCCAGGATAATTCTTTTCTGTAATATTTCGGATGTATATTTATAAACTTTATTCCAAAATCCTTCCAAGTGTGTGTGCACCTCCAAAACATGTGCATCATATCACCATTATCTGCATTACATCTTGGGCATTCAGATGGTGTATTAGGGCTAAACTGCTGTAGCCTGTGGGGAGTATAATACACACCGTGAGATATGTTAAACTGCATAAGTCTATGTTTGGTGTTAACCAAACTTTTTTGTGACTTCTCCAATAGATCTTCCCATTCCTTCAGCATGTATTCGTGTCCCACATCTTTTTCCCACTTGTATTTATGCCGTGCTGAATTATGGTTCATTACATTCTTTATAGTATTATACAATCTTGATATTAATCCCTTTTGTATCTTTGCTTTCAACATAGTTTCTTCTATTGGAGTACCTGAAATACTGGGAAAGTCCATTATGATGTTTGATTTGACCCAACTCCTTATTTGCAGAAATTTAAAAAAGTGTGTCCCTGGAAGTTGATATCGATCTTTCAAAAAAATCGGCAAATATATCATTATCACAGAGATCACCTAGCTCTTTGACTCCCTTTTCTTTCCACCTAAGAGTGATACCATCTATAATATTGTCTGGGACTAATGGATTATTCCATAATGGAGTATGTTTCAATAAAATATTCCGTAGTCCCAATAATTTGTGGCTTTCCTGCCAACATTCAAATGGCACACAATCTGGTTTTTAGTAAGCTTGTGCAGGTTATTTAATGAGCCTATGAACGGGATTGTACCCAAAGGGATAGGGTCAACCATCTGCTGTTCTATGGTTAACCAAGTTGGATTTATAGTATCTCTCTTAAGCCAAAACCATACGGCCCATAATTGTGATGCCATATAATATATTTTAAAATTAGGTAAGTTTAAACCTCCTTCATGTAATGGGGCTTGTAATGTTGTGGTCTTCACTCTGATGTTTTCTTCAGCCCATAAGAACTTAGACATAATTTTATTTATTTCTGTGAACATTTTGAAAGGACATTTTATTGGGATTGATTGGAACAAATACATGAATTTTGGCAACACATTCATTTTAATGATGTTAACCCTTCCGATTAATGATATGGATAAAGCTATCCATTTCTGCAAATCATGTTTAACCTTCTCCAGTAATGGCAGATAGTTTGCTTGGTAGACTTCGCTCAAATCGTTTGTAATAAATATCCCTAAATATTTTAGTACTTTTGGTTGCCATTTGAATTGAGACAGCAGTTGGCGAGCGTTAACCTGTGTGTGGTCATTTAGAGGCATTACTTCTGTTTTTTCATAGTTAAGTTTGTAACCCACTAATTTGCTGTATTCCTGTAATACTGTAAATAATTCTGGTAACAACTGGTCTGGTTTTGTAATATACAGCAATAAATCATGCGTGTATAGTGAAGTTTTCACCTCTTCTGTACCAAGTTTTATTACATTAATTTTTGTGTTAGTTCTGCTGCCAGAGGCTCTATTGCAAGGGCAAATAATAATGGTGATAAGGGACACCCTTGCCTGGTGCCTCTTCCTAGGGAGAAGGGTTTTGATACAATTCCGTTTGTAAGAAATTGCGCTTTGGGGTTTCTGTATATTAATTTTATATAATTTACAAATGTTTCACCTAAATTCATGTGCTGCATAGTCCTAAATAAAAAGTCCCATTCAATATGTGTCATATGCTTTTTCTGCATCCATCACCATTACAAATCTGGGATCCGTTACACTTTTGGATCTCTCTATTATATGAAATAATTTGCGGATGTTATCTGCTCCTTGTCTATGTTGGATAAAACCTGTCTGGTCCTTATGGATCAGTGAGTTTATGACTGATTCCAATCTGAGTGACAACATTTTAGAGTACAATTTGAAATCAACATTAAGCAATGATAGCGGTCTATATGATCCACATAAGTTTTCATCTTTGGATGGTTTGTGGAAAACATTGATTGTTGCCCCTTCCAGTGTAGGGGGGGAGTCATTAAGCATATTTAGATATGGGCTGAGAAACCTTTCCTGAAACTTTTTCTCTTGAAAGAGTTTAACTCGATTCTCTTAATTACAACTTAATTTACATAATATTAGTATGACCTTATTTTTTTTAACATTGTGAATTCATTCTTGAAATCTCAGATTTTTCTGTGCTTAATGTGGCCCTGGTACTCTGTCTTTTGAGAGAGACTTGAGAACAAAGAAAACAACCAGCATACAGTGACAGTTATGCAACCATTATCAAAGCATTGTCAAAAATTAATGGAGACATTTAGGAGTCATAAGATAGAACATTAAATTCTCCATATGAAATAAGACACTTACAATGGGAGTTTTTTCGAAAGTGAAAATGTGCATAATACCTGCAGCCAGTCTTCAGTTTCCAATGTTAAGAGCATCATTTTGTAATTGTTAGATTTAAATGACAGATTTGAGGAAGTTTGGAAGAGGGGAGCTTTTTAATTATGAGATTTACATAAATTTTTCAATCAGTAAAACAGTCATTGCAATAAATCCTTTGCCATCACCCTAAACTAGCAATCTTATCAGAAACACACAAAAACTTTTTTTTTTAAAAAGGCCTGCAAAATCTAGCATCCTGTATCGAGCATCGGTGCAGAGGCCACTGTGTCCTCTTCATTTTCAAAGTCAACCTCTTTGGCACCACCTGCTGGTGCTCCCTGGGACTTCACCTTGAACACATCCCACCTCCCAGGAAGGATCCCCTTGTTAAACAGGAGTGAGGCCACATATGAAAACATGAGAATGGAGACCAGCGCACACAGCATGCAAATGGTCTTGACAGGAGAGCGCTGAATGTAAACACCATCCTCTAAAGTGCAACCCGGGAACTGCAGGAACACCGGAAGGCCTAACAATGGCTCTCCACACAACAGTCTCATTACCACTGCAACAAGGTAGCCTGCGATCGCCCCGTAACCGTTGGATACCTCCGTGAAGAGGACGCAGATCAGTTGGGGGAATATAATCGTGTAGGTCAAGTCTGAGCCTAGGATCCAGAACACTAAGATGCCGCCGTCCAGGTAGGTGAGGGATGTTCCAACAAGTCCTGCAACCACTATGGAGAGACAAATCACCCACTGCAGCTCTTTATCTGATGCCTGCAGAGAAAAATAATACATAAGCAGATATTTACAACTCAAGTGTTACGTTAAAAATTGCTACTTCCACCCTCCTGTTCCTGCTACCTGACTCCTGATGGTCTGGTAGATGCTGGTGGTGAAGATGGTGGTTGCAGATAAGAGAAAAGAGTCAGTGGATGACATCACTGCAGCAGCAACAGCTCCAATGCCAAAAGCAGAAATGTAGCTTGGGGTCAAATGCTGAAGGATGATGGGCAATACCATGGCTGCCTCCCCTCGCTCATATGGAGAGGGAGAACCATATGTGGTGGAGTTCCAGTCTTGAAACAGAAACAAACAAGAGTTATGGCTGCATTTACCAATATGGAAAGTTAAAGATACCATAAACTCATAAATTTACCAGTTGAAGCTGCAACAGCAGCGATCAACACTGATGGAAGTCCTGCAATGATGACTCCACCTGCTGCTATGAAACAGATGATTCTGGCTGTGGACGTGGAGCTGGAGGAGAGAATCCTTTGATGGAAATCCTGAATGGCCATATTGCCCACAGTCTGGACAAACGAAGATTATAAACAAATCAAAAAAAGGTTCTTTAAAATAAGAGGATGATGCACTTTTTTCACCACAAACTAATATGGTTCAGAAGCACAATCCAATATACTGTTATTCATCTTACCATCAATAGGAAATCATCAATCCATCTACCGACGTCATGAGACTCAAGGTGGCCAAGCCAGGCGGCCTGATATGTGTGGTTCAATGCTGTTTTAGTGATGTCAGTATAAACGTCACTTGTCATAGCGAAGGGGACACACAGCCACTGTGAGAAGATGAGCTTGTTCTTATTTTAGAAAATTTCCAAACAGCCCATTCATTGCATGAGAAATCTGTTTTCATTGTGTAAAACTCACCAAGCTAAAAAGCACAAGTAACAGCTGGATGGCATCAGTGTATGCAACTGAGTAGAGACCTCCAAGAACGGTGTAGATGATCGCCACTGCAGCAGAGATCCAGACGCAAACACTAAAGGGCAGATCCAAGATGACAGTCATGGTCGCCGCTGTAACAAACGCATGAACAAATATGAAGGATACACTGGATGTATAACTCAGGCAGTGAAATCGATGTTGTAGTACTTAAAATCAGTCTTGGTATTGAGACCACTTTTTTAGGGTTTCGGTCTCATCTTGGACTCAGCTGCATTTTTACTTAGTCTTGTCTTGGTCTCAGACAAAGAGGACTCTTTATTTCAAGACCAGTCAACATCACAACTACAGGGTTATCACTGAATTGCATGTGCACAAAATAAATAATGAAATAAAATAAAATTAAAATAAAAAATAAATAAAAAATTAAACATTCATTAAGAATTAAATAAATAACATATTTAGTAAAAAGAAAAAAAGAGGTTCAATGCCAAATAAATAAAAATGGAAACAGACTTGTTATAATATAATGTTTAGGTTTATCTTTATCCCCTGTTGTCAATAAGTTATCATGAGTGATACACTTCATAAAAAATTCAATTTTATACACATTATGAGTTTGTTGTCCATTCACACATATTGTTTTGTGTCCTTGTCATACATATCTTATTTTTCAGTTTCTGCCACTAATGTCAAGGTTTGTCGCAAAATGTAAGAATTCTTACTCTATTTCACTGTTTTCTTTTATTTATTTGGTATTGATCCTTTGGCTTGTTACTAAATATGTTACAAATTTATATATATCCTTGAAAAGAACACTGAGAACACCACTGAAATTGTGTATTTCAGTGTTTTTGCATAATTTTACCCAAAGAAATCAGTAATCCAGGAACCCAGATGATTTCAGCTATGACTGGAACAATGGCGAGAACCGCAGTCAGTGGTTTTCCATACTTCCTCTGAAAGGGATCCATCATACTTATGTAATTGTTCTCCCTCATTGGCTTTGCAAAGAACAATCCACCTTTTAATAAAAATAAAAAAAGACAACTTGAGGAAAAAGTTTGGATATTAAATTTTTCTTGTAAAAAAATACTGAGAGTCTTACCAATAATAAAGGAAAGAGAGACCTGCAGAGGAACAAGAGCCCAGATTAGACCTTTGGTAGGATCATACACAGACTCTGCAACACCGATGATAAAGGCACCTCCAACCCAAGTAGCTGTGGCAGGAGATAAACATACACAAAGAAGCAATAACTAATGTTGTAAATGCTCTTCAAAGGAAACAGACCTAAAATATCAAAGTATCATGGATTGTTGTGAAGAAAGTAGTACATAGTACAATCAGTGTAGTTTACCTCAACTCACCTGTCATTGTAAATACTCCCAGTAGCAAGCTGACCCTGCGGTTAGCCAAAAAGGAAACTTCTACATGACTACTGAGTGTGCTTTTCTCCATGATTTTAGATTTCATGGACGCCCAGATGCCGGTTCCCAATACCAGCACATAGAAAGCTACCATCATTATCATCCCTGGTATATTGAGAGCCATCGTGGATCATGAACACTCTCTCAGGTGAACTAATTACTCAGCCTGAGTGAGCCCCAGCCTTTTAGCTTTTTGCATCAAATGCAGATAGTTTGGCTTGTGGGCAAATTAACAGTTATGGAAATAATGAGAATATGGAAATTGATGCAAGGGGACAGACCAGAACATATGGAAATCAAAATTTTGCATTTGTTTTACTCCAGTGAAGTTGAATGCTTTTTTATGACCTTGATAAGGTAAGAACAAGAAGGTTATTTTAGGTGAAATGTCCAACCAAAAGGCATAAATGGAACACTGAACAAAAACCCCGCAAACAAACACCCCCTTCCCATTGTGGCAAAATTCGAACACTTCAAACAAAAACTTCAGGTACAATGTCAAGGCAGGCAACTTACTTGAGGACCCTGAATTTTACAATTTTAACAAAAGAGAGTGGGCATCCTTCCTAAAAATAAATGACTGACTTGAAATAGCACCATCACTACTTTGGGAAACAGGGAAAGCAGTGTTAAGAGGTAAAATCATATCATACGCCACACACAAGAAAAAGAGACAGCCAACAGGAAACATACTTAGAACAAAAGACTAATGAACTAGAACATCAACGCAATAAATTCCACAGTATAAATACAAAATCTACGGAAATACAGACTACAACTGAATAAACACTTGAACAAAAAACCAAAAATCCCTCCAAGAAAGACTCAGACATGAAAACTTTGCATACAGTAATAAATCTGGAAAATACCTGGCCAACCAAATCAAACGAAACAAAGAAAAAACAACAATTACAACGATTATGAACTCAGCAGGGAAGCTTGTACATACACCTGAGGAAATAAATAAGAAGTATTTACACCAGTTTATACTCATCAACACACAAACCAAACCAAAAAGACATAGACACCTTCCTATGCAATATTCATCTGCCTCAGCTCACAGAAGACCAAGCTAATACTCTGGATCAACCATTTACAATTACAGAACTCCACCAAGCACTCAAACTCATGCCCAACAATAAATCACCAGGACCTGAAAGCTTCCCTGCTGAGTTCTATAAACACTTTTGGAATATTTTAGCCCATATATTTAATAGATTAACAACCAAAATTAAACAACAATCCAAACTTACCACAGACATGAATAGTGCTACAATCACTTTCTTACTAAAACCAGACAAAGACCCCACCTCCCCCTCAAGCTATCACCCCCTGTCTCTCCTCAACACTGATATCAAAATCATCAGCAAAGCCCTAGCATTACGAATTGAAACAGTCACTCCATCTATCATCCACTCAGACCAAACTGGGTTTATGAAAGGAAGACACTCATCAAATAACCTACACAGACTTATTAACCTTATCCATTACTCATCACACACAAACCCATTAACAGCCATATTATCACTTGACGCAGAAAAGGCATTTGAAAAGGTAAACTGGGAATTTTTATTTTCTACACTACAACAATTTGGTTTGGTTGAATCATTTATCCACTGGGTAAGGATATTGTACAGTATACATTAGGGCATTAACAGAAAAGCCGATTTGTCGACGTCAGTGGCACAAGTCGACACCCCACAGGAGGAATCGACAAGTCGTGTGTTTTTTCCCTCTCTCTCTCTCTCTCTCTCTCTCTCTGTGTGTGTGCTTGTGTATGGAATGCAATCGCTGCCTCTGATTGGCTTACACTGATACTTAAGCGGAGCAGACTCCGCGAGGAATGTCCGCAGTCATTCGGGCTTTCATAGTCGAGCGCATTTCCGCGTTGTAGTTTCCTGTAAAAATGTCCGTGAAAAATCTCCGCGATGTGAAAAATACATGCCGAGCAGTCACTGGTGTGCAGAGCGGAGTCCGCGCGGTCGTAAAATCTGAGCTTTGCGCGCACAGGGCTTGCGGACGTCCGCTTTGAGTTCGCGCGGACCTCTGCAGAGTCCGTTCCGCGTATGTTCAGCCCGATTATGTTCGGGCCTTGACAGACACACATCACATGTGTGGAGATACTTCACTTTCCTCCGCCATGTCAATGTGATGACGTCATCAAATGACTTGTCGACTCGACTTCGACTTTATTGACAGATAAGTCGACCTGAAAAAAATCAAAGTCGTTAATGCCCTAGTATACATCACCAATGGCCTCTATCACCACTAACGGAATAATATCACAACGTTTCACTTTGCACAGGGGCACTCAGCAAGGATGCCCACTCTCTCCATTTTTGTTCGCAATATTTATCGAATCACTTGCAGCAGTAAGAGTTTTAAGTATTTTCCATAACAACACTTTGGTCTCATTTCCTCATTTGGTTCAGAAGTACGGCATCAGGGAGAATCACTTTCTAGAATTTCTCCAGATTAAATCCTCAGTTAAAGAAAAAAATCAACATTACCTCATCCAACTTAGATCTCCCCCAACTAACATCGGACCTGATCAACATCTCTACCAGAAAAAAACTACTGTTCAAAATTTATAACATAATATCCACACCCAATCATTCAATAACCATCCCCTCAGAAAAATGGGAACATGACCTGCAGATCACCCCCGGTACCAACTTCTGAACCCAAATATGCAAAAACACATTTTCCATGTCCACTAATACAAACACACAACTCATTCAATTCAAAATTATTCATAGAGTACACTACACAGGAGAAAGAATGTTTAAAATGGGTTTTGTAGACACAGATATCTGCCCACACTGCTCACAAAACACCACAGACCATGCATGCCACATGGAACTGCACACCTATCAAACAATTCTGGCAGGACATCACTGACAACCCCTCTTTTTTTCTGGGCTGCCACATCCCACTCTCCCCCTCTCTCTGCTTACTTGGCAACATATCCACTATAAACCTCAACAATACATCCAGCAGAATACTCTCCATTGCCCTAACCATCACCAAGAAAACTACCCTCATGAACTGGAAAACAAGGAACAAAATCTCCATCACACTCTGGTAAAATCTACTAATCGAATACATATCAATGGAAAAATGATCTGCTTCTATCAAAAAACAAGCTTCTGATTTTGACATAACCTGGAACCCATTCATCAATATCCTCAATCCATAATACTCCCACCCCAATGCCACCTTCCCACTTACCAGCTTTACTGCCTGTGCACCACCCACAATACACATGTGAACCATCATTCAGAAACACCACACACAGACATTGCAAACATACGCCCAACAAATACATAGAAACCTACCCCTTTTGTTACTATTATATTCATTTGTTAAATGTTTTAATTTATTTGCTCTCTGGTCTTGCCCTGAAAACTGTTGTTGTGTTAGTGGTGCTGGCCCGGGGTCTTGCCAAGCATGGGAGTGGCACTGTTGCAGGGGCGGTGCTGGGCAAAGGATTTGATTAATAAATAGAAAATAAATTAATTAATAAATGACTTAATAAATAATAAAATCCCCTTATTTAATTTTTTGTTATTTACTTATTTACTTTTTTTCCTCTGAGATCCTATAGGTATATATACAAGACAGACATGTGTGGTTAATGTATACGTATTTTTAAAAAACAACAAAAAACAACAAAAACAAAACATCCAAACTCACTCACCGCCTAAAAATGTTCATCATCCCAATGTCACCCACACATCCACAGTCCTACACAAAGACACACACACACACACACACACACACACACACACTGAGGGGTGAAACGTATCAGCGAACACGCACACACTGCATTCACTGCGTACTTGATACGTGTACATTACATGTGCAGCCATCACCGTTTACTTGCTTCGCGTCCACTGCACGTGCATTATATATATGTATGTATGTATGTATGTATGTATATATATATATATATATATATATATATATATATATTTATTTATTTATTACACGGCTCTATTAAATGCTGTATTCTGATTGGTCAGTAGCGGCATTCTGCGGTCTGATATTACTGTGTAATGACCGCTGCTAGTAGCAACGGTCATTACACACAGTTGCTACGTAGCCCAGCGTTGCTAGGGTTGCTGCCCTGCAACACTGCAGCTGTCAAACAACTTCCGAGGGAAAAAACAAACCGAAGTGGCTGATTTTAACGGATGCCGCTGAAGAAAAAGAATACCTACGGACTTTCTCTGCCAAAAACAAAAGAAGACGGATTTGAATACACACTCGGCAGTCATGCTTAATGACATTTTACGTGAGTTTTATGCCTCGGTTCAGTCCACTAAGCCTGGGTGAGTACAAAACTTTCACCAAAAGTTGTCGAATCCGGTCGGTTTTAATGCACTTCGCAGAGGCAGACAACATTATTTATTTAACTGATAATTAGCCGTGTAATAAGCGGGATAATGTATAATGAGCCGGTGAATACTGGGAAAATAACTCCCTTCAGGGGTTCTATTCCCCTGTCGGGAGTTATTTTCCCAGTATTCACCGGCTCATTATACATTATCCCTTACATAATATACACGTATGTATGTATATGTGTATATATATGTATATATACAGTACAGGCCAAAAGTTTGGACACACCTTCTCATTCAATGCGTTTTCTTTATTTTCATGACTATTTACATTGTAGATTCTCACTGAAGGCATCAAAACTATGAATGAACACATGTGGAGTTATGTACTTAACAAAAAAAGGTGAAAGAACTGAAAACATGTTTTATATTCTAGTTTCTTCAAAATAGCCACCCTTTGCTCTGATTACTGCTTTGCACACTCTTGGCATTCTCTCCATGAGCTTCAAGAGGTAGTCACCTGAAATGGTTTTCCAACAGTCTTGAAGGAGTTCCCAGAGGTGTTTAGCACTTGTTGGCCCCTTTGCCTTCACTCTGCAGTCCAGCTCACCCCAAACCATCTCGATTGGGTTCAGGTCCAGTGACTGTGGAGGCCAGGTCATCTGCCGCAGCACTCCATCACTCTCCTTCTTGGTCAAATAGCCCTTACACAGCCTGGAGGTGTGTTTGGGGTCATTGTCCTGTTGAAAAATAAATGATCGTCCAACTAAACGCAAACCGGATGGGATGGCATGTCGCTGCAGGATGCTGTGGTAGCCATGCTGGTTCAGTGTGCCTTCAATTTTGAATAAATCCCCAACAGTGTCACCAGCAAAACACCCCCACACCATCACACCTCCTCCTCCATGCTTCACAGTGGGAACCAGGCATGTGGAATCCATCCGTTCACCTTTTCTGCGTCTCACAAAGACACGGCGGTTGGAACCAAAGATCTCAAATTTGGACTCATCAGACCAAAGCACAGATTTCCACTGGTCTAATGTCCATTCCTTGTGTTTCTTGGCCCAAACAAATCTCTTCTGCTTGTTGCCTCTCCTTAGCAGTGGTTTCCTAGCAGCTATTTGACCATGAAGGCCTGATTGGCGCAGTCTCCTCTTAACAGTTGTTCTAGAGATGGGTCTGCTGCTAGAACTCTGTGTGGCATTCATCTGGTCTCTGATCTGAGCTGCTGTTAACTTGCAATTTCTGAGGCTGGTGACTCGGATGAACTTATCCTCAGAAGCAGAGGTGACTCTTGGTCTTCCTTTCCTGGGTCGGTCCTCATGTGTGCCAGTTTCGTTGTAGCGCTTGATGGTTTTTGCGACTCCACTTGGGGACACATTTAAAGTTTTTGCAATTTTCCGGACTGACAGACCTTCATTTCTTAAAGTAATGATGGCCACTCGTTTTTCTTTAGTTAGCTGATTAGTTCTTGCCATAATATGAATTTTAACAGTTGTCCAATAGGGCTGTCGGCTGTGTATTAACCTGACTTCTGCACAACACAACTGATGGTCCCAACCCCATTGATAAAGCAAGAAATTCCACTAATTAACCCTGATAAGGCACACCTGTGAAGTGGAAACCATTTCAGGTGACTACCTCTTGAAGCTCATGGAGAGAATGCCAAGAGTGTGCAAAGCAGTAATCAGAGCAAAGGGTGGCTATTTTGAAGAAACTAGAATATAAAACATGTTTTCAGTTCTTTCACCTTTTTTTGTTAAGTACATAACTCCACATGTGTTCATTCATAGTTTTGATGCCTTCAGTGAGAATCTACAATGTAAATAGTCATGAAAATAAAGAAAACGCATTGAATGAGAAGGTGTGTCCAAACTTTTGGCCTGTACTGTATATATATTACACTGTATTCTGATTGGTCAGTCGCGGCATTCAGAGGTCTGATATTACTGTGTAATGACCGTTGCTATGTAGCCCAGCGTTGCTAGGGATGCTGCCCTGACAAGGAGATTCAGCCGTTGCCGGCAGTTTTTTTTCATGTCACATGTCATACGAAAATTATTATGAATTTCAATAGCATAAACTTGCCTGATTAACTGAAAACAATTATACAATAACGAAAAAAATAATAGCCTATCGAAAATATAAGTCAAGTAAATTGATCATCTGAAAAAAGCCCATTTTACTGCGCTGAGACTCACAGCGAGCAACTGACACTGAAGTGTCCCAAAATGCGTGTGACAGATCATCTGTTATAATACTTGCAGCTTTACATCAAAGAAAAAATGTGTTTCATGAAATTGTTATATTTTTAATGTAAACTGTAAATGTATGTCTATCTAACGTTTAGAGTGATTCCAGCATATGGTAGTCTGAGTAGACTGTTAGCATTGTGACTGAAAATATTTCCCCATAATTTACATGGACTATGAGATTTTTAAAAGGTATCAAACTATTTGAATGCATTTCAGAGTAGAGAGTTTCACCCTCCTGGTTACAGGCTGAGGTGGATTAAAATGAGGTGTGTTAATTCAGCACCATGGACAGCTCCACGGATTTATCATTAAACAGCGACCTGCTCCACCTCAACCTGTGATATCCATGGATTTGGGTCATTCAGTTTTAATTATTAATTAAAGCTGCAAGCAGCGATGAACGGGCCCTCGCACCTTCACGCAACTCGGGGGGGCTGGCAGAATGTCTTCTGACGTGTCAGTTCATTTCTGTCAAAGTTAGACATCGCATGCAGGAGTGACTTTGCATATCTTTGATACAGTGCTGAAATGACATATTTCACATTTTGTATCACTTCCTCTTTCCACTAGAGGGAGTTGGAGAGCGCAGTAATTATACATCATGTTTTTGTACATCAAATATACATCACAGCATTTAACTTTCAGATAAATCAAAAGATAAGTGTTTGAGACATACTTCCTGTCACCACTAGCTAACACTATGAGTATCAGGAAATATGGTCATATCAATGTTTTCAGGGCAGAACTAATATGAATCATCTGAAGTTTGATGGAGATCAGAACATTTACGGCAACAATATAGCAATTTCCTGTTTCATGGCGAGACCTCAAAATTAAACCCTCTGCAGCACGCATAGACACTAATGATATGTCATGTTTGTGTACATCAAATACACACCACAGCACTGAAATTTCAGGTGAATCCAAAGATAAGTGTCTGGTAAGAAGTACTTCCTTTCGACACTACGTGGCGCTATGATTATCAGGCAATATGGTAATGAAAATGTGTTCAGGGTGGGACTAATATGAATCATGTGAAGTTTGGTGGAGATTGGACCATTTATGCCAGAGCTACAGCAATTTCGTTTTTCATGGCGAGACCTCAAGATTCAACGCTCAGCAGCGGGCGCGCCATTCAACATTGGGCAAATCCTGTGATAACTTTTGGTCACAACGTAGTCATGCTTACATACACCAAGTTTGGAGCCAATCTGATTAAATCTGTAGGACAAGTTCGTTAATTTACAAGCCCTGGAAATGGGCAAAAACGCACAAAAGTGGCACAAGTAAATTCAAAATGGCGGACTTCCTGTTGGGTTTGGAGCATCACTCCAAGAGACTTTTTTGTACGTAATAGAGTGTCACAGGTGCCTACCAAGTTTCATACATGCAGGTCAAAGCAGCTTTGGGGGCTGCTTAATTGAAATGTTCTAGGGGGCGCTGTTGAGCCATCTTGGTGCATCAAAGCACAAAAATCACATCAGACAACAGGACTTGTGACCTGTGATGTGTATGTCACGTTTGGTGAGTTTTCAAGCATCCCTTGTCCCTTCAAAACATCGTGTTTGATGGTGAACAAGGAGGCGCCACGGTGACAGCGTTTGATGAAAACTAAAAAGCTTCATTTTTAAGCATCATCAAGGTCTAAGGACTTAGACCAGCAAGTTTGAGGTGGGTCTGATTAACCTGCTAGAAGCGGGACATCAAAGAATGTATAAAGTAGCTTTCTGTTGCCAGAAGGTGGCGCTATGGCGGTGATTCAAAATTCCTCTGTAGATGTGTTCAGGGCTGGACTGTCATCATATGTGTGAAGTTTTGGCAAGATATTCCCACGTGGAGTCAAGTTACAGCAACGTTTATCATCACGTCGAAACATCAAAGTTCGCCGCCAGGCCGTGGCCACGCCCTTCGACGAAAACTCACAGTTTCCACAATAAAGCATCATCAACATCTTATGACTTTTTTCACCAAGTTTGAAGTGGATCTGGTCAAGTCTGTAGGAGATGTAGATTAAAGTCTAAAAAATGACATTTCCCATTGCCAGTAGGGGGCGCTATGTTTATCTCTAATTATTGAGATGTAGATGTGTTCAGGGCGGGACTGTCATCAATCCTGTGAAGTTTGGCCAAAATTGGACCATGTATGCTGGAGTTATAAACTACTTCCTGTTTAGTGGCGAGACCCCTAACTTTGACTCCATCCCACGGTCACACGCATTGACGAAAACTCAAGCTTTTGATAACTTTTCATTTTCAAGGTCTTGGGATGGGACAGACCAAGGTTTGAAGTCAATCGGATGAAATCTCTAGGACTAGTTCGTTCATTTAGGACCCCTGGAAATGGCCAAAAATGCACCAAAATTACACAGTAAATTCAAAATGGCTGACTTCCTGTTGGGTTTAGAGCATGCCTCCAAAAGGCTTTTTTGTACGTCTCTGGGCGTTACATAAGCCTGCCGAGTTTCATACATGTAGGTTAAACTGGCTTCAGGGGCTGTTTCCTCAAAGTTTTGTAGGGGGCGCTACTGAGCCATTTTTTGGAACCCGCGCACGAGACCCTTAAAATATCAAATTTTTCACCAGTTCTGAGATGTGTGCAAAGTTTCATGAGTTTTCAGGTATGTTAAGCCTCCCAAAAACGCAATTCATTTGGAGGAATAATAATGATAATAACAATAATAATAATAATAATAATAAAAATTCCTTGCATTTCAATAGGGTCTTTGCACCGCTAGGTGCTCGGGCCCTAATTAAAGCTGCAAGCAGCGATGAACGGGCCCTCGCACCTTCACGCAACTCGGGGGAGCTGGCAGGACGACTTCTGACGCGTCAGTTCATTTCTGTCAAAGCTAGATATCGCATGCAGGAGTGACTCCGCATATCCTTGATACAGTGCTGGAATGACATATTTCACATTTTGTGTCACTTCCTCTTTCCACTAGAGGGAGTTGGAGAGAGCACAAATTATACATCATGTTTTTGTACATCAAATATACACCACAGCATGTAACTTTGAGATAAATCGAAAGATAAGTGTTTGATGACACCTACTTCCTGTTGCCACTAGGTGAGTCTATGAGTATCAGGCAATATGGTAATGAAAATGTGTTCAGGGCGGGACTAATATGAATCATGTGAAGTTTGGTGGACAATGGACCATTTACTCCAAATTTATAGCAATTTCCTGTTTCATAGCGAGACATCAAAAGTAAACCCTCTGCAGCACGCATAGACACTAATGATATGTCATGTTTGTGTGCATCAAATACACACCACAGCACTGAAATTTCAGGTGAATCCAAAGATAAGTGTCTGGTAAGAAGTACTTCCTTTCACCACTAGGTGGCGCTATGACTATCACGGAATATTGTCATATAAATGTGTTCAGGGTGGGACAAATATGAATCATGTCAAGTTTGGTGGACAACGGACCATTTACTCCAAATTTATAGCAGTTTCCTGTTTCATGGCAAGACATCAAAATTAAACCCTCTGCAGCACACGTAGACACTAATGATGTGTCACGTTTGTGAACATCAAATATAGACCACAGCATTGAAATTTCAGGTTAATCCAAAGATAAGTGTCTGATAAGAAAGTACTTCCTTTCGACACTACGTGGCGCTATGATTATCAGGAAATATGGTAATGAGAATGTGTTCAGGGCGGGACTAATATGAATCATGTGAAGTTTGGTGGAGATTGGACCATTTATACCAAAGCTACAACAATTTAGTTTTTCATGGCGAGACCTCGAGATTCAACGCTCAGCAGCGGGCGCGCCATTCAACATTGGGCAAATCCTGTGACAACTTTTGGTCACAACATAGTCACGCTTACATACACCAAGTTTGGAGCCAATCTGATCAAATCTGTAGGACAAGTTTGTTAATTTACAAGCCCTGGAAATGGGCAAAAATGCACAAAAGTGGCACAAGTAAATTCAAAATGGCGGACTTCCTGTTGGGTTTGGAGCATAGCTCCAAGAGGCTTTTTTGTACATAATAGAGTGTTACAGGTGACTACCAAGTTTCATACATGCAGGTCAAACCAGCTTTGGGGGCTGCTTAATTGAAATATTCTAGGGGGTGCTGTTGAGCCATCTTGGTGCATCAAAGCACAAAAATCACATCAGACAACAGGACTTGCGACCTGTGATGTGTATGCCAGGTTTGGTGAGTTTTCAAGCATCCCTTGTCCCTTCAAAACAACATCGTGTTTGATTGCGAACAAGGCGGCGCCACGGTGACAGCATTTCATGAAAACTGAAAAGCTTCATTTTTAAGTATCATCAAGGTCTAAGGACTTAGACCAGCAAGTTTGAGGTGGGTCTGATTAACCTGCTAGAAGAGGGACATCAAAGAATGTATCAAGTAACTTTCTGTTGCCAGTAGGTGGCGCTATGGCCGTGATTCAAAATTCCTCTGTAGATGTGTTCAGGGCTGGACTGTCATCATATGTGTGAAGTTTTGGCAAGGTATTCCCCCGTGGAGTCAAGTTACAGCAACGTTTATCATCACGTCAAAACATCAAAGTTCGCTGCCAGGCCGTGGCCACGCCCTTCAACGAAAACTCACAGTTTCCACAATAAAGCATCATCAACATCTTATGACTTTTTTCACCAAGTTTGAAGTGGATCTGGTCAAGTCTGTAGGAGATGTAGATTAAAGTCTAAAACATGATATTTCCCATTGCCAGTAGGGGGCGCTATGTTTATCTCTAATTATTGAGATGTAGATGTGTTCAGGGCGGGACTGTCATCAATCCTGTGAAGTTTGGCAAAAATTGGACCATGTATGCTGGAGTTATAAACTACTTCCTGTTTAGTGGCGAGACCCCTAACTTTGACGCTATCCCATGGAAGAGGAGTCCCCCGGAGCGTCTCCATACAGCTTCCTTTAGGAGCCTCCGACGCGCCGCGGAAGCCGATGTCCGGGATGGGAGTCGATGGGCAGGTCCTGCAGCCGCGGCACTCGGGTCCACAGGTGCCAGCGAGGAAGACGCGGATCCATCCGTGCAGGGCGCTGCAGGTGTACCACCGGCCGGCGGAGAGGGAGCCACAGCACCGTTAGATGCCAAGGCCAACTCCTCCAAGCGGGGAGCGGCTGGAACAGCACTGGTCGGCGGGGAAGAAGCCGCAGCGGCAGAGTCTGCAGTGCCAGCGTCTGGATCTCCGTCCGATGCCTGGGCGCTGTAGCGGTTTGACAGGCTGAGGCGCGGAGGTGAGGCGGCACAGCCAGGGCCTCTTTTACCCCTGCTGACCACCTCCACCCAAGACCACCGGCGACTCGGTGTTGAGCTGGAGGACGGTGGAGACCAAGCGCTGGGATCCCAGTGCACCGTGTCCTGGAGGGCCGCTGTGAGTGAGGCGATCTGGAGCGACTGTTCATGAGCCACCTCCTGGAGGGCGGTCAGCATGGAGGATTTGATGTTTAGCTCACCAGAGAGCCGGCGAATGTCCTCTTTCAGGTCAGAAATCTTTTTGTCTGCTTTTACAAGCTGGGGGTCCACATAGGCATGCATAGATGTAGCCATATATAGGCTATGCTGGCGGAAGTTTTCCCACCTGTCAAGCAGGCCGTGTCTAGCTGTTAAAACCCCTAATGCTTGGACATCCAGTGATTTAAAATAACGTCCAATTAAATGAGATAAATAAAAACAAAAATAAAAACAACTGATGTCCAAGCAGATAGCTTAAAAGTCACTCCAAAGCTAAAATAAATCAGTTTAAAATCGCGGGTTAGGGAGAGCACAGACAGGCAGCTACAGACGCCGACACATGCGCAAAGGAATCCCTCTAGTTTTCCCTCCAAAACAGCGTCTCTTTTCCTCCAAAAACAGTAAAAACTTAAAAACTTACAAACTCATGCGCAGGGACTCCAAAAGTGTGTTGACTCAGATCAGGGTGGGTTGGGGTCCGGTAGAAAGCGGGACTTACCGGCGTGTAGAGGTGAATGAGTGTCCGGGAGAAACCAGGAGTTTCGCCAGGTAGCTGCAGTCACTCCGGTGTCCAGAAAATGGCACAGAAGGTGTAAAAAGGCTTCTGGGGTGGCCGAAGTGTTCATGGGGACTTTCACTCTCAGGCAGGCAGTATCATTGTAGTTAATCCAGTTGTAGAGCAGAGAAAAACTAGATTGTTGCTAAAAGTTAGCGAAACTCTAATGAAGTTTGGGGTGCGGCTGTGTCACCAGTCACCCGTGTCCAAAAAGCTCAAAATCCGCCGATCAAAAACACGAGATCGGCCATCCGGCCACACGAACAGACTTTAAACAAATAAAATCATTAAAAGTAGTTCATTAGACGTGGCATAAAACTGGTTTAAAGTTATAAATTAAGAGCCGAGGTGACGGAGGACGCCAACTCAAGCAGGAAGCGGAAGGCGGCAAAACTCTGGGTCCTCTGCAAACTCTGACACCGCTAGGTGCTCAGGCCCTAATTAATAGCGTAATAGGGTATGGGCGGATTAAAACCAGCGGACCTCTGTGTTATACTTTCCCAAACTATAGGCTTTATTGTGTGTAGAACCACTTTCTAACTCTTAACTCGCCAATAATGTGCTGAGAAAAATGTTTGAAGTCCACAAAAAGTAATTTATTACAAAAAAGGTCAACAAAACAGGTTAATTTTCTGTAAAACATTTTTTTAAAGATGTGCACTCCACAGACAGAAAGCACCGCATGGAGCGAGGTTTTTGAGCGTGCTCGGCTTTCAGTTATAACTGACAGGACTGCAAATATACCAAAAACACTTAAGATGTCATACTTTAAAACAAACTCTCAACTGGTCGGATCAACGAGACCCTCCACTTAGGCTTGTGGTGCTGGTCTGACCTGGCCATATGCAGTGGAGGTTCCAGCGCTGAAACACCAAGCGGCTCACAGCGTGACAGACGCCCACACACACAAAGCTGGAAAGCGGGAGGACACTCCTAATTCCCCAGTCCTTAACTAACCTCCACCCTACCCCTGGAACTTCTCCACCTATGCTGGCTGTCTTCGCCCCCCCCTCCCGGCCGTGAATGCAATAAAGGTGGCTTCGTCGGGCACTTTACAGCAGCTCCGCTTCCCAGAGCCAAACTGTCGCTCGCTCGGATCTCCTTTCTCAGTTCATGCCCTGCAGTCAAGTCCAGCTGTGTATGATCAGTCCAGAGTCTCTGTCAGATCCACAGGTGAACACATTGTCTTTGATTACTTGTTGCCATGGCAACCGGTCCGCTCAACCCCAGTTCATTAGCCTGCAATATGAGTAAATGTTGGACGGTGATTATAAATTCCTCCAACATGGTGCAGGGAAACTATTTTTCGGATCGACCCAGGAGCAGTAGCATCGCTATGCTAACTAGCTGGCTATGCTAATCAGACGTGCGTGCGTAGACACGTCATGTAATCACAGGGGTCAAAAGTGTCAGCTGTTGAAGCAACAACGCGTTGTGTTACGGACGTGTGACACGTAGCATCGCTATGCTAACGAGAATTGCGGTATAATACTCTTAATTATAACAGCCAGCTTATTGAAAAATGTTGGGTAAGTTAATTGGACGGACCAGGCCGGCCAGTCCCGGACATAATGTGCATGGGCTCGGGCCGAGTCGGGCTGGATTTTTTGGGCCCGATCTAAGCTCTATTAGCCGCTCTCGTGGAAAGGGGGTCAGTTCCGAGGAACCCACATCCACTCGCACCCCTAGTTCCGACGTCTATGCCCACGATGCGCGATGTGGGCAGCCGGGTCCAGCCACAGCTGCTACTGCTGCCAAGTGCTAACGGCTGCTAGCCCCGCCTGTTGGAAAGAGTGTGGGACATACCACTACTAGGAATGGGAGAGGGCGACTAAATCTTTTAAGATTTAAGGATGTCTGAAAAGCTGTTTCCATAAACAGTCAAATTCACAAAAGGGCAAAATGCGAAAGAAAAATGTCAACATACAGATGGAGGTTTGCAGCATTTAGGATCCAATTCAATAATAGGCTATATATTCACAATTAGGCTGTTGTAGCCTATATATTATCTTAGTTAAATATTTTTAAACCACAGCCAGACATCGAGGGTGGTCAGTAGCTCTGATTTGTGAGGATAAAATGAAGATAAAAAAAAATCACACTTGTGTATATGCACGCGTACGTCTGCTGCGACTTGATTCATTTATTCATTCCACTTCTTGCGAAGCACACACACACACACACGCCTACCTGCACGTGTAAACTATGGAGACAGACAGTTTGCCAAAGTAATTTGACGCGTTCAGGCGTTAATGATGTGTACATACACTATGTGTGTGGGGGATTCACAAGCACACGCAAGTGTAGTGTATGTGTGGCATTTGTAGTGCACTGTGCACGCGTACTGATAAGACGTGTGAGCGCACAACGCCTGTGCGTCATGTAGCGGGCATGTGTGTAACACTCGTGTCTCCATAGTAACCCTATGTAAAATGTAGGCGTGCGCTCACGCGGTTTGATTAGATCTGATGTGTCCTAAGTAGGCGCAAGTGACGCGTTGTAGTGTGGTTGGTTGAAACGTTTGACCCCTCATACACACACACACACACACACACACACATACTGCAGAAGGTTGAAGAGGTGCTTACACAGAATTCCATCACTTCCTTGCCTGTCAGTTGGTGCTCCAACAGCAGGATAGCCTCGCAGTAGTGTCGGAAAGCTGTGGCTGCCGTGTGGGGGATGCAATCGCCGCTGAGTAGTCTTTGCTGGATGTAATCTATGTCCGTCTTTTCAACGGTGAGGACATCCTTCTTCTGAGACCTGTTGTAAAAGTCACCGAGGTAAGACAGTGTAGAAAAGGTGAATTAGTCATAGTCACTACATCAGTGCAACTCACAGTGCGGTGGTAATAAGATAATCGTACCTCTGAGTTGGCGGAATTGTCGGGCAGATTTGAGGGGGGTGTTGGTCATTATGAATCCCCGACTCTGAAGGCGGAGGCACAGGGCAACACAGGATGCTGCATCCTTGCAAAATTCCTCCAGCTCTGAGAAGTCCCACACCCTGCCCTCTGTGGCAAACACATTCTGGGAGGCAATTGCCCTGGATGCTTCTTGCTCCCTTTCCTCTTGGGTGTTGGTTTTCATGCACACCCTCTTCAGATGTGTAGAAATGGCCTTTTGGGGCTTCTTGCACAGCAGGCAGTAGGTGCCCGCCCCCCCCCCCAAATTTGTGGCCCTTGCGATTCCAACGGTTCCTGAGATAGGCTTCTGTCAGAAGCTGCTATAATCTGCAGACTATAGCAAGTTCTGACACAAGCGATTGGACATGGTTCTGTGGTCGATAGAGGCATGGGACCTTGAGCTTTGAGCTTGAGAAAAGGTGTGCATGGAAAAGAAATTGATGCAACACAACTGCCTCTGTTAACAAGACATGCACAATGCTTACTCAGTATGTAGTGAATCCGCTGCCTCAGTTGAAAGTCCCTCCACTTGTGGTAGTAAGGCCGGTAGTCTGGAAAACCAGCGTTTATACACATCTCTTTCGAAGGCGGGTCACCACTTAGTGTTACAGGGAAGACCCTGCAATAAGCATCCCAGTCTTGCATGGACGTGGAAGCAGTTGGCAACGATGCACTGCACAGAAAAACAAAAACAAAACGGATCCATCAAACTCTGCTGCTGAAACTTGCAATGGGTGTTTACTTCAAGCAATAGTTGATTTATTATAATGCATACCTCGCCTGTCCTGGGGTTGGCTGTCCTGTCAGCAAGTCTGATTGTGAAGCTGACACTGCCACAGCATCCTTGGATTCAGAGGGCAAATACCTGTGATTTACATGTGTGTAGACCAATTACACAGCAGTTCAACACAATGAAAAAAACAAACAAACCGCAATGTGTCCTAGTCTGTTTGATTGCTACGAGTCCAATCAAAGCCTTGAAAGATTCATAGAGCATGCTTTTGATGTAGTAATGCTGATCACTCACCTGGACTTCAAACGTTGCAAATCCGATGCAGGGTTGGACAATGGGACCCCACCTTCTCTGAGGAAGAACTTGCCCTTGTCAGTCTTGTCACCTCTTTGATTTTTCAAGGAAATTGGCCTGATGCTGTTGAAGTAGCATTCAAGGCACTCCAGAGAAATGAAGAAAAAAATAATGATTATTACATAAATCCATCCACCACATACGTATAAAAACTTACCCACAAGAAGAATACGTGTTGAGAATGAATGACTTACTCCCGCTTCTTGTTCAGTTAGCGTGATGCCCTGATGCCGTGCTGTGGAACTCAGCTGGATCCAAACACCGTCTTCGACCTCCTTTCGGTAAATCCAGTCCTGTACCTGTGTATATGAGTGTAGGACCATGGTGAAACTGTTCCAACTTAAAGTAGTGCAGAGTTACCGATATTTGTATTATTATTTTACACATATATATATATATATATATATATATATATATATACACACACACGCACACGCACACACACACACACCCATATCCATCTGTTAGTATTCATACAGCTTTGCAGTATACTATATGTGTATGATTAGGGGGTCTGTTTCCATAGCATGGATGCTATTGAACCAGGAGTAGAAATTCCTCAGTATTGGAGGGGATACCCGGAACTTCTTGAAGCGTCTGAGGTGAAACAGTATGCAGCACCCAGGTCAGGCCATCAGTGATGTGGTCACCATGGAACTTGAAGCTATCTCATCCACTCCACTGAGGACCCATTGACGTAATGGCACTTACTTCTTCCCAAAGTCAACTATCAGCTCCTGACTTGGCAATAAAACATCAATAAATTAACTTGTTGGATGTGTCTTTTATTGTTTACATGTGGATTAAGTCCATACCAGCTTACTGATGAAGATACACTTTTCTCTGGATGAGACTGATCACAGTATGTATAGCAGAAATGTAGCTCAATGTGATAAAAAGATCTTTGTAATTCCACATTCAAGTCCAAACACTGGACTGGAAAGACTCCATTTGTACTTGTTTATAAGAAAGTTGTTGAGGGACTTGTTTTTGGGGCAGAAGCGAGAGAGAATGTTCAAAGAGGACACCTCAAGTGTCTCCAACTCATTAGCTTAGGCAGATAGAGGTTTGCTTCAAAGGTTAGAGGATCTGGGTTCAATTCTCAGATGATCTGTCTGTTTGTTTTTGAAGCTGATGTCTGAAGGAAAAAATTAAAAACTGTAAAGAACACCAACAAAATGTCTCCAGCCTGATAGCTCAGGGTATTAGATAACTGGTTGAAAATCCTGAGGTTGTTAGTTCAATCCTTATTGAGGCTCAGTGAATTTTAAAGGCCAGTGTCCTGAGGAGAGACAGGCTCTGTGAAACACATGCTGTGTGTATGCTTGAGTAGCTCAGGCTGTTTGAAAGCTGATTGAAGAGTTTGAGGTTGAAAGTTCAAGCCTTATCCAGGGCAGGTGAATTTTAAAGTACAACACCCATATTTAAGTCCACCCAGAAAAAAAACCTCCCTATGCAAAGGGTGTTTGGTGACATGGTGGGATTGTCAGTGGCAATAAGGTGCAAGTGGCCCCTAGCATGGGGGTACCTCATCCACAGGCAATTGGGCTGTGTCTCCCCACAGTAATTCACAGTGGTACCCCCAGCTGGCTATCATTTCAGGAAAAAGGTCTTGCACTGCCACTTTATTGGCATACTATACTATGACTTTAAAAGAAAAAAAAAAGATACTATTCTTTGACATTCAGTGTCTCAGATCAAATAGCTCAGAGTGAATGAAGACTGATCAAGACCTGAGACCTGAAGCTGTGAGATCAATCCTCATGAAATACACATCATGCACGTCATGTCAATTAGCTCAGTGTGATGAATGCGGGTCAGAAAATCTCAGCCAACTTTGATTAATTTATATCTTTATTCCCGTATTTATTTATACATTTACAAATAGTTGCAACACATACAGGTGTAACTCTTACAACATATGCATGTGCATGTATGCCTACAATGACTGCATGTGCAGCTGTGTCTCAGATCAGATCAGTGTGAAATGATATTGGTCAAGAAACCAGAATTTAAGGGTTCAAATCTTATGACATTCACCTTATTTAGATTTGTTTATATGTGGATTTATTTATTCCTGCATCTATTTATACATATTTAAAGGTTTGCAGCATACACAGGTGCCACTCTTACATCACTTACATATATGCCTAAAACTACTACAAATAAAGAGTCAAAACCTCTGACAAACCAACAACCAACAGCTTAAACCAGATAGATCAGTAGCATAGAAATGATTTTGATGACCAGAGGTTGCAGGTTCAAATCTCATAAGGTGCAGATCATTTGCTCATTCATACAATTATCCTCACATCTATTTATACATTTCTAAATGTTTGCATCACATACAGGTGTAAATCTTACAACATGTGAATCTACATGTATACCCACAATTACAACAAAGTGAAGAGGGCAGAAGTACAAAAGAGAGCAATGGCAGTACCTCAAATGAGATAGCTCAGTGTGGAAGGACACTGATTAGGAGACCAGAAGATAAGAGTTCAAGCCTTTTAAGATGAAACTAATTAAAATTTGTTTATTTCTGGAATTATTTATTTAATCCTGTATTGATTTGAGCATTTGTCAAATGTTTGCATTGCACACAGGTGCCACTCTCACAACATTTATATAGAAACATAAAACTAAAGTAAAAAAGTCAAAATTTCTAACACACTCTCTTTATTAATCTGATCATATAGCTCAGAGGTGTTGGTGATGGTTTTGAATACCAGAAGTTTTGAGTTCAAGCCTTATGTGCTAATAATTTTGACATCAAGTACCCAAAATGAATAAGTGGTACTACACAAAGAAACAAATGTAAAATGTGTAACATTGAATAGCTCAGCATGATAGACCGCTGGTCAATAGACCAGAAATTGTGTGTTCAATTCTTATGAGTTGCACTTTATTTTGAAGTCCAACACTTAAAATGAAGGAGTCAAACATGCAAACAGAAGGGTTCCTGTGGTGAAATCTGGTAACAGGGCAATGATTGTGAAGATGCAGAGATACATGGCAAGAGAGGACATTTTACGGATTTCGAGGAAGGAAGGTCTGCTGGAGTTTCATGGAATGAAGATTCGGATTTTTCCTGATTTGACGTCGGATATGGCTAAAAAGCGGGCCCGCTTTCGTGAAGTAAGAGACAGACTGAGGAGCGCAGGTGTGAAGCATGGCATCATTCATCCGGCTACACTGATTATAACTTTCAAGCTGTCAGACAGACATAGGTTGTTCATATGTAGGAAATCCTTTCAATATCGAGGCAGAATTCATTCGCAATGCCTTACGCCGGGAGAGGATCTTCAGACCCCATTTAAATGTGCTGTCGTTTCCCAAATGAATATCTGTTTGAACGGTACTGATTCAATTCGATTTTATTTATTTATTTATTTATTTATTTTTTTGAGACATGTTCGAAGTCCTCATTCGCGGTCATTAAAATCTCCAACTCACAGTATGCCATAAAAAAAATTCACAAAAAAGTACAGTATGCCACAAAATGCCATAAGAAGAACAGTGTGATGTAAGAATACTATTTATGGCATTCTGTACTTTTTATGGCATACTGTACTTTTTATGGCATTTTTATGATATTCTATACTTTATATGACATTTTTATAGCATACAGTACATTTCTATGGAATTTTTATGGTAGGCTACTCTGGACATTTGTACACTGACATTTGTATGGCATTCTGTACTGTCTATGGCATTTTTATGGTGTATTGTACATTTTTGTGAGTTTTATGACAAGTTTTCAAAGTTTTGTGTCCGACTTCATCCCGACTTGCTCTGACGTAGGCTATTACAAAAGTGGACAGCGATAGAATCGCGAGAGCAAGGTGGTCGCAGTTTTTAGAGCCAGGCGGTGCATGGTGCAATTGCTCTCCACAGACTGCAGAACCCAGGGCATGATGGGAAACGCCTGGCTCTCACCTGATCTAACAGCTGATTGGTTTTGATGTCGACTCAACAATATGACATTTTAGATAAACTTTCAATTTTTGTTGAATTACAGATATTTCAATTTTATTTGTCTGATTTGAAGGTTTATTTTGTGAACAGAAAACATGTTGTGTGACTGATGGTGAAGTTTAGTTGTAACAGACTAAATACATTCATCATAAGCTATACAGAGTCTATTGTATATTAACATTGGACTGTTTTAGTTATTTAAGTAGTAACTATTTAACACCACAAACACAGGATTCTTAAAATAACCCATGTACAGATGTGAAGCCCTTACTATATCTAACTGATCTGTAATGAAAGCTATTGTCTTGTTTTTTTTCCCCTCTGAAAATATGAGCCTTATTGTCAAACACGATTTATTTAGCCTGTGTCTGCTCCGCAGCAGCAAACTGATATGATGCTGATTCCCATGAAAATTAATGTAAAATGGAGGTTGAACCATGAACATAAACTACAGATCGCCTGTAAAGCATTGCCATGATCCTACACACTCCCACACAGTGGGTGGCAGTATGCACCTGTAAAGTTGATTCGCGATCCGCCATTAAACACACAGAAGTTGACCCCAAAGAAGGGGTTAATAGACGTCATCGTGACGTACATGGTACACAAGGAAGTGGGTTGTAACATGTCGCTAACACATTCAAGCAGCTACATAGCTTTAATTTGCAGCTTGTATGAAGAACATTAGCGACACTTTGAGTTCCCCTGACTGAAGCGTTAGACAACAACACTGTATAAACAATACTTACTAAAGAGGCACGTGCAGGCGGTTCGTGAACATGTCTACAGGTTATCCCACACCTGTTTACTCCCATGCTGGACGAGGAGACTTCAGAGACGTTTACGAGCCGGCGGAGGACTCTTTTCTCCTGATAGACGCCCTGGAGAAAGACGCAGACAGGCTGCAGCTGATGAGGTTAGACTCAGCTCACTCACCTGGTGCTCCTGAACGCATCACATACAATCACAATCCCCCCCAAAATTTAGACGCTGTGTAAAACGGAAATAAAAACAGAATGCAGTGATTTGCAAATCATTTTGATCTAGAGGTTCACCACTGTGTGAAAAACTGTGTGGGCAAGCAGTCCAGCAGTTTAACAACAACTTTTGTCAATGCACAGTTGCAAGGAATTAAAAAAAAAAAGATTTTACCATCTACAGTCTGTAACATCAGTAAGAGATTCAGATAATCTTGAGAAATATCTGCACCCGAGGGCCAAGGCTGAAAATCAACACTGGATGACCATGACTATGATTTTTTCTGCTTGTTCTAGCCCGTGTGTGTGTTTGGAGGTGGGCAGTGGCTCAGGAGTGGTGTCAGCTTTTCTGGCATCAGTGGTTGGACCTTCAGCTCTGTATGTGTGAGTTAAATAAATATTTTTTTCCTCCATATCCAGCCAATAAAAATGGGCTTACTTGTTGCAAATGCAGTGAGAAAATCTATAAAATATAATCTTGAATATATGTTTGTGTTTCAGCTGCACTGATGTGAATCCTGCAGCAGCACAGTGCACAGCAAAGACAGCTTCTTGTAACAACGTTTCATTGCAGCCCATCATCACATCCCTGGTGAGACTTGTGAATTCACATTTTAGGTATTTGCATGCTTTTAATGTAAGGGTTAGACTCCTAAAAGCTGCTTTCCTTTTAGGTGGAGAGTCTTCTGCCTCGTTTAAGTGGGAAAGTGGATGTTCTTCTCTTCAACCCTCCCTATGTGGTCACACCTTCAGAAGAGGTGGTTCAGCTCTGTACTGCAGCTATTCTTCACCTCACAGATGAGGAGCATTTGATCAATGTGCGCTTTTCTTCTAGGTTGGCAGCACAGGTATAGAGGCTGCCTGGGCCGGCGGGAAGCGAGGACGAGAGGTGACCGACAGATTGCTGCCTGTGGTGGTGCAGTTACTGTCTAGTAAAGGGTTATTCTACCTCATTACCATCGCTGAGAACGATCCAGGTGAGTTTACCTATGTCTCTTAAAATATTTTCAGTGCAGGAAACAGTCTTGTCATTTTCCTTTAATCAACAGAGGAGATCATCTGTTTACTGGGCAAATGTGGCTTGAGGGGAGAGTCATGCTTGTCGACGAGAGCTGGAAATGAGAGGCTGTCCGTCCTGCGCTTCCAAAGGACGTGACAAACATGGACCTCTCCTGACAGGATTACAGGACCTTTGAACTGACTGGGAAACAGGACAGTATTTCCTACAAGAAAGAAAACTGCAAGAGATTCACCAGAGTTGGTGTAAAGAACATTTTCTGATTATAGTGATGCACAAAAAAGCACAGCTTGAGTAACAAACTATTTTGTTTTGTGTGACAGAACTAAAGTGCCTCTGATGACCTCAAATGACCACTTGTATATCAGTGATTTACCCCATGTTATGTTGAATTAGTGAAGAACACTTTGTTTTTCTCACATGACTCAACAGTGAACGAAGAATCCAAAAACTGAGAAAATTCTTGATGAACTGAAGTTAAAGGTGTCCGTATTGAACAACAGTGAAACTACATCAGAACATCTCTTTACAAACACTCACACAACTCGTGTGGTCTCGTTTAGCCAGACGTATGCTCAGTATTTCCTAAACAAACCTAAATATTTTAAACTGCTCTCCTCAAGGCTGGACTCCATCGACAAAAATAGTAATTTTATCAAGATAAAAATGGGAGGTTAAAGGGTTGGTTCGGATTTTCTGAAGTCCAACAATAACACAAACAAAGTAACCCGTCAAGGCAGTGGGAGACCAACAGCTCCCATGTACAGCGAGGTAAAGTAAGTGTTTTTGTCAGTGGAGTCTGGTTTGAAGAAGGCTGTGGGTTTGTGACTGGATAATTGAGACTTGGATTATACTGCAATTAACATTAACAGTCAAACATACAGTGTGAAAATTCCAAGCACTGACCATCCACCACATCTGCAGTTTTTCAGGGACTTGATCGTTATTTATATGATGTCACCTGACTTTGGTCTTAACGTTCTGTACCAAGTTATTTAGGATTTTTCGACATATACTACGATTTTTTAAATTAGTTATACAGTACAAGGACTTCATTTATTTATTTTTTTAATGTGTTGTCTAAAGGAGCAAGAGAAAACCTTCAAAGAGGTGCCTTCAAGTGTCTCCAGCTCATTAGCTCAGGGAGACAGCGGACCGGTTTGAAGGTTGGAGGATCAGGGTTCAATTCTCAGGTGAACTATCAGTCTGCCAGCTGCCCAAAGATTTGGGTTCGAATCCTGTCTGTTGTCAGTACCTGGAGCAAACCAGATAGTCCTTCAGTAGTGGGGGCGGGAGGGGGCAGTGTTTGTGCAGAGGTACAAATGAGGGGTTATGCAACAAAATACCAAAACAGGCTCAAAATTTCAAAAGAATTTTGAGATGACACTACTTGGCTAAGCTTTGGGCAGGTCAGTAAGTGCTGTTGTGACCACCTGCCAGAATAAAGTTGTTAAACTTTCTTCTTAAATGGATGCATTATTATTATATTGACACTACATGTTGAATATGCACATCAATATCCATTTAAGAAGATATATGCTATAATGTGACTTTTGTTCACCATACTATAGTATGACTTTTTAAAAACATTTTTTGACATACTACACCATGACTTTTCTTACACCTGCTGCACCATGATTTTTTTGTACCTGCTACACTATGACTTTTTCACCCCATACTTTCAAGGTGACTTTGAGCTGTTGTTTTTTTTTAAAAAATACCATAATATGACCTCTTTTTAACATACTAAACTATGACTTTTTTCTACATGCTATGCTGACTTTTTTAAATATACAATACTATGATTTTTCTTAACAGTTTTTTAAACATAGATACTGTGAATATTTTTTTTTTTAAATATACAGACTTTTTTCAATGAACTTCAACTATGACATTTATTTTTTTCAACATTTTTTCAACATATTATACTATGAGCATTTTTTGGCATAATATTCTATGTTCTATTTTACAAAAAATATACAGTACTTTTTTGACATACTTTACTGACTTTTTTCAACCTGCTATTGTTGACATAATATACTATGGCTTTTTCGACATAATATACTATGACTTTTTTTAAATATACGATGCTATGACTTCTTGACAGTTTTTGAAACATACTTACTATGAATGTTTTTGTTTTTGTTTTTTTTTTTAACTTTTTACTAAAACATACATACTACGTTTTTTTCAACATTCTTTACTATGCCTTTTTGAGTTTTATTTACATATCATACCATGACTTTTTTCAGTCCTCCCCGTTGTTGGTACCTGGAGCGGTCCAAACAGTCCCGGAGTACCGGGGCCAGGAGGGGAGAGTGTCTCCATTTCTCAGAGGCACAAACAAGGGGTTATGCAACAAAAAAGACAGAACCAGCTGATTTAACTGAATAATCTAAAAGTGAGAGTAAATCCCTAAACAAGAAGAATCTGGAGACTTGCAACTAAGTAAAAGGGCCCACAAACAACATGGACAAAAGGTAGAAAATAACTAAAAGGATGCAAAAACAAAAGAGCTGAAGCAAATACACTTTTACTGAAGAAAGTTGAACCACTTTAGCCTGCTCTCAATTCATCTCCAGTCTCTTTAGTTATTGCATCCTTTCAGTTTAATTCTATTTTCCATACTGTATTGAAGGTTTTTCACTCTTGTGCCCTTAGTTGCAAGTTTCTGCATTCTTTATGCCTTTCAATTAAATATCAGCTGGCTGTGGTTCTTTGTTGCAGAACCTGACCTGAAAAAGTTGAGAAAAGACCCACACCTTATTGCCACGGTCAATCCCACCATACCACTGAGAACCCTTTACACTGGTATCCTTTCTCTAGGCACATTTAACCTTTTCATTTCGGCATTGGACTTTAAAATTCATTTGACTTGGATAAGGATCAAACCAATTATCTCAGGACATCCAAACAGGCATGTAGCATTGTGAGCTATTGGAGTTCACACCTCCACTGTGTTTCACAAAGCCTTTCACTCTCTCCTCTGGACATTGGCCTTTAAAATTCACTCTTGTTAAGGATTGAAGCCCCAGCCTGCCCGACAATAACTCCCTCAACAAGAATACGTTCCTTATAAACAGGTACAAAATGATGACTTTTCAGTTTAGGGTTCAGACTTGAACATGGAACTTCAGGTATTACAAAGGTCTGTCTATCACACTGAGCTACCTTACTGCTACACATACTGGAACATAAATCTCATCCAGAGTACAGTGCATCTTTAGCTGTAATCTGGTTTGACCTCACACTTCCACTGTTTTTCATGAAGCCTTTCGCTCTCTCCCCTGGACAGCAGCCTTTAAATTCACTGAACCTTGACAAGGATTAAAGTTAGAACCTTGGGACTTCCAATCAGTCAATCAGTTTTATTTATAAAGTCCTCACAAATTACAATTTGCCTCAAAGGGCTTTACAGCATTAGACATCCCTCCGTCCTTTGGACCCTCACAGCGGATAAGGAAAAACTCCCCCCAAAAAACCCTTTAACGGGGGAAAAAATGGTAGAAACCTCAGGAAGAGCAACTGAGGAGGGATCCCTCTTCCAGGACGGACAGACGTGCAATAGATGTCGTACAGAACAGATCAACATGATAAATTAACAGTAATCCGTATGACACAATGAGACAGAAAGAGAGACAGAGAGAGACCGAGAGAGATGCAGGACAGACGGTAATGACAGTAGCTTACAACAACATTAATTTAAGTAATAATATTATAATTATAGTTCTGGTTACTGTGGTACAATATGTTGTAGGTATATATTTATATATTAATAAATGACAGTATATGTATGTGACAATAATCATGTGTATATAACAGTAGAAGTATGACTAATGATAACAGCAGCAGCAGGAGGCATCAGGCAGGACCACGGCAGCAGCACAACCACACACGTCACATCATCCAGGCACCGCTGCAATACGAGTTAACCTGAGAGACAGTGGAGCACAAAGGCTCTGGAGAAGAAGCCGAGTTAGTGACATGCAGTAGAGCTCTAACCTTCAAACCAGTCCTCTATCTCCCTGAGCTAATGAGCTGGAGACACTTGAAGTAGCCTCCTTCAATAACTTATCTCAAAGAAAAATTCATAGTATGTGTAAAAAAAAAAAAAAAAAAAGTAAATAACTCTGTACAGTATGTTGAAATTTAATCCCTGAAGAACTGCAGATGTGGTGGGTGGTCCAAAAAAACCCTCATAAAATGTCTTGGTACAGTATGTTGAAAAAAGTCATAGTATTATTATCAGTCCTCCCCAACACTGTCGCCTGGGTTGACAGTTTGACTGCAGTTCACAAGCAGTGACACGTATCAAAGTCACTTCAATCACCTTTCTTTCCCATTCTGATGCTTGGTTTGAACTTCAGCAGGTCATCTTGACCATGTCTACATGCCTAAATGCATTGAGTTGCTGCCACATGATTAGCTATTTTCCCTTAATGAGCAGTTGAAGAGGTGGACCTAATAAAGTGGCGGGTAGCTATATGTGCATGAAAGAGGTGTTCATTTTAGATGAGTACAATTAATTTTTCAACCAGTTATCAAGATGTGCTCTTAATAATTAAAGGATTAAAGAGGGCTTATCTATTCTAATAAACAGGAGGTGTTTCCCTGCCTCTCCTCACATGGGGGCAGTATTGGATGTTGCAAGATCAATATTACTGGCATTTACACAAGAGTTGTATCTGCATTGTAAATATATTAAAGTCATGTAAATGTTTGATGTAAACAATGAAATGAAAAAGCTTAGCTTTCACCAGGGGGCCTAATATTTTTGTTTGAGGGCCAACCATTTATTTTTACTGTAAGCAGGTTTAAAAACGAATCACAGCTTTTTTGCCTCTTCTTCACACTGTCTGGCCTAAATTCTGAGTTGTTTATGTGACTTGAATGGTGGATTTTCGCATTTTTGTCAGAGGGTAGTGGAGATAAAAATAAGAAACCAGGGAAGCCAGGTTACCGACAGAGGGCCAAGCACACCCCAATGATGTAACAGCATCTCCCGTCTTACCACAGATGGTTGAGAAAGGAAGACGTCTCACCCTGTAGCTTTTTCTTGTTACAGCAATGGTCCTCACAGTCTCAGGCAGATTACAGTTAAATGTAAAATGTTACAAAAATAGAGATATTCAGTTTGGCATGATATGCAACAGAGAAAATCAGCAAATTGTCACATTGTCACTGATCATCAAAATTAATTTTCTCTTGTGACCAGGCTTTAAATGACACAGTTGTTTGAGCACACTGTAAAATACACTGCTCAAAAATATTAAATCTTTCCATTTAGGAAGCACAAGTGATTGTGAATCAGTTTCATTTGCTTTGGTGCACGCGGTGGCCACAGACAGTTGCTCTCTCCTCATCCTTCCTGACTGATTCTTCTCTAGTTTTGTGTTCTGCTAGTGTCCTTGTCACTACTGGTAGCATGAGGTGGTACCTGAAGTCCAATTAGGTTGCACAGGTAGTCCAGCTCCTCCAGGATGGCACATCCATATGTGCGGTCGCAAGAAGGGTTGCTGTGTCCCCCAGCACAGTCTGAAGAGCATGGAGGAGATACCATATCCTTGGAGGGTTGCACAGACTTCCATATTATAGCCAATGGTACCCTTACAGCTGGTAGGTACCGGGATGAAATCCTCAGAGTGATTGTCAGACCTTACGCTCGTTGATCAAGATCTTACGTGTGATTTAAGTGTTCCCTTATTTTTTTAGCATTGTAATTGACTGCACATATACTCTGTTGTCATAAAACTGGGTCAGTGAGTGACCCTGACCCTGGGAACCCACTGGTTGTCTGGTTGGTACTGGTTGTGAAAGTTAAATTGTTGTACTATACTTAGTGTTACTGTAATTTGAAGCAATCTCTGGCACAAGAATTTCCTTTAGGATAAATAAAGTTCTATTGAATTGAAGTGAAAATAATGTAATTTATTGTGAAATATTACAGTTACATATTGTAACATTCTGGAATTAATTTGCAGTGCATGGGTCAAATCACATACAAGATAAGTACCATTGAAGGCTAAAGTCGTGGCGATGAATCTGGGCTGTCTTTCTGTAACTGAGTGACACATCTTACTGTTGTAAACGATCTTTGATCACACACGCCCAGCCTCAGCACCAGCGCATCTCTTCTCCACGGGGTTCTCCCCTCTCTGCCCGGACTAACATTACCACGAAGCATGAGAGGGATGAGGCCTTCATGAGTAGGACAGACACCACTGGACCTCGTTCTTCTTCTCCGGAGCTCGTTTGTCGCGGTCCGTTATGTCTTTGAGCCTGCTTCCCCTCTCGCCATGCCCGCCGTTGATCGCTCCCTGCCGCCGCCGCAGCTGCTGCTGCTCCTTCTGCCATCGTTGCTTTTGATTTCGTGCCTGGATGGGGCGGTGGGAGCAGCGGAGGAGGGCGGCGTCCTGCCCTCCTCTTCCTCGCCCGGGGACAATGGCCTCAGCGCCGCGGTCGGAGACCCGTCTGCCACCGAACCGACAGCCCCGGGGCCATCCCTGGGCCCCTCCGCTCTGATAGACGGTAAACAACAACAAAAAGGCGCTCTCCATCAGCCAGGCATTGTTAGAGAAAATGGAAATGAGACAGTGTGACTCATAACTGGATCAGTTAGCAGTGCTGGGCATCACATGGTGTTAATGTGAAACTGAAGCCAATAAGTGGTCTAATAATATTAATAACTTTGAATTAAATTAGAGCATTGATACATTATTTAGGACATATACTTTAAAATGACGTTTTATGCAGTTTCCTGTGATTACTGTGAGTTAAATGCTGTAAGTGTGTCTATAAATACATTTTAATATGCACAGAATGAAGCTTTGCATTTACTTGAGTGGCAAAAGAATAAAATAGAAAACACGTTATCGTCTACTTATGCATTCAAAAGGCAGAAAAATCTGTTATTAACACATCAGAGACAGGTACATCCAGACAGGACACGTGAAAATATATTTACATAACACAATACACAATAGCAGTTACATTAAAAGGAGCACCAGGTCCCATACAGACTGAGTTAATTTAGTGTCTTACTGGGGTAATTTTGTGTCTTTTTTGGTCCTTTCGTCATTTTACAGTTCCTTTGCATCTCTTTGTGGTCAATTTGAGTCTCTTTGTGGTCGGTACATGTTCAGTTGGGTGACATTTTTCAGGTGAACACCAGGTGGGCCCCTGGCAATTTGGGCATATGGGCCCGTGTCCAGTAGGCCCATTCAATAATCCGTGCATGCAAACATACTGTATTCTGAATTAGACCTGATTTTAGCAGTAAGATAAGTAGCAACCCACAGCTCTATTAGAGGAACACATGGTGCTCTTGTTATATGTTATTTAAGTAAAGGCTACAGGTAAGTAAACATGGATGAAAAGACATTTCTATTAATAAGCTATTGGTCATAATTCACAGGTGTCCTGGCCAACAGGCTAATAGGATTATGATGTGTAATATGGAGGTTTGGGGGATTAGGGTTTTATCTCTTTGGCCTGAGCAGGTGATGTATTAATGGGGAGCATGGTAATCCTGTACTGCTCTGCCGATACAGTACCTGAGCCTGGGTTCACTCATGGCCTATGTTTACAACCAGTCTGGGCAGGGATGGTGGGTTTACATACTGTAAAACCAAAGCACATTTCAGGGCTTTCTTGGAACTCCAGCTGCCATGTTAGCGTCAGATTTACAGACCAAAACATTCTGTATATGAGTGGTGATTAAGCTCAATACATCAATGAACTATACTGCTGAAGATTACAACAAAAAGATGATGAAAACAACCTGAGTGAGGACTTAAGGAGAAACCATTCTCATGACAGTTTTAATCTTGTTTTCATCTTTTCATTTAACAGCGTAATATTAAAAAATTAGGAACCTGCTACATATCAAGTACATGCTCCTGAGTTCATATGCATCGACAGTGTTGGAAGGGAACAAACGTCGAACATGGCACTTTTGATGTATTTTTTATTCTCCCACCGACTCTGCTGTGCCTGCCTCATCACTTTTTCATGGTGAGAGAAAGGTTACTGAGTACTGCTGAGAGGAAGTGGTGGAGGCTGGTCTGCATACAGATATGGCACATGCACAGACACACTAGGGCTGGGCAAAATATCAATATCATGTTATGAAAGACGATATCTCGTCTTAGACAAAGGGACATTTTCAAAGTGTAAATCAAAATAATTTTTGGCATTTTCTCTCCAGAGCCCCAGTTTGCCCTGAAGGTCCTGGTGAGGGATCTCGTGACCCGTCAGCCTCTGCCGGGTGCTGTGGTGGACATCTATGTGAACCACACCCTGAGGAGCTCTGACAGGGCAGGGGAGAGAGGTGAGGTTCTGCTCTGGGTCGCATACAGCCCAGGCCTCAGTCTGACTCTGCTGGGCACCAAGGAGGGCTACGTCCCCAGCCCCCTGCCCTGGAGCACTGCCAAGAGACCGAGTGAGTAACACCCATTACAACTTTTTAAACATTTAACTAGTCAAGACAGGCTGACTCTAGGGATGAACCGATTATCAGCTGAACATGGGTGTCCAAGTTCAATGTCCAAATGCTGTCCAAGCTCAAATGCAGGGTCTTGAGACTCATGGTGTCCCATCGTCCCAGGGACAATAGACAATGTGTTAGGGATGAACAGAGGTCTTCCCCAAGATGCCTGTGTTATAGGGGGGTGCAGTACGCTCACAATCGACATGTCAAGGGACACTGAGTTAGCCTACATTATGAGCCGTTCAAGCTGTTTTCAGTAAAAATGAGTATTGGGTGAAGGTAAATTGTAATATTTCAGGATGTGTTCATCAGTGTTAAGACTAATGGTGTCCTGTCATCCCAGGAACAATTAAAAAAAACAAAAACGTGTAGGATGAACAGAGATCTTTGTCATCAGAACAAAAGAATGCAGTAAATTCAATATCAACGCGTCAGGGAACACACCTTATTCTTTTCCTGTTGATGCTACTTTGCGAACAACAAATTTGTGTTGCCATCAGCAGGAGGAGATCTAATTAATGTTTGCTGTTAGCTGTTAATAGCAGGTAGTCAGATACAACAGCTAACAGGGATTGCATTGAGTTACATTATGAGGCGTTCAAGCTCTATTCAGTAAAAATGACTGTTGAGCAAAGGTAAATTATAATATTCTCATGAAGTGGCAAAATGTAATCTTGAAAGATTTAGTTTTTGGCAAGAAACTAAAATAAATACAGTTTGATGTCTTCGCAGCAATATAGAATACATTTTAGAGAGGGAATTAGGATATATGATATATATTTTCGATCATTTTCATGTGAAAGAAGTTTATTTTAAAAGTTATTTCATAAATGTGTTTGATTAAATTTGTGCTCATTCAAAGGCAGTGCAATGAAGGACTGAATGACTTTAAAACAGTTCAGTTTTTAGGGATGCACGATATCAATCAATCAATCAATCAATCAATCAATTTTATTTATAAAGCCCAATATCACAAATCACAATTTGCCTCACAGGGCTTTACAGCATACGACATCCCTCTGTCCTTATGACCCTCGCAGCGGATAAGGAAAAACTCCCCAAAAAAAACCCTTAAAAAAAAAAAAAATAATAATAATAATATCAACAACAAAAACATCAGTGCCAGCATTGGCAAATGGCTGAGAATATCACAATCTGTGCATCCCTACTGACTAATTGTCATCTTTTTACGTCCACACATTCACACAATAATCGTTTACTCAGGGGCACAAACTGTGTGGCAGGTCTAGGTAGTTTCTGAAAGAAGCATTCACTCATGTGGCCCAAATCTCTTCCATCTACCTATGAGTCAAAAGCCTGGCTTTTCTGAGATAAGGGCACAGCCAAAGACTGTTAACATGACCTGCTGAAATGCTGAACACTGCATCCCAACTAGCTCCAGGGTCACAGCTGACCCTGACCTCCCTTTGAAGGGAGGCAAGAAAAGAGGATTTTCCAACAAGGATCGATCGGATCATAAAGAAAAAACACAATCAAGGCATCTTTTTGAATTGAAAAGGTAGTTCTTTAGTCAAGAATGCACTTCCCTAACATACACTGTTTTAGCTGTGTAAATTTTATGGTGTGGGAGTCTGTTAAAAGGTTGAAAAATCAGCCCTGTGCAGCCATTTGTGAGCACGTATTTTCTGTAATGCCAGCCCTTGTATTCACACAGCTGCATTATTCATGGTCATTACGGATTAATGAAGTGTCTGCGACAACATACAACTTGTCACCGAGGTTTGTTCATGGTGAGGCAATTTGTATTCCTAGTGTACAGTCAAGTGTAACTGATCGCCGTCATTTTATTGATCGTCTCTACAGCAGCACGTAGAGTCGAGGAGTCTGACTCGAGCGTGGGGGTAACATATGCCTGCCTCAGCACACTGTCTTTGTCCCACGGCCAAACACGTGCAGAGGGGGTGGGGGCTCTTTAGCCACAACCGAGCCTGGGTCTGACTCTTTTGTTTGTGCTCCCACTTCTGTTACTGGTCTGAATCAGACAAAAGGATGTGTTTTACAGCAAAGATGAAGCAGATGTTGTGATGGATAAAATCAGAGGGATGATGAAAGAGTGTCATCTGTCGAGACCTGCTTTGCTCTGCATTATCAGAGGCGCCTCCCTTTTGTGCAGCTGAGCCAGACAGCTGAACCCTAAAATGGGGATTGAGGTAGTATTGCCACCTGCTGGTAGCATTATAGTCCTACAAGTCACCATAAACAGCTTTGACTTCTCCTCTCACCACTTAAATCCCTGTAAAAGTGTATATAATATTTTAAACTAAATGTAAGTAGTATTTTTTCCTTTTCTCAAAGGATTATTTAAAGATAAATTGTCCACTTTTGATCCCTGTCAGTTCTATAATTGTGGCTTTTTTCACTTGGAAAAAACTGGAGATTGTGTTTTATTTTTTACCTTTTGTACCTTTCTTGCAGTTTTCTCTGCTGTCACATTGCTGCTGCTCCCTCACAGTCAGGGGAACATCTGGCTGTTTGAAGACTCAGTGCTCATCACCAGGAAGTTACCTGGTGAGTTTACACACTTTTTTAGAGGCAAACAATTTATCATCACCTCAGAGAGCAAATAAGAACTTTAATTCATAGATAAACACACCTTTCACTCACAGCGCTTTCTTCTTTTGATGCATTTTGCATTTCAGGCCTTGTTTTGAAAACATTCTTTTACATTTATTAACATTTTCCGTGAATTAGCAGAGCTAAACGTGATGCCTTTAACTAGTTTAAATTGGTAGTTTTTAAGTTGGACTGTAGACTGTATTTGTAATATTAAAATGTGAACAGGACTTAAGTCATCACAGATATAAGTGTAGAGGTAAATTATGATACTAGTTTTGCTGTTTTCAGATCAGTTTGCCTCCAACACAGTGTCATTGTGAACCCACTGCTTAAACCAAAATCTGTCTGTTTTTATTAAGAGAGCCTTGTTACAACTCTTCTTTCATCTTTTCTGTCTCATCACTTGAAGCTGCATAAATTATATGATCATTTGTATATTAATTACTCACCCTGTGTTTTGTTGAATTTGTGAAGAAAACTTTGTTTTTCTCACATGCCACCGGTAAGCGGTACACCAGCAGCTCTCATATAAAGCAAGCTAAAACGAACACAGGAGCTGCTGGTCAACCATTGTCTCAATCAGTAAGTTTGTCTGTGTTATTTTGTGACTTTGTTGAATCCAAACTAAACCTTTAAAACAGAAAAGTCACACAATAACACAAACAAACCAACTTATCAAGGCAGCAGTAGACCAGCAGCTCCTGTGTTCAGTGAGATAAAATTATTGTTTTTGTCAATAGAGTCTGGCATTGAAGAGAGCATACGTAAGTTTCATTTTTAGTTCAAATCGCCGTCAGAAAGAGCTGTCTGTTTGGGAAGTACTGAGCATATGATTGGATAAATAAGGCTTGGATTATACTGCCCGACTTGTGTGAGAGTTTGTAAATAGAGGCTTTGATATAGTTTTGCTGTTGTTTAACGTGGACCCATATGACTTCAACTCAAGAATTTTCTAAGAGTTTTCTTCATTAATTCAACATAACACAGGGTGAAATATTGATAATAAAATAATAATTTGGGGGTGAAGTATGCCTTAAAACATACTGCACTGTGTGTCCATATTTCCACTAATCACATGCCATCTTGTTTTTACAGACAGCTCATCCCAACCCAAGGTGAAGTTCCCCAAGAACCTCCTCACAATGTCTGATAAGAGCAACGTCTCCTCGGTGACAGCATACCTGACTGTACCACAGCACCACCTAGCGAAGGACTGTGCCAACTGCACTCCAGGCATCATCAGCAAAAAATCACGTAAGCGTTTACTAAATCCTCATTAATGTTTACAGCAGGCTTTTTTGGTTTCGAGTGTTTGTTGTTATGGTTTGGTCATTAATGCTAGTCTTTGAGTGTTAAGAATTTGTTGGACAAGGGTCAGTAGTTTTTATTGTTTATTGTTTAATGATGGGGAGTTTTTCCTTATCCGCTGTGAGGGTCCAAAGGACAGAGGGATGTTGTATGTTGTAAAGCCCTGTGAGGCAAATTGTGATTTGTGATATTGGGCTTTATAAATAAAATTGATTGATTGACTGATTGATAATTATTTAGAAAATACATGAATGGCATGGTTTAAAGTACTCATTTTAAAACTTAAGAATATACTTACTTACTTTACCATTTAAATGTCTGGGATTGGCTCCTCTTACTGGATTTCTCTTCCTAATGTCTGCAGTGCTCAGAAGTATCGAGCTGAAGGCGGTGGCAGCTGTCAATGTCCTGCTGTACTCTGGTGGTGAGGAGCTCCAGGTTCGTGGGCCTATTCAAATCAGCCTGCCCCTGGGACACAGCACGCACCTCAGGGCCTCTGACACTGTGCCAGCCTGGGCCTTTAACCTGAAGACTGGTAAGGATAAAGACAGACATCTGTGAGGCAAAAAAACACATGCAAAGTAAGGTTAATACATCATTGCAGAGATATAGCATTTGGAAGAACAGCTTAGTTTCTGTCACTGCTGTCAGCTCAGAAATGTGATTTGATATTGTGATGTACAATGACAACAGGTGCCTGGGAGAATCAGGGACTGGGAATAGTGAAAAGAGTTGGCAACGAGCTGGTTTGGACATACACTGCTTCCCATCTGGGCTACTGGATCGCTGCCCCCCTTCCCTCATCAAATGGTACTTAACTCATCCACCTACATTAACTCATGTAAATGCTGCTTGTGAAATGTGTATTGGTAAGCGTTTAAAGACTACCTATAAATGTAACCATCTAGATTACCTGGCACATGGAAACTCCATTGATTTCATATCATACCACACCTACCTGTTGATGGGAATACTGGGAGCAACGCTGGCAATAGTGATTGGATTTCTTTCCTTGCTGCTATGTCACTGCGGGTAAGAAAGCTGCTCACAAATGTTATTTGTTAACATTTGTGTTAAGACATTTTTTTCTGCTTCCTAAATTATTTCTTTTCTGTGTAGTAAGAATTTATTATGAGTCATTTGAATTAATTTCCCTTGAAATGATTGAGACATGAACACAGACACAATCAACCTGATCTCACAGAAATACGTGAAATGACCACGACCTCTTAACACCGCATTCCGTGGTGGCAGCACGTAATGGGTTGAAATTACGTGCTGCCACCACGAAAACAATGCCAATGTAAAGTCAATTAGGATCCTCTCCCATGGTGGACACACGGATTCCCTGATTCAATTACGTCACGTCAACCTCGTTTTCCTCAATGATATCTTTAACATTCCTGTATACACACAAAAACGCGGAAGTGTTCTTGATATTAAAACGGCAAATATATTCCTCTGTTATAAATTCCCACCAATAATAATAATAATGATAATAACGTGATAGTTCGGCTGTTCTAGATATTTGTTATAGCCTATTCAAATATTCAATCCCAAAAATGCCGTTTCTAGAGAACTTGCCAAAATATCTGAAATGAACCATCATGCCTACTTTTTCTTAACATATTTCATCTAGGTACAGTGTCATTACTAGTTCAGCTTTACTAGACATTTGATATATTCAGTAGATGTATCTTTTTATGACCCTGTTTTACAAGCCGCAAAAAACCTACCGTCCCAAAAACGCCGTTTTTAGAGTACTATCTAAAATAACTACGATTAGCCAACATCCTTGCTTTTTTCCTTAACATAGTTCATCTAGATGCAGTGTAATAACTACTTCGGCTTTACTAGATATTAGATTTATTCAGTAGATCTATCTTTTTACGACCCTATTTTACAGCAAGCCGCAAACGAACCTACTGTCCCAAAAACGCCGTTTCTAGTGTATTAGCTAAAATATCGAAAATTAGCCGACATTTTTACTTTTTCTTATCATCATTCATCTAGGTGGAGTGTAATAACTCGTTCGGCTTTACTTGATATTAGATATATTCAGTAGATATATCTTTTACAACCCTATTTAGAGCCCTACTTTGCAAATCAGAAGAACTACAACTATGTTGCTGATATGTATCAAACTGCATGGCGCGGTCCCAGGGATTTGTAGTTTTTTAAAAATCTAAGTGTTTTTCCCAGATTTGGAAGTTGTAAATACTGAATTGAGAGTACACTGTGGACTTTAAGGGGATGGTAAACACATTTGTGAAATCAGATTTTAAATATCTAATTTCTAAATGGGTGAAAATTAATTTTACCCATATTTTATCCATATCAAGAGCTCTCTATAACAGTTGGTCCCATGTCTGTACCCCCTTTAGTTGCTGAGTTATAAGCCCTCAAACATGCACTGAGGTCAAGGTTCAAAGGTCAAAGGCTGAAAGCAGGAGCCATGTAGAATCTTCATACTGACATATGTCACTCTCCAGGTTGAGACCTTTCCTATGATGTATTTGGTTTAGCTCTACGACAAAGTTTAGATTTTTTCATTTTTTGGACACAAGCCATGCCAGGTGTAGTTTCAGAGAGCACTTTGAAGGCCCCGTGTATAAAATGAGTTTTGTTTGTTTCTTTGCTTGTTTTTATCTTTTTTTACTGTAGATAGTTACTAAAATGAGTCATCCTCAGACAATACAATACTACTAAAAAGTAAAACCAATAATAACAATAATGAAATAAGCAAAAATAATATTAAAATCATATTGAAATTTTAAAATCTATTTACAGAGTGGAATGGTAGCCTAATAGATAACTTAGATAATATTTCTTATTGTTTAGACACTTTGTTATTGCTTAGATACTATTTAGCCTATTATTGTATTTACTTTTAGCATGTTCTACTTTTGAGTAATTTCCAAGAAGTTATGATTAAAAAAAAAAAAAAATTACAGACTATAGGAGACAGCCTGTTCAATGTCTCACGTCAATTAATTAACACTATTTGTCGGCTTTTATAATGCCTTTTTTTTTTTTGCTGCTGTCTCCAGTTGAGAGTGGTGATTTGCTAAATACATTCTACAATAATAATTAGATTAACATTTGGTCTATAATATTGTTGGCTATATTACGCATTTTAATTTAAAAAAACGGAAGAATAAAAGAAATAAACACCGAAATAATTACTGGAAACTTTTTTTTTATTGATACTCCTCTCTGACACACACACACACACACACACACACACACACACACACACACATTGAACACGCGATTGAATGAATGAATGAATGAATGAATGAACATTGGAATTGGTTCAGCCACAGTCCCACCGGCTGGCGTGGTCACATTGAGATTACATTTGTTTTTTATTACTAACAAAATGTTTTATATTGACCTTATGAATGGTTTCGTTTTCAAATAAATATTTGGAAACGAAAATATGCTTTGGTGTAGGCTACTTTTACAGAGTTTTGCAATATGTATATAGCCTACCTGTATCAAAATGTATAATATTCAGCAGCAGTTTGTGTGACAGCTGCCACGGTCGGAGGTATAACCAGGGGGCAGCCGCTGGTTCTGTGGCGCTGGCTTGGGATCCACTCTCCCCTGGTGGAGTGGAGGGTGGCCGGGTTGCCAGGGGCAGACGGCTCCATATGATGGTGTTTCCTCTCTGGTTCTTCCGTGCTCAGCCTTATTTTTATCTTCTTATTTATTTATTTATTAGTGGCGTTTGGATTCGGTTACAGCAGACGGATGGCAATCTGAAATGGAATGAAGCCCACAGACGGCAGACAGCAGCTACAAAACAGTAGTGGAACGCACCCCATCCGCCCACAGCACAATGCTCTTAAAGCCCTACGCTATCAAAAGCTGGCAAAATACATTTATTTTATTTTATGGCCTTGACATTAACCTGTCATATTGTTGAGTTATCAAGGACACTTCCGCGTTTTTGTGTGTATACAGGAATGTTAAAGATATCATTTAGGAAAACGAGGTTGACGTGACGTGATTGAATCAGGGAATCCGTGTGTCCACCACGGGAGAGGATCCTAACTGACTTTACATTGGCATTGTTTTCGTGGTGGCAGCACGTAATTTCAACCCATTACGTGCTGCCACCACAGAATGCGGTGTTAAGAGGTCATAGTCATTTCACATATTACTGTGAGATCAGGTTGGACACAATCCAAGTGAAGCAGATTAACTTAGTTTTTAACTCTAAAAACAAAAAACAAAACCAGGGTTTAATATTTGATTAAGGTACACTGATTGTTACACGAATATTTAAACTTATAGCAAAATCTTTGACATTTGAGATTTCTCTTAAAGAAGAGACTGAATAGTCAACATGATCTCATCCCTACTCATTACGTAGGCAGTTAGATTTCGGTAACAAAAGTACTTGGTTAGGGTTAGGACAGACTGTGGAAGACGTGACTAACAACTGATGTGACAAATGTTTTCCCTACACCTGATCTTTCTGCCGAGACTGTTCACATTTATGAAGTCACCCATATCTGACATCAGTGTGAACAGATCTCTGCCCTGAAACGTCTCACGTGCAACCAATAACGTCAAACACATGCCCGTTGGAATTTGCAAACATACCGGAGAGGGTCCAGTGAAATCATTCTGCTAAATAATTAGCCACATGCTACTGTTTGGGAGAGTGAGTTGCGCATTTTGGAGCAATGGCATTTGGGCTTTCAGTCCACTAGCTCTATTAGCAGGTATTGCTTGTAGTTCTGTGGAAACAGATGTGTTGGTACAGTCAGGAGAGGAGTTAGTAGTGGTGTGATTAGTATGCAGGGCTACATTCTAACGTTGGTGGTGCCATAAGACAACGCTGTCATGGCTTGTAGGCAAACTGTCCTGTCAGAACGTGTCTATCGGTTTGCAGTACGGCTACGACAGCCCTCTGTTTCAACAGACCATTTTGACAATATATGGTGAGTGATCTGTGCCTGCACAGTGAAGCATGACATGGAAAAATCACAGCTGTATGGAAAAAAACATGTAATTTCCGATACAACAAAGATATGTATCAGATTTAAAAGCACACAAAAGTGGCCCAGATCCGATTGGAAAAACACATTTTTGTGTCCAAAGTGCTGTGAAAAAAAATCAGATCTGTGTCACATAACAGCTAAAAAAATCAGATTGGGGCCACATTTGCTTGTAATGTGAACAAAGCAAAAGTTTCACATGACATCAACACTGGTCTCCTGGGTTAAAGTCCTGTGCTTGTTGGGATCCACCTCCCCTCCCACCTTCTCTCAGCAGACATTCTCATTCTTTATACTACATCCATTGCTCTGAACGTCTATTAAAGACGGGAATGGGTTTACATTGGATTTGGCTGAAAGCCCCATGTGTCTCATAAAAATGAAAAGTGCCCCTTTAACTTCTCCTAACTTGGCTGACTTGTTTGTAAAGCAACACTATGTGGTCCACCCTGATCATATTCTGTTTCTTTCATATAGGAGAGGTTCTCATCGAGAGCCCAGGCGGAGGAGAGCGCGCTTTTCCAAACTCACGGTGGTGAAAAAAGACCAAACCACCTCCACCCACATGGAAGAGGGTTTGCTGTTCCGTTCTGGCGAGAACAGCCTCGCTTCCTGCAGCGTCCAGTGTGAACCCTCGTCCACGCCAAGGCACAAAGCCAACTACAACATCTATGTGGAGGATCCAGGGAGTCGCCCAGCGGCTCCTCTTTATGAGAACATCGCTCTGGATCGGATCAAAGGTTCCCAGCCGCCGTCTCACTACATCAACAGTGAGGAGGTGGCTCGGCTTCGGGAGAAGTCAGAGCAAGCCAACATGAACTCTGACAACTTCTTTCAAGATAAGCTGGTTCATATCTACAACCAGCCGGTGGCCATTATTCAGGCACCGGAGCTTTTCGGTGCTCAAGAGCAGCATAAGTCTGCTACTTTCCCCCGCAACGGGGTGGAGTATGATGCTCACTCAGAGCCTCCAAGTAAAGACAGCTACACCCAGACACTACCCAAAGCTCCTCACCATCACTCCCAAGGTGGAGGCAGCCCACGGCAGAGCAACCAAGATGAGCCCCAGCCTCTGGAGACTCCTCCTCCAGGCCAAGGCCCTAACGCTGTCGTGTGGGGACGCTACAGTAACCTCCTGGAATCCTCCGTCTCCGTGCCTGGGACTCTTAATGAGGCAGCTGGTATGGAGGCCTTCAGCGGCGGGCATGGTGTACCCAGCGAGCTGCAGGGGATTTCAGAGCGCACCTTGCTGGAGCTGACCCGGGGCAAGTCTCACCCCAGAGCCTGGTTTGTCTCCTTAGACGGGAAGCCCGCTGCCCAGGTCCGCCACTCCATAATTGAGCTCCAGACTCGCCACCGCCCACCGAGCAGCAACGACACTAGCCTGGACTCTGGGGTGGACATGAATGAGCCCCAGCAGAATATTCGCGAGACAGAGCGCGACAGGCCCTCGATCAGGGCCTCCTCCCTGCCGCACCACAGCCGAGGGGGGCGTTACGGCGAAGAGCAGGACCTGAGCAGCAGCGAGAGTGGCACAACAGCCACCTGTACGCCAGAGGACCCTTCCCTGAGGAACATTTTAGACGGGAGCAGCGGGGCTATCCCTAATATTCCCGAAGAGCGAGACGGAATGGATACATCCAGCGCTCAGGAGGACAGCGAGTCAAGAGGTACACCGCCTCCACGGCGCCTGAGGAAGGTGAGGGAGAAGGGGAAGACAGAAAAGAGGAGTGCCAAGCATGTCCGCGAAGGGCGACCTCTGACCAAGCGGAGTTAGAGCACGGCTCATCGCAAGCATTTTTTCATCAGTGCTCAATTTCAATGTTCCATCAACCGTTTAACCCACATTATGCTACCGTGTCATTAGTGCTGAGTGATCCAAATTAGTTTTTACCACTTGTCCTCACGCTGGCATTGTTGTTGTTGAGTTTTGTGATTGTACAACTTTGCCAAAGAATGCTATGCTCGAGAAACAAAGCAGGATCTGTGTCACGTTGAAGCATCATGTAGCTGCTGTTAGACAAGTCTGCACACCATGTCCCCTCATTCTCTGAAGATCACCAGCAAGATTCTTCACAGCAAAACGTCCGTGTGAACACGATATCCCATAATCCCCAGTACTGGCATTATAGAGGGTGCCTTCTTACTGTCTGTAATCATTAAATATGATCACAGTATTTGTCTATATTGAGTCAGAGCCGGTGAGTTTGCAGGACGGACACAGATACAGGTCTATGTGTAGTGCACTTATCCTCACCGTAAATGCCTGCTGTAAATTAAATAAGATATTGAAGCTTTCCCGGTTTGCAGTGCTGACATCTTGATTTGATCATCCAGCCTCATTTTACTTAAACAGACTCTGGGGTTCATGAACGACTCAGTTATGTCATTATTAGAATCAGCTCTGTCAGAAAAATTCACGTTTTTAACTCATGACATAATTATATCGGATTTGTTGACAACTAATCTGACTCCAGTGAATTTTGGAGTGATGTACATTGTAAAGCTAAGCTGCCATTTTGAAGCTATGACACCTGATGTTCAAGGTTTGAAGCCTACAATTATTTTAGAATGCATGAAAATGAATGTCTCCTTGTGTGTATGAAAATGATTTTACTGTAGAGCTAATGTTACATCATCGTAGCTGTTTGATTACTTACTGAATGGTTTGTTTCATTGTCTAGTCTTGGAGGGAAACTCAGTGTTGTGCTGCCAACTGTAACTACTGGAAGGAATTTTTACAACAATAATAGACGAAGACTCCTACAGTGTGGGTATTACATTGTAAGAACCACACCTAAATATGCAGAAGCCCAGTAAATCCAATTTTAAACCACATCCCATAAAGTGTGGGATGATTCAGACTGTCTCTCTGAAGCAATCCGATACAACAGCCTGATGCGACATTCATATGGATCACATAGACAGCAAGAATATCATTTTAGTGAAGGAGATAAGGACAGTAAAATTAGATGAGGCCAACAAAGAATGCTGGTAATGGTAGACGTCATTGCTGTTAAAAGTTTAAATATTTCAACTTTTTGATGTCCTCAGCAAGGGCATTTACAGGATGTTGCGTAGCTCCTTCACACAAGGAGAAAACACAAACAAAATATTAGAATAATTACATAAAAAAATATTATCAATATATTTTATTCCGTTCTCTGTAAACAATACAGTTTTGCCATCCCAACCTACAAGTTTACATGTTTGGTTTTACCATTCTGTGAGACTCCTTGTTTTTCCTGTGCCGCCTAGAACGTGTTGTCCACCTGCTGTCTACTGTCTGTCTGATTTCATGTGAACACAGCATTAAAAAGGAGTAAATGCTGATTGGTTGGAGGAATGCTGTTTAAAATATTGTAAGTGTACAGGTGTGAGCGAACTATTTGATATATATTTGCAATATTAAGGTGGCTAAAACCTTGTCTTTAGCCCCAAAATGCATTATTTTCTTTTAATCACATACAGTGAATTACCTTGTAATTATTTTCTTTACAACATTAATTTGGTGCCTTTCACAACCTTTATTACCAAGCCTCTTAGTACCTTGACAAAAACATATAAGGCTGTTCATTCATAACATTGACGTTACAATTCCACATCAACATTTGAATACTGTGCAGCTTCTTTCTTTTTGTATGTCCAATCATTTTGTTTACACCCAGTATTTCTGCACAGTTGCAGATAAAGATTAGGCTACATTTGCACTATTAGTGTTGTACTATTTGTCGAATTAAATTCCAGTGGTGGCTGCATACAATTGTTTCCAAGTCATTTTAAACTTGTTACAGGGTGTTTACAGGTATAAACAAGTTAAATTTAAGACTTTTAAGACCTTTTTAATGCCACTTAAAATGAAATGTAAGACTAAACTTGCGATGGAAATACACACTAAAAGCAAAAATATACTCTGTCCAAGTAAGCACATTGATATCAGTTCAGAATGAACAGTAAAAATGACCCTGATGATACTTTCTGTGCTTACAGCTCTGCATGTGCGATTTCCACCACCCTGATTCCCATTTTACATTTGAAACACCTTTGACATACGGTATAGTTTACCTCGTAAACATTTCAGGGCACTGGATTTAATCATGAGTATTCTTTTGAGCTTTTTGCCCTTTCACTTGCATTTTCCCATTGCTTGAAAGGTCATAGTTTAATGATGCAGACTCATTACATAAGTGCATTGAGGGGGCAAAAGTAGGGGTGTTGCACACATACAGGTGTTGTCTAAGTCTGGTTCCCCCGTCGAATAGTATTTCCCTCTTGTTAAAATTATGTTTCCTATAGCAGCAACACCAAAAATTATATCAGTGATGTGACAAAAAAAAATGAAGACCCAGTCAATTTGAATTTAATTTAATAGATGTTAAGGCCTTTTAATAGTAAAGTAAATAAGACTGTAAAGGATCCGCGGCCACCCTGCGTTAAGTCCAAAAGGCTTTTTTTTTTTTTTTTTTTTTTTAAACAAAAGGAAGATGTGATCATTTTGAAAATTCCAAATATGTTTTTATCTGACAAAATATTCTACTTCAGTCCATATTTGCTAGCGTTTAGCCTTTCAAAAACAACATTTTTACTGGCTTCCGCTGCCGGAGGCACGCGTCTGTATTAACGGGGTGGTCTAGCAAACAAGCTAACTGTACCATAAATTAAAAAAAAAAAATTAAAAAAAACTTACTCATCAAATGAGATGAATGACTTTGTACAAATGAAGGATTTTGTAAAAGGATTTTTCTTAGGGTGATGACATTATAAAATATGACAACAGACATTCAAAGCTTTTGGAAAACCTCAGTAGAAACTCTGAATGTCAAAAAACAGAGATTTGGAATAGCCTTAAAATATATTTGCTTCCTCACCATAAAAAATACTTTCTGTATGTTGTTGTTGTTTTGCTATTACTTAAGAAAGAAGGATGGTGTTCTACTAATTTTTCAACTGAAAGTTTTAAAATTAAATTTTGTAGACATTCAGGGTGCCCAGAAAATAAATTGTTCCAATTATGGTGATCCTTTTTCCACTAATGCCACCATGACGTTAACATTTGTGGTTTTGTGTCAAATGTTTCAACAACTATTTTCATCATGATCCCTTAATATTACCATCATCAGGTCAAAATTTTCTACACTTTGGTTTAACTTTGGTTTTAAGTAGTATATATCTAACCTTTCATATCTGTCCTCTACTTATTGACATCAGCTTTTGTCTTAAGTCAAATAAAACATAACTTTATATGTCTCCATTTGTTACACTGGCACACAGCATTCCCACAAACCTACCAAATCTTGAGAGTGTAAATACCACAACAGCAACGGCAACAATACCAATACTGACATCATTGCCCATCCAAGATAAAGTCTGGCAAAACCTTCACCAAGAATACCACAAAACAGTTTTACTAGCAATATTTACCATAAATTGAAATGGAAGCTTTGCAGCAACAGTTTTGCCATATTTAGTCTTCCATCATATTGTAAATTTTTTCCCTGATGAGGTCACTTTGTATGTAGAAAGCTCCATTCTGCAGCTCCATTCATATCTTCTTTGTCTGTATATAGCAAAGCAACATTTTATGTATCATGTGGCTGTGATTTAACTTATTTTGTGCTGTTTTTCTTTCATCTTAAAGTCTGAGAGGTGTGTCAGTGTAATGGTCGAATGACACAGTTTTTGAACCAGAGTCATACGAGATATATTAATATTTTTTTTTTAGGTTAGCCTGAGTCTTTTAAAAGGGAGTGCACAACAAGCCCGAGCTTTGTAATTTTAAATGTAGCAACAAGTTCAGCACTTAACCTTTCAGTATGCTTACAAATGAAACTACTTTCTTCCGCTCGTCATCAGCTTGAAGACACAGTACACCCCAGCTTAGACAGCAACGTGAGAAGTAGTTTGTGAACACTTTGTGCTGATAATTCCTGATAAGCAAATCAAACCCAATACCACTCCCATTTCAGAGTGATTTTGCTGAATGTATCTGTATTGATTTTAATGTGTTTGATAGTGTGCTCCTTTTGTGTCTAGCCATTGAACCTCATGGGCTTTTGTTTCTTGTTTGTTCCACCGTTTGTGTTTACCTCTGTAATAATGGTAGTAATACTAGTCTTGCCTTTTTGTGCACTAAATTAATAAACTTAACTTGGTACCAATTATTGTTCAGAAGCTTTTTTCTTTTCTTTTTCAACTTTTTTTTAAAATATTTGATTATGTAGATATTTAATGTTGATAAAATGACAAAAAACAATATTTCAGATTGACATCTTTTTGAATAAAGTATTACACATACATGCTTTATTGATTTCTTCTGCTGTATTAAAGGGTAACTTAAGCATTTTCCAAACTGGACCCCACTTTCTTATGTTTTTGAGTAAATAGTAAATAGTAGTAGTAAATAATGGAGACAACTTTTTTTTTCTTTTTCTGGCAGCTGCTGGCAGCCGTGAAACTGGCTGAATTGTAACGTCAACGTCGAAATAAGTCCACTTAAAGTGTTTTTGCCACTGACAGACTCAGATTGTTATTCTAAAGACCAGGTTGTGATGAGTTGACACAGGCAACTAGCAATGCGCCATTCTGCAACACTCTAAAATATTCTGCCAGTTCACACCAATGCAACTAGATGAGACTGTGTATCATCTCCATGCAACAACTTTCTCTACTTCTGTTCTGATTTGCAGCTTTTCAGGTTTATTTTGTGGCTGAATATAATTTGTAGCTGCTGAAAATATGAATGAGGATAGTGATAGTGAGATACAGGCTACAGTTGCATTTGTAGTAGTGATGGAACACCAAAAAACAGAAACGAAACAAGCATCAGATTGACTGTATTCATAAAAAATACGCCATAATAATATAAATAACCAGCACCAATTAATCAGTTACTGAGTGTGTGTGTGTGTGTGTGTGTGTGTGTGTGTGTGAGGGAGGGAGGGAGGGACGGAGGGAGGCATAAGCACACACAGTGAGCAGCAGCAGCTACCTACCATCCAACACTGGCACACCGTGAGGACAGAAACAGGGCTCTGTGGGGATGGAGTACCTGCTGCAGCAAGTGAACACGCCGCCTGCGGCCATTTTGACTTTTTTAAATATTTTATTTTGTAGATTTTCCAATTTTGTGGTCATTTTGACTTGACCAGCGGACTTCACTACAAGCCCATTGGTTGTTGAAACAGGTGATGAGCTTTACGTTCTAAAACAAGCTGCCGGAGATTTGACCAGCTGAATTGCAGGTGACACCATCAGCTGGCTTGAGTTAAGCTCAGACCGGCCAGTTCACACAACTGCAACTTTTCTCTTCAACGTTCTAGAACAGTTTCCTCTCGTCGCAAATCTTTGGTTAGAACTGGGCTTAAGTGTCTGACAACATTATGAAAATGATCCCTTCAGATTTAGACCTTTTTGTTAAAGAGTAAGAACCCTTTAGTTTAACCAGAGATAGATCTAAAGTCGCCATCACCAAATCCACCAGACTCCATTTAAAAAAAGACTAATTTTAGTGTGTAAAGAGCCAGCATATTTTCACATCTAACTGGGTGAATTAAGGGTTTATTTGACTCAAACCAGAGTTGCTGATTGTTGGAACAGTGGAAAGATGAACCAAACCGACTTTCGTGAGTTTTATTTTGTTTCTGTCGACTTTGAATAAAATGTGTTTTACGCTGATAAAATTACTGTTTATTTAAATGAAGTCCGTTGGGTTTGGCGATGGCAATTTCAGGGCTGTTTCTGGTTAAACAACAATGATCATACTCTTTAATAAAAGGTCTATCTGTGTAGGGATCTTTTACATCATGTTGTCAGACACTTAGAATAACAATCTCAGCCTGTCAGTGACAAAAACAGTTTTAGTGGATGTATATTAACAATGCTCAATTGCCCCCAAGGATTACATTGCAGCCTGTTTTTTTGCAGCTCCTTCTCTCAATAAACTTTCAGTATCATACCTTTGGAACCAAAAGTCACCCTTCAGACATGGTACCTAGACCTCAGTGTTTTCACTGCAAACACTACCCTTAAATGTGGGCAGGGTCGTTGTCTCCCACTGCTCTGTCCGCACCTACTATATTTTCTCATCAAAGGTGACACAGAGCGAAGTCTCCACCTCAATTATCGTCCACAGAATGAGGATGCATGCCGATCTTTTCAGAAAAAAAAGACAGGCTGCAGTGACAGTCTCTCTACATGGGATATTTAAAAATAGCGGGTTTGTGCATTTAGTCCTTCTAAGGCAAGAGCAGGTGTTTGGTGTTGCTGTAGCCCACAGGAACGATGCTCCCCAATGGGGTTTTTTTCTAGAAGTGAGGATTGGAATATATGCAGTTCACATAATCTGGTTGAAATTAATTGACATAAACACTTGAAGATCTACTCATTACTAAAAGTCTGTGTCGTATAAACACTTATGGAATGGTCAAAGTTGTCATATTGAAATCTAAGCTTTGTTGGATACATGTTGTTGACAAGTAAATGTTGCTGGCAGTCGGCCCAGTAAATTAAATTATTTTTTCTCCGACCCAAGCCAATGCAAGAGGCAGCAAAACATCCTTTTATTTTATAGTTACAGTTTACTAACATATGTAAAACTCTCCACAGTATTAACAGTGGTTACATAAACCTCAAACCCAGCCACAACTCAGCCATGAGCACAGTGACCATCCGCTATTGACCAATCAACGGACTGCAGTGTTCACAGCTCCACCTTTTAGTACCAGATCTGTACAGATCGGCTCCATTGGTACCATTCACAACTTTTCACAGTGGAAATGGAAAAAAGTGAACCAATCTGAAATGTACCATACCGGACTGCTCAGTGGGAATGGGGCTCTTGACACAAAACATGCGAAGGTTGAATAAAACCTGTAACCCTTTAACAGGAACGATTAAGTCTTTTTCTTCCTCTGTTGCTGTGTGTTTATCAGGACTCCAGTCATTTTTAGCTCTGAAATGAGTGTGTTGTTTGTATCTGTCATGGTTAATGTGCCTGTCCTTTTGAGTTGCACTCTAGTTCGCCTGGCAGGAAAGGCCACAGTCGCTTTGTGGTTAGACTCGGGTCTCCATAAACCGACAAAAAGGTCCAGCTGTGGTTGCTCCCTGATTTTTACCGCCATAGCACACCTGTTAGGTGAAGCAGTGCTGTGTTTTGCTGTTGTCTTTTTTGAGGAATGTGCACTTGAGTCAGATTTACTGAGCTGATCACAAGCAGAGCTGCTTTCAGGAATAAGAGTTCTCTGCAACTCTCTTCTTCCTTCCTTCACCATAGAGTCTGTGGCTATGCACAGGCCTTGAAAGCTGTCAGTTATTAACTTTTGTGGTGTGTTAAAAGTTACTGAAGAGTCTGTTAGCACCTCTAAGTTAAGAAAAGTGTGTGAGGGAGTAACTTTAGTGTTCCTGTCTCGCAGTGCCACTCCTGGAATAAACAAGTCCTTTAAGGTTTTTTCTGGTTGTTTGGCACAGTCACTGGAAAGGCAGGAGGCCGACTGAGGGGAGGTCTTCCTTTCTGTGGAGCTCCAAGTCAAGGGGTCATAAATGACATATCCATCCAAGGGGCAGGAATTGGACTTCCGTAGGATCCTGTCCACACAGTCAGTGTGAAACTGAAGTGTGTGTGAAAATGTGAGGGGACAAGGGAGTGAAAGGAGGGGTTTTCTTGTATTACATCTGGTAAAACCATTCTGATTTTTTTTTTTGCAGTTTGGTTTCTGATGCACTTCACAGATTCAGAATAAAAATAGACTGTTGGATTTGGATTAAGTGTAGGTAGATGCAATACTTTTTTACTACTGGGGTTAAGATAAGGTGAATTTCAATTTCCTCGCATGCTCTGTCCACTGTTTTTACATTTTAAAGGAACAGTTCACCCCAAAATCAAAGATACATATTTTTCCTCTTATCTGTGACATCATTTTTTAATCTAGAATTTTTTGGTTTGAGTTATCGAGTGTTGTAGATATCAGCTAGAGAGATGTCTGCCTTCTCTCCAATATAATGGAACTAGATGGTACTTGTGGAGCTCAAACACCAAAAATACATTTGAAAAACTCAACAGCAATGTCTCTTTCCAGAAATCATGACCCGGTTTGCTAATAATCCACAGACCTTGCTGGGAGCAGTTCCATGTAGGAACTACTTTCCCTCTATTGAACCACACCCACCAACCGTATCACAGCGCAGAGGAAAGAGTGCATCTACTCATGGATGAGAGGGTCATGCTTGTGACAGTGTGAGATGTAAACATTAATGACATCAATCACGTTAGCTAGCTATCAGTAGATGCACGCTTCTTTCTGTGCAGTGACACGGTTATGGGTGTACTTCTGAAAGAGAGAAAAAAGTTACTACATGTAACTGCTCACAACAGAGGAGTGGAAGAAAAATATGCATTTTGGAGTGAACTGTCCCTTTAATATTTTGGCATACTAAAACACAACTTGTAATTATGTGGTGTGATCTGAGCTGTTAATTATGTGATTTTAAATATTTTGCATTATAGAAACGTTACAATGATGCGAGCACGCACACCTGAAATGTTTTACCTTGTGAAGGCAGGGCAGAGTTCGGATGTGCTGGCCCAGGCTGAAGTTCTGCAGACAGATCCGACACTGCTGTCCCTCATCCAGGAGCCGAGACCCTGATCTCACCCTGACCGTAGGTAGACACTCCAACACACTTTCAGGTATAGGGTCTGCAGCTACAGGGATGATGCTGAGAAGCAAGATGTGAAAATGAGCATGTTACCAATAAAAAGCAGTAGTTCTCCTTAAAACCAAGAGACATTTTGTACTGCCTGTGTGAGTCCCATTTTTGGTGTCAGCAGTATTATTCTAAGAAGTATTATTCTTAGATAGGTCTCAGGTATTTTACATCAGAAAAGCATCAGTGTTCAGAGTGAATTTGTCCATCTTATACTAAAGATAAATTTGTTTTCTGGATGTCTTTAATAACTCACCTGCCATTTCCTGGCTGTGAGGTCGCACCTCTTTGTTCATCACTCAGCTCCTCGGCCACGAGGTGCCACTTTTCTCTCCTTTTCTGTTTGAAGTTTAGTCAGAGTGTTTGTTTTCATCAGGTGTGTTTATTTAATTATATCTACAGTTATATTGTCAGAAAAGCTTGATCACTACAACCAACACAATTATGATATTTCACTTGACAATGGCCAGTTTCATTAAGTAATTACAGTATATTAAAACAATATGTGGCATTATTGCCTGAAGTGGGAGTTTAGCTGATGCAGTAGAAGCATTATTTTAAAGCTGATCTGAATAGCTTACTGTCCGTGAAGCAAACAGATGCTGTGGGTGCCGGCCCTTCTTTGAGCAGTCCTCACATAGATAGAAATATCTGCAGACTGTGCACCTGAAAAGACAATAACAGGGATATAAGATGACATTGGACCATAGCATGACAAGGAAATTACAGTATACTGGATTATTCACCATCATTAAATCTAAATTTTAGTTTAAATTACAAATAATATACACATGTACTTACAGGCATATTTGACCCTCCAAATGGCATTTGCATATCAGTAACTCACCTCTCGTTACACTGAATTTGTACGGAAAACTGTTTTTCTTACGTGCCTCTATGGTAAAAAAAGAATCCAAAAAACTGAGAAAATGTTAAACAGATGCAAAACTATACTGATACTAGAGGTGCAACAATTAGTCAATTAATTGATAACTTGATTGAAAGAAAATAAATTGCTAACTATTTTGATAACAGACTAATCATTTCATACATTTTTAAAGCAAAAATGTCAAACATTTGCTGTTCCCAGCTTCTTAAATATGAGAATTTGCTGCTTATCTGTATCATTTATGATGGTAAATGAAGAGTCTTTAGGTTTTCAAATGTTGGTTGGACAAAAGACGCATTCTGGAAAATTATCTAACTTACCTATGCTCTCTTCAAAGCCAGACTCCACTGACAAAAACAATAATTTTACCTACCTGAACACAGCAGCTGCTGGTCTACCACTGCCTCAAACAGTAAGTTTGTTTGTGTGATTGTGTGACTTTGGTGAATCCAAACTAACCCTTTAAAACACCAATGTCACACAATAACACAAGAACACTAACTGATGGAGGCAGCGGTAGCAGCCCCGTGTTCAGAGAGCTAAAATTACTGTTTTTATCAATGGAGTCTGGCTTTGAAGAGAGCAAAAGTAAGCTTCACTTTTAGTTGTGTTCCCCTTTGTAAAGGGCTATCTGTTTGGAAATACTGAGCATAAGACTGGATAAATGAGACTTGGATTATACTGGGCAAGAGAGAGTGTATAAAGAGTAACTGATATACAAATGATCATTTGGGATGTGAACTATTCCTTTAAAATACACTACAATGTGAATACTGTGATTGAAACTGCACAATTCTCAATGTTCAGTACTCAAATTACTTATGGTATATGCATTAGACTGCCTCTTGCTTACTTGAAACATTTGCCGATGACAGGGCAGACCCTGCAGCTATGACAGGGAACTCCCAGGTGTCTGTCTGGCTTCTTTCTCTCGGCAGCAGTGAAGAGCTTTGCTGCGTTTTTCATCTGTTCCTGAATAAACTTCAAAGAGCTGAAGTCCTCTCTGCACAGAGGGCACTTAACTGTTTCTTCCCTGTCTGACAGTCTCTGGTGATCCGCCCACACCTTCATGCAAGAGATGTGGACATTATTGCCACAACCGAACCTGGAAACAGACAAGGACAGCACGTGAGAGAGCAGGAAATCTATCTGCACAATGCTGCAAATAAACCACATATCTTTGTGTTTGAATGAAATGTCCTCCTCTGTGAATATCAGGAGATCTGAACCTAATTTTACAACATCCGAAAATCTGTGCTGGTGGTTTCCGCTAAACATTCTGTATGTCAACAGCTGGATGTGCTGCACTGGGGTGGATAATCCTTTACGGGGTCATGTTCTGGCCAGCAGTTCAACAAAAGTTGACTAGAACATCTTACATCATACTGAAACATAACTGTACTGGAACAATGACAGCATGATACCACGACCCCAGACCAAACTCAGCTGCCCACACACCTGCAGTAAGACACGGGCTGTTTTTTCTCCAACAGCTCCTCTTGACAGATGGGACACACATCCTGGACTTGGATTGCTTTCCGGCAGACACTTCCAGTCTCGGGGTCAGTGACAACTTGGCTCGGGGTCTCAGAAGCAGCTGAGGGATCATTTTCCGTCCGGTTGTCTTTGGTTTGGTGTAAACCATGGAGCACCTCCAAGATCTGTCTCTCCACGAGTCCGTGCTGAAATGAATCTGGAGCAGAGTTATTTTTAACAGTGTATGTCAGCAGCAGCACATGCACAAGGGTGGGTCAGGACTTTCAAAATGCCTACAAACTTTACAAAGTGTCAGCCAGTGTAGAATCTGAAATTTGTGAACAGTCTTTTAATCTAGTCTATTAAATCAGCATTGTGATGTCCATGTAAGACAGGTTTAGAAACCTCTCACACACACACACACACACACACACACACACACACACACACACAAAAACAAACATTTCAAAAAGCAGCTTACATTCATGTTCTCTGGGTAGTCTGAATTTCCGCAGTAAAACCCTGTAAAGATAAAGATTAGAAGTTTATTCTGGAGTTAGTAGTGCTCATATAAAAGTGAATACTAATGATACATACACACAAATCTGTCATTAGTAGGCCTGATATCAGCTGAGTTTTTAAAATATATTTTAGTTGAGTTTGGTTTACTTTGTTCAAGTACGAGTAAAGTTTTTTGCCACACGTCAAAATGAATTAGTATTCAAAGTTGTCATAGCAAAACAGCCATGTCAGAATTTTACCTCAATAAAATACACTAAAAAAAAGTAACAAAATTCAATTTAAATTAGGCAAGAGCTGATCAAAAAAGTAAACAACACTGTAAATCCAACTTATTTACAAGTCATACTTTCTACTACGGACCCAATTTGTTCGGTGCTTAGTGCACCCTCACCAATGCAAAACATTTTTGGTAGAAACAAATAGTGAACAACGTGAATATGATTGCTTTATTGCCACAGTTTACTACTACAGTTTAGTTAACAATTTCATTGAACATGGGAATACTTTCTGGGAGAGTCCAGTTATTAGGACTTTCTGGACAGAATTTCATAAAGCATATATTTTCAATGATATTCATCTTATGGAAAAGACTACTTTTTCTCTTCATCTCCAGAAAAAACCCTGGGCCCGCTCGGTGAAATACGCAAGATCCTTACGACCTGATTTTGGTGAGGTGTCTTAAAGAAGACCCAGTGATGTTTTTTTTCTTTAGCAAACCTCATTGACTGCTATCCTGTTCTTTTTTTCTCCTCTGACATATGTTTCATGGCACTTATATATTACTTATAAATTTCTTAAATTTTGAAGAAATCTTAGCAGCAGGTAGAATTATTCTGTTTATCAGGATTTATGTTTTGTTACATAAGATGCTGTTGAAAAAAATAATTAATCCAAAAAAAAAAGAAAAGAAATTGGGAATACTGAATATAAAATTTTTATCAAACTTACATTTGGTCAGAAACTTAGATTTATATTTTTTTTATTTAACTTATTATTGTGTAATTATTTTACTAGTTATACATGACTAATATTTTTTTAGATTAATGTTAAAAAACCTCATGCACCCCTTGCAGTGCCCCAAAGTACCCTTAGGGCAGTGGCTCTCAAACGTTTTCTGTCATGCCCCAGTTCAAAAGTCAACAAAAGTTCATGCCTCTCACCCACAATTTTCTATCAATCATTAACAATAACTGGGAAAGCAACCAATTTTAGTGAAATAAAGATCAGTAAAACAGAATCATGATATTTTGTAGAATGGCATTTGCATTACTATTATGTGATTTATTGAACTGTTGATTGTCAATTGTGGTTTAGATGGTTACCCTCACCTGCCACCATAGATCTTGTCATTAGCCTATTGGTGTGCAGTATGTGTAACTATAGGTGTGATTTCAACTGTCCAAACATTTTGACCTGAAGAAGAGCCGAGTAGAATCAAAACATTTTCATTTACCTTGTGTCGCATGGAGTACTTATTCTCTCTCAGCATGCCAATATCAGCCAACTCTTGTTTATTTACTTTAGCTCCATAAATCATATTCATTTATCTTTGTTTCACTCCATATTTTTCCCCTGGTCATCCATGCCCCACCTGCAGTGGCTCTATGTCCCCACAGGGGGGCCGCTCCACAGGTTGAGAGCCACTGCTCTAGGGGTCTACCACATTATGGCCCAATTCCAATCCGATCCCTTACAGACTCACTGACTTAGAGGCGCGTTCATGTGAAGTACGTGAGTGTGTGAGGGCTGTCCCATTGTCAGATCGTCAAGTCAGTGAGTCAGTGAGTGAGCCCTTTATGCCCCCTTACCGTAGGTCAGCATCGATGCGGACTTACGGTAAGGAAATTACCCACAGTTCATAGACTCTCACACTCAATCACTTACCGCTGACGTCAGTTAAGTCAGTGAGGGTTCAGGGCTTGAGTCTTTAGGGGCCGGATTGGAATTGGGCCTATGTCACATTGTGTACTTGTTTTTCAGATCAAGTGCAACAAACTTCACTGAAAAGTTTCCCACCTGAACTATACTACAAGCTACCCAGTCTTATGGATAAATACAATGCCTGTGTTCACCTCACAATGTTGCACATGTAGTACATATAAGATTAAAAAAGGGACCATATGGAATATTATTTGCAGAAACAGGGAGTCTACAGGTGTCAGACACAAAATTTGATGCCTTTTAAAACCTTTTCAAAAATAATTTTTAACCAAATTAAAAACTGATTTTAATGTTCAGTAATGTTTTAAGCATTGCAGGTCAGCATAAAGGTAAGAAGTATATGTCCTGTGTAGTGGTAGGTTTTATGTAGGAATATGATTACTGGAGTGACTTAGGTTCATCTACATCTGGCCAACAGGTAAGTGCAAGTATAAAGTAAAAAGACAGTACTAGGTTTAAAGATTTGTAACATCAGAAATGTGGACTCATTTTGACAAAAATAAATTAAAATAACGATGAGATTACATCAAATGTTTGTGGCAATGAAGACCTTAGAAATTCACATTTAATACCATTTAATTACTTTTAAGGCCTAGTTTAAGACATTTTAAGATGTTTTAAGGACCTACAGACACCCTGAAAAACCTTCAGGTGTGTGAATCTTTTGTGTGTGTGTTACTGATACCAGCAGATGCGTTTGCACAGCTCCTGCTCCCTGGTGAACACAGGACAAGTGCACGTATGTGGGTCACCCAAGAACACCTGAACAACATGAACAAGAGAACATGCTTGAGTAAGAATACAAAACATGGTTTGTGGAGTCTGAGAAATGCATCCTGAATCACAGAATTTAAGATTTACCTTAAAGGTCCTGGCCTCTCCCTCCTCTCTGAGCAGGAATCCTGTCGGGCCGAAAGACCTCAGGAAGAATATAGCTGTGGTGAGGGCTTGGTCCTGGTGGAAACTCACTGCATCGCTGACTATGTTCCTCCAGGTGGTTTTCCTGAACATTCTGTTACTGCAGAATAGAGAGATGTATCAATCATCTGACCCTCTGGTAATAAAAATGAGGGTACACATCAAGGATGAAGGGGCTTATGTCTCAGCAGGATTTGGAAAAATGTGTCTGTGTATTTACTTTCAGTAGACTCATCTACTGTAACAACTTTACAGGTCTTCCCTAAAAAAACTGGCTTCCTTTCTAACAGATAATCAATTTCAAAATACTACTGTTGGTTTTTAAAGCACTAAATGGTTTAGGGTCCAAATATATTTCTGACCATGTGCTACACTATGAACCATCAAGACCTCTCAGGTCTTCTGGGGCAGGTCTGCTTTGAGACTAAAAGTGGGGAAGCAGTTTTAAGATTTTATGCACCACATATCTGGAACATACTCCCAGAAAACTGCAGGTCTGTTGGAGACTTCATGCTACCTTTATTAAATCAAATATTTACTGATTTCTTATACTGCACTGTAACTTTAACTCTTGTATTTTATACCTGTCTTAGTATATTTGTTTTTGAGAATCATCTTCCCACCATCCAAGTCATATTTGAAAGCGGTACACACGCAGAGCCTCTGCATTTTTTCTAAAGACCCCTCCCACCCCTCACACAGTCTGTTCTCCCACCTTGCCATCAGGCAAAAGGTTTTGCAGCATCAGAACCCATTTTTTAATTGTTATCCAGATCATCATTTTGCTGTTTTATTAGGTCATTACTATATAATATTTATTCCTCTGCACTTACCTATTTTTATTTTTAAGAGTTTTCACAATGCACTTCATTGCACGTTAATGTTTTCATGTCCATATTGAATGTCTTGTTTGCTGTATGTACTTTACTGCACCTGGATTCGTGAGTAATGACATTTAGTTCACTGTGTGCTGCTGTATATAGAGAATGACAATAAAAAAAATTTAAAAAAAATATTTTCTGTTCTCTAGCTCTGTAATAAAGTTTTTGTTTGCAATTAAATGTCCTTTAATAAGGTATTTATTTTGCATTGTGTTTCAGTGCTTATGATGTTTTATGTAAAGCACTTTGAACTGTCTTGTTCATGTTCCATATAAATAAACTTGCCTTGGCCTACAGAGTAAATAGAAAACTGCCAGGAGATTGCAAAGCAAATCAGTGAGATATCATATGTTCCACGAATTGTCTTCTCTTGTTATCTTTATCCCAGCCTGACAGTTATAAACAAAACATTCACAGAAAACATGCTAATTACAGTTTTTACCTTTTGTCAGCTGTTTACATGCAAAAATACACTTGTAAACAAATACTTCCACGTTCATAAACTGTAACCAGAAAACACTTTGCATTTCGCTTTGTACGCTAGCTAACAAATAAAAAGCAGAAAATAAATTATTTTGAACATGTAGCTAGTAAGTTTTCACGACAAGTAGGCTATGACTGATTTCATAACGTTACAGAATATTACTGCACCTGGAAGTAGCTCAAAACTCACTATGTATTTAAACTGTTTCATCATCTCCTCAGTTATCCCAATGTAAGACAGCTAAGTTAAATGACGGGTGACTGAACATTGCCTTGCTGGCTAAACATTTTTCAGTACTTCCGGTTGATACAGCGGACTGAGAACTCGATATATATTGGGATACGTTAAAACAAACGTCAACACTTCAAGTTTAACTAATAAACTCGTCTAAGGAGGTGTACACATCTTAAAAGGGTATAAAAAGTACCTGTCTTTGTCGATAAACTCCCAAAGACCGGATATAACAGCAGGGTACCAAGAACGCTGTGGTGTCCATGGTAACCTGGCTGTTGCTAAGGGGCTTTTCACCGGCAGAGGGCGCCATTGCTAAACGATAGAAGCTCTTCGTGATTGGTCAGTTGTGTGCTTTCAGATTGACAGCAGTGACGTAGTGATAAATTATTTAGTGTGGATGCTTCAGCAGCTACACTAAATATTCTATTTATTATACCGTGTATTATATTAATATTATTGTAAAAAAAAACCAAAAACAAAAAAAAAAACTTATTGTTATTCAAATCGTTATTAATGTTACTTTGTAACACCAGCACAAAAGATAGTCTGTAGATAGTTTGTTTACCAAATTATTTTCAGTACCTTTATTAGGTGTATCTGAATATCCTAAAAGTATAACAACTGAAAATGACTTTTTGCTGGCTTATCAGCATTGACCTATGTGACCTGTTTTTTCATCCCCAAGTAAGAAACATCACCACAAAGGCATTTTTCCATCTTAGAAATATTGCTGTGTGCAACCTTTTAATTTGATCTAAAAAAGTCACCAAAAAGCTTGTTTGTGCTTTTATCTCAAGTAGACTTGAGTACTTGCTCTCAGGCCTCTCAAAGAAATCTTTACATAAACTTCAGATGATCCAAAATGTAGAAGCACGTCTACTCACCAAGACTAAACATTGAGAACACATGACTTCGGTTTTAAAGGCTCTTCATTGGCTGACTGTTCATTTTAGAATTCATTTTAAAATGTTGCTTTTAATTTAAACTTAGACTCTGATTCAGTAGATAGCTTCAAACTAAATCTTAAAACCTTCTTTTAAAAAAAAAGAATCCTTTTTTGGCTTACATTTGTGTATTTTTTTTTTTTGTACTTAATTGGTATCAAACTTAATTTGTATTTGTGTGTGTGTGTGTGTGTGTGTGTGTGTGTGTGTGTGTGTGAGTGTGATTGCGTATTTGAATCCTACTTCATTTATACCGTCTTTTCTCATTTTATTATGTAAAGCACTTTGAGTTAAAAAAAAAAAAAGTACAACAGCATCAGCATCCCCTGTGCATTTTCTTATTTCCACCAGTGGGCGGCAGCAAATGCATGGACAAATTTGACAGAAATGTTTAACAATCAGGTGTCCATTTTATTCCATTACAGCACATACAGCAGGCAAAAGACTGTTGAATGTGACTGGAGAAATTTTAGCATCTGTCTCAGTTTTATAAATTACACTGTGCAGCATACAATACCGGTATATTGCTACTGTGAATCTGCATCTTAGCGCATCCAGTGCATGTGCCTGTATATGCACAGCATGCCAGTCTGACCTAACTGATTTTGAAGACTTAGATTATTAATACAAAATATAACTAACTAAACAATGATGCTGTATAATTATAGATTTAACCACCAAGTAGTTTATAAAGTGTTTACAATAAGCTCCACCTTTACCAGCTGCAACATTAAGTCTCTTCACACACAAAATCTGCTGCTTGACTGACATAGAGGACCCAAAACTTGTGTTTTTGATCAGTGATATCATATTATTTTTGAGGGTTTTAATACATGAATTAAAAGACACATTAGTAGATCCAGGGCTTTTTTTTCATTACTAGGCCTATTCATGTTTTACTAGGGATGTCCCTCTAGCTGCCTCCACAAAAGGCAAGCATGTGATGTCATCCACAGCCCCAGTCAGTTCTTATCAGGACAGCTCAGTGTTGCCTCTGACTCTGCTGCGAAACACACATGCTGAAGGACTACTCTTATAGAAATCTTCTTTCTCTGCAAAGGTAAACTCTAAAACTGAAGGATTCCTCTTCAAGAAGTGGCAAACACTGTGTTTTTAAAATTTTTTCTGCACCTGAAAAGGTAAGTTTCTTTAATAGTTACAGTTTTTCTGCATGTTGATTGTTATCACTGTTCAGGCACTGTGGTTACGCTGCTGGGAACAGGTCAAAAGTTAATTTATTAAATGTCAAATTGAGCTAGAAATGTTATACTTGAGGCTATATGCTGCATGTATGGAAAGCGGGGATTGTGGTGAAGGTTTAAGTCGTAGAAAGACAAAACAAAAATCAGTTTATTTGCTCTAAATTAGTATTAAACAGAGAGCAAATCCATGTTTACCACAAAACACATAAACAGAGATGATAGGAGCCGACCCAGTGTGTAGCTGGATTATTTAAACACATTATATCAAGGTCATATGAAGTGGTGAAATGGAGCTAATAAAGCCTACTTCACATGGATCAGTGTTCTGGCATAGACATCCCACACAACAAGGGAGTAACTTCACTTTGAGTTATTAGGTGTCTTTCTAGGCCTTGAGAGAGTCTTTTGGGTGTGTTCAAGAATATATTAATCTTATAAAGTGTCAAATATTCCCTGAATTAGCAGTCATGGGAGTTGGAAATTAATAAAGTCTGTCTATGTCAATATATCATAAACTCTTTGTTACTCCAGATGTGAAGCCCTGGATTTTAGAGAACGGTTGCTCTCATATTGTAGCAGGACTGAGAGGACAAAGATGGAAAGATGTTGTGATTGACAGGAAATTGTAGATTTGAAATATGATGATGATGTACCAGGAATGAAACACTCATCATACTCTTATCAGACACTTTGAAGCAGATTAGACACTGCCATATTATTGTGGAACTAAGTAGGTTAAATATGTTAAACCAATTTGCAAATATTAAATGTGTCCATAAATGCCTACCACTGTGTCAAAACCTCTTTTGGAGCTAGTGTGTATTTGTATAAAGGCCTAAAGGGGCGGATGTTGCAAACTAGCTTAGGCTATAAAGACTGCGGACAGAGGTTCATGATATTTACCTGCATCTATAGAAAACTTTCATTAAATATTAAATTATAATAACATTTAACCTTTCAAAATATTTAAAACATCCAGTTACCTATCTAAAATATTTACTCACTTTAACAGTATCATGATACATGCTATTTTCTATACTGACTGTTGCTGTTACAAATAATAATAATAACAAACTTTATTTATATAGCACATTTAAAAAACAACATTATAAGTGCTTTACAATAGTAAAAAGGATAAAAACAATTTAAAAACAGTTTAAAAGGTATACGATATTGGGCCAAAAGGAGCTACATACGAGAACGAGTCAAATAAGCAAAATAAAACAAAATGAAATAAAATAAAAAATAATAAAATAAAAGTTGTGAGAATGCCTACACTTTGTGGAACGCTTAAAATAAAGATGTTTTTCAGCATTAGAAATATGTTTGTTATATTAGCATGTTTTAGTCTGTTGACAACTTATTTTAAGAAGTTGGTAAAATCAAACATTTTTTTGAGTAGGATGGCATTAAAATAAATAAGTTGGAATATCTTAAATGAAATATTTTGACCATTAAGTGTCACCACAGCTTTTGGATAAATATTAAGTTGGTTTAACTTATTTCCCAGCTGGCACACGACTGACCTTCAACATTGAAATGTGTTTGAAATCATGTCAGTTGTTGTTTCAACATTAAAACAACACTGAAACAACATTTAATTCTGATGATTACAGAAAGGGTAACAAAATTCTCATAAATTGTCATTGAAATTTCAGAAAGATCTTTTGTTATTGTTTAAACCATTTTGAAACAACGTTAAAGGTTTATGAAACAAGACTGCAAAATCAACGTTGATTCGTCTTTCAAATTCAAAATGTAATTCAACAGTGATCCAACCATGGTCTATGACATTGATTCAACAGTGAATAAATATTAGAATGCCAACTGGGATAAGCTTTACAAGGTCAAATCATGTTGGTGTATTAAACTGATTGAGTTGTCAGATTATGGTAATCTTCTGCTCATATAGTGCCGGCCTACAACAGCTGTTGAAGATTATGATTGTTAGAAGTAAAGAAGACAGCAAATTAGTAATTCCTGAATTCTTCTTTTCTGGTATTGCTCTTAACATACTGTCAGTGTCATTTTATTTGATGATAAAGATATCCACAGTCAGTGTCACAAGCTTGCTTTAGCATGTGTTCAGTTAATGTGACGATCACTCTTTATAGAGAATTTTGGACACCACTGTATGCTGCCCACATGTGGTGCTCCTTTCAGAAGAGCAGCACGCAAAGAGTTAATCTGGCCTATAACGATGGCATGAGACTGCTTCTTAAACATCTACGATGGTGCAGTGCCAGCCAAATGTTTGTAAATGTTGGTGTGCCTACCTGCCCTGCTCTAATATGAAATCTTATATGTTGATTAATGTGCTGGCTCTCTATCTCAGAAAATGGTATCTTCCATGCCTTGGCCATCCCCGAGATGAGCTCAGTCACGTTTTCATCTAGACTGTGTGGCCACTGGCTCTCCAGTGTGGGTGCAGTTTATAGAATTTTGTCTTTTTTATATGAACTTGCATAGTGTAGTGTTGGGTATTTCTTGATTATATATATATATATATATATATATTTATTTATTTATATATATTTATTTTATATTTTTTTGTACATAGATGATTGTTTTTATGTGGTATGCCATGGACCTTCCTCCGTGTCCTTTATAAAGTCATCATTATTATTACTATTATTATTATTGTTAGAAAGGACTTATAGGATTTACTAACTAAAAGATGCATGCAAATTTTAACGCTATTTATTTTTGTATTTATTTATTAAGTTGAGCCAGTGGAATCTTTTTTTAGAGTGACGAATTGGCTTAGAGATAGAGATGATTTCAGACCACAAACTCAATTTTAAAAATGTATTGTGTGTGTTAAAAGAGGATAAGTAGCTCGCCAGTCTGATCTGTATCATGAAACTTTCCAGTAAGGCTCATTGTTTTTGGAATGCAACTTTCCATGTACAACGAAAGTAAGGCATTACAGATCATCACAGGTGACTGCACTTTTTAATAACAGTTACAGACAAGGGTTGAGCTTATTATGAATCAGTCTTTTTCCCAAAATAAAACATTAATTGTGACTCTATGTTCTGTGCAGCAACTACATGAGATAAAGAGTGACAGGGCATTTTTATCTCTGGTTAGAAAGTACTCAAATACAGTTCAATTCAAACAACATCACTGAAAATATTGGTGAAAACAAAACCTCTATCACTACTAACTGTCACTGCTTTAACTATTTTTACCTCCAATATTTCAGTCATCATATCCAGTGCTGTCACAGTGATGGTCACATCTCTTCCACTGAAGCACAATCTATCTGCTGCAGCTGAAGGAATATTAAACATGAGAATTTAGTCATTACCTGTATATATAGTCTGAAAAAGATACACTCAGACATGTTCTGCTCATCTATTCTGGCTTAGATAATATGATAAAATGAGATTCTCCTCTTCCAGCTGTATCTGTATCTGTATCCTCTACAAGCATCGTACCCACATACAGCAAATCCAGCATTTAGTATACTGTATGTACAGTAAATGCAACAAATGCTCGTACTTCATTTGCCACATTGATGTCTTTTGGCAAAACCTTAGTTAAACTTGCTCAACATGCATAATAAGCATGCAGGAAGGAAGCTGTGGGGAACAGAGGAAGCAGAGGGTCACATCTGTCACCTTAACGTCCAAATAGAGGAGACCTGCCTTTCCAAATTAAAAACATGGGTTTGGAGATATAGTTTTGCTTGTTTACATGACTTTGGATAACTGAAAATGTCACATTGTTTAAAATAATTGCAACACTTATATTGTTTTCTTGTGCAGAAACTGATTGCAAAGTCCATGGTGATCAGAGCACAGATGGATGGAAACAGCTTAGTGTATCTCCTGGTCCTGTGTGCCCTCAATAAGGTAGATGTTTTATCTGACCTGTGTGGACTTTAGCCTGAGGTATATTATTTTGGCAAATTTGTCACCCTCTCGTGTTTGTCTTGTCTGTTTTTGCAACTTAACCATTGCATTTTTAGATCATCCATTCAAATTTGAAGCAAGTTGTTAGAGTTATTAGGGTCCGGACAGCTAAGCTGCCAGGACACTATTGTAATCCTAGGTATTCTTCTTCTTTCTTCTTGCGAGGAAATCATACTTCCCATGGGTGAAAACTCACCAAACATTGCACAAAGGTCCAGTCTCATACCAAATATCCTCAGCTGTAAACTCAAGCCAATAGTCCTGATGGTGGCGCTACAGCAAGCGTCTAAAGTTCAAAACTTTGAAAATTCATAACAAATCAACCATACGTGCTACAACTTCACAACTTTCATCAAACTGTAGCCCCAGTACTGAAGAAACTTTTGTTCATTAAAACCTATTAAAAATTATGAAGTTCATCACTCTGTTTTTTTCAAAAACTGTAAAACTTCTTAAACCTATCTCCTCCCACAATTTTTGCTCAATTGACATCAAACTTGCTACAGAGCATCTTCAGACTGTCCTACACAAAGTATGTTTCTCAGATTTTTGTTTTATCAAAAATTGAGCCTACAGTGCATCAAAATGTTTGACTGTAAACGGTACTGTAAACATATATGGGGCATTCTATCGAATGTGTGCAAAGTCAGGCTGGAAATATTTTGAAATTTTGTATGTTTTATTTCCAAAACTTTGTCCCTATATATATTGTACCATATGTCAAGGTCACATATCTAGTAAAATGACTATAAATTTTTATATTGTATTTTCAGACTGTTTTGGAAGGTTTTTCCTCTCCCAAAATTTGTCACTACCGAAACATATAGTATTATATTCTACAAAAAAATATATATCAACCTGTTATGCTTGTTTCTTCCCTTGTCTAAAGATTTAAATTTTTACAAATTTTGACTGAAGGTTTTCACAATTAAATCTATAATAATTAATATTTTAACAAATTTCGAAGTTCAAATTATAGAATTCTTCGAAATCTAAATGCAATCTTTCTTTGTAAAATGCATAACGCTGATCAGATTGATTTCAGAGTAAATAACTGATGAAACAGAACATAAATGTAACCGATTAGCATCATAATACTTTAACTGATAACTCAATATACTTTATTTTTTACAAAACACCCAGTGTTTCCTCAAATGTATGCCTTATGGTGGGAATTACAAATTCAAAGACAAATGTTTTGTGGTCAATAAAACAATTTAATTTTTGAGAGAGTAGAGCAGAGCAGAGCAGAGCAGAGTGGAGAAGAGTATAGTGGAGCAGAGTATAGTAGAATAGAGCAAAGTAGAGCAAAGTAGAGCAGAGTAGAGCAGAGAAGAGCAAAGTAGAGTAGATTAGAGCTGAGTATAGTAGAGCAGAGTAGAGCAGAATATAGTAGAGTAGAGCAGAGTAGAACAGAACAGAGCAGAGCAGAATAGAGTAGAGAAGAGTATAGAGTAGAGCAGACTAGAGTAGAGTAGGGTAGAGAAGAGTAGATTATAGAGTAGACCAGAGTAGAGTAGAGCAGAGTAGAGCAGAGAATAGTAGAGTAGAGCAGAGTAGAGCAGAGTAGAGCACAGCACAGTAGAGTAGAGCAGAGCATAGTAGAGCAAAGAATAGTAGAGAAGAGCAGAGCAGAATAGAGCAGAGCATAGCATAGCAGAGAAGAGAAGAGTATAGTAGAGCAGAGTATAGTAGAGTAGAGCAAAGTAGAGCAGAGTGAAGCAGAGCACAGTATAGTAGAGTAGAGCAGAGCATAGCAAAGTAGAGCAGAGTAGAACAGAGCAGAATAGAGCAGAGCAGAGCATAGTAGAGAAGAGTATAGTAGAGCAGAGTATAGTAAAGTGGAGCAGAGTAGAGTAGAGCAAAGTAGAGCAGAGTGAAGCAGAGCACAGTATAGTAGAGTAGAGCAGAGTAGTGCAGAATAGAGTAGAGCAAAGTAGAGTAGAGCAGAGTATAGTAGAGTAGAGCAGAGTAGAATACAGTAGAGCAGAGTAGAACAGAGCAGAGTAGATAAGAACAGAGCAGAGTAGAGCAGAATAGAGTAGAGTATAGAGTAGAGCAGAGTAAAGTAGAGTAGAGTAGACCAGAGTAAAGCAGAGTATACGGTATAGCAGAGCAGAGCATAGTAGAGTAGAGCAGAGTAGAGCAGAGTATAGTAGAGTAGAGCAAAACAGAGCAGAATAGAGTAGAGTAGAGCAGAGTAGAGCAGATTATAGAGTAGAGCAGAGTATAGAAGAGTAGAGCAGAGCAGAATAGAGTAGAGCAGAGCATAGTAGAGTAGAATAGAGAAGAGTATAGTAGAGCAGAGTATAGGGGTGTGGCAGAGCAGTGCAAAGTAGAGCAGAGTAGAACACAGCAGAGTAGAGCAGAGTAGAGCAAAGTAGAGCAAAGTAGTGCAGAGTAGAACAGAGTATAGAGTATAGCAGAGCAGAGTATAGGAGTGTGGCAGAGCAGAGCAGAGTAGAGCAAAGTAGAGCAAAGTAGTGCAGAGTAGAACAGAGTATAGAGTATAGCAGAGCAGAGTATAGTAGAGTAGAGCAAAGTAGAGCAGAATAGAGTAGAAAAGAGTATAGTAGAGTAGAGTAGAGTAGAGCAGAGTAGTGCAAAGTAGAGCAGAGTAGAACAGAGTATAGTATAGTAGAGCAGAGTAGAACAGAGAAGAGTAGATTATAGTATAGTAGAGTAGAGCAGAGTAGGGCAAAGTAGAGTATAGTAGAGCAGAGTAGAACAGAGAAGAGTAGATTATAGTATAGTAGAGTAGAGCAGAGTAGTGCAAAGTAGAGCAGAGTAGAACAGAGAAGAGTAGATTATAGTATAGTAGAGTAGAGCAGAGTAGAGCAAAGTAGAGTATAGCAGAGCAGAGTATAGTAGAGTAGAGCAGAACAGAGCAGAACAGAGCAGAGTAGAGCAGAATAGAGCAAAGCAGAGTAGAGTAGACCAGGGTAGAGTAGAGCAGAGCAGAGCAGAGCAGAGAAGAGCAGAACAGAGTAAAGCAGAGTAGAGTAGAGAAGAGTAGAGTATAGAGTAAAGCAGAGTAGAGTAGACCAGGGTAGAGTAGAGCAGAGTAGAGTAGAGTATAGAGTAAAGCAGAGTAGAGTTGACCAGGGTAGAGTCGAGTAGAGCAGAAAAGAGCAGGACTTTGGACCACAAAATTATGGGGTTTAACTACTGACCATTCCATTTTGTCACCACCGAAATGATCATGTCACTACTGAAACTTAACCATAGGTTTCGGTAGTGACTGTTTCAGTAGTGACATTCCTAGCTATTTTTCTTCAGGATAACTAAAGAATGCTAGCAGTCACATGGCTAACAAACACGTTTGAAGAGTTGTTCACACAGAAAAACATAATATTTTGCATAAACCCCCCAAATACATACATAATTGAAAAGAACATGTGTTCGGTAGTGACAATCCTAGCTATTTTTCAGGATAACTAAAGAATACTAGCAGTCACATGGCTAACAAACACATTTGAAGAGTTGTTCACACAGAAAAACATAATATTTTGCATAAACCCCCCAAATTTTTACATAATTGAAGAGAACATGTGTTCGGTAGTGACGGTTTTAAAAGTTACACACTGATTTTCAGACTTTGGAAGACATTTATTTAAAAAATGATGGGAGTCAGCGACTTACATGCAGCCATGTGGGACGGGGATGCAGTACTACCTCCCGTCTCAGAAATTCAGGGGTGTGGCTAAAATCCAGACTCAACCAGAGCATTAAAACTCTTGTGTTTCAGTAGTGACATGAAAACAAGGGACACTATTTTTTTAGCATAGTTTCTTAATTTAAAAATTAATCCCACAATATATCTAAATCTTTCAACTTCTGTTTAAACTTAATCACAAAGATGTTTTAAATTACACTTTTGAAAAAAATATGAAAAATGTTTTACGTGTTATTTACATGAATTGAATTTTAGAGGTCAGGGTTGGGGACAGCTACTTCCCAATAGAAAGTACCCTATAAATGGTGATTTTGTATATATTTAGCTTATCACTTTTTTATTTAATGTCCTGGGTTTAAATAGGTCATAACATAACAACTTTGTAAATATCTATGTCTGAATACTCAATTATATCATTTTTGTTGTTTTTTTTGTTAAGGGACAGCACTTTGCACAAAATCGGTAGAATGCCCCATACATGCAAATTCTTGCTAAATAAATCTTCAATGCTCATGAAAAAAATGACAAAATTCTAGAGTCATGGTAGATGATGTGTGGCAAATTTTGAGAATTTTATCTCAAAAACTGAATTTTTGACAGCATTTTGAATTTTGCTCTAATGTGAACAATTGGAGTCAATTTAAAAATGGTAATTTTAAACATCAGTTTTTCACTTATGGAGCAAATCAATCATTGTTACAAACAAATTACCAACATCCCCATGCTGTCTAGATGCAATTTTATTTTCAGATTTTTGTCTTAATAACTGAATTTTTTACAGTGGTTTCAAATCTGCCTTTCCATGCACGGATGGCTGCTTTCCTACACAACAGTGAATGGCTTACTCAATTTGTGAAGCCACTGTTGAGTTGCTACTTGCCAATTAGCTCAGAGTGGTAGATGACCGTCTTAGGTTCCAGAGGTTGCGGGTTCAAGCTTCAACTGGTGCAGAATCCACATTGTAATGTAAACATCTTCTTGTGCTTCAGCTTATTGCTTAAAATTGCCTGAGCGTGACTGATCACGGTGCAGCATCTTCAAGTCTTTTTTCTGCTAGAAATTCTGCCTTCTCATGCTTGAAAATAAACCAAACTTTGCACAAAGATCCAGTGTCAATACTTCAGTGTGAAACCATCTGAGGCTTCTCACTTTGCACATAGCTCAACTAGTTAAACATCAGTTTTTCACTTATGAAGCAAATCAATCATTGTTAAAATAAATTACCAACATTTCCATGCTGTCTAGATGCAATATGTGTATTTTCAGATTTTTGTTTCGATAACTGAATTTTTTACAGTGGTTTGAAATCTGCTTTTCCATGCATGGACAGCTGCTAAACCTGCACATCTGGCTTAGTCAGTTTGTGAAGCTACATATGAATTGTCCCTGACTAATTAGCTCAGTGAGATATAAATTGATCCTCAGTCTCAGAGGTTGTGAGTTCAAGCCTCAGCTTATGCAAAAGGCAGATTGTGTTGTGAAATGTCTTCCAATTCTTCTGCTTGTTGCTCAGAATTGCCTAAAAATGCCCGGACCCGACCCATCACTGCGCAGCAGCTATAATTCTATTTGGTTCTGGGTTTTTTTGGCCATGCACATTTGATAAAATATAACCCCAGAACCAAATCTCTATGTAATTTCCAGTTTTTAGAATATTTTTCAGCATAACTGAAGTTCTTTGTTTTTAAAAAGCAGCACCCAGTCCCTTCCTGACATTTAAAACTCTGTGATTGGCTGAGTACTTTAATCCTCCTAATCATAGATGGATGACTCAACACTCTACTGGACACAGGATCAGGGGCCCATAGTGCCAGGGCCCCCCTTGACCTTCATCTGCAAAATGTCACCAAAACTGACACACAATAAACAGGAAGAGACAAAGAGACATAAAAAAGTCCACAAAGAGATGCAAAACTAAAAAGAGACACATGATAACAAAGGTTACGATATTGTAACCCTAATTCTGTTAGCACAGGTGGAGCCATCTACTGGACTCTGGGTAATTTTCCTTCAATCATGAGCACACATTCACACTGAGAAAAGCATACACATGGCCAGACAATCATGACGTGCCTATCCGAACATGTGCAGACCCCACAGCATATAAGGAGGCAGCCATCAGACATCCTACACCCTGTTCAGCATGCAACATAGGAGTAACAGGGATCCAAGATAGTGGTCACTGCCTGTGCTAATAGGACTAGGGTTACAATATTGTGCCTTTGTTCTATCTTACACAGGCTCTGCCCTCTACTGGACTCTATAGATACAATGGGTGGAGTCTGATGCATGAACACTCTGTTGCAACATAACATTGACCCAGCCACACTGATTCTGACCAGCTGGAGGTTAGTGTGCAATTCATTAAAGAGAAAAAGGATTTCTGATGGCAGGAATCTGCCTCCTTATATACTGTGGGATCCACACATATTCAGTTAGGCATGTCCTGATTGGCCAGCTATGTTTACGTTTTTCTCAGTTGTGAATACGTACTTGTGATTAGAGGAGTATTAATTACCCAAAAATTCCAGTAGAGGGGGGAGCCAGTGTAAAATAAAACTACAAAAAACAGGCAAACCAACCGCAAAGAGACACAAAATGACCAAAAACGACATAAAATTACCTTAAAGACACACCAAATTACCACAGAGAGACCCAAATGACCATAAAATGACATAAACAACTACATGGACACCACAGAATGACTGTAAAGATACACAAAACCACAAAAAGATGCAAAACGACTACAAAGAAACACAAAACAACCACAACCACCTGTGTGTTTTGCTGAGTGGTGGGGCCCTTTGCATATGTGCCCACAGGCCCACTGTCTCATAATCCGCCCATGCTCTTGGGGCACTCCTTAAAGGGGCACTACAGAAGTGATTTAGTATTGCACTTCCATAAAGTTGTGGGTGTTATGAGAGACAGATTAAAAAAGAATGGCCAAAATTGAAGCAGCAGATGCTGAGATATACTAACTAGGTGCAAGTTAGTGTTAGTGCTACTACTAATTAGGTGCAGATATGGGTCGATCTTGATCTTACACTTCCCATAATGCAACCTGAGAGTGATTTTAGCCCCCACAGAGCCACAGAAGACAAAACAATACAGCTTGTGACTTTTTTATTGCATTACAAATTATCTATATCATATATTTTATCTTAATGTTTTATTTATAAGCTTTTGATTAACACTCTATTTTCTGTACACCTGTGTGGGTTTGCATGCTAAATCCCAATAATCTCTCTAAAGCTGCTGGTGGAGGCAAACTCTGAGGAGGGTTACCAGGAGCATCTAAATCATCGGGGCGAACATCAGTCGACAGGGAACCAAATCGCCACAGCCCAGTACGAATGTTTCCAAAGGATTATAAAAGAATCACACCGCAAAACTAAAACAATAGGTGAGGAGCTGATCTCAAAAAGCCTTTGGTGACTTGATGTCACTACTAACCATATGAAGTCACTTCAACATATCACTGTGTGTCCTTTGTTGTCTGCAGGGCCAGTTTGCAACGCGACGTGGGATGGGTGGCTGTGCTGGGATGAAACTGAACCCGGACAAACAGAGCAGAGCTGTCCAGACTACTATCACGATTTTGATCCTCAAGGTAAATTTCTAAAATTCAATGTCAAATTTACCAACTTAAAGCAACTTGAGTGCCGTTTCCCTGTGTTTAAAGCTGAATTCCCAGTCTTTAGATGATATTTAAAGGGGACCTATTAACCTTTTCCTTTATTTTCTGTCATATACAATATTACAATGTAGGATGTTCCAATTAAACGTGGCTGAAGTTTTCATTAATGAAGTAAATGTATGTAAAAGTAATCCCTGTGAGTATTAACCTCCGTCCATTTTGAATACTCTGTTTCTGATTGTTCTTTACACACTGTCTACAAGCTGACTTCAGATCTTCACAGATTTCTTTATATGGTCATCTGCTCCAGGCACGCTACTGCAAGTGTTTACATTATTTAGTGTACCCTGCTACACGTAGCTACATGCTAAAGTCAGGGAAATGTGTAATCTTGGCTGCTGATGTTGTTAATTTCTTCATGATTTCAGATCATATCCCTGCTAGAAAATGTCTGGTTGTGTTTTGAAGCTTTTATTGCCGCTATACACAAATATTTTATGTCTGCAAGAACAATACTACATGTAGCTACATGCCTAAAGTCAGGGAAACATGTAGGCTAGTCTTGGTTGCCAACGTTGTTAATATCTTTTGGATCATGTTCCTGCTGGAACATGTCTGGTTGTGCTAAGAAGCTTTGTTGGTGTTTTTTCACATAATATAGTATACACATTCTTTCCCCGGCTACAAGTACACTGTTGCACGTAGCTTCATGCTAACATCAGTAAAACATATAATCTTGGTTGCTCATGTTGTTCATTTCTCCCTGCTTCCACTTTCACTGCTAGAAAATGTCTGGTTGTGTTTTGAAGCTTTTATTGGTGATTTCTAATGAGATAAATTGCAGCTATAAACACTTATTCTCTGGCTGCAAGTACACTGCTACATGTAGCTACATTCTAATGTCAGGGAAACATGTAGATGAATCTTGGCTGACAATGTTATTAATATTGCCCCGATTTTGGATCACACTCCTGCTGGAATGTGTCTGGCTGTGTTTTTAAGTTCTTATCTATGTTTTGTTTTTTGTACATCGCTACATGTAGCTACATGCTACCATCAGGGAAAGATGTAAACTTGATTGCTGATGTTGTTAATTTCTTGTAGATTTAAGATCAGATTCCTGCTGGAACATTTCTGGTCATGTTAAAAAGCTTTTAGCAGTGATTTTTCACAGTAAAAAGTGCCGCTATTCTCCCTCGGAGTCATGCTGCAATGGTGGTGCAGAGACACGGAGACATGGAAGACCTGAAGATGCTGAACAATCAGAACAAACTGGGCTTTTCGGGAGGGGGTCTTTAAGAGACAGGAACTAAACCAAAGCATTTCAGACAGAGGGTGAATACAGGTGTTCCAGCACAGATAGTATAAGGAAAATAAAGTGTTTTTTTAACCATTAGAGCATGTAAACATGTTCTAGAAGAAAGTGTGAACTTTCTTCCCAAAAGGGGGATGTCTGTGGGCTTATGTTAGCTTAGCATAGAGACCAGCATAAAAACTAGAGGGAGGGAGAAACAACTGGCCTGTCTGTTTCCAAAGTTTACATCTCCTCTAATTAGCTTTGCTGTATTAGCAATTAGCATGCTATATTACCTGCTGTATCTCATTTTTCAATTATACAAAAAAAAGAAAAAAGAAAAAAAAAAGAAATATAAAAATGATGTAAATGTACAAACAGAAATATAAAACTGTGGTTGCAAATTTGTTTCCAGCAATGGCATCCAAAGTGTGCACGGAGACGGGAGAGTGGGGACGCCACCCCGAGAGCAAGAGGACGTGGACAAACTTCACAAACTGCCATGCCAACACGACACATCATGGGACAGTAAGAAGGAATAAAGACAATATAAAAATATGAAGCAGCTTTGACTGTGAAGTTGTACTCATTTTGCTTTCTTGCAGGCGGCAATGACTCACTTCTATTTGGTCATGATTGGTCACGGCCTGTCGCTGGTGTCACTGCTCATATCATTAGGAATATTCTTCCATTTTAAGTAAGTGGGGCATGAGTTTATCTCCCATTATCCACTCTGTTATTATCCACTCCTATCCACTCTGTCAGTCATTTGGTTGGTTGGTTGGTCAGTTGTTCACTCCACAAAAATTTGCTCATGCCAGTTAGTGTGTGAGTTATCAATAGCTATCAAAGCCAATTTCCACATCCCCACTGGACATCAGAATGACTTCAGAAATATGTTGAACTCGTATGTCAGACAGATGGTAAAGTTTGGTTGGAATGAAAATCGGGCTGACGATATTTTAAATGTCTAACCACAATTAATTTTGGATGTTAACTTTATGGAGTTTTGGAGATGTTAGGTTTTGCACTCCATACCTTATGATTAAATGTTGGTGTTCTACATCAAGGCCAGCATCAATTGATGTAGATTAGACGTTGTCTACTGAATTTTGGTCAGAGGATGACACGTCACAGATTCAATGAAGTAACAAGACTGTGGCCAGCTGGGGTAGTCAAGAGCCTTAATGTTGATCAATATGTTGATCACAATTGATGGGTTAGTGACTCATGCATTAGGCTGAACACAATAACAAGCAACACAGTGGTGAGCTGTTCACTCGAACTCCCAGCTTCCCTGACTGGCAAACTAGCCAAGAACTTATATTCCCGGTCCCCTGGATTGCAGATTGGAGAGCTGGACTGGGTGCTGCTCTTATTTGGCACTTCAGATATCCAAGCAGGAAGTAGGATGGGCAGTGCCAAACTGGAACTCTAACGGCCGGGGTCCACCGGGCACGTCAGCGGCGTAACACGTCTGCAGCGCGAGTCCTGTAGCAGCTCGCCCCCCTGTTAATCAATTACAGCGGCTCCACCAGCAACGGGAGCGGCGCGACAACCCCCGTCTGCCACGCGACAACTCTCTATTTTAGGCGGCTCTTCTATTTTTGTCGCGCTACGCTCCCCTACGCGACCCTCCAGCAGATAAAAACTACATGAAATAGTGTGCTAAACGAGCACAATGTGTTTTTAAATGAATAAACCATTAACAGAGGTGATATGTGATGATTTTTTTTCATGCATTTACCCATGTTTATCCGTGACATTGTGTAAATATCCGTGGCAGACATTTGAAAGCGAGTAGATGACAAACAGTACAGTAAACTTGTAGATAACTCAAATATATGTAATAACTTAGATGGGAAATGCTTTAACATTTCATGCAGCCTACGTGCAGCCTCTCAGCTCGGCAAACAGTAAACAACCCCGCTGGCTTCTCTACGTGTTGCTTCCGTACGCAGTCAGTGGAGCCCAAATGAATAAGCCTCGACGCTACACTGACATGACACTTACGTTTGCAGCCGGTGGAGCCCGGCCGTAAGGGCTCATTTATGCTCAACGTTGAATACGGATCCGGATACGGACAGAGCCTTCTGTCCGTGCTCTGCGTTCATTTCGTAAGTATTTCTGCACGTTTCCATAAAGCTTACGGATACGGGCCAAACGGAGCAGTACCACCGGGAACCGTGGGGGCAGTGTTGCTGTCACTACCCGATACGTAGCTCTAGTGAGACACGAAGAAGAAATAACAATTCAATTTCTCTCATCGGCAGTACTAGAGAAAAGAATTCTCCGTCCTCCAGTCGCGATGTATTTAACGGCGTCACTGATCACCGCCTCCTACAACGCTGCCTCTGTTTTTGTCTTTTATGCAAGAGGTACATTATCAATATCTCCTCCACAGTCGCCATGTTTGTTTTTGAGTTTGTTGTTGTCATAAACCTTTGATGCTGGGCTGCCTCCTGGTGGATATATTGGTTAACATCCGTGCCAACATAAAGGGCGCATGGAAGTATGTGGGCAGTGACGGTAACATCGTTTTCGTACGTAAAGGGAGCATAAATGAGCCCTAAGAGAGTTCCAGCTTGGCACTGCCCATCCCACATCCTAGTTGGCAAATACAAAACGCGTATTGGGACAAAACTTTTTGATTAAAAGCAGGAAACATCAAATGTGTATTAGCTTTCAAGTCAACTTTAAATACCCCTGCTTATCCGAAACCAAAAATCAAATTTAACATTTATCACTCAATACATAATGAGAATAAGAAATCTATATGACTTTTGGTGAATAATTTATTTCCATTCATGACTTCAGACTAAAAGATGGCCATGAGTTTCTCGCCATCAAGGCTGCTGCAGTTAATCATTAATAAAGGGTTCTTCCATGACAATAATCAATAAAATCAGGAGTTACTTACATAGATTATATGTAATATGCTCCAGATACTCAATTTCTTCCAGATGCTAATATAAATGGTCAAGGTGTGATTATAAACACCAGAAAAGGGGATTATAAGGACCTCTTACAACTTGCTATATACAAACATCTGTATGCCACATATACAGTACAGGCCAAAAGTTTGGACACACCTTCTCATTCAATGCGTTTTCTTTATTTTCATGACTATTTACATTGTAGATTCTTACTGAAGGCATCAAAACTATGAATGAACACATGTGGAGTTATGTACTTAACAAAAAAAGGTGAAATAACTGAAAACATGTTTTATATTCTAGTTTCTTCAAAATAGCCACCCTTTGCTCTGATTACTGCTTTGCACACTCTTGGCATTCTCTCCATGAGCTTCAAGAGGTAGTCACCTGAAATGGTTTCCACTTCACAGGTGTGCCTTATCAGGGTTAATTAGTGGAATTTCTTGCTTTATCAATGGGGTTGGGACCATCAGTTGTGTTGTGCAGAAGTCAGGTTAATACACAGCCGACAGCCCTGTTGGACAACTGTTAAAATTCATATTATGGCAAGAACCAATCAGCTAACTAAAGAAAAACGAGTGGCCATCATTACTTTAAGAAATGAAGGTCAGTCAGTCCGGAAAATTGCAAAAACTTTAAATGTGTCCCCAAGTGGAGTCGCAAAAACCATCAAGCGCTACAACGAAACTGGCACACATGAGGACCGACCCAGGAAAGAAAGACCAAGAGTCACCTCTGCTTCTGAGTATAAGTTCATCCGAGTCACCAGCCTCAGAAATCGCAAGTCAACAGCAGCTCAGATCAGAGACCAGATGAATGCCACACAGAGTTCTAGCAGCAGACCCATCTCTAGAACAACTGTTAAGAGGAGACTGCGCGAATCAGGCCTTCATGGTCAAATAGCTGCTAGGAAACCACTGCTAAGGAGAGGCAACAAGCAGAAGAGATTTGTTTGGGCCAAGAAACACAAGGAATGGACATTAGACCAGTGGAAATCTGTGCTTAGGTCTGATGAGTCCAAATTTGAGATCTTTGGTTCCAACCGCCGTGTCTTTGTGAGACGCAGAAAAGGTGAACGGATGGATTCCACATGCCTGGTTCCCACTGTGAAGCATGGAGGAGGAGGTGTGATGGTGTGGGGGTGTTTTGCTGGTGACACTGTTGGGGATTTATTCAAAATTGAAGGCACACTGAACCAGCATGGCTACCACAGCATCCTGCAGCGACATGCCATCCCATCCGGTTTGCGTTTAGTTGGACGATCATTTATTTTTCAACAGGACAATGACCCCAAACACACCTCCAGGCTGTGTAAGGGCTATTTGACCAAGAAGGAGAGTGATGGAGTGCTGCGGCAGATGACCTGGCCTCCACAGTCACCGGACCTGAACCCAATCCAGATGGTTTGGGGTGAGCTGGACCGCAGAGTGAAGGCAAAGGGGCCAACAAGTGCTAAACACCTCTGGGAACTCCTTCAAGACTGTTGGAAAACCATTTCAGGTGACTACCTCTTGAAGCTCATCGAGAGAATGCCAAGAGTGTGCAAAGCAGTAATCAGAGCAAAGGGTGGTTATTTTGAAGAAACTAGAATATAAAACATGTTTTCAGTTATTTCACCTTTTTTTGTTAAGTACATAACTCCACATGTGTTCATTCATAGTTTTGATGCCTTCAGTGAGAATCTACAATGTAAATAGTCATGAAAATAAAGAAAACGCATTGAATGAGAAGGTGTGTCCAAACTTTTGGCCTGTACTGTATACATTATAATATAAGGTAACACTAATAAATCTATTAGGTAATTGTGCCCAATAAAGCTCGTACTTACTGTATATTATAGATTTTAAAAAAATCATTTCATTTTTAATGTTATTTTATTTATAATTTTCTTTATTTCTTGCATAGCTGCACTTGACTCAGTTGACAGTTGTCAAGATTAAAATGAATTTTAATGTTAATTGTTGATTTTCATGACAAATTGAATAATAATAATAATAATAATAATAATAACAACAACAACAACAACAATAAGACAATTTATTTACATAGCACCTTTTAGACAAGAAATGCCGCACACAGTGCTTTACAATAAGGGCAGTATAAGCCCTTGGTGCTTTGCATGAGAATAGACAGAATGAACAGAACACAATCAAACAGAACTGATTCATAAAATCATAGATCTGTAAAACTATAAATCATAAAATCAAGTAAGATTTGAAAAGAGTAAACAGATACATAGCTTTCATTTAAAAATATTTAGCGAGCTAGCTTCCCTGATAGGTAATGTGTTCCATAGCTTTGGGGCATTATTGACAAAGGCTGCATCCCAGATCTTCTTCCGGCTGTTGCATAAACCAGCAGCAGATGATTGCAGTGTTCATGGAGGCCTGGGGCGTTGCTAGGAGTTGAAAACATCTGGGGCTTTATCCCTGAAGTGGGAACAATTCTTTACCCAAGGGTTTCTCCCCCAGGAAAATTTTGAATAATTCCATGTGATTTTAACATATTTTGACAAAGAATGAGCACTCGTCTTCTATTATTGGGTTGCCCAAATTGTTGGTTAAAACCTGTTAGAACATGGCACTCTTCAATACTGGATTCTGATTGGTCAATCAACAAAATTCTGCGGTGTTTATTTCTTGAAGTATCGCCACTGCTCTGCTGCTCCGTTGCTAGGGACATGTCCCCAACAAAAAAAAAAAAAGAAAGGAAGAGAAAATCGCAGGGCCATCAGGAGCAAACCAGCACAAACAACTAGAAGAAAAAAGTAGTAAGCCATGTTCTAAGCAGAATAATGTATAGTGAGCCAGTGACAGTTGAAAAATAAATCCCGAGGCGGGGTTCCATTCGGTACCACTATACATTATCCTGCTTAGAACATGGCTTACTACTAAAACATTCAGTGATGTGACACAAAATAATGATTAAAGCACATTTTATTGATTCAAAATTCGTAAATAGAAATGTGTCTATACTCTGTATCCATGGCAACGGCAGTCTAATGATACTAATTAATATTGAATTCACCCTTCGCTAAGGCCCGCCCCCCTTAGTTAGTCTACTGTTGCTAAGTCCGACAAACTTTCGGTTTCGGAGCTAGACTGGCATGGTGCACCCACTGTTGCTAACTGCAATCCCTGGAAAATTACTCTCAAATTTCTACAATATGCATTTGAAGGATATATTCAGGATATCAGACTGCCACAGCAATGAAATCAAGGTAACACAGTGTGTGCAGATGAACAGTGTTTAGCTTCACCTCCATGCCGCTCCCGGCACCCAGACTGGCAGCTGTCGGGGGGCTGCGGAAGAAGTCAAACAACGTTCATCTGCACACAATGTGTTGACACACAGCTGGTTGAATATGAGCAAAGTTTCCCTGCTTCCCTTCACTGGTTCCTGTACAGCAGGGTCAGTCTTTGTTTCACTGTTATAATCATTAAAAAACAAAAGCAGCATGTGTATACATTCAGTAGGTACGTTTCCATTTCCACTCCGATCCTATTTGGCCTGTGTGGACTAACGTTAACTGATTTTGGCGCTCCTCAGTCTAAGGCCGTTGCTATGGCGTCCCTAGCAACGGAGCAACAGAGCAGTGGCGATACCTCAAGAAATAAACACCGCAGAATTTTGTTGATTGACCAATCAGAATCAAGTATTTAAGAGTGCCATGTTCTAAATTTAGATGTGTGTGTGCGTGTAGTCAGTTTGGAGTGGGAAATAGATGAAAAAAATGAAACGGACAGTTGTATGTGTATATACTAAACATCATTAGGGATTTACAGAAACAAAAAATCAAACATATAGTCATATGCCATGTAAGCTGGTGTGACAGTGAGTGTGTAGTGTGCTGCTGTGCTTTCTGCATTGCTGGAAATGATGTGCTTTATTAGTAAAAAAAAAACAAAAAAACAAAACTGAGGCTGAGCCCAAAAGATCTAGGGCTATAGCCTGGAATGGCCAGGTCTAACAACGTCCATGGCAAATAGTTAACAAGGGAGTTGGCGATGTGGCTCAGTCCCAGCCCAGGTTAGAATCAATTCCACCCAGACTTCTAACCTCTGATTTAATCAAGGGAGTTAAATTCCCCAAATTATTAAGCAACATTTCTCGTTTTGTTAAGGGGCTGACAAGCAGGATTTCAGTTTTGTCTTAATTTAACTTTAAGAAATTATTGCTCATCCATTTATTTACTGCCAAAAGGCAGGTAGTAATGGAGTTTATGGCTGCAGCATTGTTTGGTTCAGCAGAGATGTACAGTTGCGTGTCATCCGTGTAACTATGGAAACAAACATTGTGTTCTCTAATGATGTTACCAAGTGGCAGCATGTACAGTGAGAATAATAATGGACCAAAGCAGCTCCCTTGTGCAACTCCAAAACAGAGGTCATGTTTCTCAGACACATGATCTCCAACCCTTCAGTGTATGTTTTGAACCAATTTCACACAGTGAGAAAGACAAACCAACTTTTCAAGATTAATTATTGAGATGTCATGGTCAGTTGTATCAAATGCTGTGGTTCGGTGTAAAAGGACAAGAATTAAGACCTGGATCAAGCTAATGAATATGTGGCAAACGTTTGTCTCCTTTTCTGCTGCCCTCAGGAGTCTGAGCTGCCAGAGGATAACGCTCCACAAAAACCTCTTCCTCTCATTCGTGTTAAACTCCATCATCACCGTTGTCTGGCTTACAACAGTGGTAAAGAAACAGGGACACACCTACAATGATTCGGTGAGTGATCGACTTTCTGTTCAGACATTGCTTGGTATTCTATTCCAGTAAAAACAGTGGAGCTCATGTTGCTTTTATCCTTCCAGGCGAGCTGTAAGCTGCTCATGTTCATCCACCTGTATCTGTTGAGCTGTAACTACTTCTGGATGCTCTGCGAGGGCATCTACCTGCACACTCTGATTGTTGTGGCAGTGTTTGCAGAAAAACAGTATCTCATGTGGTATCATCTGCTGGGCTGGGGTAAGTAAAGATAATATTTCACCATTTTCACACAGTAATAACGTCAAACGTTATCAAAATTCTAATTTGATTTTGCAGGTTTTCCACTTGTGCCAGCGGTGATACATTCAATAGCACGCCACTGCTACTACAACGACAAGTGAGTCTTTAGTCTTGACATGTGAGATATCACAGCATCTAAGTCACATGTTTCTGTAGTACATGATGTGGTGATCTGACTCATGCATCCACAGATGTTGGGTCAGCTCAGATACGTCATTGCTGTACATTATCCACGGCCCCATCTGTGCAGCACTGGTGGTAAGCACTGAGCCCACATGGGAATTACTTAATGACTCTGCCGATGCTCTGCAGGCCTGTTATGTAGCCATTTTCACTTCTTGCTTGTTTTGTCATCATGAAAGTGATGAAAATGGCTGCCACTGTGTCAAACTATAGTCTTATACCTTTTTTTTGCCTCTTTGATTCCAGGTGAATCTTTTCTTCCTGCTCAACATCGTTCGGGTTCTCATCACCAAGCTGAGAGTGACGCACCAGGCCGAGTCCAGCCTCTACATGAGGGCCGTGAGAGCAACCCTCATCCTCATCCCTCTGCTCGGCATCCAGTTTGTCTTGCTCCCCTACAAGCCTCAGGATGACTGGGTCTCTGAGATCTACCTGTATGTCATGGAGATCCTTATGCACTACCAGGTCAGTGTTAAGGTGTGAGAAGTGCTTTATAAGCATGGATGGATTACCAAATAGGCCTAAAGTGTCAGGCGGCCCCTGACTTGCACTGGCAAAAAGTCAATGACCAGGAAGAGACTCAAAATTACCGCAAAGAGTTGCTAAGGAACTGTCAAGAGACACAAATTTACCACAAAGGTAAAACAACCACAGAGAGACACAGAACAACTCAGAAAGATACAAAATGAGTACAAAGCGACAAAAATGGCAACAAATAGACACCAAGCGACCAAAAATGCTTTAAAGAGGAACAAAATGACCAAAAAAGACAAGAAATTACTTCAAAGAGACACAAAATCACTTTAAACAGAGGCAAATGACTACAAAGACACACAAAACAACTGCAAAGAGACACCAATTGACTAAAAAAGACACAAAATTACTTCAAAGAGACAAAAACAAAAGGCATCAAAGAGACACCTAACGACCAAAAAGACACAAAATTACTTAAAAGAGACACAAAATGACTACAGACACCAAACGACCAAAATGACACAAAATGAACTTAAAGAGAACAAAAATGACTACAAAGAGACACAAATCACTACAAAGAGGTACGAAACATCTACAAATAAAAATAACCAAAGAAGACACAAAACGACCAAAAATTACACAAAATGATCTCAAAGAGATACAAAATGACTTTAAAGAGATGCAGAATGACTACAAAGAGACATAAAAATAACCGAAGAAGACACAAAATGGCTACAAAAAGACACAGAAATCTCAAAATGACTTTAAACAAACACAAAATCACCACAAAGAGACACAAAATGACTTTATAGTGAAAATGACTACAGAGATGCAAAATGACTCCAAAGAGACGCAAAATGACTACAAAGACAAACAAAAACACTACAAAGAGACACAAAATGAACTCAAAGAGAAGCACCATTACTACAAAGACACACAAAAATAACCAAAGAAGACACAAACTGACCAAAAATAACACAAAATGATCTCAAAAAGACATAAAACACTTTAAAGAGATGTAAAATGACTACAAAGCGATAACAAAGGACCAAGAGAGACACAAAATGACTACAAAGACGTACAAAATGAAAATCACTACAAAGAGACATTAAAAAAACTGATAAAAAATGACTTTGAAGAGACGTACAATGACTACAAAGAACACAAAATCATCTCAAAGAGACACAAAATGACAAAAAAGACACACAAATGATCTCAAAGAGACAAAAATGATTAAAGAGACACAAAACTGTCACAAAGTCTGTGTACCTTTCTCCTAGGTAGAACAGGTGCTGGGGCCTGTGGCCAATGGCCCACTGTCTCATTATCCACCCATGATTTTAAGTTGCATTATCCAACAAATACAACTTTGCTTTTACCCAATAAAAATCACCAATACATGATATTAAGAGCTCTACTGTGGGTGCAGGCTTGTTGTAGAACTACCCAATGGCAAAATCCTCAGTAATTTTGTGGTTTAAAATTACAAATATTTGTAGAATAAGAGCATGAACATGTGACACTGTGAGCAGCTGTTTGAGCTTAAGGGAATTCCTAACTTGTGTATTTTCTCAAGAAACTTTTTTCTCATGCAGGGTCTCTTGGTCTCTACAATATTCTGCTTCTTCAATGGGGAGGTGAGTAATAAGCTTGGTTTAGCATATTATGACTGCAACACAGCATCTCACATTTCAAGGTTAGATTTTGAATTTGCTACCCACTTAATTCTCACTTCATTAAGCTTATTATTAAGGGTTATTAAGCTCTGGATCATTTTAGGAGTAGTTTATGAAAACATCATTCTTGAGTTCTCATTCACATTTTTGACGCTTTGAGACATGGCTTTTAATAGGAACATTGACGTGTTCACGCTTGGCACTAAAATGCAGCATGAATCACAGATTGACATGGGGCCAGGACATTAGAGATACTTAAGTTATGACTTTCCCCAGTTGCTGGATTTTTCATATATTTTTTATTCAGCTAATGTATCATCTTGACTGTTGTTCAAAAGTCCCTTTCCGTGCTGGTAGGAATACATTTAAATGATTGAATTTGAAATTATTGAAAGGGTAGCCACTTGATATATACCTGTAGCATCTCGTTTCAGAGGTGGTCCTATAACTCTATAACCCAAAAATCCACTATAAGTCATTTCAATTTTCAATTTCAAAGCATTCACATTCAGAAAAAAATATTATATGACCTAATTTACCTCAGTGGCAGCTACAGATCTTGATGGAGAGCTTTAAATATGGATATAAATGCATTTAAAATCTTTTTGATTGCAGTCTTCCAAAAAATAAGATGAAATGTGACACCTGCTTTGAATGTAACCCTAACCCTAAAGTGGAACTACTTGTGTGTCAGCTCTATGCAGACCCTAAGCTGTAGCCTACATAGCAGACACACGTGGCCTATGCCACTGTAAGCATTTATACTTGTGAAGAAGTGTGTCTGTGTCACTCTGTAGTTACACCTCCAAAACACTAGTTGGCGGTGGGATTTCTGTGAAGTGCTGTAAAGTTAAGTTGATTCAAAAAACACCCAAAACAAACATTAAACATGGCTTAATAGCGACAATTTCAAACTCAAGTACACATATCGGCTTCATTATAGTTCATGCTAATGTTTTAGCACCAACCTATGGCATTTTACATTGTCTAAATTAGCCTAGCGGCTAGCAAACTTTTCCTCTACTCACATGAAGCCAGGGACAACAGCAACATTTAACAAAGGTCACGTTACAAAATTCGGCTCCATTACAACTCACAAGGTTCACCAACAAAACAATTGTCTTATTCTAAACACATTTTCCAGACAAATACATCATGCTAATGTTATTAGCACAAGTCTATGACATTTAACATTGTAGGCTATAAATTAGCCTAGGGGCGAGTGGAGATTTCCTCTGCTCATATGAAGCCAGAATAAATCCTGATGTAAAAAATCCCTGAAGGATAAATCACACACAAGACTTAAAATGATATTTTGTGGAGGCTTTATTGTTTTCACAATTTATTGTTTCTTATCTGTGAAATAAAAGTAAATAACAGCTTTGTTTCCACTGAGGGAAATGGTTTCAGCTTACTAAAACAGACAGTAGGTCTGCGTCACTGCGACATGTAGTTACATTTCTGGGGAGGTGCACATTATTCTACACCATAGGTACAGCGTCGATTTGACGCAGAGGTGTAAATCCTGCATAACTCAATCCATAACCCACCTCAACCACATAGTTTTTGCACCTGAACTAACAAAACTGCAGCCATGAGCTAATAACTTTCGAAGAGGGTGAATGTGAATGGTGCAATCTCTGCCATCCTTCTTACATAATCTTTATTAGGGCTGTAGTCTCCTGGTCGACTAGTCGATTTTTGGTCGCTATGCTCTCATCCGACCAAATTCTCATTCATTGAATAATCGCTGTGTTACTTTCATAAGGAGAAAAGTGCTACATCAACAGCTTTCCAGGATTAATCCATTATTTCCTGGGCGGGAGGGACAGGCTAAGTTACCTGTGAAAATGGGGGTGTTTTCAAAACACCTCCGTTGTTGACAGAAAGTTGAACTCGCCCACCCTCATGCTCAGCGTCGCGCAGTGTTGCCAACTTAGTGACTTTCTCGCTATATTTAGCGACTTTTCAGACCCCTCTAGCGACTCTTTTTCAAAAAAGCGACTAGCGACAAATCTAGCGACTTTTTCTGATGTTATTGAAGACTTCTGGAGACTCTGTTGTGAGAGCACATATCATTCTTATTCTTCTCAACGAGCAGCGGATGCTGCCGTGGGCCCTTCCCTCGCCCCAAAGCACTCACAGACGGCCCAGTCCTCCCTCCCAGCAGCAGTCAGAGCAGGAGATGTACCGCCACTGGCTGATCCCGACCTGGTTTACAGTCAGGGCGGGATGTAAATGTAAAATTTTCTTTGTCTAATATAAATCACTGAAAGAAGGTTCATTTGTAGTTCTAAACATATTCAGGGTGTTTTTTTACTTTACTTTACTTTTTTTTGTCTCTCCCACGACATTATTCCTCTCTCCTACAGCAGCCATTACAATTACATGCATATGGACAATTATGTAAATTAGGCGATTATGTCATTTAGCAACTTCTAGCGACTTTTAGGACAGCCAATAGCTACTTTTCTTACTGAGGAGTTGGCAACAGTGGCATCACGGTGACGCAGACCTCCTTCACTCAGTGGAAACGAAGCTTGTATTTACTTGTATATATATAAATACAAGTAATAAATTGTGAAGACAGTAAAGCCTCCTCTAAAATAGCATTTTAAGTCTTGTGTGTGATTTATCCTTAAGGGATTTATTCTTAGGGATTTATCCTGGCTTTATATGAACAGAGGAAATCTCTGCTCGTTGCTAGGCTAATTTATACAATATAAAATGCCATAGGCTGGCGCTAATAACGTTAGCATGTTGTATTTGCTTGGAAAATGTGTTTAGTATAAGACAGTTGTTTTGTCAGTGAATGTTGTGAGTTGTAATGGAGCCAAACTGTGTGCCGTTACCTTTGTTAAATGTCTCTGTTGTCCCTGGTTTAATATGAGAAGAGGAAAAGATCGCTAGACGCTAGGCTAATTTATACAATGTAAAATGCCATAGACTTGCGCTAATAACGTTAGTATGTTGTATTGGTGGGGCAAAGTGTCCAGATAAAGACAAGTGTTTGTCTGTCAGTTCTGCGATTTATAGTGAAGCCAATTTGCATACTTTGAAATTGTCTCTGTTAAGCCATGTTTAATGTGTGTTTTGAATCAACTAAGGTTGTATAAATAAAGATTGATTTGAACTACACTTTACAGCACTTAACACAGTCCTCCACCACCGACTAGTGTTTTGGAGATGTAACTGCAGAGTGACACAGACACACCACTGCAGAAGTAAAAATAACATGAAGATTGTTTTTTTCCCCACGACTTATCGATTAGTTGAAGATTATGTGTGACTTTAGTCGACCAAGATTTTCTTTGGTTGACTACAGCCCTAATCTTTATGTCTCATTTTGCAGGTGCAGAGTGTTCTGCGGAGACACTGGAACCAGCAGCGGATGCAGTTCGCTGGCACCTTCGCCAATGCCGACTTCTTCCGCTCGGCGTCTTCCGTGGCGTCGTCGCTCACAGAGGTCCACCGCTGCTATAGCATCGAAAGCCACACTGAGCACATGAACGGCAAGAGCTACTCGGACATATTCAGATCGGACAGTCCTTTCGTGTGAGGGATCAATGTTTCTTTGACTTTTCCCAAGATGTTACTTTTTTTTCTTGGAGTTTTACTACTGTTCATGGCACCTGAGTGCAAACTTTTCTCTTTTTTGATTTTTCCCCGACTTCCAGCAACTAAAACTCAGATATTTCACTTTTTAAAAAACTTTTTCTCATGAATATTACTAAAACAGAAGGAGCTTGACACCTAAGATTCTGGTTCTTCTTCATTAGTTACTTCCAATGAATATTCAAAGGGGCTGTTACTGGACAAAAGGAAGACCCTCAAGCATTAACATGAGGAATTAATGCTTTTTTGCATCATGTGGAATTAACTTGAAGAGGCATCGGTGAGAAGAATCCATGCTGTTGAGCTGACTCTTAGAATCTTGCAAAGTTGTTTTTTTGGGCATTTTTTAAGGGTATTGCTGAATTTAAAATTTAAACAGTGAGTGTGGGAAGGAAATGCATGAGAACCCTGTTGAAAGACTTGCAAAATCTGAAAAATCATTTCAGGTTTTAGTTATAAGCACATATAATAATCTCTTTGGTTAATGCAAAGATCAGTGGGCACAACCGGAGCTATAGTTTCTAGGAGTTAACCTACTGGCAAGCATGAAGAGCAAAGATGGCAGACTTTATGTGTTTAAGAACATAACAGAACAAAGTACCATTATTTCTGTTGATAGTACCACACAGAACTACACATTTAAAATATAAAAAAGTACAAACACACACACACATCATTCCTGCTTTACCACTTATGAATTCAAGGCACGCAACTCAGAGTTTCCTATGTATGTATTACTTTCTTTAGCTGAGTAAAAAAAAAAAAGACAAAAAACTAAAATGTTGTCAGACCCCACATGTCATTTGTACAAGCAGCTTACTGCAACCCATATTTACGTTTATTGTTAGACCTCTAGTGGCTGTTGTAATTATGACAGGAGCAAAGGCAGAAGTTGATGAGATATCAAGAGCAACAAAATTCACATAGGAAGGATGTCGGGGTGGATAGATTGATCAAACTAACACAGGACTTTGACCCAGGAGACTGCTGTTCATGCCCTGTGTTGACTTATTTTAATTAGGTACATAAGTTAACTTACCTAACGTACTTAACAATCTAACATAACCCACATAACTAGGGCTCCACTGACTTTCCTTTAGTTGGAGCACTGTAGCCCCTAAATGAAAATTTTAGGAGCACACGCAGAAAATTTAGGGGCACACTTAAAATGTCCTGCGACGCAATTAGTCAAACTTTTGGCGATTTTAACTGTTTTACTGATAAATGCTTTGGTGATAAATGAACATGTATACATGGCATATGCATCATACACAAACTTTTTTTTTGTTTTGGTATGAGGACATGTGTTGATCACCTGCTACCAGTATGGACGCTAATTTAGGATGTGCTCCTGTGGGTTGTATTAGAGGATAGGAACAAACAGCCTTTGTGTTTGTATGGGTTGGAGGACTTGTTGTTAGAAACATAAGCTTACATTGTCTTACAGTATCTTTTAAGTTAATGCTCCGTTAGACTCACTGTTTTTATTTTCTTGCTTCATGTCTGATTATTCCAAAATGCTGGAGATTTGATTGTGAGATTATCACAGAGACAAATATGACTGAAAAATGCATGTTTGTACATATATTTGAATATGACATATATCAAGGCACAAAATACATAGCCTTTTGTGTACTCTGTATATTTTTCTAGTCAGCTAACACATTATTGTACATTACTCATGTTACACTTTAATTCATAGTAGTATATTGATAAGGATAAGATGTTTTTAGATAAAGAAAAGGTCAATGTTTCAGTGTTCAGGAAACAGATTCAGCAGGAACTGACGTATGTTGATTCACTGATAAGATAAAGTTTGTCACCTCCAGTTAGAGATAAAAAATATCTTTCCTGATGCATGAAGAGCTGCAGGTTTCAGCCCTCCAAAACAGGAAGTACACTTATTCATTTTCTTGCTGAGAGTTTGATGGGTAGATTTAAGCTATAAAGCTTAGCTTCTATAAAGCTTGCTGGATAACTTTCTGCAAGAATTATTTCCCCAAATGCTGAACCATTCTTCTAAATTTAATCTAAATCTAAATCTAATCCAAATACATAGGCATACTATTTCTGTTTTTCATTATACTGAATGTGTACTATAACAATTTACAAGACATGATTTCTACTATGATTTCTGAACTGATTTTTAGAAGAAAAGACTATCTCTCTGCCACAGGTATTATGCTATTAAAGAAACCTAAATATATCTGAATGTGCTCGATAGTGGACACAGATATTTATTAGATATTACACTGGATATATATGTGTTAGGCTACATTGTTCAGGCGTTATTGTCTGATAAGTGGCATACATTTCTTGAGACAGTTTTGAAAAACACACTTATTTGTTTTCTTGGGTGATTGATACCACTCTCATGTCTGAGAGTGGTATCAATCTTCTCATCTAATATCTGAAATGTCAAACTATTTCTTTAAAGGAGCAGTATACAACATTCAGAGCATGGATGTATATAGAGAAAGTTGGTCAGTGGTCCATGAAGCCAAAAAAACCTTGATTTCTGTGGTGTAAAATTACACGCATTGTGCACATTAAGGGGCCCATATAGTAAGGGTACAAGAGACTTCCACTGGTCGAGCGGCTTACTTCTGCTGGGCAAGCAGCTAACTTCCCATTTAGTGCTCGACTAGGCAAACTTGAATGGGGATAAAAATGAGATAATCACTCGTCTAGATTGTTGAATTGTCATTGGACAGAAAAAAAAAAAAATTCTGGGCCGACTGGCATCACATGGTTGTTGTTGTTCCACTCTTGGTCACTATGTAAAACTGGCTCCAAAGCCTGGCGCTGTTCTTGGGTGCCTGATTCAGAGTCTTATTCAGGCTGTCTACACACGGTTCTCAACATGGAGGTGGCTGAGTTCACTCAAAGATACCAATGCTAACAGTAACAGTGCTGACAGAACTAGCAGTTAGAGCTAACAGTTAACGTAAGGGGGAACTAGTGGGTGGATACCATACATTCCTGACTACACTGTGGATCAGGACAGTGTTATCAGTGGTACCCTCTCCAGTGCAGGGCAACAGCAGTTAGCTAGTCAATACACACAGGGACCGTCTGCTACAAATATTAACAGAGAAACTCAGACTGCTATACACACAGAGATTGCATGGCTTCATTCTCTGTTTAGGATGCCATTACTCAACCCTTTCTCACTCTGAAGTCATGACGAAAAAAGCTGTCCTTTAACATTGGCGTGATACGCAGCCAGTCGCTGTTATAGTTTAACAGCACTTGGCAGCATCAGGGGGAAATGTGGTGGGACAAGAACGAAAGTTAAGGCATTGAAAGTCCGAGTGGATGGGAGGGGTGCTGGATGGGTCCAACAAACACTGACTTTCACCCGGGAAAGTGGTGTTCACTTCTCGTATGATTGTAAAGCCAAACTCTGTTCTTTTTTCCTAAACCTAACCTAACCATGTTCCTATGTGCTTCACATTTCTTGTGAAATGGCTTCCCATAACGTCAATGGCCAGTGCACCTAGGGTACCTTCCACGTCGTATCTGGACGTGAAGGTCTATGACCAAATGTCTATAGTCACGAGGTCGCAGTGAGAATGTGTTGCTTTACTCCACTATATCTTTACATAACAAATAGTTGTTTGCTGCTATATTAATGTTCTAATGTTGTACACTATACAGCTATTTTAAAACAAAACCTCTTCACAAAGATGAGTCTAGCTTTGCTTTGCAGACATCTGTGCATTTTTGCAATACACATTGTATCAGTAATAATAGTATTGCTAATACATTGAGCTATAATAGAGAAGGAAAAAAATGATCAATGTATTTTAATATTCTAAACTCAAGGTTCAGCTTTCTCTGGAGCTTTCAACCATATTCTGTGGTCATGGAATATGATTGAAAGCCCTCGTAAAAGCTAGTAAGGGAACCTTGAGTTTAGAAAATTTTTTACTACAGATATGTTTTCCCAATGTCCAGAATGAGCCTTAATGTTAAAAGAAATTTGTATACTATAAACACAGATGTGTGTTTTCCCATGTTGGAGGTGTTACAAAAGATTTTCTCATTTTAATTTTTGTAACATAGTTTTGTCAATAAATGCTTGTTTATACTGAAGAAATGCTGTAAATAAAAACAAGCTGTTTGAAACTGAGACTCAAAAAAGAGTCCTTTCCTCAGTGTCTCTTCTACTGTAAATATCTAAGTGTATTTTCTTTCCCACATATTTAATTAAGGGTGGGATTTCCTCGTCTGTCCTTAGAAAACGTTTCCCACTGAAGTGAATAGTTTCCAGACAAAGCAGGGCGTGTTGTTGTCTGTTCCTCGTCCAGAAATGTATATGCGACCAGGTGCAATTAGGAAATCCCAGAGGAAAAGTGCTATATCCATGCAGTGCATCATTCATCAAATTCAGAACACAGACGCTGCTAAAGCACTTAACTTTTCTTTAAATCCGTCTGCAAACACATGGTGATCAGAAGCATGTGTGGCCGTTTATCATTGCGAGTAATATTTACGAGCTACTTGCACGCCTTGTGTAGTCATGACCTCAATGCACCAAGGACTGTGGTTTTTGGACAGTGCATGGGGCATCATGAGGCCGTCCTCTCCCATTTTATTTTGTGTACAACACTAAACATCTGGCGTTTTTACAGCACGACTTTTAACTTGCATCCTGCCACATCAAGAGAGATAGTATCCTGTGTGGTTTCTGATGGCACACATTTCCTTTAAAACAGAAATTAAACAAAAAAGGGAACTTGAAGCATGCACATGTGAGGGTAAAGATGTTTTTGTTGTTTACCGATCACAACACCAGACCTACCTCCCTTTATTTACCTCAGTGGAAATCAGACCAGTGGATGTATTGCAGGCTTCCTGTTTCTAAGAATACATTGCCATTGAACTCTTGATCTGTCGGCTCTTGTGTGCTGGTAGCAAACACTTCCTCAGTCTCATGACTAACACTTGTTTACTGCCTTTACTTCCGTACGCTTCCACTGAAACTTAAAGCATTTAGCTGATGTTTTGTGTGTATTTCTAGTTGGTAGCAGTTCTGGGTATTTGTCAGGGACGTTTCCACAGGACATGACTGAATGGAGACATAATGCGCCTCACATGTTCTCTTCTGCACGGTGACAACCATACACATGTAGCTGCATGTATTAGATGTTACAGACAACAATCACGTAAATCTGCTTCATATTGTCGTGACCACGTTAAGCTTTAATTTGACTGGTGTAATGTTCCCTCAGTGAGAAACAGACAATTATGAATTTATGTAACACACAGTGATTCAATACTTCATCGAACCTCAGTACATTCCTGAGGACCTCAGATTCTCCTAAAAGCAGGAGCAAATACACTTCAGGGCCAGTGTTAAACATCTCCATTTGTAAAGGGAATTTCTGCTGGGGGACAGATTAAAGACAGATTTTTAAGAGGCAGTATGCCAAGGTCTCAAAATACCAATGGCAATAATGAAGGAACAAAATAATACTGACAGAGGAGGCAAAGGGAATATTGTGTTTTTTTATAATCTTACCTAAAACAACTTCCTCTTCACCTTCTGCATATAAATAAAAACTACAGAACAGCCCAAATATGCTACTAGCTTGCTTTATCATCAATCCAATTGCCAGAATAAGTAATAATGCACTATGAGAATAAGTTCTCATAGTGCATTTCTCCACCCACTGATGTGTAACATTATGTTATATACGTTGAGGATATGTTCAAACAATGCTGTCATTAACTTTTGGTTATGTTTAGGCAACACAATCTCTAGACTAGGGTTAGGAAAAGATCATGTTTGGCTTAAAATACTTGGATCTGTTGCACAGCCACCACTGAAAATGCCCTGTTGTCTCACTAAAATAACACCCAGTTTTGGTGCCACAATCACAGCTAACATTGCCCTAATGTGCATCTAAAAAAACACAGTTGTGGTGGCAGACACGTGGCTAAAAATACATCCGTATCTTTCTAGAAAACACACAGTTTAGGTACCACCATTGCAAGTAGAAATACCCAATGTCTTGCTAAAAAACATCTAGTTTTGTTGCCACAGTCATGCCGCAATGTCTTGCTAACTTCTGATTTTGGGGCCACAGTCAGAGTTGGAGGTGCTGCCAATGTCCCGCTAAAAAAAAACACATTTTAGACGCTACAATCTGTGCTATAGAAATGCCTCAATGTCTTGCTGAAACACCTTTTGTGCCACAGTCACGACTACCAATGCCCGAATAAAAAACTCCTGGTTTTGGTGACACAACAACAGCTGGAGGTATTCCCAATGTCTTGCTGAAAAACACATGTTTTGGGTGCCACAATAGAAGAGCCATGAAGTCTCACTAAAAAACACACAAATGTCCAATGTCTTGCGAAAAAAACACGCAAAGTATTGATGCCACAATTGTGACTAGAAAATATTGTAACGTATAATGTATGATGTATGTTTTTGGGTTTTTTTATGTTTCAACAATGCTGTGGTTAAAGGAGCTATATGTAAGAAATCTAAAGCAAATAGTCGTAAAATCCTCCTAATATGTCACAGAGACTAAGGAATAATGTTCATATAACATACTGATCTCACCGACAACAATAGTACAGCCAGAATATTCGTATTTAAAACATTTTTTTACGGTCTGCAAATCATGTTTATGTTTTGAATTTGTGTTTTGGCCTGTTGCGCCACCCACCGCTGTCTACCAGTCATGCAGTCAGTAGAGTCTCAGCATCAGTTACAGTTACGACTGAGCTACAATGGCTGACGGTGCAACTAAACCCAAACAACCTCGTTATGATTCCCAAAAATGCCAAGACTGCCACGGCAGCCGCCCGTGGGCAAACAAATCACCCCCAATTTCCACCAGCTGCGTGTTGGTTGCGTCTGCAGGGGAGGGGGGGTGGACACGACTCACGGCAGTATTTTGAATTTGAGTGCAGTAACCATTTTGGCCACATTCTTACATACAGCGCCTTTAACTTGGAGTTATGTTTAGGCAAAAAAAACACGTAATTATGGTTAGAAAAAGATCATGTTTTGGCTTAGATAGTTTTTTTTTTTGTTTTTTTTTTTGCACAACCACCTTTGGAACCCATTGTCTTACTAAAACACACCCAGTTTTATCACAGCTAGAAATGGCCCAGCGTTCACCTAAAAAAAACCCACACAGTTGTGGTAAATAATACCCCAATAGAAATACCCCAGTATCTTGCTAGGAGACACCCAGTTCTGGTACCACCATTGCTGCTAGAAATCCCACAACATCTTGCAAAAAAACACAGTTTTGGTGCCACAATTGCCACTAGTAATGCCCAGTGTCATGCCTAGAAATGCACCAATGTCCATCTAAAAAACGCAGTTGTGATGCCATAAATGAGGCAAGATGTGCCCTAATATCTTGCTCAAAAACACTTCGCTTTGGTGCCACAATCACAGCTAGAAATGTCTGGTGTCTTATTAAAAAACACACAGTTTTGGTGCCACAATCACAACTAAAAATGCTGCAATGCCTCACTAAAAAACACACTTTTTGGGTGCCACAGTGGGTGTGAGAAATGCCCTGATGTCCATCTAAAAAAACACAGTCGTAGTGGCAAATATGCGGCGAGAAATACTCTCATATCTTGCTAACAAAAACATCTAGTTTTGGTGCCACAATCGCAACTAGAAATGGCCGATGTCTCACTAAAAAACAGTTTTGGTGCCACAATCGCAACTAGAAATGGCCACCGTCTCACTAAAAAACAGTTTTGGTGCCACAGTCCTGACTAGAAATGGCCACCGTCTCACTTAAAAACACACAGTACTGGTGCCACAATCGGGACTAGAAATGCAGTGATGTCTTCACCAAAACACATTTTGGGTGCCACAATCAATGCCACAATGTTTTGCTAAATAAATACAGTTTTTCGTGGCACAATAGCAGCTAAAAATGCAGTGAAATCTGGCTTAAAAAAGCACCCTATTTTGGTGCCACAATCAAGGCTGGAAATGGAGCAATGTCAAACTAAAAGAAAAACGCTTTCAGTGCCACAAGTCTGGCTGTGAATGCCCAGATGTCTTGCTTAAAAACACCCAGATTTGTTGTTTATTGGTCTCCAACAGTGGTCTGCAACATGTCAGCCATCTCACCTAGGATTCATGCCATCCACTATCCCCTCCAGCTCCGGATGACAAAGTCATCTCATGCAAATGGAGCTTGAACCATGTCATTGTAGAAATATTGATCTATCTGTGGTTTGCAGAAATATACAATGTCACCATTTTCTTCTTCTACAGTAGAGAATGGGCTGTTATCATTTATTCATACCTATAGCTCAATTTGTACATATTTGTGTAACATCACAGATTATGCTGGAGCTTGTGAAAGTTTGGTTGTTCCTTCTTTTGTGAAGGAAATTTTCCATTTGCCATTAGTGAGTGCATCCTTCGAAAAACCCTTTCATATTCAAGATATGATATCATCCCAGCAACGGTGAAAGTGGAATGTTAGGAATGCAAAGGTTAAAAAAAAGTGGGGCCAAACACCACCATCAGATACAGAAAATTAAAGCAAGAACACATCATAACTTGTGACATGGTCTGATTTACTGGTAAGTGAAGAATCATCACACTTATCACAAACATAGCATCTTTTGCATTAAAGCACCAAACACGTCATTGATTGGAAGCATAGCTGAAGATACTGTTAAGCATGTTCTCTAGAAGGAAGAATGACTCAAACTTGAAACAATAAGCTGTAGCCATTTCCAGTAATTACACTTCATTACAAACTCATGCTGTCTACAGAATTATCTGGTTTAACCACTCTGCCATACACTGTCACACACACACACACACACACATACACATGCATACCATACACACATCTGGCTTGTAGCATGATCTGACCACTTGTGCATGGGGATGTCTCACTCTTGAGAACAATGGAATGAGTTCTTGGCTGTGCTCGAGGGTGTGGAGGGCGTATAGTAAAGGGGTTAGGGTGAGCAATGTGGCCCGGCTGTATGGATGTGACCCGGGCCTGGGTGGGACCACAGGAAGTCTGCCGCTTGCTGTACGGCCCTTTCAGACCACTGCTGCAGGGTCATGAATTATCTACTCAGCTCATCGTGGAGTGATGTCAACACTTGGTTGTGTGGTAGCCTAACAGCTTTGGTGTTTCTGGAGGGACGTCATGATCAAAAGTGTGAATACATCATGTGGAGAGTTCATTTCCAGAGTCCTAGCCAGGGGCGTAATATGAGTACTTTTTTTTTTTGTCCTTTGCAGCTGTGGGCCTCCACAAATATTATCACCTTTCACCCCAGCTGCAACAGAATCAAACGGTGTCTCATTTATATTACATCAGAAATTTAAAACTTATTTAAAACTTACAACATTTTGTTAGAACCCTGACTGTTTCCAGATCTCAGTAATTAAAGGAATGCTCCACCGCCCCCCCCCCATGACCATCTGTATTTAACTTACTTTGTGTTGAATATGCTGAATTTGAGAAGAAAATTTTGTTTTTCTTGCATGCCTCCACAATGAACAAAGAAAATTCACCTTTAATTAAAGTCATAGGGGTTCACATTTATCATCAGTAAAACTATATCAAAACATCTGTTTACACACTCTTAACAACTCATGCAGTATAATCCAAGTCTAACTTACTTTACAAACACATGCATTTTCACTAAAACTTTAATATTTAAAACATTTCTACATAAACAGTCTCAGACATGAGTAGAATACTTTTTATGTGGATGTATTTGTGAAGTACTGACTGGAAAATGAGACTTGGATTACACTGTACGAGTCATGTGAAAGTTTGTAAACAGATATTTTGATGTAGTTTGGCTGTTGTACCCCTTTGATTTCAAATCATGAAGAATGTTTGCCTTTTTTGGATTCTTCATTCACCGTTAGGCCCAACATGATCTCATCCCTTCTTGTCATATTTTGCAACTTGAACAGAAGCCGTGAGTGTTACTAAAATGACGCCAGAGACAGCCTTTTGCATTGTATCTTGCGAAGGAAGGATTGGTAGTAAGAAAGGGTCAGCAGCTAGGTTTAGGCAACACATTCTCACTCCGACCTTGTCACCTATCGACGTTAGGTCATGGACTTTCCACGTCCAGATACAGCGTAAAAAGGTACCCTGGTTGCGCTGGTTGTTGACGGTCTGGAACCCCGTTTTACAGGTAATGTACTGTTTGCATACAGTCTCTTTTAAAATAAACGCACTACGTTGGTATACCACCACAAATTGACGTTTTTGTTCCTTCACTGCATGTGGTTACATTTTGCCAACACACACGTGTGGTTAGGTTTAGGTTGGTTGATTTTAGAAACAAAAAAAGAGTTTTTACTCGATGGTTGTTGGACTCATCCACCACCCTTCATGGCCACCCCACTAGGGCTTTTGCCACCTTTACTTTCCTTCTTGTCCCGCCACATTTCCCCATGACGCCATCAGGCGCTGCTAAACTACATGCTGATGGGAAAGGATGGCTTTTTTTGTTTGTGTCTGACACTGGAACTCACCACTCAAGCATCGGATTTCAATGACTTCAGAGTGAGACTGGGTTGGTTTAGGCAACAAAACTACTTGGTTATGGTTAGGAAAAGATTACAGATCTTGTTAATAAACACCTGGCTTTGAGCAGCATGAATGCTGCAACCAGTGTTGTTATTTGTTGGTGTCAAAGTCCGCTGGTTGTTGGACCCATCCATCTCTACTCCCGCCCACCCTGACCAGACTTTCCTGCTCTTTAAACTAAGTCTATTGCTGAAAGCATAATAGGTGGAGTTGGTGGAAAGCCTGTGCATCTCACACAGATGCTAAATGGCTGGACGTAACATGGGCTGAGTAACTAATTTGCAAATGATCATTTGGTGGGGAGAAGTTTTCTTCTAACTTGTTAAATCCAAGACTTGGTACATATTCCTAGAGTGCTTTAACGCCTAAACTGTCAGGCTGTTGTCACAAAATTTTTGTATGTTTTCCAATAAAAACTAATGCACCCAAATTTATATTCCATGTATTTTAAAAGGCTACGATCACGTAACCAATGTGTTGGCAGCAGTCAGCAAGGATAAGACCTTATAAGGACACAGGTTGAGGTGGTGGATGGGTCACAAGAAAACTGACGTTTGAGTTACGTGTTTGGAACAGTGTGAACTTTAAGTCATTTTAAGGTATGTCCTTGCCATGTTTTTTCCTAAACCTAACCCTAGTACCTTTTATTGCTTAAACCTAACCTTTCATAACTTGTTTTATGTTAAGGATGTTAAGGATGTAACATCATTTGTGTGGCGCTAATTCATAGGAAATCATACGAACTGTTGTGCATTCATTTTGCACAAAATATCATACTGTAGCATCCCTCAACAATGAGGCTACAAGGCATGAACTGGTTTTGCTGGCTTTTTATTCCTTAACTTTAACACAGGCTATTGTGGGCCACAGTCAACGTCAAAACAACAAACCTATTTGCTTTACAAGGTGTTCTCTGCATTGGCGGCTACTTCAACAACTCCCGCTCCAAGGCTCACACACACGAACCAGCAGGAATAACAAACTGCCTCTGCCAATCACAGGTGGTACCTCACACAGATCACTGTCATATTGACTGACAGGCTTGTGTATACTGACATTATGGAAAACTCAGTAACTGCCATAACAGACCTTTTTACTGTAGCTGAACTAGCTGAACACATTCTTACCAGTGACAGAATGCATACAGTTAACATCACGTCAACCAGTCCGTTACAATATGAACCGTTCTATGAGAATACCTTGAACCTGTTTGGTGTTGCTCTGGAGGGGACAAACAAACTGGAAGCACCTGAAAAGATGGCTCCTCTGGTATAAAGCTGCAATGATTGGTCAGTAATTGATAAGTCAGTCAAATGAAGATGAATTGCCAGCTACTGTGATAATTGATCATTTGTTTCAGTCATTTTTTAAGCAAAGACTTCAAACATTTGCCAATGCCATCTTCTTAAATGTGAAAATTTGACGCTTTTCTTTGTCATTTATGATAGTAAAAGATGTATTATATAGTAAATGTACAATAGTCTTTGGTTTTTGGACAAAAGAAGCAATTAAAAGATGTCACTTGAAGCTCTTGGAAATTGTGACGTGTACTTTTTTTTTTTTTAACTAAATAATTAATTGATAAATCATAATCATAATCTGCAGATTAATCAAAAATGAAAATAATTATTAGTTAGAGTGCTGATTTGTAAAAGCCAGCACAAATTTGACCAGACAACCAACAATATGAACTACAGGTAAGATAGTGTCCTACTGCTTGCATCAACCAGCACATGACAGAAGTTTCTTCCAGAAAGCCTTTTCTATTCAATTCAATCCAAATCATAATTTTTTTTCCCAAACCAAAACCAAGAAATTCCTTTCTGTCAGAAAGACCTCAAGGCAAACTTCTTTCAACATCCATCAGCCACAGGTAACAATGATGACGGTTATCTGCTTAGTGAGCAATTTTCTTCTGATATTCATTTTTCTAGCAGCAGACCATCTAAGACATCCCGCCCTTCTACCGTCAGATGTTTGGAAATTAAACTTCTCAAAACATCTCAAACAATAAGCTTATTACAGTTTTAAAGAGCCCAGTTCCTACAGCCCAGGGCGGCGGGCCAGTATCCACTTGTACGAGGCGCGCCGCAACTCTCGTCTTCAGCCATCGTCCTGCCAACAGGAACTCCCTCGCTCCTCTCCCAGTTTCCTGCCATTGTTCTCTCCCCTGCCACCGACCACATGCTCCTCCCAGGATCTGGGAAAAGGTGGGATGTTAAAGCGGCCCATTTCCTTTTCGATCAGCTTCGACCTCAGCCGGTGGAGGAGGGGTGTTTGTGTAAGAGTGCATGTGTGGCAGCACCCATGTGAGGTGCAGCTTTCAAGTCTCTGAGTTTTGTTGGTGTGGATCATCCACCGATTGCCATTAAAATTTCAATTCTTATTTGCTTACTTATTTTCCTCTGCTGTCCAGATTTTGAAGAAGCACTCGGACAAGCAGTAGTGTGCCTCGCTTCTACATAGCTCTGTATATGTACTTCAAGCAGAAGTCTGTTCATTCCTGTGAGAACCTCCTGGATCTTTAATGTGTTTGCAAAACTCCACCTTGAGTTGTCTTTTTTTCTTTTTTTGAGTTTGCCTCAAGTAGGCTCTGTCAAAAAAATGAACTTTTGTGGCAGATTTTGGAGCATGTTTTGCAAGCTAACATTGGCAGCCTGCTTGCTATGTAACACATAACTGGATACACACTTTAACAACGTCCTCACTTATTGTCGCTATACATCCAAGTTGTAATATCCAAGTTCACTTTCATATAACCAGAGCCAATCTTCAATAACAAAGCCAACAGTCAGTGTGGGTCAAAATGCCCATAACAGGCTTATATTAAATTCAGGGTCTCTAACAACACTATTATAAAAGCACTTACTGTAAAAGTTAGAGTGTCTTGCTGCAGGGGGTGTGGTGCATCAATCTACAGACCAGTGCCCTGGAAATATACTTTCTGTGGATAACAAAAATTACACACAAAATAAACCCCTTTTTCAACAGAAAAACGCCCAGACTTTTAGCAGTGACACACCGAACCTTAAATTCTATCACCGCAACTCACCAAGTAAACTCCCACTGCACCAGCCGCCCCTTGACTGGAGGCCAACACCAATTCCAACACAAAAAAATAAAACCATACATTATTAAGCTCAATTTACTAAAATACAGATAAAACAATTTAAAATGAATAACATAAAACACAATGTAAAATAAACAGCAGTCAGTACTGTGAATTGAACACAACTCATGTTAATCTTCGTCCAACCACAGGCAAACATTGTTTAATATTAAAAAACACTCATGCCTTTCTGCTGCCACTTCCCCTGGACTGTAAGGACCAAAAAGAAACAAGTTGTTAGCAGACCCATATTTTGTAATTGGCATTTTTTGCAATTAAAAATACAAAAACGTCAATATTAACACTTACACAAACAATATTGTGTGTGTTTGCACCCCCACACTACCTTTACAATAACATTACATCATTACATCACAGGCTCCTTAGCTCAGTGGTTAGAGCACTGGTCTTGTAAACCAGGGGTCGTGAGTTCAAATCTCGCAGGGGCCTAGTGAACATTTAATGCCAGCAGTAGCTCAGTCCTTAGGGACTTGCTTGCTCACTCTGACATCTCTCCACTTTGTGCATGTATGTGTCCTGTTTGTGCATGTGTAACCTGTGTGTTAATGACAAATGAATTTGCCCTCAGAGGGACTAATAAAGTATATAAAATTTAAAAAAAAAAAACAAAACAATACCTCAGGGTGTGTTTGGTACCTTAACAATAAAATCTATTTAAAATACAAGGTATGTTCGGCATGTGGACAGGAGTGATCACAGATGAAGGATGCTCCATAAGCCTCTTAACAGCTCAGGTGCTCTCACCTTGACTGGCCAAATTTTGCCTGGGTCCTAGTGTCATCCTACTGTACTACAATTGGACAGCGAAAAAAAAAAAATGCTTAAAATGAACTTTTCTGCCATTTATGTGATGGTGTTTTTATCCACCCATTAAAAAACACACTTTGGTTGTACTCTGAATATGATTTAGAAATGTGGACACAAAACTGTATGGAAAATAAAAATAAAAATAAACTGTGTAAATTTATTGTACCAAGCTAACAAGCTACCTCTGAAAGCTTTTATCCCCCTTTAATAACTCTTTATTGAATTAATTTGGTTTTTAATCCTAAGAACAAACTGCCCAGGTCAGAGAGAACAGAAGGAAACTCAGGGAGCTGTTGTGACTGACTCACAACAAACCTGTGAGGGCTGCATGATTAGGGGGAATGAGGGTCAGGTGTGCAGACAGGTAATGCTCAAGTGACTGCTGAACAGGATGTTCATGGAAAATGGGGAGTAAAAATGTTAATTTTATGTGCAAATTGAGAAAATGTGCAAAATATTTCATCTAGAAATGCACAATAAACTAATCACTGCTTAATTTTACATGTAAAGCCTGTGATTAATGGTAATAATATGTGCTCTACTTCCACTGTAACCAGCAAACTTTATCTTATGATGACAGAGTAAACTTAATACTTTCCCTTAATTGTGTGATTTGTTTTCAGCCCAGTGTTTTCATGCCACAGAGAATAATTTAGGCCAATAGTTTGGTCCTTTCTCATGATCCTTTCCCAGTGTTCTTTAAGTGTTTTGGAGGGGCGTCAGTGAGGTGGGGTTGGAGGGTGCACAGGAAGGAAAAGGAGTAGCTGGGAAATCTCATCGAGGCTCCTCGGCTGAACAAGAGACACCCCAGTCAGGATCTGGGCGTTGCTGCCAAGTCATCTCAGGGTCGCAGACTCCAGCGCTTCACGTTTGGGTGAAGGGGGCACAAACACATCACGTGGAACACATTCTAACTTTTACAGACATTTACACAAACTACATCAGGGTTACAGTAAAACTTTAAAGTGTAAAAGCAAGCAGGAGGAGGTGAAAAGAAGAGAAAGAGGAGAAATTAGCCTCTGGGCTCATATATTTCCTCAGGAAATGAGAAATGACTTCTTCCTCTCTGAAATGAGCAGGAGGCTAAATAAAGCTGAGCAGCCTTTTTCTGTAAACCAGCACCCCCACATGTCCTTTTGTAATAATAACAACAACAACATTCATATATCATCACATAGCCATGAGATTTTGGTCCTTATTAGCATGATAGCAGATTTGTCAGCTGCACATCCATGATGTGAATCTCCTGTTCCACCACATCCCAAAGGTGCTCCATGGGATTGAGATCTGGTGACTGTGGAGGCCATTGGGGTACAGTGAACTCATTGTCATGTTCAAGAAACCAGTTTGAGATGATCTGAGCTTTGTGACATGGTGCGTTATCCTGCTGGAAGTAGCCATTAGAAGGTGGGTACACTGTGGTCATAAAGGGATGGACACGGTCAGCAACAATACTCAGGTAGGCTGTGGCATTTAAACGGTGCTCAGTTGGTACTAAGGGGCCCAAAGTGTGCCAAGAAAATATCCCCCACACCATTACACCACCACCACCAGCCTGAACCGTTGATACAAGGCAGGATGAATCCATGCTTTCATGTTGTTTACACCAGATTCTGACCCTACCATATGAATGTTGCAGCAGACATCCAGAACTGCCGCTCACTGGATATTTTCTCTTTTTCGGACCAGCTTCTGTAAACCCTAGAGATGGTTGTGTGTGAAATCCCAGTAGATCAGCAGTTTCTGAAATACTCAGACCAGCCTGTCTGGCACCAACAACCATTCATTCATTCATTCATTTATTCATTCATTCATTCATTTTCTGTTACCGCTTATCCCTGTTTGTGGTTGCGGGGGGGCTGGAGCCTATCCCAGCTGACATTGGACAAGAGGTGGGGTACACCTTGGACAGATTGCCAGACTACCACAGGGCTGACACATAGAGACAGACAACCATGCCACGTTCAAAGTCACTTCAGCAGGTCGTTTTGACCATGTCTACATGCCTAAATGCACTGAGTTGCTGCCAAGTGATTGGCTGATCAGCCATTTGCGTTAACAAGCAGTCGAACAGGTGTACCTAATAAAGTGCCCAGTGAGTGTATTTGTCAATAGTGCAAAGTACATCTCCACTGAAATGTGATTCCATCAGGTCACTCAATTTGTGCATTGTAAAATAGTCTCTTTTTTTGTGTGTGTCTTCTTACATTGTAGGCTGCTGCTTTATGATTGCCCATGTTACTGGATGGCTCTGGTAATCCATGATTTCTGGTTGTGGAATGGTTTAACTGTAGTTTTGGGTACAGCTGCTGCTGTTGTTGTGAATTCATTGATTTTATTGTGACATTGATGGTGGTGTCCTGGAAGATGCTCCAGACTCTGACTGGTTCCATATGTTGTGCCACTGAGGGCATGTGTCATAGTTTGTTTACATATCTCAACCTCAACAAAATGGCTGCATACATGGGGGCATCTCTACCCCTGAACACGCTCTGCAGCTGGCTCTGAATGCAGCACAGCACATTCCCACCGTCACACCAGTCCTTATGCAGTATAAAGTACAAGCCTCCTCTCCTTCTCTTGTCGGAGTCTTCTGCTCTGTCACATCCACACAGAAAAAGAGTCACCTGGTCGAATGCCACCCTCCAGGCTTTATTGAAACAAAGCAGTTCCTGATATCACACTGGAAACTTATGTGGCACGGATGTCGTCTAATTACTAATAATGATATATAATAATATCTAACGCCTGTAGTACATGGGCAACCAAGGTGCTAGTCCAGCTTGTGCCCCTCTTTTCCATCGTTTCCTCGTCGTTTACATTTTAAAACCTTGACCTGGCCAGCTAGCAGAGTTGCAGGAGGAGAGTTTACAGACTGGTGAGCTGATTTCTTCATCTCGTTGAGTGACTTGCAGCCCCACGCCACCACTGTCCAATGCCAACCACAAAAAGCACCACCAGCCCTTGCATCATAGACAGAAGAGCACCAAATTCAGCAGAGCTTATGAAGAGGCGACTAAAACATCTATACCTATACCTATACTTTCTGTGCATTCCAATACCCATACTACCATACTATATAGTATGCCTGAAAAAGATTTTGTATGTCACACAGTATGCCAAAAATACCAGGATGTTCTACTACATCCGGTCCAGTTTTGCAGTATGCAAGCCAGCATGCTTTTCTGGCTATTCTGATCCACAATTCTCTGCACAGCAGACGATATGTCACATTAACTGAGCCACAAACAGATGACATCTTGTTGACAGCTGTCAGAAGCTGCAACGACGACTGACAGCGAATTCAAGTGTGTGATTAGTGTTAGTAATAACAGGAATATTAATTGTTTAAATGAACAAAAGAATTTAAAAAAAATTATAAATGCATATGTAATTTTACTTTGATGAATATGTTAGAATCTACCTCATATGCAGTTATAACTTCCAAGTTGAACTACACACATTGCAAAGTAACAACAGCTGAGCTCTGCAGGTTGACCTCCATCTCTGGTGAGCTCAGTAAACAGCATTTTGTTTTGTTTTCAAACCAAAGAATATGTGGGGAGAGGGTCAAAGTTCAGAGTGTAATGTTATGAGACAGTAGTATGTCCCAATTGTGTGCATACTGCAAGCAACAGTATTTACTTTTTAAGGGCAGCTGCAGTACATATTAAAAATAAAAAGTATACGATGCACCCTTTGTCTTTTAGCAAATGTTAGCATGCTAAAGATTGCATCACTGTAAACTCATGTCTTATTAAAAAAACAAGCTATAAAGTGTTTTATAAGAAGAAAAAAAAGAAGCAAATTCTATTATACAACACAAACCTCATTTGAATGTAATAATATATGAGGTAAGTAGCCAGGGCGATAAAATTGATATGACGAGTGAATGATTAGATTAACCTTTTCTAATGTTTGAGGAGCCTGGTGATGTGATGTTCCGTAAGCATCTGGGATTCTGTGTTTTTTCTTTTTTTTCTTTCTGTGAAGCAGTAAACAATGAAAGCATTATTGAAATCATTTTAACTGGACTCGACATCCAGGAAAAATATGTGGCAAAGCTACACCAGGGAATTTTTGGATTTGCATTTCAAACACAGTTTTAGATGTCAGTACTGTACTGTTGAGCTCGCAGAGAAGTAGGCTACAGTTGAAATTCCTTCATCCAGACTTCTACCTGCTCTGCTCTGTTCAAATTTTCCATGCTCGAAATGAAAATAGCAGCCCTGGCTAAAAATGACCACCTCGACAGATGTGGAGCGAGCTTGGGCTGCAGGAAACGGTGAGAGTGTCACGTCTTTCACCGAGCGAGGAGAGGAGAGGTCGACCCAGATACATGTGCTGCCTGAACTTTGGCTCTTTTTCTTCCTGTAAGGATGCCTTCCTTCTCCCTCTCTCTGCCTTTTTTTTTTCATCTCATTTGATCACACGCCCATGTGCATGCAGCCAGGATGCCTTTTCAAACTGAAATTAGGCTTTCGTGTTGCTTTTGTAAATCAGTAAACTGGATAAGCTCATGTCTGAATTGTAAGCTATTTGTACTGATTTATCATAAAACACAGGTTTACTAGTTTTCAACACCCAGAGTCCCACAGTCCAGCTGAGACTATTTCACCAGGTGAAAGCAGTTAACTGTGATTTGATGGCTCTAAGGAAAGAGCTTTGTCTCCCTCTAGTGGTGAGATACTGTCATGTAATTTCTGAGCTCATTTAAAGGGGAGCTATTATGCTCATTTTCAGGCTCATACATGTATGTAAGGTCTCTACTAGAACATATTTACATGCTTTAAAGGTTAACAAACCCCCACTTTATTTCCCTCCATTGTCTGTGCTGGAACATCTTAATTGACCTGTTATTTTACCACCTGTCTCTCTAAAGTCCCAGACACACCAAATGGACTTCAGAGAACTAGAGGCAACAACAGCCTACTGTTACCTCATGTTGAATATGTCTCAGCCAAGCAGTTGCACATGAACACAACACAAAGACAACAGCTGACGGCCAACTAGAATGTACGTTCTGCTCCTGCGTTAAAGGAAATAACTCTTTATACCAGTAGACAGTGGTAGTCTGTATTTGTCATTCAAAAAGGGAAACCGGTATACTGCCTTGCTGCTAGTTTGCCAGTTAGCACATTAACAACACAATCCAATGTTGAAAGAACAGAGCAAATTTACTGTGCACCAGTGAACGATAACACAAATCATCATGAAATATTTCTGCTGAAGAGCTCAGTGGCTAAAGAATAACACTTGTACCTCATGGAACAGGTTTTTTTTTTTTTTTGGTCTCACCCACTCTTGACTCCAGTCGTCTTCTTGTGTGCTGAGGTGAATTGCCAATCAGAGGGATTTCATTCAACAAGTTTTCAGAACAGTCTGAACCCCTCACTTTCTGCTCACAGGGATTACTTCTACATGTATATGTACCTCTAATATGAACATCCTTCACTGCAACACTATAAAGACACAAAATACGAAAAAGGCATTATAGGTCCCCTTTAAACTCATTTTCATGTGTTTATTCAACTCTTCTGCCTTTGGTTTGTGGGAGAAGCACAGCCATTCCAAAGAAAGACATTTATTCCACATCAATAGTCAACAAACAAACAAATAATTTGCAATTTACAGCCATATGTTGCATTTACAGTTTAAGTTTTAAAGGAGATACAACGGTTTTTCTGTTGAATGATTAAATGAGTTCCTGCACAGAACTTAATAATTTAGGTTCAAGCATGATTTTCATTGTTTATTTTATTAAAATTAAGAACTACAGTCATTGCTATATTAACTCTTGCCCTATCTTGGCCTCTGGATGTGCATTTACTGGAAAAAAGCCAAATGAAAATGCTTTTATTTGCTTTAGTTCTTATGCAATCTGCTCTCAGTTCTCTTTAAACTTTAATATTATTGGCTGTTTTTCCAGTTTATGCAAGTTTACAATCCATCTAAACTCTTTGTTTTTATACATAAATTTCATGTTAGCACCTCAGACTTTATTTTCCACTCACATGCATTTCCCTGTAGAGTACTGGTGCTCCAGATTGTATATTTATTGACAAGGTGAATCAATTACATCAGCGTCCTACTGGTCACACAGCAAGTACACTGTACTTCAACAGGTTACGGGAAATGCAGCCATGTGTAGAAGAACTCATCGATGCTCACAGAAAGAGGAGTCCATTTATTACTATAATTTCTGGTGATGATGTTACTCCTCTAAAAAAAAGGGCGATTTCTGTCCATCTTGTGTTGTTTTATGAAAAGCACACAGGGCCGATGTCCAGGCCGAACTCCTGATCAGGCTTTCCAATGTCCATGGGGGCCACGTCCACGACGGGCAGCCTGGCAGAAGTTTGAGTCCTGTACTCAAGCACTGTCTTGCCCCACTCTCCGTTTGACTTCTAAGGAGATAAAAAGACAAATACCTTAGTAGAAGTGCCTTCTAACAGATTTTTGTCAAATGTAGGTGTCTGGTAATGACTTACCGAGCAGCCATCATCGATGACAGTGTATCGGAGGCGGTTAACGCCTAGTGCTCTCAGCTCCTGGCCATTGAAGCCTTTGAGGACCAGCGCTTTCTTCAGGTTGGTGCTCTTCTCATTTTTATAAGCCACACTGTTCTTGCAGTGGTAGGTGATGTTCTGGTGTGCCTCTTTGGACAAAAGCTGCAGCAGCTTCAGCTGAACCGCCACCGCGTTGGGCTGCTCATCTGCATTTCCGTAGCGGAACTGAAATTAGATTGACATGATTACACACAGGGAATGCTTGATATCAGACTTCTAGACACTCATTTTTATAACATTTTGAATGAAACAAATTGAAAAAACAAAATAAATGTCTCTCAATTTCTTACTTTAGTTCCACTGCTCATGTCTGCTCCAAACCAGATGAGTTTGTCAGCACTGGGACTGGATTTTGTCCACCAGGCTTTGCGAGGAATGGTGGCTGGATTGGCATTGATGCAGGTTTCACCAGTTTCCATATTACAGAAGACCTTGATGGCATCCTTTGTGCTTCCTTGATTTGGATCAATCCAGTACTCACCTGTTTAAAAGTGCAAGGGGACATCAATAGGTTTCATAATGGTCTAAAAACATAATTAGCAGAAAAGACGACAAACAGACCCCTTACCACTCTTTTTGTGAGGGTAGCACTCCTTGATGTTCTGGCAGGATTTGGCAGGGTTCATCTGGCTACCATCAGGACTGCGGAGGTTTTGCAGATGTCCGCTGAGGGTCTTCAGTGTGGCATGGACGCCGGTGTCTGCACGGAGGACAGCTGAGTTTTTGTTGGGAAGGGCTTCATCTTTGTTGATCTCGGGAAGCGGTGGAGGATCAGCAGCTACATCGTCCTCAACAAATTCCACAGCTTCTGGCACAAAACCCTTATCGTAATCATAAGGGGCAGCAAAGAGGTCTTCCACAGCTGCGGTGGGAGGTCCTGGGGGGCCTGGAGGGCCGGGTGGGCCATCGTCACCAGGTGGACCCTGAGAAAGACAAGATACATTTTTTTTTCTCTATTTGATTTTTGTCTTGCAAGTGGTTTACAGAGTATAAGGGTAGCAGTAGCTGTCACTTTTTCAGTGTGTTTCACTTCAATAAAGATAACCTTTACATTTTGGTTGTCTAAAAAATGTCCTGTTCAGCATTTGGTTGTAATAAAAGACCCTCTAAGACAGGGCTATTCAATTACAAATTGAATTTTCAACATACTTTAAAACCAGAAAATATCGATGGGCCAGACATTTTCAGCAGCAGGCAATCTACTGAAAACTTTTTCAAGCTTTTGGTAATCGTAATTCGATAATTCGGTAATTGGTAAAAAAAATAATTTTTAGCCTCACATCTGACCAAGGAACATCACAAAGTTGTATGCAATGCAGACACTAGCTAGCTATCAACGCACAGAAGGATAACAAGTCACATAAACAGTAACTAATAACACACTTTATCTCTCTACCGGCATCTCTCTCATTCCCTCTCCCTTCTCCCTCATTTTCTGATGTTCTCCTTTAGGGTCAAGTGTTTAGGAAGACACACAGGATATAGTTTTATACAGTCTATGACAGCAACAGTCATGTTTACAACAACAAAGTCACTATATAAACTCAGTCATTTCTCACTGGAAACAACCTAACATGTCAATAAAATAAATATTCCTCCTGACATCACAATAGTGAGTTACGTTATATAAGCACATCAGTACCAGCCATTCCTGTTCTCAGTCCCCCCTCTACTGAGGACACTCACTATCTGCAGGTCGGCTGTCTCAGGTACATTTAAGATAGGTAGCAAACTAAGTGACATACAGACAGTTTTCATTTTAGTTTGTTTTTTAACAATTTGTTATTGGTCGCGCTAGCATGATGTGCTTGTGTAAACTGCAACTGTAAACCACAATGGTGCTGAATGAGAGACTGTGGACAGAGCAGACTGAAATATCGCTTTATACATGCTGAACACAAAAACTGAAAAAGCCCTGACTTTCTACAGGCGAACGTTTAATTGCACTAACTTATAGGAACAAGCGTACTTGCTGTCAACTAGAGTAATCTTGTAGTTATATTCCGCCGCCTCTTTGCTGTCGTCTGACTTCACTCTGTCATGTTTGAGTGTGTCTGTGTTTGTGTGGAAGAGGTCAGCCTCAACATGCAGACAGCAGGAGAGAGACTGCAGCGTGATGATACATGAAACCAAAACTTTAAAAAGTAATGGTAAGAGCCGATAACGGCAGAGCTTTTAATACTACAGTCTTGATTAATTTTGCCCAGGGCTGTTTAATACCGGGTCTCAGTACCCATTCCTAGCTGGGCCACTTGGAGGTTGCCTCTGCGCGGGATGTGGCCTGCGGGCTGCTAACTGAATAGGCCTGCTCTAAGGAGTAACATGTTCTTCAGGTAAGTTAATTTTATTTTAACGGTTTTAAGCCTGTTTCTTCTTTGCAAAATTAGCATTAGCATTATCACAGTGAACCAAAGTTGTAAATGCACCATGCTAACCAAGTTAGCATTACTGTTAGCTCCATCCTCTTGTCCAAAATATGGTCACTTCTGGCTCCAAAAATCCACGATGGCCACGGTCAAAAAGTCTAATTCAAGACTAGTCCACAAACCAATGGGTGACATCACAGTGGCTACAATTATTGTTTTAGACAGTGTATGGATAATACCAATAAGCTGATTATTTGAAATATAAAGAAGATAAAAAGAATCTTGTGTCACCTGGGCCCCGATGTCACCCATGGCACCTCTACTTCCAGGAGCACCCATTGGTCCGGGCTGACCAATGTTTCCTTCCTTTCCTGGGGGACCCACCACTCCTGGAGGACCCTGTGCGGTAAAAGAGTGTGAAATATACACTATTAAATAAGGCAGAACAGCACTTACAATGATCATAGTTTAACTGGATATGATAAACTTACCCTTGGCCCAGCTGGTCCAACAATACCTGTCGCTCCTGGCTCACCTGTAGCACCCTGAAATAGAAAAGAATGACATTTCAATGTCTGACACCTTCAATGTTACTGTGTTTTTAATGTTTCTCTGAAGTAACTATGAACAGTGGCTGAAGTATATAAATGAGTATTTGAAGCTGTTAAAATTAAAAACAATTGCTTACAGTTATTCCTGGCAGACCGTGGAGCCCGGTGAAACCTCTGTGTCCCTTCTGGCCCCTTTCTCCTTGTTCTCCAGGTGCTCCTTTATCTCCTTGTGGTCCTTGAGGGCCCTGAAGTTAAACACACAGTAACAGTTCAACATGTCATTGGAAAACACACTAAAAACAAGCACCTTTTCTAATTACTAAATTTTTGTTTTGTGTATCAGTGAGGTGAAAAATAGTATTTTTATGCTGACCACTTTCCCCCGTACTCCAGGTGCTCCTTGGGGTCCAGGGACGCCTCTGGCACCCTAAACACAAAACAAGCAAGAAGAAATGACAGAACTGACTTTGCAATTAGCATTGAGAGTGCTATCAGTATGTAATTGACATGATATATTAGCACTATCTCTGTTTGTGAAGCTCACGTTTTCGCCTGTTGGTCCAGGACCACCCGTCAGTCCCACAGGACCCTCAGTTCCTGGAGACCCTGGAGTTCCAGCCAGACCCTCAGGACCAGTATTACCCTTGTCTCCCTGGAAACACATGAACACACACCAGTGATTAGCACACATAGCCATTCACATGGTACCATTAGTAAATCCAGTCCACTGCTTAAATAAAAGCAAAAACACACGATGTATGGGATCTTACCCTTTCTCCAACAAGGCCGTCTGTCCCAGGAGGTCCCTCTGCTCCAGCAATACCCTGAGGAAACACAAATTATGACATAAAAATAAAAAATATTAAAATCATTTTTGTTTGTAGTTAGACCTACCTGTCTTTTCACAAATATTTGCTTGCTTTGAAGAAAACTTTCACCTCGTTTAAAGGTTGCTGCTGTATAAAGTCTACGAAACTCGTAAAGATATTTTGGACGCTGATTCATACATAGTATTATTTGATGACAGCAATACCAAACTTTAAATACTTAGACAGCCAGTGGTGGACTTAGGCTATCTGAGGGGCAGAGAAGAAAATAACAAGGGTACCAGCTTGTAGAAAGCATACAGAGAAGCCTTTATGGATTGCATCATGTTTTCTTAATTTTAAGACCACCTTGGGAGACACTTTATCAGTAATTTATTTGGCACATGAAGTCATACAAGGCACATCTCCAGTGAAATGCAATCCTTTCAGCTCCTTTAACTTGTGCCGTGTAATTCTTACATTGATGGCTGCTGCTTTATACTCTATACTAACTATGTTTCCGGATGGTTCTGGTAATCCATTCTGGCTGTGGGATGATTTAACTGTAGTTTTGGGTACAGTTGCCTCTGTTTCACAAATTAAATCCACCACAGACTCAACGGTTATTGGTGACATCAACAGTGTCCTGGAATGGGCTCCAGACTCTAATTGGCTCCGTCTCTCATGTCACTGGGTGCATGTGTCATAGTTTGCTTGCATGTTTTGATCTTGACATGATGGCTGCATGGTCGTCCCCCGCCTCAAATGAGGGCAATGACTTTGCTCTGCAGCCTCCTCTGAATGGTGTACAGTGATGATCCAGAGTGTTTATTTCCCCTGTGGCATGAGGAGGGCAGGAATAGGACAGCAACTCATATTTCCACTGTCACGCCAGTCCGTATTCATTGTAAAACACATGCCTTGTCCCTTTTTCTCAACAGAATCCTCTGATAGTTTCTGATATCACATTGGAAACTGATGTAGGCACCAGTGTCATACAGTTTATTATCCCAGCAGGATGCAAGTTAGGCAGAAAGATCCACGCCATCAGGATCGCAGCCAGTGTTAGATTCCTTCTCGGCTGCCTTGGTGCCTCACATGTAGATATGGATGCAGAGGTGGTTTCAGTTGTTCGTGTGGTCAGGATTGTAGCTGATACCTATCATCTCCATCTTTTCTTTGATGTTTACCGAAGTTAACATTAAAAAACTTCATCCTAACCAGCTAGCAGAGACGCATGAGCAGAGTTTACAAACTGGTGAGTTGATTTCTTCATTTGTGTGACTTGCAGCCAAATGCCACCACCGTTCAGTGCCAACCACAACAAGCACCACCAACACTTGCAAAATAGACATAGGAGCATAAGTTAAGCACTTATTTAGTGGAGCTGACAAAGAGGCAACTGAAAACATCCACACCTAAATCAGTTTTCTCCACTGCAAGAAGGCACTTTTGCTGTGGTTTGTTTGAAAGTGCCAAGGGGGGCAGAGACAAAAAATCATCCAAACTGCATATATTATTAATGACAATCTAATACATAATTGCAGTTTTTGAGGTATTTTTGCTGTCATATTCCTAATAACTTTAGAGAAATGAATGAATACCAAATAGTAAGAGAGTCTGTTTTTGGTGCTAAAATCTGAAACTAATTTCCAAAAGTCATATATTCGTGTTTTCAAGAAATAAGCAGCACTGATCTAAAGTAACTCCAGATACAACCACCAGCTAAAGACTGACAAATGAAAGCTGTTGGTGACCAAGATAGACTTGACAAACCTCAGGGCCGGCATCACCTCTTGGCCCGGTGGCTCCTGGTAATCCAACTCCTCCAGCAGGCCCTTTGCCGCCCTGAACTCCAGGAGCTCCAGCTTTTCCAGGTGGACCCTGAGGAATAAATACAACGTTCAAATAATTAAACTTTTCATCACCACATTCTTAAAGCAAGATATATCACTTTGTGATGCTAAAAACATTGTCAGAAGGAACACTTACAGCAGGACCTGGCAGTCCTAGCATGCCGGCCTCTCCTCTCGATCCAGGCGTACCCACGATTCCTCGCTGTCCTGCTGTGCCAGCAGGTCCTGGAGGCCCATCAGGCCCCTGACGGAGAAACACAAGACAAACACCTCGGGATTTATTTGTGTTCAGCACAGCCTAAAATGAATGCTACAGTGAACTCCAACCTGCACCTTACCGGAGGACCATCCTCTCCAGAGTCTCCCTTCTCTCCAGGGGTACCCGGTGCACCTGCATGTCCTCTCTCTCCTTGACGTCCTGGAGCTCCATTCTCTCCAACAATACCAGGAGTTCCTGGCTTTCCTGGAAGACCTATTGGCCCGTCTGCTCCAACAGCACCCTGAAACACACACGTAGTCTTCCCTCAGTACAGATTTTGGAAATACAAATGTGACTTAACAGCAAGTATGAAATTGAAACACTTAACCAAGTCTAATATATCGAATCGTCACCTCTGTATCGTGATATGTATCGTATCCATAAATTCTTGCCAATACACACCGCTAATGTAAATGGTTACTGAGTAGCAGGTGGCACCATATATGGTAGTCTCGGCCACCAGTGTGTAACTGTGTGTGAATGGGTGAATGTAACATGTTATGTAAAAGCACTTTGAGTGGTCACAAGACTAGAAAGAGCTATACAAGTGCAGTCCATTTACCAGGGCCTTGCTGGAGCAGCACGACGGTGAGTGTTAGCTTCTGGGCAAAAAAAAGGTAAGTCTCCTGCATGCATTTAACATTGGTAACTTTATGTCATATGTGACATCGTTGACCCAGGAGTAAATACATCACATTTATTTCACACTTGCCAGATCTGACAACTGCACAAAGGCACAAGCCCAGAGTTAACGTACCCCAGGCAAACGTTAAATGTTGAACCCCGACAATTTAGATATTAGAAGGCAGCTATACTAGCAAAATAATCACACAATCTCATGGCATATTTTGTCACAGTCCCATGATGATGGAGGCATTGTTATCATGAGGTTGAAAATTTTGATATATCGTTACATCTCTAGTAACCAAAAAACTCACAAGAGCTCCAGTTGGTCCAACTCCTCCTGGCAACCCAGGGAAACCAGGAGCACCCTGTGGGAAGACAACAGAGGAAGAAAGATTCACTTTAATTATAAAAATGATAACACCTGAGTACTTATTGCATGTTAGAAAGCACAACAACACTGTTAAAACACCAAAGGCTTTGAACATGTAAAAATATTGAGCCTAATTCACCGTTGCGCCCTGTGTTCCTCTGCCACCTTTCAGTCCAGTCACACCAACAGGTCCCTAAAAACACACATCAATAGCAGTGTAAGTGGAGTGATTAACTGTAGTTAGGTGACTTGTTTGACATTTTTCCCACTGTAGTTAACTGAGTGTACCTGTCCTCCTGGTTTCCCAGCCATCCCCTGTGGTCCAGGTGCTCCTCCCTCTCCCTTCAGACCTGTCTCACCCACTTCACCTTTGACTCCAGGCTGACCATCGGGACCCTGGGAAACAAACAGGATGTTTTTCGTTAAGCATTAATGATTTAATTGTTGGTATATATTGAACATATCCGCCCTGCGTTAACTTTAACTTTAGCAGCCACTTACAGCAGGTCCAGGGAAGCCGACAGCACCAGTTGGACCATGCTCACCTGTTGAACCCTGTTAACATCACCACACACACACACACACACACACACACACACACACACACACATACACACACTTTATCAGGAAGGAGTAGACATATAGCCATTCAAGGGCAATGTCACTTTAATTTAACTTCTGTTGTAAAATAAAATGTTGTACTGACAGGAGTTCCTCTAGTGCCTCTGCGTCCTGTAGGTCCTGGTGGGCCGGGTTCACCCTGAAATAAAGGGAAGGTCAAGTGAGTCAAATGAATTCCTTTAGGTTTTCATTTTATCTAAACCTGGAATGATGCAGAACTTTACAGGTTTAAGTTTTCAAAGTTAGCGTCTGGTTTATGTGCAGGCCACATATCCAGTGCTCATTAAAGTCTACAGTTGGTATCTTCTATTGAAAAACAAAAAAAAAGACATGTCTGCTGAAACTGTCACTATATGCTGACAATAGTACATGAGACATGCTCGTACAAACAAATCATGGTTTACTGTCAGGATATAGGGGCAGTTTCAGTAAAAAATATGTTTTTTTGTTGTTGTTGTTTTTTATAAAAGTTACCTTCACAATACTGAATCAGCCCTATTAAGAATAACAAATGACCTCTTCCTAGCTGCTGACTCAGTAACTGCTCCGTCCTCTTGTTCCTCCTCTAACTGCAGCCTTTGACGCTGTAGATCACGCCATTCTCAAACACAGATTAATGGAATGGGTGGGGGTCTTTAAACTGGTTCTCTTCATATTTATCCAACAGATCGTTCTTTGTCTCTATGAGTAACTCATTTTCTTCCTTAGTTCCCATCTACTATGGGGAACCCCAAGGTTTCATACTTGGCCCAATCCTCTTCTCCATTTATTTACTTTAATTATGCAGATGACATGCAGGCCTACATCCCCTTAGAGCCAAACAACATCAACAGACTAGTCCAAAATGCAGTTGCAAGAGTTTAACAAGGTCAACAAAGAAGGAGCACATTACCCCCATTCTTACCTTCCTACACTGGCTGCCTGTTGACTACAGGATACATTTTAAGATTCTGATGTTTGTCTACAAAGTGTTAAATGGCCTCACCCCTCTTACATCATAGAGCTCCTCTCCTCATATCACTCTGTAAGAGAGCTGAGATTGTTTGACCAATCTGTCCCGAGATCCAGGACTAAGTGTTATGGGGACAGGGCTTTCTCTATCGCTGCCCCGAAACTCTGGAATTCTCTTCCTCACACCATCCAATTCAAGTCAAGGTCAAGTCAATAAAGTTGACTTGACCTACTGTACCTTTAAATTGAATTCAAAAGTGGACTTATTTAAACAGCAGTCATTTTGAACTGAAAATTGAAAACAGTTACTCCCTCCATCCTGTTGTTCTGCACCAAGATTCTCATTATTGTTTACTTTTACCCTCATTTAGAACTTTCTTAATTCTGTATCTATGACTCAACATCAGTCAAACATTGTAATTTTTGCGTAATTGTTGATATATTTTTTTTCTTTTCTGAAACATAATAATTTGGCTAATTATACAAACATTTCTAGGCTTAAAAATTCATGCTAAAATTGTGGTTTTGGGCTCACCTTCTCTCCATTAGGTCCACTGGAACCAGTAGGTCCAACAGGACCAGGAAGCCCCTTTTAATAGAATTTTCAAAAAATATTAGAATATCATATAAGACAAAATAAAACTCAGTTGTACATGACTATCAGCAGCTAGTGACCGAAAAGTGAATATGTTTAGTCTTTGTGCCATCAGGTAAAATATTTTGCCACAAACGTCATATAGTTCACGACTCACCCGTGCACCGTCAGCTCCAGCTTTGCCCTCGTTCCCAGGTTCTCCAACTGCACCCTGTTAGAAGAAATCACCTTTGTCAGTGGCTTAATTTCCTTCAACAACCTGCTGACATCAGTAGCGGATATTTTGTTTGACTGACGGTTATGTTCGAGGAGAAATTAGTATCTCTGGCTCTTTGCAGATGATCCTATCTTTTACTTACTGCATCTCCCTTCGGGCCTGAAGGTCCTGGTGTACCTCTCTCTCCTGGCATTCCCTGAAGTCCTGGACCTCCTGGCTCTCCAAGAGAACCCGTTGGACCAATGCTACCCTAAAAGGGACACAGTAAGGCTCAGTGTAAACAAGATCTACATGCAACAAATTAAAATATTATGCGAGGTTTTGGTACTTAGTGTCTCTGCATGAGTGATTTCATGGTTACAGTACCTTTGGCCCATCTGGTCCTGGTCCACCTGGACTACCTTTAGGTCCCTGCAGCCCATTGGGCCCGATTTCACCTCTCTCTCCTGGAGGCCCTCTTTCTCCCTGCAAGGACAAACAAAGGATAAACGCAACACCTCTTAATTGCAAAAAATAATTAAATGTATTGACTTGTGGCTGACTGATTTAAATATGAACAGTAATGGACTTACTCTTGGACCTGTAGCTCCACCAGCCCCAGCCTCTCCAGCAAGACCCTGGAAAAAAAACATATTCTGCTTGTTGTGGTATGATAAGAAAAACATCTTAGTATGTTGAGGACTTATTATTGTACAATATATAACTTAAGGCTGAATTAAAAATAATTAAATTTGTCATACCTCATCACCTGGTTTTCCTGGCTCTCCAGGTGGTCCTGGAGTTCCGGGCAAACCCTAAAGAATTCAATTTATATTTAATGCAAATAACAATAATGAACAAGAATGACATCAATACACTGAAATAAACATATATTCTTATAACTATGGGGTGCAGTGTACCTGGAAACCATGCAGTCCCTGTGGTCCCTGCTCTCCTCTCTTTCCTGCAGGACCCTGGAGAAAAGCAAACAGAATATAAATTCATCTAAACATCGTGTCATCAAATCACTGATGATGAGATTGTGTCAACAGTTAGATGCTTACAGCGGGGCCGGCTGGACCAGCAGCGCCCTCCTCTCCGTCTTTTCCATGCACACCCTAGAAGACAGACAGTATCTATCAGTATAGCTGCAGGTATATTTGTATGGATGTGTGCATGTATGATGTATAAATGATATCAATAGAGAAAATGACTTGCCCTTTGACCTGGAGGCCCGGAGCTGCCAGCCTCTCCAATCTTTCCAGCATCACCCTAAAAATCAGGAACCACATTAGTCATCTGTTGCTGCACAGAATATATAATTAAAATGATTCAAATACATAAATACTGACAGCAAAGCCTTTTGGTCCTGGCAGACCCATCGGTCCACCTGCACCTCGGTTTCCAGTAGAACCAGATGGGCCTGGTTTACCATCATCTCCTGCTGAGCCCTGGAAAGACCGCAAGAACATTAATACGTGCAATCTACCAAGAATGATTCCTTATTTGGTTGTTTTAGGGAAATTAAAATGAGTCATGAAAATAAAAAAGTTTTGTGTACTTGTGGTCCTTGCTTTCCCTCTGATCCCTGGGCACCAATAAGTCCTGTCAGACCCTGTGAAATAAGATGCACAGTTACAGAACAACCTTCAATACCTGTCTCTAGAGCTGCATCTTCTCAAAATAAATATTCTCTAAATATCTTACAGGAACACTAACAGATGCTCTGTCTCTAGATCGGGGGTGTCAATCTCATTTCATTCCATGGGCCAGCTCCAATATCTTCTACCCTTTTTTTGAGTAAAGAATTGTATTCTGTAGACGTTCATGTGCATCTATCCATGCATTTCCTGATACATTTTCTTTTGAACTGAAGCTGCTGACTGACAGGATTGGCTGGATAGACCCTTTGGTGTGTCGGTCTGGCCCACAGGCTGTATGTTTGACACCCCTGCTCTATATAGACAATGGTACTTCTGACATTTACCATTTAATTTCAAGCTGGTATTATGTGGTTTGGGACCTGTTTGGACAGGTTACTTTAAAGTTTTGGGGAATCTTGAAATAAACAAAATATTGTATGTCCCTACTTACCAAAATTTACCCAGTTATGAGTGACACAAAATTTCTTTAAGTGCACAGTAGTGCATTATAATTCGTCATAGGTGTTAACTCATTTTAATTGAAAGAATAGCCATTTTCAACTGTTGACAGTCTTCACAGGAAAACCTAAAAGGCTTCTCCTTATTTTCTATCATATAAAATACCGTTTCAGATTTCACATGTTAAAAATGTAAAAATGTAAAATAAAGTGTAGCCAAAGTTTCAAATAGTGAGGTAAATGTATGTAAAAGTAATCCTTGTTACCAAAAACCTCATGCTTCAGACCATTCTGAATATTCTGTATCCAAGTGTTTTTTCTACTTTCAAGACAAAATGATCATAACTCTTGGGAGATTTCTTTGTGGTCATCTGTTCTAGGTACACGGCTGATAGTGCTTGTAATCTACATGCTACATGCGTACATCAGAGAAACATGAAAACGTGGTTAATATCTCCCCCTGATTTTCATTGGGAGAAAGTGTATTGCTACATGTAGCTACATGCTAATGTGATGGAGACATGTAATCTTTAGTTGTTGATGTTAATTATTCTCAGATTTTGGATAATATTCCTGCTGGAACATGTCCGATTGTATTGATATGTTTTTATTGGTGATTTTTAACGGGAGATAGTGACGCTTTACACAGTCACTTCCCAGCTGCCCTGGTATATGTAGGCATATGCTAACATTAGGGAAACGCACTGCTGCTATTGTCTATTAAAGTCATTTCTGCGGCTGCAATGACAGGGCAGAGACACAGAGTTGTGGAAGATCCAGAAATGCTGACCAATCAGAGAAGACTGGGCTTTTTTGGGAGGGGGGGGGGTTTATAGAGACAAGTGCTTATTTCAAGTATTTCAGGCAGAGGGTGAATACAGGTGTTTCAGCAAAGACAGTAAAAGGAAAATAAAGTGTTTCTTTTCACATTAAAGCATGTTAACATGTTCTAGTAGAAAACCAAAATTACAAGTTTGTCCTGACAGTGAACACGAGGTCCCCTCTAAAGAGTAACTTAACACCAGGTTGAAAAGCAGCATTTCACTGCCCTTTCTGCTTGCAAGCTTTGAACCTGTAACCACACCTGACAGTGATGTCACAGTGTACTGACACATCCTGGTGTACACCTCTACATCACTGGAGCAGGGTGAAAAGTTAAACCACTTGAGGTCAACAAATACAAGATTTTCTGCCTGTGTGAAGTTGCTCTAACTGCCTTTTGTGGGTAGTTTTTTACTATATAAGAGTAAAGTGATGAATAAATGCTGTAATAATGTGTGCCGTGTGTGCTTTACCCGAGCTCCTGTTAAACCTGACTCTCCATTACGTCCTATATCTCCATCTAAACCTTTGGCACCAGGTAACCCTGGCAGTCCTCGTTCACCCTGGGCTCCCTGTTTGGTTCAAAGATACACAAAAAAACATGTCATGGTCGAGAATAATCACAATTAAGGACAGTTATGCTCCGGCATTATGTGTATTTTGATGTGAAGTCAACTCACCTTAGGGCCTGGCAAACCATCTGCACCTGGGAAACCTCTATTTCCGGGGGCTCCCTAAAACAAATTGAGTATCCATTACATTTCAGGCCCTGAAGTCATGAAAAGGACTCTCTGTAGAAGTTTTGTTTTTAAAAGATGAAGTAAAAGTTGACTCACTGTCTCTCCTGGAGGTCCTGGTGGCCCGATAGATCCACCATCACCTCTGGGTCCACGCTTTCCGTCCTCTCCCATTGGGCCCAGTGGACCTGGAATACCATGGTCTCCCTAACCCAGCAATCAATAATCAGTCAAACAGTCTCCTCCAATTAACTTTCATCGTTTTTAACTTTTATTTTTTGGATGATAAAGGGTGTTTTAGCTTACTCTTTCTCCCTTGGCTCCAGCTTCTCCTTTGAATCCAGGCACTCCAACTTCACCCTGTAAAACACCATCAGATAAACTGGAGATCAAGACATTAAAGCTCCCAGTGCATTCAGTTTTATAAGCTACAAAGTTACAGAGGTGGAAATGGAGTCATGCTAAAGGGTGAGGAAGGTTACCAGTTGGCCCTTTGGTCCTGGTGCTCCTGTAGTTCCCTGAGGGCCAGGGGGACCAGATGGACCCAACAGCCCTGATGGACCCTGGACACCTGCAATACCCTGAGGAGGAGAAGAAGCAGATATCACAAAAGATTCACGGACAAGTGCTAAAAATGGTTCACAGAGTTTGTAGATACTTACAGCTTGGCCGCGAGCACCTGGAATTCCATCAGGTCCTTCAGCACCCTGTTAAAAACATTTTTTTTACTTGTTATGTTAATCCAAAGGTGAATAAAGTCCAACAGGATGTGCTCACTTTCCCAGGAATACCCAAAACTAAATCAGATTGATGAAGCTGTAACAAACCTGCTTTCCTGTTGGTCCAGCTGGTCCTACGTGACCGGCGTCCCCTCTGGGTCCCTGTTGTCCTGGACTTCCTCTGACACCTGTCGGTCCTGCTTCACCCTGCACCAGAGGACAGACTTAGGTCAAATTTGAGGACTTTTTAAAAATTCTTTTATTAAAATTTTGGGGTCAGATTTTGGCAGTGGTTGAAGTGCTAAGATCTTTTACTGAAGTACAAGTATCAATACTACAGTGTAAAACTACTCTATTACAAGTAGGGCTGTGTATTGGCAAGTTAGCAATATGATATGCGTCACGATACACGGGTTACAATTCAATATATCACGATATATTGTGATACTGTAGGCAAGGTGACATATTCCAATTTTTAATCTCATTTTAGGGAATCTGTCATAGTGTAAAGAACATAAACATCTGCATAAAAAGTTAACTTTTGCCAATATTAGTAAAAATAGAATAAAAATGCTTGCAGGATTCTTAAGGCAAACAAACTAAGAAAATAAAAAAAATCGATACAGTGCTTCTGAGAATTGATACAGTATTACCAAATTCAATATTGAAATACTCAGGTGTATCGATATTTTCTTACAACCCTTGTGACAAGTGAAAGTCCCGCATTCAAAATTTCCCTTAAGTGAAAATACAAACGTATAAGCATCAAAATATACCTGAAGTACCACAAGTACAAGTACTCATTATGTAGAATGGCCTATCTCAGAATAAAATAAAAGCTGGAAATGAGTTAGCGTTTTAGCACTCTTGGTTCCCTTGTCTCAAAGTCAATCAGTTTTTTTGAGTGGATTTTTGGTTAGATGCCTGGAATAAGGTCTGTGGTTAACACATACTTAAGAGACTTTCACTTTGTGTGATTTATATTGAAGAAATCAGTGTGACATTAACATCTGGATCAGCCTGCAGAAAAAAGGTCATCCCTGCAGCACTCTGTGTTCATCCCTCGAAAATTGCAGCTGTTAAAGGTGGAGCTAATTCAGCTTACTTTATATACCACAGGGTATGTTATCCTAAAATATTACATCATATTTTATTAGTTGATCTATTCTTATTATTATCATTTTGTATTAATAATCTAAACCTGCTAAAAGTAACGAGTTACTAAAGCTATCCAGTAAATGTAGTGGAATAAAAAGTGCAATATTGGCCTCTGAAATGTGTAGAAGTAGAAAGTTGTATAAAACTGTACATTAGTACAGTACTTGAGTAAATGTACTTAGATTCTACCACTGTCATTTTCTCTAATTACACAGTTATCTGTTTTAGCTTTCATCCAGCAGTGTTGTATTGTGAGATAAAATGAACTGAGGTTATGGTCAATGTGTGTTTTTGTTACCTAACAGTCTGCCAATATAGACAATTTGCTACATGACAATAAATAATTTCACAGCAAGATAATGGAAATAAAAACGGATTAATGTTGTAGAAAACTTCCCAAATCTTTAATTATAATATTATGACATAAAACTGTTCAGTCTCACCTTCATTCCTGGGTTACCGGGAAAACCTGCCACTCCAAGGATTCCCATTGGACCCTGTGATTAAATAAAAAAATTGTCAAATATTCAAAACAAAGCTTACTGGGATTTTGGGTTTATTATAGGGTTCAAGTTCACAATTTGCATTTGATTTGACTCAATTAAGTTGATAAATGTGGTCCTTACCAGAGGACCTGGTTTGCCAACATGGCCAGCTGCACCCCGTTTTCCCTACAACAGAAAGAAAACACCTCAATCATGCATCACCGTTTTATATTTTAACACTTTTTCCAACTGAATAAAGACATTTTGTTTCTCTTACCACAGGACCAGTTGGTCCGGCTCTGCCTCTTTCTCCCTGCATGCCCGCTGGTCCCTGAAACAAAACACCTGCTCAGCATCTTTATCATCAACACCTGACTCTGTGTGAAATGTTGTGATGATGAGTTTCCTACCTGTGGGCCTGGAGCACCCATTCCACCCGGAGTACCAGATTTACCCTACAGAGCACAAAGACATAACCCATGTTAAAACTGCATTATGTGTGTCTGTGTGATGTTATATCTGATGTTGAAGCATGAAGGGGGGAGACAGAGCGAGTATGACATGCAGCAAAGGGCTGCAGGCTGAAACTGAGCCTGTGGCCACTGCGGCAAGGACATTGCCTTCGTATACAGGATGCCTGCTCTACCCACTACGCCCCTGGGTGCCTTTCTTAAATGTATTTTTCTCTTTTTCTCTGTCTTTTTTTGGGAGTTTATATTGTCATGTCATCATGTCAGCATATGTATTGTGTATTATGTGCCTGTATTTAAGAACAAAAAGTTAGTGGTTCTATATAGGGTCATATGTTGGTTAAATTATTTATTTATTACTTATTTTGGGACATTTCATAAAACATTACAGAAAAGGGGTTACAGAATGTCTTTAAAGTGTTCGAGGAAGAGGATGAAGAAGAAGATATACTTTATCAATCCCCAAAGGAAAATTCAAAATTTTCTCTCTGTTGTCATATACACATAGGCCCGTAATACACACACATGAAGAAACAGAAGGTGAACTGGCACCTCTCTAGCTATCAGTGACCCTCTGGTTCCCAAAAGACCCTATGGACTGAGCTACTGCCACCCTAAATATGTCTGTGGTGAGTATGGGGGTCAGACCCGTGACCTTGGCATTATTAACCAGCTGAGCTAACCCATCTAATGACTTCAACCCGTCAAGAATTTTCTCTGTCTGTATTTGGTCCGTATGGGGACTTAAGCTGGCAACCTTCCGGTTCCCAACCCAAGTCCCTATGGACTGAGCTACTGCCATCCAAAAAACTTGTACATGCTAAATATTTCTAAGGTCAGTAGAGTTATAATGATCTTAATATATCTATAATATGATACAGTTGTACACTTTGGGAACCACAAGATGAGACAAAGCAAATTCACACCTTGGTTCCAACCGCTCCAGTCTCACCTCTTGGCCCAACAAGACCAGACATTCCCTGTTGGAGAGATTTAAAGTCACAAACAGGAGGTAAGTTCTTGATGTTTCTTACATAAAAGCCTGAAAAATAATCATTAAAAGTGAGGAGCGATGATAGCATGGAATGACTTTTGATTGTGCAGTGCAGGGATGCACCCATGGGACTTTTTCAGTCCCCATATTGGTACCTGAGCTTTGGGTATCGGCCGATACCGAGTATAGATCCCATGCTTGTTTTGAATTAATAAGCTGTACCTCAAAGTGTGAAAGTGCCAATTCTTTTATGTGTAAGTCAACATCAGGCTAGACTTAAAACATTTCTGTCCTAACTTTGCAGAAAGAAATTCTAACAAATACATTTTTTTTAGATTTAGATTTACTGAAGTTTTATTATTATTAAAAAAGTAAACCATGCACCAGCAACCACATATTGCGAGTGCAAAATACCTCCAAACATCCAACATTTTTGTTGTTAGCATGACGTAGTACGCACTTGTGTAATCAGACATAAACTTAGAAATGAATTGAATAGAACAGCCTCGTTGTCACCAATACTGTATCCAGCTATTAGAGTCAGTATTGGCCTGATATCCGACATCACCACTAAATCGTTGCATCCCTAATGGCAATGTTTGTGTGACTTACCTTGTGACCTTTCAGTCCTGGATGACCTGGAAGTCCTGGGAATCCTCTTGCACCCTGCATTTAAATAAAGAATCAACAAACACACTAAGCAGAGGAAGAAGTTTATGTCTACAGATTGTGATCACCGTTTATAGGTTCTATTTTAAATGAAGTGTATACTGAATTAAGTGCGTCTCCTAACATTCTTCTGGGCTTGACTGTGCTACTTGGTCATGATAAACGGTATTGTAATTCATGCAATTTTAGTGTGAATGCTGAGGGGAACAGGTTACCACAGATCCTGGAAATCCTGGCTCTCCTGGAGCGCCTGCAGGTCCAGGTTCTCCCTGTGCAGTAAAAGTAAAATAACAGTGTTTAAAAATGATCATTGCTTTTAAATAATTAACAACATATCATAAACTGTTGTGTAGGTTCGACTCACATCAGGTCCAGCTTTTCCTGGTGGCCCGTCTGGTCCGCGGTGACCCGGCTCACCCTGCAAAGAAACACAAGAAACTATCATTACTGACACACATTTCACAAAAATCAAAAATGAAGAAGCAGAAATGTTTCTACCATTTGTCCTGTTTCTCCAGCCTCTCCTGGAATTCCCTGACCACCACTTGGGCCCTGAGGAGAGGAGGTAATGACAGTCACTTCTGATGCCAGGATACAACATTACTATGTTCCTACCTCAAGTCTTGTGACAACATATCATCAAAATTAAGCCTTTAAATCTTTGATAGGAAGCCAAAACTCACCTGTGGCCCAGGCTGTCCTGGAGGTCCTCGTGGTCCTGCCTCACCCTGAAAAAGCAACATTTCATACACTGTGATTTAAACATTATGGCAAACGTACTAACTTTGTATATATGAAACTTTAATTTACTGTTTTTTTTCCCCTGTGCAGCACTCACCCTTGATCCTGATACCATCCCAGCCATACTAGACTTCTCACCAAAACCTGCAGACATCTGTGACACCAGGTTGCCCTTTTGGGAAGTAAATTATTCAAAAGAAATGTTCAAACCGCTGCAGAGGAGTCATTTCATTATCTGTTCAATGTGCAGATTCTGGGAAAAACTCACCCCAGGGTGTGAGGGTTGTCCTGGGGCTCCAGGCTCTCCTGGATTTCCTGGCACACCGGGCTCCCCATCAAATCCTGGAGGCCCTGGGAATCCCTGCAGGGTGTGTGGTGAAATATGATTAATGAGAGGGAGAGATGAACCACTGGAGTGAAGTGTATGTATTAAGCATCATGAATATAGTAAGTGCAGGACATGCACCGTGGAAAAGCAAAAAAACAAAACAAAAACAGAATGAGTGCCTAGAAAAGCACTATAGAAGTTCAATGTATTATTATTATTATTATTACTATAAAATAAAACACGTTTAACCCCACTGACAGACCATCTTCCTACACTTACAGAGGGTTTTCTGTGTGTTGACAGCAATCTTAAGTTGCATGCAATAAGCAGAAATTTACAGACCACAACAAAGATAAAACCCACAGTTTGAGCCGTGCAAAGGCAAATTGTTGGCTGTTGCCATGAGCAGATTAGCCTGTAGATTTACTGCATCTAAAATATTCATTCAGATTTACCCGTCTGCCTTTAAAGCCTCTTGGTCCGGTGTGTCCCTGAGCTCCTGGAGGACCCTGAATCATAAACACAAGAGATTTTAATCAATGAGAATTGCTGTATACAACTATAAACGTCTCTTAGAAGTGTACAACATTATATTACAGTCATGATAATAGCTTTCAAAAATATCAATTGTCAGAATTTTGTATACACAGTTTCTGTCTTTGTCCTTCCTAGAAAGCTGGTTGGCAAACCATCCTGCCGTTGTCAGAATCAGAATCAGGTTTATTTCCGAGTAAGTTTTCATATACAAGGAATTGGCTTTAATGAATTGGTGCATAACATTAACACAGTCAGAGAAAATGAAATAATTAAAAAAAAATGTATATAGCAAAAATCAAGAGGCATAAAGTTTATGAAGTTATTATAAAAGTTTGAAAAATACTTTGAAAAATTGTATTATGTATCTGAATTAAAATGCAAGAGTTTTGCAGTTTTTCCTTGGGCAAACATTATCAAGTATAAATGATGATGACTGTTGACTCTGTGATGATTTTATGCCTAGTTTTTTAACTACAGTATGATTGTGTCTATTTTATTAACTTATTAATGTATGTTACTGAATTGTTTGATTTTAATGATCTATGGATACATTGCTTCCTGTTTTTTAACCATCATTTAAGGTGTCCTTGAGTGTTTTGAAAGGCTCCTATAAATACATTTAATTATTATAATAAGAAGAATGTTCACTAATAATAATATATTTTATTGCACTTTATCAACACCCTTCAGCTTTCCACAGGTTGTTCTCCAGTCATGAATACTATTATGACATTCTAGTGCCCTCTAGTGTCAAAATTAGTGCATGGAGATTATTATTTGGGAGATCATTTTGAAAAACATCTATTTCAGGGATACTCACTTGTGTTGCCTGGGGGCCACTTTGGTAAAATGACAGGAGGCCAGGGTCCAGTTAATAAACAAACAAATAATTAATATAAATAAGTAACCTGGACCTCTGTCAGGGGGTCTGAGGGGATCCTTCCCTGGTACTTGATGCATTTTTATGAACTCTGGCACCTTATTAACATTCAAAGTACAAAACAATATGTCCCAGTGTGAATCTTTTTATTTATATTGTGAATTTAAAAATGGTCAGCAGGCCATCTGGCACCCTATTGCCAGCCAGATTTGGCCCTTTGTATCACTGCTCAATTCTAATTTATTTCTTTTACCCTATATTCCACACATACCTATAAATTCTCAAAATATACTGTACACTTTGACATACAGTAATAGATAATGCAGTAAAAACTCACCTGGGGTCCTGAAGGTCCAGGGAGCCCCACCACCTGGAAAAAACAAACAAACAAAAAAAAAAACAGTCTTTGTAGTGACTTTGTTGGCAAAACACACAAAAAATTTAGTACTTTTTTATTCATCTGAAGTTGAAATATAATTAAAAAAATAAATAAAAATAAAACTGCAAATACGTTGTTTATGTTGCGAAATTACTTACATAAGGGATATCACCTGGTTCACCTTTCTGTCCCTATAAAGGAAACATATCAACAATTTGTTTTCATTTGAAGAACTAATGTTTCTATATTTGTTTTAGATATTAATACATGTTTGTTAGAATGAACCATGACTTACCTTGAATCCCATAATTTCTGAAGGAAAACAAACAAAAATGAAAATTAAAGACATTTATACTTCAACTTATCTGCATCGTGGTATACCTTCCTAAACCTGAATGATTTATGTATGTATTTATGTGTATCCTTAACATCTATACACATACATCTTTATTTACCCACATCCCCACATGTATGCAAATTACATAGCTTTGTGTTTAGCTATGTTACATATGCCCATCACATACTGCTAAAAGCTTGATCCATTTATTCCAAATTTGATAGAATTTGTCTTTTTGGATCCTTAAAAGGTTTTCTAAGTTATTCCACACCAATCTTCCAATGCACTCTATGATTAAGGGTAATGTAACGCCCCTTGAAAATCTTACGGACTTTCAATGGGTCTAACCTGCGGCAGTGATGTAAAAGTGTACCCCAAGCGGTGTCAGCACACAGTGGCATCACTGCTTTACAGTAAATTACTGTAATAACAGGCTAACTCTTCTCACCTATCATCCTGCTGGCACTGGCAAAGGTGTCGCACACAGGACAGCACTCCCCCTCAGGTGTGACGACCTTCTCGCAGTTTGGCAGCAGCTCACACTGCACCTCGTCACAGATGGAGACACCGTTGTCACAAACACACACGCGACAAGGCTCTGGTTTCCAGATGTCGTTGTGCTTGTAAACCTCCCCATCGACCGTGCAGCTGTCCCCTTTTTTCTCATCTGCAGCTGCAAAAGACATATTTTTTAAAAGTAGCGGCATACTAACCTCTCAATAATGTAACAAGAAATATTATTTACCGGTTGTGGGGTCTGCACTTGGAAGTGATGTTGTGTCTGCACTCAAGCATACAGGGCAACACTCGCCCTCTGGGGTCACAGTGTCCTTGCAGTTGCCGAGGTCCTCACAAACCACATTTTCACACACAGCAGTCCCCTTATCGCACACACAGATCCGACACGGCTCAGGGTTCCACATGTCATTGTGAGCATAGACTATTCCATTTTCTGTGCAGGTATCTTCATGAAACAGAAACATAAAAGAGTTAAATTAATGACCATGTAACCTGAAATCCGACCTGATAGCTCAACATTTTTTGCTTTTTCACTTCTTTGCCAAGAGCTTTGAGAAAAATGATGCCAAATGATGTCTATATGTTAGATATGAAGTTACCAGGGTCAAGACTAAACATGAAGAAGCAGGGTTTGGTTTTTGACAGCAGGTCTGCTACAACTCTCAGATCTTTTAAATTAAGGCTGAAGACTTTTCTGTTTGCTGTAACCTTTATTCTTGTATTTTATACCTGTCTTAGTATATTTTAGCTTGTTTTCATTTTCTATTGTTATAAAATTGCTCATTATTGACGTATTCAATTTTATCTTAATGTCCTTTTGTAATAGCCTATGTTTGTTGTCTCAAAGCTTTTAGCGTTTTTTGCAAAGCAGTTTGAATTTCCTTGTTGCCGAAATGTGCTATATAAATAAAATTGCCATGCCTTACCAGGGAGGCCAGTTAGCTTGAGCTTTAGAGGTGCTGGTAGGCAGATTTTGTTATCTTTGGATAGAACCAGGCTAGCTGTCTCCGCCTGCTTCCAATCTTAATACTAAACTAAGCTAAGCTAAGCTGAGCTAAGCTAAACTAAGCTAAACTAAGCGACCCACTACATTTAGCATAACGACATTGGAGTGGCATTTATTTTCTCATCCAATTCTTGGGAAAAAAGTGTGTAAGCATATATGCCAAAATGTCAAACTTTTTCTTCATAGACCAAATCTTAAATTCTGACTCTAACATGCTTGATTTTCACACTAACAATTACCCTAAAATCCTGTTGTCAAAGCCCCTATGTGTAGATTTATTTGTTATTTAAGCATCCTCCAAATTATTCTGCACAAGTTTTTGCTTATAGAAAACTGAGACAATCCTGGCACAGCCTACTCATCTCATTGTCCCTAGGGGTGTCAAGGAGTCTGCAAAGTCACATATTGTAAAATTCTACTCATAGGGGCTTTAAAAACTGCATCTTTAAAAAAAAAAGAAAATCATTTAAATATTTTACACTTTAATTGGTGCTTAAATAGAAAGCAACTCACAATAAGCAAAAAGACTAATAAATGCGGCAACTATCATCATCAAAAGTGCATACAAAGCGCAATCAACAACATGGTATGGATCATGGCAAGGGAGGCAGTAATTTCCCAGAGGAATACACCTTATTTGGTAAATAAGCTACTTGCACAACTTCCTCTTGTGTAGCAGTAGATTGTCACCAGCATTTTGCTGCACAAAGGTAGGTTGAGAAGTGATCTTATCTGGCAAAAAGTCAATGTATTCCTTTTGCAAAGTGACAGTACAGTCAAAGGGAAACTCCAAACACAATAATGTAGAATTAAAAAGAACATTTCGAGGTTGTGTGCACAGGATGGAGCCTGAAGAGGAGGGCTTCAGGCTTGGAGACAAAGAGCAGCAGCAGTCCTGACACAGATGGAAACATTATCCAACTGCTGAAGTTGCGTGAAGTCAACACAAACTGCAGGAACATAACCAGGATGCATCTGCAGAACACACAGATGTGCAGGTGACATTCCAGTTTACCAGTGTCTGTGTCAGGCCGCGTTGCCGCAGCCAAACACACAGGGCAGCACTCGCCCTCTGGGGTCTCTTTGGTCTCGCAGTCACCTACATCCTCACACACCACGTCCTCACAAAACACCGTCCCCATATCACATATACAGATTTGACATGGCTCGGGGTTCCATATCTGATTGTTGGAGTAGACTTTGCCGTCCTCTGTGCAGGAATCTTTGTGAAATAAAAACAGCAACTGACATCAGTACCTGGGGTTTATGTTTGTCAGCTAGTTGGTGTACATCATCATGCATGCTAGTTATAGGTTTTCAGTCTCGGTTTACTCAACTGTTCCTGTTCTGGAAAAACCCAATGCTAAGTTGAAGCATGACTTAACCCAGCTTTAGTGAATGATACATTGAGAGTTTATAAGCTTACATGCAATGCACACCTAAACTTCTCGACCTTATATGCATCGCTAAGCTAGTTTAGCTTCTCAAAACCACTGAGGTGATTTTAGCATGATCTTTATGCTGTTGAACCATCGTAGATATTATTTTTATGAGCATCTGTAAATAACAAATGGTGATAACTGAGCATACTAACGACTAAATTGTCAAGTCATAAGCTCTAATTTACAAGTTACATGTAATAGAATTACAAAATTAATGTAACAAATCAGTTACTGAGAAAAAATAAATAATTAAATTACAGTTACTAATCAAAATGTTGGTGATTACAAAGGGGTTACATCAAAATATATTCTTTTGAGTAAGCTTATATGTAGAAGAAAAAATGATGAATCATTTCTTAGAAAAATAATCATATGTAAAAAGTTGCATTACTTTGATGAATACATTAAAATAGTTCCATTGCTTATTACATTTTTAACAGGGTAACCAGTGATCTGTAAATGATTACATTTCAAGAGTTCCCAACACTGAAAGCAATAGTAACAAACATCAACACACTCCCATTTCGTCAAATACAGACCCTTGGTCAGTGGCCCTACGCATCAAACTATGATGCTTTAGGTACCATTAAGCATTGTAGTTTGATGCGTAGGACCATGTAGGGCATCTAATAATAACACAGCCTGGTGCATCTCATATAGACGCTAAAGGACGCTTTGGTTTGTCTATATCTGAAGCCTGGTATTAGACGATCTGGGAGTGAGAATGCCCTACAACTAAATAATTTGTCTATTAACAGTGGGTATTCATTACTTGATTTCAGTGAGAATAGCTTAATATATCGGCAAAATATTGGAAATACTCATGTCAATCTTATTAAAACAGCACCACAGTAGAGATTCAAAGGAATGTAAGAGTCAAAAAGAAAATAAAGGCATAAAAACTAAAAAACACAAAAATGATGAAGAAATGGATGGACTTTTGGGCACTGTTGGTTTTTGACAAACAAGAAAAACTATGACAAGTGATAGAGAGGGATTCAAAAGAGGTGAAAACATTCATACCAAAAGAGATGTACCTGGAATTCATCATCTTTATTTCACAGTAAAAATGATCACCTCTTCTATAGTAATCATTCCAGAAAATATAAATGTCTCTATTTTTCAACCACATAAAAATCCACAAAATACAATATAAATACGATGTGGATATTTATGGAATATACAGACCCACATTTAAATCTGCTCAGGTTTGTAATGGTTCTTAAATATTTATTACCAGTTTTATTGTCCATGCACACAGGGCAACACTCGCCCTCTGGGGCCTCAGTTGTTTGGCAATGATTTAGCTCTTCGCACACCACTTCCTCACACACCACAGTCCCCGTGTCGCAAATACAGATCTGACACGGCTCTGGGCTCCATATCTGATTGTGGGAGTACATCTTTCCATTTTCTGTGCAGGTATCTTCATGAGACAGAACAGTAATCAGTAGCGTGATTGATTCCCTTTCAGTTGGCAGTAAAGATAAAGTCTGTGCATCATTATGGGGTTTTCAATCATGAGACTGACAGCAAAATGTATGTGTGCAATTTTCCTCAGCTATATTGTGCTACTTATTGTATCTAACCTTCTGGAACATAAAGAATGTGATGTTCTGACCCAGCTAACTACCTGTCATGGAATATTGTTACAGTTACTTTAAAGGGTAAGTTTGGTATTTTCGAACCTGGACCACATTTTCCCATGTTTTTGTGTAACTAATGAGAACAACGGTTTTTGAAATTGGTCCAGTGTTGAACAAGACCACTACAGCTGTTAGCCATGAAACAGACTGCAATGTAATCCTTGGGGACAATTGAGCACTGTCAATTTACATCCACTAAACGCATGTGTTTTTACCATTGACTGGGTTAGATTGTTATTTTAATTGTCTGACGTCATTATGGAAAGGATCCCTACAGAGATATACCTTTTTGTTAAAGAGTAAGATCCTTTTTGTTTAACCACAGATGGTCCCAGAATCACCATCACCAAATCCACCAAACTCCATTTAAATAAACACCAATTTTGTCATCATAAAACACACTTCATTCAAAGTTGAAAGAAACAAAATAAAACTCACAAAAAATGTCTTGGTTTGTCCTCCTACCGTTCCAACAATCACCAATGCCGCTTTGGTTGAAATTAACTCTTAATTCACCAAGTTAGATGTGAAAACCTGCTGGTTCTATACATGCTAAAATGACTGTTTATTGAAATGGAGTCTGGCTTGTTTGGTGATGGCTATGTCGGGCTGTTTTCTGGTTAAACATGAGACTTCAGTTATGATTTACTGCACCAGTAGACAGGTGGTATTGCAGGGGAGTCTGGCACTAAACAGTGCTGGATGTATCGAGGCAGAAAATGTGTACCATTATTATCATCATACACGTAATCTAATACAAAGGAAGCAAAAAATGGCTACCTAGGAACTATCAAGAATTAAAACAACTAGTCCATACCCATTGGTAGCTTTGTCACCTTCTGCCTATGCCAATCCTCAATGCCTATGTGCAGTTTCACATAGATTGACCACGTCAGTGAGTAGAAAAACGTGGGACAGACAGAATGACTGACTGACAGAATGACACACTGACAGTTTCTGTGATTATGTACAACATAACAGAGTCCTGCACTGGGTCGGGTACCCGCGACAAAACAGCTGATTTGCGGGTGGTTTTTAAAAAAGCATTTTTTCCCGGGTTCGGATCTGGGTGGAAAAAATAATATGCGGGTCGGATCGCGGGTTTTAGATAAACACATCAGTCATTAGTTCGGTAAACTACAGATAACTATCTTGGTCATTATTTACTCTCTGAGGATCGCCTCCGCTATATCGCAACGGTCATTGGTTCAGCTGTTTACACGCGTTTCACCATCTAATAACACAATTTGTGATTGGACGACAGAATCAACATGACTGCCACCGTCAACAAGCGCCGCTTCCAAAACAGTAAATAATTATTTAGGTATTTGAGAAATAAGTGGATAAAACGTACAACTATCACTTTATAATGTTTCTGAAGTGTTTCCCTGATGGATTACTTCTCTCCTCGATGGATTCTAAAAACACGTGACGGCTCGTAACTGCTGAACGTCGCTCTGGACAGAAAGTAAGTCTATTATTACACATGTGAAGTTCCTTTACATAGATTAAAAGTTTAAAAGCATTAAACGTAACAAACGAGTGCTTTTACACTCGTATGGGAGAAGAACACAGAGGGTTGATGATGGAGCTGAAGTCAGGTTTTTATTGTGAGAGCTGCTTCATTCAGGTTGTTGTTTACTCACTGGCACCTTAACTGTGGCGATATGCTGTTCAATATTCAGCCAATATGATCCCAAATGATAACTTTAAATCCGGGTTACGGGTCGGGCTGCGGGTCGTGTTTCAACGGGTCGGACCGGGTTGCGGTACTAATTGGCCTGATGCGCGGGTTTGCGGTTCGGGTGCGGGTTTGTACGTCGCCGGGTCGGGTCGGGGTGGATCTTGAAAACTGGACCCGTGCAGGACTCTACATACCATACCATGATTTAGTCATACCAAAAATTTGAAAACCCCCCAATAACATTCAGCCACAGGGGGAGCCACAGGGGGAGCCACAGCGATCGGTCGCATTTTAGCCATTTTTAAGCATTTTTCTGTTGTTATAGCGCCACCCAGTTGCCAGTTAGAGTTAAATTTCTCCAGTCACCTTGAGGCGTCCCGTTCTACATATCTACCAAGTTTAGTAAAAATCGATATGGCGGTTAGGCCTAGATAAGAAATTAGCTCTCTAGCGCCCCCATTTTGTTTGATGGGGTCAATAATGGAGGGGTCCCCTCAGATTATGTGTGGTCATATGCCTACAAAGTTGCGTGGTGATGGGTGAAACCCTTGAGATGTTATACACCTTTATGTGATGAGCCACGCCCTCCACAATATTCATTGCCTTATAGAAGCTCAGTTTTAGTAAGTTTTCCAACTTTTGCCAAGAGGGAACTTTAGATATTGGTCAATTGGCAAATTTGTTCTTCATGAAGAAAGGCATCTCTGTGCAAAGTTTCATGTCTCTACGACATACGGGGCATGAGATATGCCCATTCAAAGTTTGCAATTTCAATTGGTTACTATAGCGCCCCCTTTGGCCAATTGATGTAATATTGCTTCATTCACATCCTCCCATGACCCTCTACCACTGTGCCAAATTTCACATGGACTGACCAGGTCAGTGAGGAGAAAAACATGGAACAGACACACACACCCCCACACATACAAAGTTTTTGTCATACTAAGATGTAAAATCATTCTGACTTAACGTTCATTAACTCAAGCATCAACATACTTACTTGGCTAGCTGCAGTACTTGGGACATACTGGACCAATTCAAAACATGGGGAAATACAGTCATGGTAGAAAATTACCAGAGTTTCCCTGTTTTTGAATCTCTGGCCAGTCCCTACAATGTTTAAAAGTTTTGCAAAAACACACACAGATCTACTATCCTTTCCTCTTCTCTCAATATAACACAGAGAGTCTAGTCACAATAATAGCCGGTCTGTTTAAGCTTGGTGTAAACTCCTGCTCCAGTGAAGCTAATCCACACTCCACCAGAAGTTTAAACCCAGAGAAAACAATCATGACCCTTGTGGGCCTGTAATTGCTCAAAAATCCCTGTAAACACAATAAGGGTAAAACTTGGTTTCCTCAGTTTGAATTGTGGAGCCTGCGGTGAAGGCAAGCTGCAACACTAACACTTATACCACAGAAGACCAGTGTCACCTTGGTCTCAACACCCACTGTTTCCAGCTACAGCTGTGCTTCCTGTTAAAAGACACAATGTTAGGTTTAACAAACCTGAAGGCAGAAATCTCTGAAAGTAGGAAAGATCTTTCTAGGACAAGTAAACCTCAATCGACAAAGCTTAAGAGTCACGTTTTTCACTTGTAGGGACAGTCCACCCCAAAAATCTAAATTACATATTTTTCCTCCTACCTGCAGTGCTATTTTTTTAGTCCCCTTTGGCACTTTGAGGACCAAAAGCCGAGTGCCATCTAGTTTCATTATGTTTGAGAGAAGAACAACACATTCTTGCTCCAGCCTCGTCACATATCAACGTTTGGGCATGGACTTTCTACGTAAAGATACGATGTGCAAGGTACCCTGGGTGTGTTGGTTGCTGATGTTCTGGAACATCGTGCCATGTTCTGCCTGCTACATGCAAGGTCTGTTTTCAAAATACACTTCTGTTTTCACAGGAAATTTACCATTTGCACACAGTCTTGCACACAATAAATGCACTACGTCGGTACAACACCGCAAATTTATGTTTTTTTCCTTCAACAACACACGTGATTATGTTTTGCCAACACAAGCACGTAGATGGGTTTAGACAATAAAAGCATGTGGTTGAGTTTAGGAAAAAAGAACTGAGTTTGGCTTTAAAATCATATGGGCAGTGAACACCAGCCTCCTTAGGACACCTGCGTTACCGTTTGACAGGCGTACCGCCCCAGTCAAAATCCCCACCTGTCACTATCCAGAAAGTCGGTGGTTGTTGAACTCAGGCAGCACCCCTTCCACCCACCCTAACTTTCATTGTTGTGCCGTTACATTTCCTCCTGATGCCGCCGTTAAAAAAATAACAGCAACCAACCACAATGTCAATGTGAAAGCATGGCTTTTTTTTGTCAGTATATGACGCCAGAAGTCACTGACCGAGCATCGGAATTTAATGACTGAAGTGAGACCGGGTTGAGAAGGCAGACCTCTCTACAGCCGATATCACTCGGCAACTCACACCAAAACAATCTAGACTAATAAACAGGCCCGCGGGAGAAGGCGGCCTGGGTTATATAACGTTTTATACACAATAAAAAATGGATTAGCAACCGTTTTACTTCTGACGATAAATAGTTTCCATCCTAGACTTGTATGGCTTTTTAAATTGTTTTATTTAAGGTGTAAAAAAAAATGAAAGAGAGAAGACGATAGCGTGATATCATACCGTCACTGCATCCCCCCAAAATAATACCGTGATATTGATTTTAGGCCATACAGCCCAGCCCTATGTAAACCTCACCTAAGTTATAGGATGCGTCCCAATACCCTTACAGCAGTTGGTCTTTGTTCCCACTTAATTTCAACCATGTATGAACAATTAGCGTCATAACATATTTAACACGGCTTGACTTAATGTCTCTGCCAATGCTTCAACACAGAAAAGATGAAATGACTGCAGCATCAACACTGCACCAACAGCCTGAACACTGACCACTGGAAAACTGAGACTTCATTCCTACAGGATCCTGACAGGGACAAAATAGTTTACAATAAAGTGACAAATACACTGAGCACAAATTTTAATGCAGCACTTTTTTTTTGCTCCTATTTTTTACAGGTTTAAGTTAAAGATCTGTGGCATCATGCTGTGTGTCGAACTGCATATTTTAGAGTGGCCTTTTACTGTGACCTGCCAAAGACACACCTGTGTACTGTGTACAAAACCAAGTCCAGTTGCGTTCGATTCAGTTGCCTTGAGATAATTATGACCTGGATGAATGAGAATATCCACAGGCACCTGTGTACTAACGGTGCTGTTTAATCAGCATCTTGATATCACACACCTGTCAGGTGGCTGGATTATCTTGGACAAGGAGAAGTGCTCACTAACATGGATATAAAACAAATTTCTGACCAAAATTTGAGAGAAATAAGTTTTTTCTTGCATAATCTTTAATCTAAACGTGAAAAATGGAGGCACAAATAAGGTGTTGCAATTACATTTTTGTTCAGTGTAATAAAGAGCAGTGATAGATTGGGATTTTCTAGGCTTTGGGTGCACCCAATTTTGTTTTAAAAAAGAGCATCTAACATCAAGGGGGATAATTTATGATATTTAATGCATAATGGAGATTTTAGCTGCATTTGAGCATAATTGCATTTTAACTTAAGTTAATTCCCAAGAGGATTCCTTACAGTGTTGATGCTTTTCCACTTTTATTCCATCACTGCAGCTCAGAGTAACATGAGGCAACTGGACGGTCACTAGAAATAAAATATTTCACCCTTTGATTTCTTTTATTAGAAAATTAATCCACACACTGAGATATGTCCCTGCAGGTATTAAAGGGTAAGTTTGGTATTTTTCAACCTAGTCCCTATTTTCAAATGTTTGTGTCTGAGTGGCTAATGGGAACAACAATTTTTGAAACTGATGGAGAAAGAGCACTCAGATTATTATTTTAAGCAATCTGGTCTGACACCAAAGTTGTTGAAATACGGCGCTTGATCAGTGACTTCCGGCATTAGACACTGACGAAAAATGCCGTCCTTTCACATCAGCATGATACTTGCTCGTCGCTGTTATTGTTACAACAGCCCCCAGTGGCGTCAGGGGAAAATGCGGCGGGACAACAACATGGGTCGAAGAATGAGCAACTTTCAGCTGAGAGGCTGGTGTTTGCTTCCCATATCATTGAAAAGCCAAACCCTGTTATTTTATCCTAAACACAACCACGTGCTTTTGTTGTTGAAGGAAAAAAAACGACAACTTGCAGTGTTGTACCGAAGTGTATTTTGAAAGAAGACAATGTATGTAACAGGCAGGACTTGACACGGCATCTCAGAGCGTCATCAAGTGTCAGACACTTAAATAACACTTGAATAATAATTTGAGCCTGTCAGTGGCAAAAACAAACACTTTTAGCGGATGTATATTGCTCAGTTGCCCCTGAGGATAACATTGCAGTCTGTTTCTCCACTGCTGGCTTCAGCCTTCCTTTTCAATACAGGATCAATTTCAAATACTGTTGTTCCCATTAGTTACTTAGACACAATAATATGAGAAAACAGGGTCCAGGTTGAAAAATGCCAAGGTTACCCTTTAACTACTTTTATCCTCATCTGTATTTTGGCAACTACATGCATCCATGTAGTTTACATCTGAAACTCTCACTGTCAGAGTTGTTGAAGTATGATTGTAAAACCCCCATAATGATCTGCCACCAACAGAAAATGAGCTGAAGGTGTTAAGTATGACCAGTGTTCCCTGTGTGAAGCAGTCATTTCCATTTACCTGCTTTAGTGTCTGTACCATGAGTCGGTGCTGCAGTCGAGCACACGGGGCAACACTCGCCCTCTGGAGTCACAGCTGTGTGGCAGTTACTGAGCTCCTCACACACCTCGTCCTCACACACTATAGTCCCCTTGTCACATAGACAGACTCGACATGACTCTGGGCTCCAGATCTGATTGTTGGAGTAGACCTTTCCATTTTCTGTGCAGCTGTCTGAGTCAAGCAGAGCAGCAGTGAGCATCTGGAGGTATATTTACACCTCTTTAAAGTAGTCCATGAAACATTTTCTCTGTGTGGAGGACATAAGTGAAAATAAAACACCACAGCAGAAGGATATATGTTTACAGTGTTGTTTGATTTAATATAATAAAATTAAACAGAAAAATCTACCTAAATACAACAATGTAACTGTACTGTCTACCTTTGTCCAGCAGGCTGCACCCATTACTAAGCAATGCAATAAAAGCATGTATGAATTGAATCCTTTATGCTGCAGGCAGAGAAAAGAAAGAACACCGGAGGCCTATAAACTCTATTACTGTACAACATAAAGCCTCATAATTATGACCCATAAGGGAAATTCCACAGATTATACCCAGCAGAGTCAGATTATAGTCATGGTGTACTCAGCCTGTGAATAAAACTGTTTTATAATGTGACTCTGCAGGATAAAAATAACCTGAGCAAAGTCATCAGGGTCATATCATCTATAGGGCTCAGAGACAACATATATTCAACAGAAAACCAATGTTGAACTGGGGATATGGTGCTTAAAAGATGTGGGTATGTACACGTTGCATTACGGGAGCTGTAATATCCATTTCTTTTTGGAGCCTGACCCATACTAGGGGCTGAAACAGTCATGGTACCTCAAGCACTTCTTTTTTATCAGTCTCTTGCAAGTCACTCAACTTTATAGAAATGGATGTAACATTGAATTTCTTTCAGGTTTTCCAAGAAATAATATAATTTAAGGTTACAGCCATGTGCAGCAGTCTGAAAAACACATTTTAATTTCTTATGTGCACCAAAAACTTTATAAAGAGGTTTTGTTTTACATATTTGAAACACTAGCTGTGAAGTGAATGTCTGATAAAAACCTGGCATGAGGGAAGGATTTACAGCTTATTGATCTTTAGGGGTAGGACAATATACAGTTTCATTGTGGATTATGATCAAAAAAACGCATAATAAAGTTGATTGTGATTAATTTCTATTATCAGGGAAACTCCTAGATAACGTGTCCAGCAGCACCCAAAGAAAATGCTGGACAACCAACAATAAAAGACACAAAAAAACAGGCTGCATCTGCACCAACCTCAAAAAACCCACAAAATATATTTCTTGTCTAAAGATATGATGCCATTCAAGTAGTTGAAAAGCCAGGGGCTGGTTGCACAAACCACTTTAAGCCTTAATTAAGGCTTAAATGAAATACTTTGCCAATAACTGACTGGAAAGATTGCATTGCATAAAATGGCAGAGCAATCACTAATTGTAAAAAGAATGGAGGAGAGCAGCTATGGAAAGCTGAGGGACCCAAAACCAGATGGTCACAATCATAAATTGACTTCTGGTCAAATTTAAAGTACAAAATAATTTGCTCTTTATTAAGCATGTCCATTGGGTTCTCCTGGCTGCAGAACACACTCAGGATGCAGGATGATTTTTTTTCTCATTTATCTCCATAAACGCAGCCATGTTGCAGCTAAGGTGGAGTCAGAGGTACTTTATGCTTTTGTCCTAATTTTGGTTACTAAGGTTAACAGTTTAACTAACTTTAAGCAATTCCTTAAGTACAAGACCAAGACTTAAATCGTTAAGTAAACATTTTAAGGAAACCATAAGGAGAAGACTTGAGGATGTTTTGTCCAACTGATTTTATCGAAAGGAAACCTGTACTCAGACTTAAAGGAAAATGCTAACTTAACTTGAGGTGCTTTGTGCAGCGGGCCTGGGGCTTTTAAGGATTGTTTGTTTTTCACTAAAGATTTTCACATAAAGTAGGATGTGTCTGTGATGCTATCAAAATATCTGTTTATGTAGAAAATGTAATTTAAAGTGATTCCAACAACTTTTAGTGACATTTTAAGAGGTTTAAGCAGATGTTGATGATTTGGGATAATATTGTGCATTGCCATTTTTATCACCAGGACATGAGATTTTCATACAGTTCCTTTTCATTTGTATGGCTGTGGCTCCAAACTGAGACATGTGGCCCATGCAGCAATGTAGCACCATCTGGGCCCAGTGCATAAGCGTTCTCTGTGGGCCCGCGCCCTTCCTCTCTTGATCTTTGTCTCTCAAACGCACATTTGGATTTTTATTTCTACAAAGTCAGATTGCTATCTTTTCCTTTCCTTTCTTTCTGTCTTTTCTTTTTTTTGGAACCCTGAGTTGGTGCTCGCAACGCATTCTCACTCCGACCTCATCACATATCAACATTTGGTCGTGGACCTTCCACGTCGAGATACAACGTGCAAGGCACCCTGGGTGTGTTGGTTGGTGGCGTTCTGGGACGCCATGTCAATTTCTGCTTGTTACATGCATTGTCTATTTTCAAAATTCATTTCCGTTTTCACAAGAAATGTACTATTCGCATACAGTCTCTTTCAAAATAAATGCAGCGCGAACTGACAGGTTTTTTTTTCTTCAACAACAAACACATGTGGTTGGGTTTACTTAAAAAGAACAGGGGTTGGCTTTATGATATTACAAGAAGTGAACACCAGCCTCCTGGGTGAAAGTTGGTGGTGATTGGACCCATCGAGCACCCCTCCCACCTGCCCTACTCTGACTGTTGCTGACTTAACTTACATTGTTGTCCCGCCACATTTCCCCCTGATGCCGCTGGGCACAATTAAACAATAATAGCGGCCAGCTCCGAATCATGCTGATGTGAAAGAATGTTTTTTTTCATCGGTGTCTGATGCCGGAAGTCACTGACCAAGTACTGGTATTCAAGTGAGACCTGCTGTCCAAACTGAGACACATGTAGCCATCTTTGTTTACACTTACCCGTGTATTAGGGCTGTCAAAATTGCTCAAAAATGACGTTTAAAAATAACTCATAGGTTCGAACCATTCGAATATTTTTTTTTCCGCATTATGTCCACAAGAGGGCAAACTAATACAAGGAAACATACTTATACTTATATGAAACATAACTACCTGTAGGTATTTTTATTTCAACATAAACGTCTTTGAAAACATTTACATACCTAAACATTAAAACACTTAAAACAATTATCTATAACATTACGTTATAAACGACCGTGGACCTCTCGCTCGCCCCCCCTCTCTGACCCGTGACCACACCGCCCGCGGAAGCGCTGCGAATAGCCTCGAAGCACTGGACCGTGACCGGCTCGCGCCCTGCAGCGATCGTTTCGGCGTCTGGTCTATTTTCTGCGCAAGCCGCGAGCGAATGTGTCAAGCTGGGTGACGGAGACAACAGCTGGGAGCAGAACCGCTTGTCGACCAGTGTGGAGAAATGCGTGTCTGATGCCAATGCCCACTTGCAAAGAGGACAGCTGCGGTGGTGTTTTTTTTCTCTCTCCACAATCGAATATCAATTTTCACATTCGAAGGACATTTTTTTTTCAAATTCGAATTTAAATTGGAATTTAGAATATTCGTTGACAGCCCTACCGTGTATATATACACAAGAGCATGCCAAACCTGTAGGTGGCAGTGTAACGAGAAGCTCAAGCCTTCCGTGTATCCATTGTCACCATAGCAACATAGGTTGCACTTTTGACACAGGCACAAGTTCCGGCGCATACTGTGACGTTGGCTGCCTATAACTCCGTTTATCTCCGTTTATCTCAGTTTACATGCAAACGCGCAACCGGAGTTTTCCAAAATCTCCACTCTGGCCAGAGTTTTTAGAAAGACTCGTTTTCAAAAGAGAAATCTCCATTTGCTTGTAAACAAAGGTCACAGATGAAGGAAGATGTCTTCGTTTATCAAAATCACCATGTACGTGTAAACGGCCTCTGATAGTCCTTCTGTGTACCGAACCTACCTTTAGACCAGCAAAGACTGCGTTTTACCAGAACTGTCTCTAGAGTTGTGCATTTGAGTCCACTCTCACCTGGTTTCTTTATTTCTTTTAGTTTTTGGAGCCCTGGTTTCCTTTAAGTTGTTAGGAAAAGACATGACAGTGTGCATTGGTGCTCCAGCAGCATAAGCAGTCACTTGCTCAACTCTGGCTGGAGCGAACTAAACCATTTTGCACCTTTAAGGGGTAAGAGAGGCCTTATCTTTTCATACAACCCTTTCTACACCCTTGCTATATCCCTCTGAGACATTCTAAGGCAAATTGCCAGTGAGCTGCACTTGAGCAAGGCAGTCAGTGACTAGACTGTGGTTGAAGCTGACAGCTCCTGGCTGGATATGTGCCTATAAATGTGTCTGTATGCAAGTATGTAATCATCTTCCCGCCAGCAATGTCTCTGACTGTGAACATTAAACAAGACGAGACCTATAGTTTCATGTATGCACATCACAGCATCCATCTACACATCATTTAATGAAGCGGTAAGAAGTAAAATGTGTCTGTGGAATCCTATCATTTATTTTGTTTATTCATATGAATGTCAGTATGAATATCAATATGAATGAACGTTTTTCAAGAAAAATAAGACTTTGATGCTCAATAAATATCAAGTTTCAACTGATTTTTTGAACTGATAAGTGAATTATTTTAAGACTTTTCTATAAAAAAGGGAAATAAAACAATAATAAAAAAAGAACTTTATTATAAAAAAGTGGCATTTTCTCAACTTGTGTTAACATGAAAGAGAGACATAAGTTTTAATGGCAAGTAAAGCTAAATTGAAAAAAAAAAATTCAGTGTCAGTAGGAATGGCTTTTGTTGCACTGTGTACCCTGCTGGTCAAAAATCACAATCCTGAACCCTCTATTGTCCTAAAATAAAGAAAGAACAGTACAAAAGTAAAAAAGAAGAGGAAAAAAAAATATGGCCACCTGCTACGAGCTCCGTGTGCATATTTGAATCCAGCCAGTTTAGTGACGTCCTAAGTACTAATTATGTGGTGGAGCCTCTCCCCGCGAGAGAGGCTGGTTTTCAAAAGCTGCAGTTATTTCAGGGGAAACCACAGTGGCTGTATTATACGTTGGGCTCGGGTAGAACTTGTGGCTTGCCTTTATTTGGGAGAGCACAGAAGTGCCACACCCGGAGAACCCTCCTTCTACGAGAACCTGCTGCACCCTGAGGAGCAGGACGCAGGCTGCAGCATTTATGAGACTGCAAAGAGAAAGTTTAAGAGAGCCTGATTTGGATATTTGGAGGAAAGCGGTCTTCATTTCATTGACTTTTGCAGATAAAATTGTGTTTTTCTACTAGAGCTTTGCAGAATGCTCAGAAATGTTCAAACCTGGACACTCCTATGATCAAAAACCGTACTTTCTATGCCATTTGAATGGGATAATTGCTCGGATTACTGCATGAGAGCAATTATCATGACTAACTGTAGGCTTCTTTAAAGTGGAAACTGTCTGTGCAGCTCTCTGACCTTGTGGTTTGCAGACGCCTTCACCTCCTCAGCTCAGGTTTATTATTAAACAATGTTCAGCCCACATAAAGTGCACCTTAGGCCTGTGGTTCCCAAGCTGGGGGTGGAGAGCTAAAATTAGAGGTATGTTTTATTTTCTTGTAAAATACTTGATCCTTTCACCTCCACAGGTCTTAATCTTTCAAATTAAACTACTTAAGTTAATGCGAGGGGTGGGGTTGGGGTTGTGGGGTAGCAATTATGTTCGAGTGGCTGAGGCGCCACCTGACTACCCCTTGGTGGCATTACTGCAGTAATTCTCTGATTAATAGCCCATTTAATCCAAGTGAGTGTTAAAATGTGAGAAGAGATGCATGGAGGGAGATACAAACGAACTAAAGGATGTTGATGTTGGTTCCTCCCATTTAAATTAGAGCCTCTCTACGTTTTTCCTACTCAAACAAACACACACATTCGCATGCTCTGAGCCAAGAACAGCACACTAAAATGTTAAATGGCCAGGCGATGTCTTAACAAGCCTACTGCCAGCATCATAAATCTCAAACTGTTCAACTGTTCCCTCACAACAACAACAGCTGACATACAGTACCTGGATCTGACACAAGCACAACATCTGAATTCAGCATAAAACGACATTTGTAGTACTCTTGTAGCTCTTGAAAGTGAAACAGTATCAATGCTCTAATAGCAGCAGGGTTATGGTAGGGTAAACTGTTAAGGCTTGACTGTAGTTAATGCATTTTCCGTGCCAACCACGTTACGTCTTGGGTTTTGGGATCCCCACAAGTGGTTATGAGATGATTCTTAGGATAGAAAAGCAGAAAAAATGTATTTTTGCTACAAAAAGTGATTCTTATTTTTCAGGCTTTCCTCTAATCTTTATTTTTTTCTTGTGGATTGATGGATAATTTTACTTCCTCAGGACGAATATACACATATGGAGGACCATTTTCAGCAGTATGATTACAAAAGCAAAACAAGGTCCTGTAAGTCATTATATTAAGAAAGTTTCTCAAAATAACAAGAAATTTTCTCAAACATTAGTCTAGTTACATCAAAATAATGACTTAGTATCTAAAAAAACGAGGACTTTGTATCATTTCTCATTTTCTTTATACTATGTCACTATTTTGAGATACTAAGTCATTATTTTAAAGATGCTTAGTCATTATTTTGAGATATCAAGTCATTACTTTAAACAAGTCATTATTTTCAAGATGCTTAGTCATCATTTTAATGATACTAAGTCATTTTGAGATACTAAGTCAGTTATTAAGATATTATGTCATCATTTTAAAACTAAGTCATTATTTCAAGAGAAGTCAATATTTTTAAGATGCTTGAAAATAATATAGTATCACAATAATTTTGTGATACTTAATCATTACTTAAAGATGCTTAGTCATTATTTTAAGATACTAAGTCATTTCTTAAGAGACTAATAATTTTGAGATCCTAAGTCATTATTTTGAGAAAGTAAGTCATTATTTTGTCATATTAGATTATATTAAGTCATTACTTAAAAATGCTTTTTTTTTAACTCATTATCTTAAGGTACCAAGTCATTTTTCAAGAAATGCTCATTATTTTGAGATATAAAGTAATTACTTAATGATGCTAGGTCATTATTTTGAGATATTAAGTCATTATTTCGAGATACTAAGCCATTATTTTAAGATAATAAGTCATTACTTAAAGATGCTTAGTCATTATTTTGAGATAAGTCATTATTTTGGGATATTAAGTCATTATTTAAAGATGCTTAGTTATTAATTTGGGATATTTTTAAAAGTTTTTTATTATTTTAAGAATGTATCTCATTTTTTGAGATATCAAATCATTATTTTGAGAAAGGGTTTTTGTTGTAATGACTTAGAGGATCTTTTTTTTTTTCGTCACACTGGCAGAAATTGGCTTCCATAAACTAGTGACATGTACTGATCGCTCCATTTTGAGGGGTAACATGCCAAAAAGGCCCATTTTTTGACTAATGCTATACAGCTAATGAAGTGATATTAAAGGAATAATTTTAAGAGACAACTTTATTCTCTTTTGAGAGCTAGATATAAAGAATGATACTGATGTCATGTCTGTATGGGAAATGTGAATCCACCAGCTGGTTAGCTTAGCTTAGCATTAAGACTAGAAACAGGGGGAAACAATCAGCCAGGCCACAGATCACAGATGTCATGACCTTAAGGAATAAACTCAGCTGTAGGTGGACATCTATATATATCTGTATATATAGGCTAAGTTAAAGTCTTTATTTATTTTTCTTCAGCTCCAGTGGAGGTGAACTTGGATGGAAGCAAGTGAGGCATATTTCACATCCAGCATCTTCTCACTCTGGGTGTGCCTTGTCTGCCTCTGGCCCGAGGTCTGACCAAAATTAGTGGCCTGCTTTTGTCCATCCCATCTGCAAGGCCACATCATTATAGCCGTGGCACTCGAAACCCCATCATTCAGCGTCGACCTCGCACTGAAATAGCCCAGCACTGCAGCCTATAGAGAGGGGAGATATTTTTGACCCAGGATCACATCCACTGGGACATTTTATTTTAGATTTTTTTTTTTGCCACATCTCCATCTTTAAGATCTGGATTTGGAGATTTTTGTCTCAGCAATGTGAGGCCAATATAGCCTCAATATCAGGTCATTTTTCTTCCAAGAAAACTATCACTTTCCCCATCTCTTATTAATTCCTGAAAGGTTTGCAGCTTTCACCAGCTATTTCGTGTCGTGAAACTCTCTCTTAATCATCACTTAGTGGCTTCTCGAACAGGAAAATGGTGTCTCATTAAGGTATAATCAGACTTTCTGGTGCGGGTTGTGGGTGTGATTTTAACCTTTAGTTTCCTAACCGCAAGGCCAGTATGGTCCGCTGGAAGGCAGAAAGTTAAACACAAAAATCTGCAGGAAACAAACAACTTCCTAAACTTTGAAAAAAAGATAAAATCATAATCCAAAGGGCATAATGAGAAAGACAAACACAACTGTCACTTAGGAAATACAGAGGTAAATGTTTTCACAGGGCTTGGTTGCACAGTCATGAATCATTGGGAGACAGGAAATCAGGAGGAAACATGAAAAAATATTCATAATCAGCATTTGTAGCATTAACAATAGGTGCGTTAGACCAGAAGTGACTTTTCCAGAGTGATTTTTTGATCTTGAAGTTTATATATTTGCATTTATTCCAGCAAAATGATCTTTTTGAGTTCCATTTTCTCCATAAACCTGTCAGAAACTGACACATACCAGGCCTGAACACAGAAAACGAATCACAAGCCAGAAGGAGCGGTCACATCTGTCACTCACCTTTCTTGGTATCTTCTTGGCAGGTCACAGCGATCACCTGAGCCAAGGTGACAACCAGGCACACAGTAATCCTAGAGCATAACGAGGGGCCCATGTCTGCGTGCCAGACATGCAGCGTCCTCACACAGAGCCGCTGCTAGACGCACGAGGAAGTCAGGAAGAGAGAAAGAGAGAGTCCAGCCCCGAGCTACAGCATCCAGACTGAAAAATCCAAATATCCCTGAGTGGAACAGGCTCCTGGATGAGCGATTACTGCAAACTGAAACAAGCTCCCTCTTTACCCCCCTCCCTTCTCTCACTCTCCTCCTCCTCCTCTCTCATCAGTTTTTCTTGCTTTATTTCGAGGCCAGCCTCCTCCTTTGGCTCTCAAGTTGCCTTGAAAGATGCAGCTAATTAAAGGCTGTATGAAATTTGTACATGATGAAAGAAGATGGGCTGGATGATGATGATGATGATGATGTTGGAAAAAAAATGCTTTTGGAAGCTCAAGTTGAGCTTGTCTTTTTTTTCAGGGCATTTTCAGAGTTTAAAAAAGCAACAAATTTCAAATGTAGGTTGCAGTTTACTGCATGACCTTTCACCTTTCACCTGCTTTGTGGTTCAAGAATAATGTCTGCCCGACTTAAACCACCAAATGTTTCAAGTTCTGATGATTCAAGTTTTAATATCAGCAACTTATGGATATAAAAGGATTGAGAAATTGTCAAGATTTAAAAGAGATTTCTTTAATGATATCTTTAATTCCAGTCCTCTATTGCTGCTGCTGGAAAAGACAATTTCATCCACCTCCCAGGAGTTGTTTTGGTGACAAATCTCTAATGAACCCACAGCATAGCACCAACTTACCAACAACACACATCTGGTAGCTGCCACATGTTGCCAGATATTTCACTCAAGAGTTGGTGCAGACCAAAAACACAGCTGAAAGAAAAATGAATATTGGAATAACATTTTCAGGTCATAATAATAACTTTATAGTTCCTTTAAAAGCAGAGTGTAAGCTGTGAAGTGCTTTGACAAACAAAGCAAAAACTAAGATACTCAGAGAACTGCAAGAGAAGCCAAACACTGCAGACCAAACTAAAGCAAAACACAATTAATTATAAATAGATAGAAAATAGGCTACATATAATAAAGGCAATAAAAAGATGACAATAAACATACATATGACCCTAAATTGATGCTAATTGTTTACTAACATGTTCACAAACAAGTGTATATGGTAATAAACTTGCTGCACTGCCCATAAGTAGCCAAAAAATAAAACTAATACAATCTTAAAGGGGCTCTATGTGAAATTTAGAGGGTATAACCTAAGTTGTTATGGTTCTCATGGAGGTAGCTGAGCCAGCGGCTAGCAGCTAACAGTGCTAACTCAATAGACAGAGCTAAAAGAAACAGCAACAGTGCTGACAGAGCTAAGGCTGTTCTCATGCACTGTTAGTATGTTTTCCTTTGAACAATACTGCGCCAAAATTTGTCTATCTTATGTAATCATGAGTCAGTAATTCACGTAGCTATAACCCATGTATTTGGGACCACTCAGGACTTCACTCCAGGAGGCCAGTGTTCAAACCTCTGTGAACTTAAGTTAGTTCACTACTTACTTACTTAGAAGTTACTTTACGTTCAGTGTGTAACATCATTGGAGGGGCAAATTTGTAGGATATCACAGAGGTCGTGTGACTTCACTTTCTGCTCAGGGCGCACTATTCCACTATGTCTTTATATAGCAAATAGTTGTTTGCTGCCATATTAAAGCTCGCTGTATTGTATACAGAACCCATAACCTCCTGAATAAGGTTTTTGATTAAGATTTGTCATTTAACCATGTCTCAGAGAAAAAAAAGTTAGAATGTGAAGTATGATGGTGATGTTTAGTTACACATTTTGGCGCAGAACCAAAGCTGAACAAACTCCAATATAAATGCATTTTTGGTATTTTTACTGTATCAATTGTACCTGACACAATGTGTTAAAATAAGGCAACGTTCAGACAAAACAAAAATAACTTTTTTTAGTTTGTTTTGCCATCTACCTGAAATTCCTGCTGACCTAAATCTGTGCACTCCAGCTTGAGTAGTTTACAATGTGCATGTTATGTTCATCTGATGTGTTTTCCAGGGCAAAGCTCTGCCAAGTCGGAGCGTCAAGCAGACCGGTGGTCCCTGAGGTGTTGTCCCAGAGGTAGTGAACAAAACAAACATCATGACTTCTTTGCAGTCATCTTGTACACACAAATACTGTGTTTTTAAAGAGCGATTTTCTCTCGAATGAAGGTATCACCTGAAGTTGCATTTCTGTCAGTGGATCTGGTGGATTACATTTGGTTCCTCTGCTGCAACAGCTTGTGTCAGGAAATGTTTAAGGTGCTTAAAGAACAGACTGGTTTCCCATTAAAGAGCCAGAAAGCCACTGGGGACAGAAACCAAAGCAGATGGGAAGACAGTCCCTCCCTCAGATGAGAGCTACGCTTGTGTACAGTGTGATGAAGTGGTGGTTAGGAAACATATCCTTCTGATTAGGGCTGAACGATCGATCAGAATTTCATCAATGTTGTAATATGGAATATTGCATTTGTAAATGGTAAAATGTGTGTGAAAATACCTATACCAATTAAGTGTTGTGCTACAAGAATGTCCCGGCAAATCATATTCTACGGCCTTAAAAAAAAAGTCTTTGTTCGGTATGATCCTTGCCATAAAATCACACGCCATGGTCATTATAATTTAATTCTATTTATTTTTTTGAAAAAATGAGAATAATGATGCAGAAAGTATCACACCCCCGATATCAGCATAAAAAAAGAATCATATTGCAATTGCAATATCAGCCCTGCTTTTGCATGGGGTGCCTGCTCTACCCACTGAGCCACCGAGCGCCCCAGACTTTGCACTTTAACTTTTTATATTATTTATTGTCATTTAGTTTTTTTATTATATTTGCATGTTATTATGTAGCAGATATGTTGAAATTTCACACTTCTTTACATTTCTGCAGTGCTGTGGTTAATGTGTGGTTATGTTTAGCCACAATCCCAGCTGAAAATGCAGCAATGCCTGTAAAAAGCAAGCACTTTTCATGGCTCTATCTCGGCAGCCATGTTTTGTCGCTAATTGGCCACTGAAACAACACGTCCAACTTGTCAATTAACGACATTTGGTCAGTGGCCCTATATGTCAAACTATGACACTATGGGTACCCCTCCAGCGTCAGGTTTGGACTCTCGGGGGTGGTGTATCAATTTATACTTGTAACATGCATTGTGTCTTTTCATAATAAACTTCCATTTTCACAGGAAATGTACAGTTTCTGCTCAAATGTATACAGTCTCTTCTCAAAATAACCTTACAATGTAGGTAAAACCTTTGTTTTTAGGTTCACTTCCTTCAGTGTAGGCAACAAAAGCACATTGTTGCCTGTTTAGAGAAAAACATCATGGTATGACTTAAAATAAATGTGTCAGCTACTTAAGTAATGTCACACGACATCACTTGCTGTGTATGCTACACATACCAGCACACTATGCTGTTATTAAAATAACTAGATTTTGGTTTCACACAAGACACGAATGTCAGTGTCGTGGGTGAAAGTCCATTAGGTCAAAGTCAGTTTGACCCATCTACCTCCCTGCCTGCCTCAGTGTGTTGGTATCTGACGCCAAGGGGGTCAACCTCAAGTTGAAAACACAGTCATGACTCTCTAAAAAAACAGCCAGTTTTGTTGTTTGTTGGTCTCAAACAGTGGTCTGCAGCTTGGCACGCATCACGCCTTGATAACACACCCACCACCCACCAATTTTACTATATAATGACGAAAACTCTGTCTGTCTGTGGGTGTGTCTGTTTCACGTTCTTCTCCTCACTGACTTGGTCAATCCATGTGAAATTTGGCACAGTGGTAGAGGGTCATGGGAGGATGCGAAAGAAGCAATATTACATCAATTGGCCAAAGGGGGGCGCTATAGCAACCGATTGAAATTGCAAACTTTGAATGTGCATATCTCATGCCCCATATGTCATAGAGACATGAAACTTTGCACAGAGATGCCTCTCCTCATGAAGAACAAATTTGCCCCAAGAAACCATAACTTCCGCTTATATAGATTTTCCGCCATTTTGAATTTTTTGAAAAACACTTAAAATCGATCTCTTCCTAGGAAGTTTGAGCGATCTGCATGAACTCGGTGAACATAATCTAGGGACCAATATCTAAAGTTCCCTCTTGGCAAAAGTTGGAAAACTTACTAAAACTGAGCTTCTATAAGGCAATGAATATTGCAGAGAGCGTGGCTCATCACATAAAGGTGTATAACATCTCAAGGGTTTCACCCATCACCACGCAACTTTGTAGGCATATGACCACACATAATCTGAGGGGACCCCTCTATTATTGACCCCATCAAACAAAATGGGACGCTAGAGAACTAATTTCTTATCTAGGCCTAACCACCATATCGATTTTTTCCTACATGGTAGATATGTAGAACAGGACGCCTCAAGGTGACTGGAGAAATGTAACTCTAATTGGCAACTGGGTGGGGCTATAACAACAGAAAAATCCTTAAAAATGGCTAAAATGCGACCGATCACTGTGGCTCCCCCTGTGGCCCAATGTTTGAGTTTTTTTGGTATGACTAAGTCATGGTATGGTATGCTGTACATAATCACCTGTATCCTAAACACACACCATGTGAAACTGCACGTGGGCAACTGTGCACTCAATGGGTATGGACTAGTGTAACATATCCATGGTTTGCAGCAACGTACAATGCCATAATTTATTTCTGCAACCGGGCTGTTATTTTACACCAGTAAAAATACTATCACCTGCTCTCTCTGCTTTTTTCCATGAAACAGTCTGACCAGGTGATTCAAGGTGAAAGCTGTGGGCACTGACTGATCCTCCACTTTGTGAAACCTCGTGAGGTTTGGATAAACTCACATTCAATCCTGAAATTCCTGGCTGCACGCCGAAGTGTAAATTGCAGTGTGATGATTTCTTTTATAGCTTCCAAGAAGCTACACGATGTCTCTTGGCCAGAAAGAATTACAGGGTAATGTAATGTATAGAAGACTAATACCGACCTCAGCTCTTGCGGTAGAAGAAAGCTTCTTACATGTGGCATTTAGAGCCTAAAAACATACGGGCTATTTCTGGATGTATAGACTAGACAGCAGCATAACCACAGGAGAGAGATCAACCCATGATCATGCAAGCAGGACACACAAACACACACACACACACACACACACACACACACACACACACACACACGAGAGTCGAGGCATGAAAAGGTGGACATTATCCAAGCTAAAAAAAAAAGCTGCAATGAAAAAACATTAGATCTTAGAAAAACCACAGAGACATCCCTCAGAAAAAAGAAGATTTTGGAGAAAGGCTTGTGGCCAGAGCAGATGTTTCATGTATCGCAGAGTCAAAGGGAACATGTTGTTTAAGACGGGACTTTAATTTCAAGCTTTAGTCAGCAGTTAGAGATAATGTGCTGCTAAAAAGTGGGAAAAAAGCTCCTATAATTTGTTTTCCTGCCTCATTTGTCACGTGACAGGAAGCTGCAGGCCTACAGTGACATATCAAGTTAACACACACCTTGTCCCATATTCCCTTACACACTACCTGCATTATTTAACATTTCACAAGCCCGAAAGAACACCTGAGCTCAGCAAACATTTGGACCCAGCAGTGTGTGTGACACTGCAGTCTTAAAGGATTTTATTTACCTGGTTTGATACTCATGCATCACTTGACATGTTTGCAGCAGCCACTAAGAACTTTGTGAAGCAGGTTGGGGACACGGGGAGGTTGATACCCGTCCCCAGCCTGAGCGAGGCCGACCGCTATCAGCCGCTCAGCTTGGTCACCAGGAAGAGAATGAGACATTTCTGGAAGAAGAACAAGTACGCCTCGACCCCGTTCTCACTGAAAGATATCCTGGTGGGGGAGAAAGAGATCACAGCAGGTACAGTGATGACACAGACGTTAGAATTATGAGGCTCAACTTTGTGTTTTTGAGTATCTGTTGTGAGAGACATTGAATTTGACTTTTTTTTAAAACATGATTTTTCCAATTTTTTTCCCTTCATGTAACTCCAAGGTTGGAAAAAAATCATCTTCCTCCACATTATTATATCTGTATTGGTATATTCCAGCTCTATGAATCATTCTCTTGATGTTAATGTTTAGCTGGATATCATGGGATTGCAATGATTGACTAGTGGGTCAGTGAGGTTTAAGAGTTGCCAATAAACTCAATTTCCCAAATTTCCCTCGTTTAGTTAAGATTTTAAACCCCAACCCACTTAGCTATGTGGTTAGAAAATATACTCAGTCCTGACAATAACTTAGGCTAATTTTGTCATTTATGTTTAAGTCAGTCAGTCAGTCAGTCAGTCATTAAGTCCCTAATTAGCATGTTAGCTAATTAGCTTTCCTGAGGAGAGTTAAAGGACGACTTCACCCCCCCCAAATGACCATTTGTATATCAATTACTCCCCCCAGTGTTACACTAAATTCATTAAGAAAACATTTTTCTCACATGCCTCTCCTGTGAACCAACCCAGCTGGCACAAGACCGACCTTCAACGTTACAATGTGGTTGAAATTATGTCAGTTGTTGTTTCAACATTAAAACAACATAAAAACAACGTCTAATTCTGATGGTTGTAAAAAGGTTAAAAAAAATCTCAGAAATCAACATTGAAATTTCAGAAAGATCTGTTTCAATGTTGAAACAATTTTAAAGTAATGTTTGAAGTTAATGAAATGTCAATGTTGATTCATCTTTCACAATCAAAACATAATCAAACAGTGATTCAACCATGGTGTATGATGTTGATTCAACAGTGAATAAACATTATAATGCCAGCTGGGAAGAATACAAAGATGGACAAAATTCTTGACAAACTGAAATTATCAGGCCGTTTAGGTCAGCTGGTCAGAGTGTGGTGCTAATAATACCAGTGTTACGAGTTAGATCCCGATACTGGCCATAGACTTATGTAGGGTCACAGAAGCTCAGTCCATCGGGACCTTTGAGGTTAGCTGGGTCAAGTATGGAGCATGGACTGGTAGCTGTAGAGGAGCCAGCTTGTCTCCTGGGCACCTCAGCAGTGCCCAGGAGATAAGCTGTAGGTAATTGGGTAAAAGTCCTATACTGAAAATTTTACTTAAGTAAAAGTATGCAAGTGTTACTAGCAAAATGTACTACAAGTAAAAGTACTCAGTGCAGAGAAATGTACCCTTTGAGTGTTGTACTATTAATATTATATAATTGAATCAAGTTGAATGTGAGCATTTTACTGGTGCGAGTTTAAAAAACATTGTATTTCATCATTTTATATTTGTATTTAGCTGTCAAATAATGTGGAGTATAAAGCAAAATATTTTACCCTAAATTGAAGGACAACGAATCAGGAAATGAATATACTTGCAATATTTCTTAGCATAACATAACCAAAACCTCTTTGTTCTATGAAACAGGAGTGTCGTCATATCAGCTCCTCAACTACGAGGACAAATCTGACATCGCCCTCAACGGTCGATTAGGAAACCACCTCATCAACGATGTGGGGTTCAAGATCAGTGGGTCAGACTCTGTGGCCGTCAAAGCCTCCTTTGGCATTGTGACCAAACATGAGCTTGAGGTGCCCACATTACTGCGAGAGCTCAACTCCAGGTAACACGACAACGTCATCATCATAGTATCACTTAAGACTGTTTAGATTAAGTGTCATCTCTGATGTTTTATTCATACCCAAGTTAAATTATCTAATTTTTTTTCATTAATTATTCATCTTTTTGAAAAGAGAGATGTTGGTAGAAGTATCTTCAGATACAGATTCAGCTGTCATGCAGATCTGATGTTTAGATATCTACTTTTTCCTTAACAAAAGCTATGAGTTGATGTCTGACCTCCTTGTGAGAGAAGGAATGTGAGAGGAGGGTTTCCCTGTAAGGTTGAATAAATGATCATGTTATTCTACACTAGCACACATACAGGACAGGGCAGGGGTTACATACATCAGGACAATACAGGACAGGAAGTATTCTTGTTTGACATCAACAGGTGTCAAACAAGATTTTTAGCAAAGAAAGTACTGGTTTTTTTTCTGCTCTTTCAGGAAAGTGGATCTGGATCACTGCCTGGTTCGTCAGTCCAAGGAGAGTGGTCGGAGCATTCTCTGTGTGGTCGTGGAGAGCATCCGCACCACACGTCAGTGCTCTCTGACCGTCCACGCTGGGATGAGAGGGACCACCATGAGGGTAAACACACAGAAACAGTTACCTGTAGTGCTGTTTATCAGTCTAGATGTGAGTTGCCGAGTGTTGTAGATACCAGCCGTAGAGATGTCTGCCTTCTTTCCATTATAATGGAACTAGTTGGTACTCGGCTTGTGCTCAAAGTGCCAAAAACATTTAGCTGAAAAACTCAACAGCATCGTGTCTTTTAGAAATCATGACCCAGTCACTCAAGATAATCTACAGACCTTGTTGTGTGAAGTTTCCTATATGAACTATTGTCTAGGAAACCCAAAACTAAAGGGCTGGTTAGCTCAGTTGGTTAGAGCATGGTGCTAATAACACCAAGGTCATGGGTTCGACCCCCATACTGGCCAGTATTTAGCATTTCTGACTCTGGCTCAGAGGGTAGAGTGGAACATTTTCAAACGTCCACTTGGGCACTGGGACATTGTGCTGATAGTTTATAAACCAGTAATTGCACAAATACTTGGATAAAAAACACTAATGTTGCAATGTTGCAGCAAAAATGTTCAGAGCACCTAGTATTGGTCCTAGAGTTGATGTAATCTCTGCACTGAGCTCTCTGCCTGTTTCTCAGATGTTGATGTCAGAGCCCCAAAAAATCCATTTGAAAAACTCAACAGCAATGTGTCTTTGCAGAAATGATGGACCGGTTACTCAAGATAATCTCCAGACCTTGTTGTGAGCAGTTTCCTATATGTATTATTGTCTAGGAAGCCCAGAACTGAAGGGTCGGTTAGCTCAGTTGGTAAGAGCATGGTGCTAATAACGCCAATGTCATGGGTTCAACCCCCATACGGGCCAGCATTTAGCATTTCTGACTCTGGCTCAGAGGGTAGAGTGGAACATTTTCAGACGTCCACTTGGGCACTGGGACATTGTGCTGATAGTTTATAGACCAGTAATCGCACAAATACTTGGATAAAAAACACCAACGTTGCAGCAAAAATGTTCAGAGCACCTATTGGCGTTCTTAAAGTTGATGTAATCTCTGCACTGAGCTCTCTGTCTGTCTGTTTGTCAGACGTTGATTTCAGATGTCAGAGCCCCAAGAAATGCATTTGAAAAACTCAACAGCAATGTCTCTTTGCAGAAATGATGGACCGGTTACTCAAGATAATCTCCAGACCTTGTTGTGAGCAGTTTCAGTGGACACACAGAGCAAATAGGCTGGTCAGCCCCAGTTGGTTAGAGCGTGATGCTAATAATGCCAAGGTCATGGAGTTGATCCCCATACTGGTCAGTGTTTAGCGATTCTGACTCTAGATCAGGAGGCAGAATGGGATCCTTCGGACATCTGCTTGGGCACTGGGACATTGTGTTGACAGTTTACAGGCCAGTAATTGTGCAAATACTTGGACAAAAAATATCCACATTGCAAAAAATCCTCCAGCGGTCCTAAGGTTGACATTATCTCTGTCAGATGTTTAAATGCATGACAAAACAAGGTTTTAAGATGGAGTGTCTCGCCAAAGTTTGCCCCAAATTGCAGATTATTTCCCATCTATTATCTTGCCGTCAGTCACCTGTCTGACAAACAGGTGCGACACTCAGCTTCCTGTTGTATGCTGCAGTTTCAGATCGACGATGGCAGGAACCCCAAAGGTCGAGACAAGGCCATCGTCATCCCAGCTCACACCACCATTGCCTTCAGCATCTATGAGCTCTTTGTTCGCCTGGACGGGCGACTTGGTAAGAACAACTAACACACACACACACCTATGAGGCATGTCTGTATTTAAATGATTCTTCTGTCGCAAGCACAAACATTACAAAAGGAGCCTACAGTGCTTAAATTAGAAAGTACACCTCTGAATGCATTCGTTCTGCTTTTCACTGTTTTGCTGACTCCAACTTTCATCCGCGACCAACAGAGCTGAGATGAAAGTCAGTAGAGCACTTAAAGGATAAGACGTGTGGTTTGGAGAAAAAAATTAAAGGCTTGAATCCTTGATGGTTGAAAGCTGCATGTGTCCCACATGTGGGTGCATCATTTGTGGTTAACACCTGAAGCTCCTCAGCACTCTTCATGCCATACATTCTTATCTCACTATAACTATTTCTCCACCTTTAAACATGAAGAGGATCTGTTCTTCCTCTGGAGTTATGGTGTCATTATGTCTCATGACCAAAGAACTGTGGCACCTGAAATGACAATGTATACACAACTTAATATTGCAGATACTGAATCATAAGAGACAGGTTTTTATTTGAGGCTGATATGACAAAATATAAGGCTACCATGCAAGCAGTATTCATTGGTTTAAATCAGAGAAAGTACATTGCTTTGTAGAAACCAATAGTACTGAAATGTGGACATTAATTCCACTAACTTTCACATGCAAAGCAAGAGATCTACCTTTTAATGTTATTCCCCTCCACAGACGCTAACCAGGAAGGTGGTCACACCTGACAAAACATCCAAAATGGATCCAATGTTTTTCGTTCTGACCCTGATTAATTCTGAAATAATTGTTTTTAAAATAACACTTATGTACAGCAGGTCAGTTAGCTCAGCTGGTTAGAGTGTGGTGCTAATGATGCCAAACACCCATACTGGCCTGCAATGAGCCAACACCTCAATAATGTTGCACTTCCCTCCACTTTTGCCAAACTGGAATGTTGATCCAACTGAAAATTGATGTATTTAGTCTTAACCGGTTTCATTCTGGTACAAATTTTGTTTGTAAAAAGACACGTTTTGTGACAACACGTGGCCTAATGGACAAAGCAGCTAACTTTGGACTTGAAGGGTGTCACGCCCTCCATACTGGCCACTGCATATAATTGAACAAATCAATGTGTCTTCAGGGGCGGCACAGTGGTGGGGTGGTTAGCACTGTCGCCTCACAGCAAGAGGGTTCCCGGTTCGATCCTGGGTGTGGGAGCCCTTCTGTGCGGAGTTTGCATGTTCTCCCCGTGTCAGCGTGGGTTCTCTCTGGGCACTCCGGCTTCCTTCCGCAGTCCAAAGACATGCAGATTGGGGACTAGGTTAACTGATAACTCTAAATTGTCCGTAGGTGTGAATGGTTGTTTGTCTCTATGTGTCAGCCCTGCGATAGTCTGGCGACCTGTCCAGGGTGTACCCTGCCTCTCGCCCGATGTCAGCTGGGATAGGTTCCCCATGACCCTCAAGAGGATAGGTTAGAAAATGAATGAATGAATGTGTCTTTAGCTACTTGTTGGCAGAGCGAGTCATACACAAAGAGGGAGCTTTCTGCAATTGACTTGCGGTCCAAAGCTGGTGTAAAATTCTTTAATCTGTCCTGCTTTGCCCTAAATACCATCCCAACAAAGACCATCACCGAGACCAACAAGCTGATTCACAGTACAGCAACAATAATCCTGGAGATGCTTGGATACAAGATGGACATGGTGCGTAAGAACCAGTACCCTCCATGGAAGAGGCGGTTAGAGGCAAAGATAAAGTCAACTAGAAGACCTTCACAGAGGTAACATGGCGAATAAGGGAGTACCAAGGAAATACAACAAGCTCTGCATTCCAGAGGCACTTGAAACTGCCAAACAAAGACTAACAGCTCTGGCCACCCGGCTGAAGAGATACACCAACATTGGAGATATCCTAGACAACTACAAGTATCTTGGGATCCCACAGGCTAATGGAAATCATGAGGAGGCCGCAAGGAAGTCGACCACAACCAAATACCTCCAGACAGTAAGGCAATTCCTGAGAAGTCACCTGAATGGTCAGAACAAGGTCCGAGCCATCAACATGTACGCACTGCGAGTCATCAGATACCCAGCTGGGATCATAAGCTGGACAAACCCTTGTCCAGGCCCCTGGTAGAGGACTCGAGCTTAAGGATGACACAGATACCACCCTGAGAGGAGATTTTTATATATGTATTGTAGTCCTCCATTGACAGCAAAGTGGGATGATGTTCCAATTCCAATTCAATTCAGCATCAATTATGCTTCAAGGTTCACTGTGATTTCTCAAAACAGGACGCAGCTCTCAACTACGAAGAGACTCGGAGCCTCAATCTCCTGATCCAAAGTTCAGCGCCTTGTCCATTAGACCATGTGGCCAAAGAAAGCATGACTTAATGCAAAACAAAATTTGCTCCAGAATGAATCTGGGACAGGAAACAGAATTCATACTTGTTCTGGATGTTGGGTCAGGTCATGACCTTGGCATTATCAGCACCATGCTCTAACCAGCTGAGCTAACCAGCCTGTTTTACACAGTTTCTTTAGAAAACTTGTTCTACCTATTGCTATTTGGGATGTTTACAAACTTCCCAAAGCATACTTTTCATAGCACTTTCTGCGTGGAGAATAATTCAGCATTCATCATGATTTCTTAATTATGCTTCAATAAACACGAAGGGACTTGAACCCTCAATCTTCTGATCTGAAGTCAGATGCCTTATCCATTAGGCCACGTGGTCATGGTGTTACGCAAAATAAAAAACTGTACCAGAAATTATCTGGTATAGAATAAATGTTTAGTTTTGGCCTCTGATTCAGGTGTGACCACCTTCCAGTTGTTGTTGGAGGTAAACAGCCTAGAGTGTAAAGGTGTCCCTTTGCATATGGGTCACTACAGATACCTGGGTGAATTAATGGCCAGCATGGGGGTTGAACCCATGACCTTGCCATTATTAGCACCATGCTCTAACCAGCTGGGCTAACCGATGTGGTTTTCCACACTTTATAGAAAGAAAAAAATTAATCTTTGCACATGAGTAGCTGCAGGCACATCGATTTAATAAGTCATTGACTTTGGATCAGAAGATTGAGGGAAAAGGAAACATGATGAAAGCATGTTATTATGTGCATTGCCCTCAGCCCCTGACTAAACATCAAATAGGGTGCTGTTGTTTTTTCTTCTGTCCCTGATTCATCTTGGAACAAATACTGTAAGAATAACTTCAACAACAGGCTGGTTAGCTCAGCTGGTTAGAGCATGTGCTAATAACACCAAGGTCATGGGTTCAACCCCCATACTGACCAAATATTAGCATTACTGGGTGCTTTAAGACATCCCCTTGGACACTTGTGCTGACACCTTATAGACCAATTGAGAAAATACTTAAATGAAATGACACCTGCATAGCTGCTGCAAATGTTCATTGCTCAACTTCTTGTAGTTGTCTTAAAGTCAACCTGATCTCTGAACTGGCTTTTTCTTCCTCTGTGTCAGATATTTGTGTAGCCCCGGAGTCTCAAGGTGGATTTGAGCGGGAGCAGATCAGGGAGCAGCTCGGCGGTTTCATTGGTCACTTCTCCATGGGTCGACTGCGCCGCTTCCTGTCAGGAATCATCTATGGAAACCCCTTCAGAGCAGGTACAGAAACGACCTCTGCTACCCAAAAGACACCATTACTTTCACTATTACATTTGCCTTTTTGTGTAATCCAACCACCATGCAGATAATCAAACATTCGAGGAGCTCACCCACTCTGACACCTACATGGACGACATGGTTACAGACTACTACGAGAAAGCCGCCAGCATGACGGACATGTCCACTGCCTACCTGAGAGAGAGCTCCCACACACGGGTCAACCTCCTCAAACACAACATCCCCAAAGGGCCCTGTGCACTCTGCGGCATGGGCAACCATAGGCGGGAAACTGTTTACGGCTGTCTGGAGTGCACGAGTGGGGGCCAGAAATATGTCCGGCTGCATGTGGTGCCCTGTTTCGACCTGTGGCACAAAACTCTGAGGTAAAAAAGAAAAGGTTGGTTTTTTTTGGTGGTGGAAGAGAAGTGTTTTTACAATGCTGTTTTTGAGATGTTTGTTCCTGTAATATTTCAAATAAAAGCCATGAAAATCGGACTTTGAATGGACTTTGTTCTGAAACACAATGCCTCATTTCAGTATGTGAATATAAACTCTGTCACTTTGCAGTATAAAATGTACAGTATCACTTTCAGTGCACCTTTGGCACCGACCCATTTCTACACGTGTGCTGTGTGTGTACTGTAGCTGCCAGATGCTAAATAATTCAACGGGGGTATTGGGTGTAAATGGACAGTAGGGATCGTGTGAAGGCCAGCGTTGGCCTGGTTTTGTTCTGTTCCAAGTGTGTCATTTATTTCGAGCAGGACCTTTTTGCTCTCACTGTGTCTCGTGTCTTTGTGTATACGGTATTTCAGAACTATTGGCTCTTCCCACTTCATTCATTTTGATGGAAACTTGTGAGTTTCCAAATCCAGCAAGGGAAAAGTCTCAGGGGAAAATACAAAATTTAATAGTGTGTAGACAAATTTGTTTGCTCTGATCGGCAATGCTGCAAAGTTAAAATAGCAAATAATCAAAAATAGCCCGCTGCAGAGTAAACACCTTGTGCTAAAACATATCAATGAATGCTCATTTGGATCTATTCAAAAGGCTCATAGGCGATATTCGACTTTAAAGGCTGTGTTACTTTTATTATGAGGCTTAAATATGTTTGGTGGTTCCAGACAGATTTTATTTTTATTTTTTTGGCCAAAAAATGGCTCCTTTGATAGCAGAAGTTGCCGACCCTGCATTAGCCCTTTAATATTCTAGTATTTTCTAGGCTACTTACGAATTTAATCTTTGTGTCTTTGTCTTTGATACTTTAGCCAATCTAAACCATAATGCCAGAATTATAATATTTTAGCTGGGAATTTGGGAAGGGTCTCACAAACAAATTCTGTATGTTTAATCAATCAAATATCTTTTCTAACAGATAGAAATATTATAAATTATATATATTTTATTTTCAGTAGTTTACCCTCCCTGCCGCCAGAGGGCGCAGTATCTTAAATGTAACCCACCTCAAACCGGATGTGTCAAGTGTCAACAAAATGCAAACACGTGTGTAGCGGTGGAGGAGGAAGCATGTGTAATATTAGCCATACATTTACGCTTCCATGAATTAATACAGCGAATTCTAAAGTAGATAAATGCGTTAATTTTAACGGATACTGAGTAAAATGAAGTTTGCCTATAGGGTAAGTACGTCACTGCTAGCTAGCTGGCTAACTGTCCCTCTTCTTGGTAGCATCTATCTGCAACTAGTGACTGGGAGGGACTGTCACGCCAAACTCCATTCGGAAAATGTTGAATTTAGTTTATAATTTCATATAGGTAAAGATGTAAATGTTGTAGTACAGTTAAAACGTTTTACTGTTAAGTTTTAGCATTCACACTTACGTTCGACTGACGGTTATGATACCAAACAGCATTTATTTGATAGTTTATTGTTTTACTCTTTACCGTCTTTCACTAAAATAACTTAGATGTTAACGTTAACGTTATACAATTAAAGGACCATTGCAATGAAGTCCTAAGTTTACCGGAACATGTTTCTGTTTTGTTAACATATTGAAGTAATTTTATTTATCTGCAATTGCATGCAAGCAAGAGATTGTTAAATTCCAAAATATTTGAATGGAGTTCTGAGTGAGGTTTTCTGCCTAAATGCTAACAGGAGCTTATTCGTGATTTTAAAAATAAAATCGCTGTGTTTTACATTGTAGTTTTCCAATTTGCTCGGAGCAGTCTATCGTCAGGGAAATTTGAGTTTCTCCAAAGATGGCAACGCTGTGATCAGTCCGGTTGGAAACAGAGTCTCTGTGTTTGACCTGAAAAAGTAAGTCATGATTATTAAATACATGAAAATATGCTGTCATGTGTAGGGACTTGTTTTGCTTTAAATGACACATGGATGCTGTGCAGAAGCCCTGCCTGCAACTCTAGTTGCAACAGAAATGTAAAGCATGCATGAAGTAACTGGTGTGACATTATAGTAAATAAAAGTTAACCATCATTAAAAGCCAAAGCAACATTGACTTCTCATTTCTCTCCTGTAGCAACACATCTGAGACGTTACCTATCTCCACTACTAAAAACATAACATGTGTTGGTCTCTCTCCTGATGGGAACTTAGCAATCATAGTGGATGAAGGTAAGATAAACTTGCTTGTTCGTACATGAGATAAAAAACATAAGCAGAAGTTTGTGTCCTGTTGTAAAAAAACAAACAAAAACAAAAATCCAACTGTATTTCTGTGTTTGTGTCACACAGATGGCTCAGCATTGTTGGTCAGTCTCATCACCCGAGCCGTCCTCCATCATTTCCACTTTCACAAGCCTGTCAGCAGTATCCGCTTCTCACCTGATGGCAGGTAGGAATGTCTGATGAGCTGAATTCACAGTTTCCAAGATGCCAAGGGAAATATTCATGCTGCATCATCACCTGTATCAAAATGTTGAAAGGAGGGGTGTAATACGCATCTGTTCGCATTCAGTTTTCAGCAGACTCACGTCATGATTTTATTTTAAATTTTTTATTTAACCTTAATTTGACCAGAAAAAACTCTTGAGATTAAAAATCTCTTTTTCAAGAGTGTCCTGGCCAAAACAGGCAGCAACATAACAGACAGACAACATAGAACAAAAATACAGAATAAAAATGTAAAGCTTTAAAACAAAGTAAGAATAGTACAAAGAAAAGCAAAAAAGTACATAAATACAGTACAGGCCAAAAGTTTGGACACACCTTCTCATTCAATGCGTTTTCTTTATTTTCATGACTATTTACATTGTAGATTCTCACTGAAGGCATCAAAACTATGAATGAACACATGTGGAGTTATGTACTTAACAAAAAAAGGTGAAATAACTGAAAACATGTTTTATATTCTAGTTTCTTCAAAATAGCCACCCTTTGCTCTGATTACTGCTTTGCACACTCTTGGCATTCTCTCCATGAGCTTCAAGAGGTAGTCACCTGAAATGGTTTTCCAACAGTCTTGAAGGAGTTCCCAGAGGTGTTTAGCACTTGTTGGCCCCTTTGCCTTCACTCTGCGGTCCAGCTCACCCCAAACCATCTGGATTGGGTTCAGGTCCGGTGACTGTGGAGGCCAGGTCATCTGCCGCAGCACTCCATCACTCTCCTTCTTGGTCAAATAGCCCTTACACAGCCTGGAGGTGTGTTTGGGGTCATTGTCCTGTTGAAAAATAAATGATCGTCCAACTAAACGCAAACCGGATGGGATGGCATGTCGCTGCAGGATGCTGTGGTAGCCATGCTGGTTCAGTGAGCCTTCAATTTTGAATAAATCCCCAACAGTGTCACCAGCAAAACACCCCCACACCATCACACCTCCTCCTCCATGCTTCACAGTGGGAACCAGGCATGTGGAATCCATCCGTTCACCCTTTTTGCGTCTCACAAAGACACGGCGGTTGGAACCAAAGATCTCAAATTTGGACTCATCAGACCAAAGCACAGATTTCCACTGGTCTAATGTCCATTCCTTGTGTTTCTTGGCCCAAACAAATCTCTTCTGCTTGTTGCCTCTCCTTAGCAGTGGTTTCCTAGCAGCTATTTGACCATGAAGGCCTGATTCGCGCAGTCTCCTCTTAACAGTTGTTCTAGAGATGGGTCTGCTGCTAGAACTCTGTGTGGCATTCATCTGGTCTCTGATCTGAGCTGCTGTTAACTTGCGATTTCTGAGGCTGGTGGCTCGGATGAACTTATCCTCAGAAGCAGAGGTGACTCTTGGTCTTCCTTTCCTGGGTCGGTCCTCATGTGTGCCAGTTTCCTTGTAGCGCTTGATGGTTTTTGCGACTCCACTTGGGGACACATTTAAAGTTTTTGCAATTTTCCGGACTGACTGACCTTCATTTCTTAAAGTAATGATGGCCACTCGTTTTTCTTTAGTTAGCTGATTGGTTCTTGCCATAATATGAATTTTAACAGTTGTCCAATAGGGCTGTCGGCTGTGTATTAACCTGACTTCTGCACAACACAACTGATGGTCCCAATCCCATTGATAAAGCAAGAAATTCCACTAATTAACCCTGATAAGGCACACCTGTGAAGTGGAAACCATTTCAGGTGACTACCTCTTGAAGCTCATGGAGAGAATGCCAAGAGTGTGCAAAGCAGTAATCAGAGCAAAGGGTGGCTATTTTGAAGAAACTAGAATATAAAACATGTTTTCAGTTATTTCACCTTTTTTTGTTAAGTACATAACTCCACATGTGTTCATTCATAGTTTTGATGCCTTCAGTGAGAATCTACAATGTAAATAGTCATGAAAATAAAGAAAACGCATTGAATGAGAAGGTGTGTCCAAACTTTTGGCCTGTACTGTATATGCTATAAGTGAACCATAAAAACACAAAATGGGCACCTACGTGATTACAAAGACCAGCTAAAATACACCCTGACATTGTCGTACAGATGATTGTTTACAAATATCCTGCAACAGTGCTTTGAAACGGCCAAGAGGAACCAATGAGTTCAACTCAACAAGTCCTTCTGCAGAAGATTGCACGTATAAGGAGCTGCATGCATAAATACGAGAGGCGGGGTACACCCTGGACAAGTTGTCAGACTATCACAGGGCTGTTGAAATTATTATTTTATTATTATTATTTTTAAAGCAACGCTATGAGATCAGTACTCTGTATCAGCCAATATGCAAGCTCAGGTATCGGCAGGGAAGGCAGCAATGGCATCAGAACATCTCTAGTTCCTTATGTGTATGCATAAATTGCTACAATATATTTGTATCTGTCATCTTTTAAAATGGCAAGTGTTTGAAGGATGGGTTCATTATTTATTTATTTATTTTTTAGGTTTTATATCGTTCTGTAGCTTCCCATTAGTGTTCCTCATGTATTTAAATCCGAACATTCAAATTTTCGTGCAAGTATGTTTTAGCATCAAAATGTGAAGTCTTAAATAATCTTAAATTTATGAGGTCTTAATTGCCTGAAACAGTTGATCTAATTTCATTTATCAATTTTTTCTTTTTGTCAAAGTGAGTCAAATGCTTCTGTGAGAAAGCCTAATACTGTCTCTTTATTTTATACTTCAACTTACCTGATTGCAAAATGTAGGTCAGCCTAACTCACTCTAATAAACACATTCCTACATAAAACCTGCCTCTGCACAGAACTACATAGTTACCTGCAATGCTTAATCAAGAAAGAGATGATTTGTCCAAAAGTCAGTCTTAAATTTGGTTAAAAATCATCTTGAAAAGGTCTTAGAAAAGTATCACTCTTCTACATGCTTACATGTTGCTAAACAGCTGTATTAGATAAAGTATTGATGTTTTCCTCATGGAGGTGTTATTGCACTTGCAATAACAAGCGTAATTATCTTCACTTCTCTGTCTCCACTGCAGCATCTTTACTCTGTGTGTTTTTTTGTCTGTGTGTGTGTGTGCGTAGAAGTGACGCAACAGCCCCGACACACAGAGAGAAAGAGGAGAGGCTGCTGCAGCATGACAATAAATTACTAAACATAAAACAGTACCCTAACAGTTACAGATAAAAGAGCCGGTAACATCAGAGCTTCTCGGTCGTTAATAACTTTTACTACCGGCAAGATTGACAGGGTTAAAGCTTCACACATCTGTGGGGAAAAAGCGTGTATTAAAAGATCAGTTGCGGATTTTCCAAATCGATATCGGGTCATTCAAATGAAGATCGATTGAATCAGATGAATCGATTATTTTAACCCTGTGCCTGAACCTGTGATAGTCTGCGGTTTTTGTTTTAAAAACGACTGAAACTATTGGTAATTAATAATCAGGAGTAATTGCTGCACCTCTACACACCATTAGATATGTGTAGAAATAGAAAACTGTCAAAACATACAAGATATGAGCATCATGAAAGCACACATTCACTCACCTACACTGCAGTTTGTTACATTTGACTTCAGGTCTGTGATTTTTGAAGCGCATTCAGTAAATGTAACAGGAAGTTCCTCTTTGTCAGTACCTCATCTGCCAGTCTATGCATCTGTTTCATACATTATAAGCAACCAATATTTTGTGCAGCAAGTCAGACAGAAATGATGCTGAGCTTTGATGCATTTGTTCTTTTTCAGGAAGTTTGTCGTCACGAAGGAAAACGTAGCTCTGATGTACCACGCTCCTGGAAAGCAGCGAGAGTTTAATGCCTTTGTTTTGGATAAAAGCTACTACGGTCCCTACGATGAAACCACCTGCATCGACTGGACGGACGACTCCAAGTGAGTAACAGTTTGTTAGACATCAAAGCATACGAGAAGCCTGAGAGAAGATGAATCATGGTTGTGACATTTTCCTTCAGGTGTTTTGTGGTGGGCAGCAAAGACATGTCATCGTGGGTTTTTGGTGCAGAGCGCTGGGCCAACCTCATCTACTACTCCCTGGGTGGGCACAAGGACGTCATCATGGGATGTTTCTTTGAAAAGGACAGCTTAGATGTGAGTTTATTGAAGCTGAAAGAACAAGTGTCGGTTTGCCTAAAGATTAGAAATAAAATGTCAATATTGAGATTTTGATGAGTGTGATGTTCCTGCGTTGTCAGCTGTACACAGTGAGCCAGGACGGGACGCTGTGTGTCTGGGAGAGCGACACCGAGCTGGATGGCCTCGTCCTGACAAAAAGTCGGGACAAACCAAAGCCCCCGAGGCAGGGGGACGAAGATGAGGAGGAGGATGTGCAGGAGATCAGGACAGAGGGAGAAGAGGGAGAGGTGATCAGAGGGAAAGCTGAAGCTCCCAAAGAGAAGAAGACCAAAAATGTTCGATTCAAGCAGAGCAGCAAGTAAGACACATCTCAGTTTTCTTTATGTCAAAAAATAACACAGCAGTTAATTCCAGTGTTTCAGTCGTAGCAGTTCTTCAGTGCAGACGTCCTTCCAAAAAAGCACTGTAATGTTGATACGTTTACACTTTGAGTGGCAGTTATCCTGCTCTCCATTAGGCTCTTGGCTCTTGACAAAATGCAGGTTTATTTGTCCCTTGGCTGTTCTAAAGCTTTAACAGCAGTATCAGCATTTGTAATAAAAATCAGCATGTGTTGTAGCTGAGAGCCAAAGTGATGTAGTAATTATTTCTCTTCAGTTAGAGGGATAGTTTGGATTTTTTGAAATGGGTTTTGAGAAGTACTTATCCATAGTCAGTAAATTACCTACAGTGGGTACGGAAAGTATTCAGACCCCTTTAAATTTTTCACTCTTTGTTTCATTGCAGCCATTTGCTAAAATCAAAAAAGTTCATTTTATTCCTCATGAATGGACACTCAGCACCCCATCTTGACAGAAAAAAACAGAAATGTAGAAATTTTTGCAAATTTATTAAAAAAGAAAAACTGAAATATCACATGGTCATAAGTATTCAGACCCTTTGCTGTGACACCCATATTTAACTCACATGCTGTCCATTTCTTCTGATCCTCCTTGAGATGGTTCTGCTCCTTCATTGGAGTCCAGCTGTGTTTAATTAAACTGATTGGACTTGATTAGGAAAGGCACACACCTGTCTATATAAGACCTTACAGCTCACAGTGCATGTCAGAGCAAATGAGAATTATGAGGTCGAAGGAACTGCCCAAGGAGCTCAGAGACAGAATTGTGGCAAGGCACAGATCTGGCCAAGGTTACAAAAGAATTTCTGCAGCACTCAAGGTTCCTAAGAGCACAGTGGCCTCCATAATCCTTAAATGGAAGAAGTTTGGGACGACCAGAACTCTTCCTAGACCGTCCAGGCCATCCAGCCAAACTGAGCAATCGTGGGAGAAGAGCCTTGGTGAGAGAGGTAAAGAAGAACTCAAAGATCACTGTGGCTGAACTCCAGAGATGCGGTAGGGAGATGGGAGAAAGTTCCACAAACTATCACTGCAGCCCTCCACCAGTCGGGGCTTTATGGCAGAGTGGCCCGACGGAAGCCTCTCCTCAGTGCAAGACATATGAAAGCCCGCATAGAGTTTGCCAAAAAACACATGAAGGACTCCCAGACTATGAGAAATAAGATTCTCTGGTCTGATGAGACCAAGATTGAACTTTTTGGCGTTAATTCTAAGCGGTATGTGTGGAGAAAACCAGGCACTGCTCATCACCTGCCCAATACAGTCCCAGCAGAGAAACATGGTGGTGGCAGCATCATGCTATGGGGTTGTTTTTCAGCTGCAGGGACAGGACGACTGGTTGCAATTGAAGGAAAGATGAATGCGGCCAAGTACAGAGATATCCTGGAAGAAAACCTCTTCCAGAGTGCTCAGGACCTCAGACTGGGCCGAAGGTTCACCTTCCAACAAGACAATGACCCTAAGCACACAGCTAAAATGACAAAGGAGTGGCTTCGGAACAACTCTGTGACCATTCTTGACTGGCCCAGCCAGAGCCCTGACCTAAACCCAATTGAGCATCTCTGGAGAGACCTGAAAATGGCTGTCCACCAACGTTCACCATCCAACCTGACAGAACTGGAGAGGATCTGCAAGGAAGAATGGCAGAGGATCCCCAAATCCAGGTGTGAAAAACTTGTTGCATCATTCCCAAGAAGACTCATGGCTGTACTAGCTCAAAAGGGTGCTTCTACTCAATACTGAGCAAAGGGTCTGAATACTTATGACCATGTGATATTTCAGTTTTTCTTTTTTAATAAATTTGCAAAAATTTCTACATTTCTGTTTTTTTTTCTGTCAAGATGGGGTGCTGAGTGTACATTCATGAGGAATAAAATGAACTTTTTTGATTTTAGCAAATGGCTGTAATGAAACAAAGAGTGAAAAATTTAAAGGGGTCTGAATACTTTCCGTACCCACTGTACAGTAGATGGCGGTCGGCATGCCCTCAGTTTAGAGAAGCATGCATGTACAAGCTTAGCATGTACTGCTGTGGACAGGGGCAGCACCAAAACATATTCTAGCCACCTAAAAAAATCAATATCAGTTTATGTGTATGCTATATTTAAAATATTTTCACTGCTTCACCATGCCGTCAGATAGCCCTTTCCAACGGAAAAGCCAATAATGGCTCCAGAGCTGCTGGTCTACTGCTGCTTCAATTGGTTAGTTTGTTTGTGTTATTTTGTGACTTTTGTGAATCCATATTAACCCTTTAACCCGGTGAAACCTGACCAAGATGGCTTGATTCAAAAAAAAAAAAAAATCCATGGGAAGAAGGCAATGAGCAATGAAAGAAGAAATGACCCAAAAAATGTGCAAGAAATTAGCGAAAGGCATTTGAAAGCAAAAAAAGTGACATCACTCCGGGTTTCAAAGGGTTAAACGCCCAAATCACGCAATAAAACAAACAATCTGATCAAGATCGTGGGAGAGCAGCAGCTCCTGTGCTCAGCAATGCTAAAACACTGCTTTTCTCTGGAGTCTGGCTTCGGCTGATGGTGTCACCTGCAACTTGGCTGGTCAAATTGCTGACAGCTGGTTTTAGAACATAAAACATGTCACCTGTTTCTACAGCCAGTCAGCTTGTAGTAAAGTCTGCTGGTCTAGTCAGAACTGCAGACGGCATGTTTGCTTGCTGCAGCAGGTGCTTCGTCCCCACTGAGCCTTCTGTTTACGTCCTCACTGCGTGCCGGTGTCAGACGCTGTGCTGTTGCAGCTCACTGTATGTGCTTACGCACTCTCCCCCCCGCACACACACACACACACACACACACACACACACACACACACACACACACACACACACATTCTCACTGACTGATTAATTGGCGCTGGTTATTGATATTATTGTGTTGTATTTATTATGAATACAGTCAATCTGATGCTGGTTTTATGTTTTCCACCATTTAATCACTACAAATGCAGCTGTAGCCAGTATCTCACCATCTCATCACTACATTCTTTCACGTCATTCATATTTTAAGAAGCTACAAATTATATTCAGCCAGAAAATATACCTGAAAACACAGTCGTTGCACTGAGATGATACCGTCTCATCTAGTTGCATTGGTGTGAACCGGCAGGTTTTTAGAAAGCTGCAGAATGGCACGTTCAAGTAGTTGCCTGTTTCAACTTGTCTAGTCGCGAATCTTAGGTCTGAGCTGGGCTTAAAGCTTCAGAAAGTGCAAAATATTCTACCATAAAAAGATGAAGACCAACACCAGATGATGACTCAAAATGTCAAAGTACTCAGAGGACGAAAAGTAACCTTCTTTCTCTCCTGTTACCTCAACTTTTGCAGACACTTCTTCAACAAGGAGGGGGATTTTAACAACTTGACAGCCGCCGCCTATCACAAGCCAACTCACATCTTGGTCACAGGTTTTGCCTCTGGAATCTTTCACCTGCACGAACTTCCAGAGTTTAACCTCATTCACTCGCTAAGGTGAGAGAAAAGTTTAGTTTTTGTATATGAAGGGAACTTATCAGCATGCTGGAGTGGGGATTTAGGAAGCAAAAATAAAGATGGGACTAGAATATGCATGCTTTAAGTTTTTAGTCGAGTGTACACAAGGAAAAAAGACAGGACTGACTGAAAGGGTTGATTTTAAAAAGCACTATTGTTGCGTCTTCTTCCAGTATTTCTGACCAGAGAATTGCCTCAGTGGCTATAAACAGCTCTGGAGACTGGATCGGCTTTGGCTGCTCAGGTAAGAAGTCTTTCCTCTTTTCTTATCTTTCTTTTTTGTATCAATAAGTATCTGATTCTTCTTATACATTTACATGTTGTTGTGTCAGGGATGGGTCAGCTGCTGGTGTGGGAGTGGCAGAGCGAGTCGTACGTCTTCAAGCAGCAGGGACACTTTAACAACATGGCCTCGCTGGCTTACTCACCAGATGGACAGTATATCGCAACAGGAGGGGACGATGGCAAGGTGAGTGCTCCACGCCTTCTACTGTGGTGCTTTTCACCATTCGTATGTAGTGAGGGAGAAGACGGGGCTGTTTCAGAGGTTGAGACTCTGTTTTCATCTCCACAGGTCAAAGTGTGGAACACCAACAGCGGCCTTTGCTTCGTCACCTTCACAGAGCACACCAGCAGCATCACCAACGTCACCTTCACCTCTAGCGGCTTCGTCATCGTCAGCGCTTCTCTGGATGGGACGGTCAGAGCATTCGACCTGCACAGGTGACTTCCACTGAAGCTGGTTCACTTCCAGTATTTAATGGAGACAGGGACTAAAAACAGAAATGTCTTTGTGCCCAAAGAGAAATGACTTTTAAAACTTTTTTACTGTGTGACATTTGTTTATCACAGGTACAGAAACTTCAGGACATTCACATCACCTCGTCCTGCGCAGTTCTCCTCCCTCGCTGTAGATGTCAGCGGAGAGCTGGTGAGCGCAGGAGCTCAGGATTCCTTTGAGATCTTTCTGTGGTCCATGCAGACGGGCAGACTCCTGGAGGTGTGTGCATAATGACATATTTTAAATGTTTATATGTTTAAATATGCTCTTATTCACCCCACCTGCATCTTCCCTGTGATTCACCAGGTCCTTGGGGGCCACGAGGGCCCAGTCAGCTGTCTGTTTTTCAGTCCAGTGCAGTCCATCCTGGCCAGCGCCTCATGGGATTGCACCGTCCGGCTGTGGGACATGTTGGACAGCTGGCAGGTCAAAGAAACACTTACCCTCACGTCTGATGGTAAATATTGTCACGGTGTCTTTTGATGGTGCTACTAGGGGGCGCCAGAGTTAGAAAGATTTGAATTCTGCTCTCAAACACGGTGTTTCCACTGCAGGAGCTTTGCCCAAGGGAACTAAGAAACTAAACCTGTGTTTTAACTGGAGGATCTGGGGCCTAAATTTAATTTTATGATAGTATAAACAGTTTTACTTTCTGATGGTTCAGGAGTTAGATGGGCTGACAGTTGCCACAGACGTCTCCACTTGTGTACTGCCTCACTCACAAAACAAGGAAGTACTCCAGAATAACTCTCACACAGGAGGAATGGCTTCATGTTTGTAAAACTCCAATAACTTCTTCAATTTCAGGTCAATGGAGGGGATTTATATGGAAAAATATTATCAGGATTCAGGATCCAATCACCCCAAAGAGAACATATAGTCTAGTAGGAAGGGGGGGGTCCCCATGGTCACGGTGGATTTCTAAATGAAACCTATATTTTTGGAATCGTGAAGGTCTGTAGATAATGAATTTTGATGTTCCCATCGCGAAAAAGGGTAGTCCTCGGAATTCCAGCGGAATTCCGTCAATCGGAATACATGGAAAAAAATTAAAAATCAAATGTATCCACAACTTTTGAACCATATATTGTACAGAGACAAATAAACCATCTTTTTTGCATAGATTAAGCATGAGAAATCAATTAAATGGTTATTTTAATTATTTAAAATGTATGTCTATGCGTAATTGGCTTTTCTTTGCAAAATTTAGCAGAAAAAATATGAAAAAAGCTATGACCTATAGGAAATCTTCCCAATTTGTCGGTATTTGCTGAGAAACATCAGCTTTTTAATAGCTATAGAAAACTGCCCAGCACTCTAAGCTTTCATTTGATTGGTTACATGTTGCTGTAACTAAAAAAATAAAGTCTGGGAGACTGTTAGAGCTATGTCTACTCCCAAATTTGTGATAGACAGGTCAAAATGAGGGATAACCATAACTCTTGAATCATACATCATACATATATAAATGAACCAATTTTTAATGTAATTTTTTATTTTACAAATTGATTATGGTGTTCTCTTGATGACTGAAGTAGTTTTTATGTATTTAGTCCAAATAGTATTTCTATGGGCTGAAATATGTGCCACCAGAAACTGAATTTGAATCATTTACATTTGAATTTGAATTTCTAAACTTGAATAATTGCATTGAAAAACTGAAATTGAATCACATAATTTGAAATTGTATTGTTAATTTGAATCATTGCATTGAAAAACTGAATCTGAATAGTGTAATTTGGAATTGAATTTATTTCTATATATCTTCACATTCAGTTCTCACAATTCAAATTCAGTTCTCAAAATTCAATTTCAGTTTACTGTGACAGACATCCGGGTAGTTTAAGGATGAAGGAAGAGCAATCGAGCGCAGATACACAGGACTCCTCTTCGGCCAATCAGCACCTACGATTTTGAGCACGTAGGAAGAAGCGCTCGCCTTGATCCATAGACCATAGACAATAGGCTCGTTCGAGCGTGTCAAGTAGACAAGAGCAGGCGGCCGCAGCAGGGGACGGTGACAAAAAGCTGCGGTGAAGTCAGACAGTTTCCCGACAGTTTCCAGCAGCCTTCAGTCCGTACAGGAAGTCACAGACACACTTACATCCTGTCTGGAATGATGTCAGTTCATTAAAAAAGTGATCAGACCCATATATCAGTTTGTTCTCAGTCTCCAGTTGTTTTAATTATGATAGATTAATTTATTAAAATGCTTTACAGGTGATCTGTTGTTTATGTTCATGGTTTATCCTCTATTTGACATGAATTCTGAATAAACTGTGTTTGACTATAAGGTTCATATTTTCAGAGGAAAAAAAAATACAAGACAACAGCTTTCATTAAGGCTCAGTCAGATCCAGTCAGGGCTTCACATCTGATGTTATTTTAAGAATCCTCACATCCCACTGACCACAAGTCTTTGTGTAGCTAAATACTTCAATAATTAAACCGTCCAGTGTTAATATATATTCAGTCTCTGACAACCAAACTTCACCATCAGTCACACAACATAACACAACATTCAAATTCAGTTTTTCAATGCAATTATTCAAGTTTAGAAATTCAAATTCAAATGTAAATGATTCAAATTCAGTTTCTGGTGGCACATATTTCAGCTCATAGAAATACTATTTGGACTAAATACATAAAAACTACTTCAGTCATCAAGAGAACACCATAATCAATTTGTAAAATAAAAAATTACATTAAAAATTGGTTCATATACAGTACAGGCCAAAAGTTTGGACACACCTTCTCATTCAATGCGTTTTCTTTATTTTCATGACTATTTACATTGTAGATTCTCACTGAAGGCATCAAAACTATGAATGAACACATGTGGAGTTATGTACTTAACAAAAAAAGGTGAAATAACTGAAAACATGTTTTATATTCTAGTTTCTTCAAAATAGCCACCCTTTGCTCTGATTACTGCTTTGCACACTCTTGGCATTCTCTCCATGAGCTTCAAGAGGTAGTCACCTGAAATGGTTTCCACTTCACAGGTGTGCCTTATCAGGGTTAATTAGTGGAATTTCTTGCTTTATCAATGGGGTTGGGACCATCAGTTGTGTTGTGCAGAAGTCAGGTTAATACACAGCCGACAGCCCTATTGGACAACTGTTAAAATTCATATTATGGCAAGAACCAATCAGCTAACTAAAGAAAAACGAGTGGCCATCATTACTTTAAGAAATGAAGGTCAGTCAGTCCGGAAAATTGCAAAAACTTTAAATGTGTCCCCAAGTGGAGTCGCAAAAACCATCAAGCGCTACAAGGAAACTGGCACACATGAGGACCGACCCAGGAAAGGAAGACCAAGAGTCACCTCTGCTTCTGAGGATAAGTTCATCCGAGTCACCAGCCTCAGAAATTGCAAGTTAACAGCAGCTCAGATCAGAGACCAGATGAATGCCACACAGAGTTCTAGCAGCAGACCCATCTCTAGAACAACTGTTAAGAGGAGACTGCGCCAATCAGGCCTTCATGGTCAAATAGCTGCTAGGAAACCACTGCTAAGGAGAGGCAACAAGCAGAAGAGATTTGTTTGGGCCAAGAAACACAAGGAATGGACATTAGACCAGTGGAAATCTGTGCTTAGGTCTGATGAGTCCAAATTTGAGATCTTTGGTTCCAACCGCCGTGTCTTTGTGAGACGCAGAAAAGGTGAACGGATGGATTCCACATGCCTGGTTCCCACTGTGAAGCATGGAGGAGGAGGTGTGATGGTGTGGGGGTGTTTAGCTGGTGACACTGTTGGGGATTTATTCAAAATTGAAGGCACACTGAACCAGCATGGCTACCACAGCATCCTGCAGCGACATGCCATCCCATCCGGTTTGCGTTTAGTTGGACGATCATTTATTTTTCAACAGGACAATGACCCCAAACACACCTCCAGGCTGTGTAAGGGCTATTTGACCAAGAAGGAGAGTGATGGAGTGCTGCGGCAGATGACCTGGCCTCCACAGTCACCGGACCTGAACCCAATCCAGATGGTTTGGGGTGAGCTGGACCGCAGAGTGAAGGCAAAGGGGCCAACAAGTGCTAAACACCTCTGGGAACTCCTTCAAGACTGTTGGAAAACCATTTCAGGTGACTACCTCTTGAAGCTCATGGAGAGAATGCCAAGAGTGTGCAAAGCAGTAATCAGAGCAAAGGGTGGCTATTTTGAAGAAACTAGAATATAAAACATGTTTTCAGTTATTTCACCTTTTTTTGTTAAGTACATAACTCCACGTGTTCATTCATAGTTTTGATGCCTTCAGTGAGAATCTACAATGTAAATAGTCATGAAAATAAAGAAAACATATTGAATGAGAAGGTGTGTCCAAACTTTTGGCCTGTACTGTATATGTATGATGTATGATTCAAGAGTTATGGTTATCCCTCATTTTGACCTGTCTATCACAAATTTGGGAGTAGACATAGCTCTAACAGTCTCCCAGACTTTATTTTTTTAGTTACAGCAACATGTAACCAATCAAATGAAAGCTTAGAGTGCTGGGCAGTTTTCTATAGCTATTAAAAAGCTGATGTTTCTCAGCAAATACCGACAAATGGGGAAGATTTCCTATAGGTCATAGCTTTTTTCATATTTTTTCTGCTAAATTTTGCAAAGAAAAGCCAATTACGCATAGACATACATTTTAAATCATTAAAATAACCATTTTAATTGATTTCTCATGCTTAATCTATGCAAAAAAGATGGTTTATTTGTCTCTGTACAATATATGGTTCAAAAGTTGTGGATACATTTGATTTTTAATTTTTTTCCATATATTCCGATTGATGGAAATCCACCGTGACCATGGGGACCCATTCATATTTTAAGAAGCTACAAATTAGATTCAGCTCCATATTAAGCCTGAAAAGCTGCAAATCAGAAGGTACAGAGAGTTGATTCTATGCAGAAGATACACCGTCGAGTGGCATTGGTGTAAACTGGCAGGTTTTCAGGTAGTTCCAAGTAGTTGCAAGTTTCAGCTTGTCTCGTCACAAATCTTTGGTCTGAACTGGGCTTAAAACTCAATAAAAACAAAAGTGAAAACCAAAACAGAAGAAAGAAGTTCTCTTGTATCGATTGTAGGATGAGGTTTTGACATTTCTTGTCTTATGTTAAAAACAAAGTTGGGCTTTACTGTCAGCTTCCCAGCTTGTTACAAAAAAACGCTTGAGAAATAGAGTTTTCAGTCTCATTTTATTCTTTACTTCTTTTCACTCCCATCCAACTCAAACATCAAAGTCATGCAGCAGTGAATAAAAAGAACAACAGCATGACTAGAATTGTTGTTTTCTCATGTGTTTTAAATGCAGCCGTCGTTTGTTGTTAATCATGAGTCTTACTAGCCTCATCTTCACAGTTCCTCAGATGTGGTGGAAATGCAAACAGGAATACACAAAAGGGACTTTTAATGGCTGAGATTAGTTACTGGAACTTTTGGTCATAAAAGAATAATAATGGCAGAGTTCCTGGGTTCACATATTGTAATTGATTTAAGATTAGAGAATAGGATATTCAAAGTCTGTTTTAATGTTTAATTTCTCAGGAACATTCCTGTGCATACCTACAGAATTTCAAAAACTATATATAATTATTTGTGGAACTTCAAGACTTTAAATGTTACGTAGTTACAGAAAAGCCAAATCATTCAGCTGCCAAATGGCACATTTAAAGTTCAACCAGTCAGCAGGCGGAAGTCTTTGAGATGTACCATCTTTTTTGATGGATGAATGATGGATGATGATGAGTACCTCTGCTTTATGTGACCACACTCACTGTGCGTTTTTACCCTCAGGTTTGGCAGTGACGTATCGCCCTGATGGTCAAGAGTTGGCTGTGGCCACTCTGAACGGTGAGATCTCTTTCTGGAACCCTCAAACAGCCACACAAACCGGCTCCGTGGCCGGACGCCATGACCTGGAGATGGGCCGTAAAGAGACAGATAAAATCACAGCCAAGCAGTCTGCGAAGGGAAAGTGAGTGAGAGAACTTTAAATTATTTCTTTTGATCCAAAGCCCAGAGGAAAAGTTCAATTTGATAGCTTTTTGTGGACTTTATGACTCAGGTTGTGTGTCCTGGTTTTTGTGCGTCCAGGTCCTTCACGTCGCTGTGCTACTCTGCAGACGGGGAGTCGATTTTGGCAGGAGGTCAGTCCAAGTTTGTCTGCATCTACAACGTGAAGGAGCAGATACTCATGAAGAAGTTTGAGATCTCCTGCAACCTGTCCTTTGATGCCATGGAGGTACAGTCTCACCTTCAGCCCAGGCACAGCTTTTAGAGCAACGCATAATGACATCCGAAACTGTTTCAGTGGGAAGGAAATGCAACAGCTTTAAACTGTGGATACAGACTGAAATACAGTTTGTACTAGACGTCGAATGGATTATTCGGCTCCAATAGGACATTTTACAAACTATAATTATTGACAAATCTTCTCCAGTTCATCAGCTAACAGCTTTTTCCTGCTCCAAGCTATTCTGATGATATTGACCTTTAAAAACCTACTAGCAGTCAATCACTAGTTTGTACTTGTTTGATGTTTCATGGGAAACCAGCGGGATTCAGACCACTGATTTGGACTTTATAAACATGCTTACTTTATTCTTGGTCTTCACCAAATGTTGTCCTGTGTTGCCTTCAGGAGTTCCTGGACCGACGGAAGATGACTGAGTTTGGCAGCCTGGCTCTGGTGGACGAGGGAGCTGGAGACGGAGACGGGGTCAATATCAGCCTCCCTGGAGTTAGGAGAGGTACGACTCTCACTTCAACACTTGACCAACTGTTATAACGTGTAAGAGGTCCCTGTTTCTCTAAACAGAGGTAAAGCAATTTTTCGTGAAGACATAGAGACAAATATAGTCACTTAAGATGACTTAATGTCTTGTTCCCTTCCCCCCTCAAGTCTTTGCTCGACTTGGCTTAATGTTCTCACTGTTGTTTATTCTCTGTATATCTTGTATATATATTTTTTCTGTATGTCTTTTCAGGTGATATGAGTTCTCGACACTTCAAGCCAGAGATCAAAGTGAGCTCGCTGCGGTTCTCCCCTACTGGTAGGTAGCATTATCAAGATTGTGAGTTGGTAACATGTCTGAAAAGGGCTGGGCGATATAATGACTATGTAGGATATATCAATATATTTTCAAGCAAGATATGAATTTAGACAACACTTTTTATACGAATATAGGGTCAGGTTGCGTTACATAAACATATCAGTGTGCATCTCTCCCCTCTCACACTCTCCGCCCCACTCACTCACTCACAAGTTCTCCAGCAACACTAAGAGAGACACAGTGATGCTCCTCTGTTTAATCTGTCTGTTCATTAGTCTACAGTGTGACATTGGCCTATATGTTGCGACACTAAATCAGTCTGTGTGATGCATGAAATGACCACATTGGCACACGTGCAGTCCAACACTGCACCGCTAGTGATATGGATCATAGTACATCGCCATTCTTCTTGGTAGTTGTAGTCTATTGTGTGGCACTGAGACAGCTCCTGGCTGGCAAGGCAACAGATGTGATTAAAAAATGTAGCGATGACACAGACGAGATCATTTTCCAGCAGTACATTCATTTGAAAGGCCATGGAAAACAACTTTTTAAGTCCCCAACAAAGATTTTTAATTGTTCTAAACTCCAATGCATTTAGACCTACTTGATACTTTTATAGTCATGTTATAGTTTTGTGTCCTGTGCTGAAAACCTTTAAACCTCTGTAGCTCCAGTGCTGTGTGCAAAAACAATCACGTACAGCCCTGCTATTTATTTTATATCAGTTTCCATTTCCATGTTGTGCAGCTGTATATTTTCAAACAGAGAAAAAAATCCCTTTCTTTGTTTTTTTATTAAAGTGCTTGTGGCATCTCAAATGTGATTTGGCTAGCAACTGAACATGTAGCCCATTTCATAGAAAATACCGAGATATATATTGTGTATCGCCAGTCAGCCTGTAAATACTGAGATATGAATTTTTTTTTCCATATCGCCCAGCCCTACGCCTGACATAAGAGATAAAAAATTTGCTTATAAAAATCCAGTTTTGGAAATGACCATTTAAAGTTTGCAAAAAATGGAGGAAGGTCTTCAAATGATCAATGAAAAACTGTAGGAGGAAAGTAAACCCATATTGGTCACATTACATCTCCTAAATTTAATTTATTTACAAATTTAGAAGACAGTTGAGGGGATAACTGGTGTTAGGTAGTTTATGAAGTGGTTCCATTGTTTCTCAGGTCGTAGCTGGGCGGCCACCACCACAGAGGGTCTTCTGGTCTACTCCCTTGATGGCTCTCTGGTCTTTGACCCCTATGACCTGGACCTGGATGTGACGCCGGCCAGCATACGTAAGCAGCTGCGGCTCAAGGAGTGGGTGTCGGCCATCGTCCTGGCGTTCAGACTCAATGAAAAAGCTCTCAAACAGGAAGTGCTGGAATCAGTGCCACATGAGCAAAGTGAGTGAAACCATCCTGCTTTAAATTATTACTTATGAATTTACATCTTCTGACACTAATAAATGTTTTGGATTGTTTTTGTTCCAGTCCCAGTAGTTTGTGGCTCTCTTCCTGACATTTACATTGAGAAGCTGCTGGGCTTCGTGGCAGCGAGTTTGGAGAAGTCAGGTCACCTGCAGTTCTACATGACGTGGGCCCAGAGCCTGCTCATGCTGCATGGACAGAAACTCAAGAACAGGTCTGCTTCCAGTCATTTAGTGCTGTTGTTATTTACTTGTTTTGCCACGACTGTCGCGACATAATTGTGAATGACTGGAACTAATGATTTTTATCTGGTGTGCAGGTCAGGAGCCATACTGCCCACTCTCCAGGCGCTGCAGAAGAGCATCCAGAGACACTTTGACAACCTGTCCAAATTGTAAGTCTCAACCTCTTTGGCAACATTAACCCGCAAAGTCTTACAATGAGCAGGGTAACTTAAGAAATTTTCAACCTGGAACTTATTTTCCCAGGTTTTTACTAATGGGATCAACATTTTTTAAAATTGGTCCAGTATTAAGCGAGAGGGCTGCAGACGGCAGCAGCAAAACAAGAGAATGTAACCAACTGGAGGTGTTTGTGCACCATTAGATTACCTCCACTAAAAGTGCTTTATTTTGCCACTGACAGGCTGAGATTGTCTGAGTTTTTGTGTCCAAGTGACTAATGGGAACAATAATTTCTGAAATTGATCCAGGGTTGAGTGCATGGGCACTGGCAAAAAAGACTGTAATGTGAGCATTTGGGGCATTTTGCATCAACTTATGCCCAATAAAAGTGTTTGTTTTTAGCCACTGACAGGTTCAGATTCTTATTACAAGTGTCTGAGAGCATATTAAAAGGATCCAAACTATGATAGACCCTTTTGTTAAAGAGTAAGATCCTTTTTGTTTAATCAGAAACAGCCCCGAAATTGCCAATGGCAGCATTTACAAGTGGACCAGATCAAAGGCCTTGCAGGGAGAAAGCTGCTCTTGATTGGTCAGAATTTCCATGCGGAAAAAATCCAGAAAGTAAACAAAATGTTGAAGAAGAGTACACGTGCTAGATAAATGCGCCCCTTTCTAATGTCACAATGGAGGGACAACTATGCAGGTTGATTTTGGTGCTGGTCATCATGGTCTATATTGCTTGCATTGTTCATTTTACGCAAACCATACAGTTTGAAAACGAGGCGCAGCTCCAACTAGAAAAGAATGTTTTGATGCATTGGATGTGCTGAATGTGCATATTAAGGCAGTACAGGAGGAGGTGCACATTAATAATCCTCCAGGACTGTAACATGCTTATGTTTAACCCAAACAATACGTTATGCAACTGCAGTTGGTTTGGATCGAGGTTGGAACACGTTCTCGCCACACCTCAGAGACCACCTCTTCAAGAAGGTCTCGGTCCAGTGTGATTGCTGTGTTCACACCTGCCCAAATGACCGCACTTAGGGTTTGAGTTTGATTGAATTTGAGTTCGATTGAACGGAACCAAACAGGGCAGGTGTGAGAGCACCATTAGTTTCTATTGACGTTGAATGAAGTGTGTTGTACTGTGATAAAATTACTGTTAATTTAAATGAGTCTGGTGGATTTGGCGTTAGCGATTTCAAGGCTGTTTCGAGTGAAACAAAAAGGATTTTAATCTTAATCAAAAAGGTCTATCTCTGTAGGGATATTTTCCATAATGTTGCCAGACACTATGATAATACACAATAATCTGAGCCTGTCAGTGGCAAAAAAGAGCACTTTTAGTGGCTGTAAATTGGTGGTGCACAAATGCACATGAACGTTACATTGATGCCCTCGTGGTCAACATTGGCCTAGTTTCAAAAACAGTTCTCACTAGTCATTTAGACACAAAAACAAAGTAGGGAAAGTAGAGTTCAGGTTGAAAAATACTCGTTTCCTTTAATTTAATGCTGCACTGAAATCATGCAATTAAATATATCATATATAATATATATCAAGATTGTCCTTAAATGCAGTTTTTAAAAGTTAGACAAGTTATTTTTTCATCCATTTCCCTGTTTTGTGCCTTAAATGTCATATTATATTACATATTATTGTACAAATGGTCCCAGTTAATCCTGAAACCTAAATCTTTGTTTTTCTTTTGCACAGGTGTGACTTTAACATGTACAACATTCGCTACGCGGTGGCCTTGTCGAAGCAGAGGGGCGTAAAGAGACCAGCAGAGGAGGACGAGGGGGAGGAGGAGAATGATGATGAAGAGTTGTCTGAGGAGATGAGCATGGCCTCCTTGGAGGATGCAGAATTGATGCTGTAGACGAGAAGCCAATCCACCTCATTCCAACAACATGTCAGATGCACATGGAGAATGTTGGACTGTAAAAGCAAACAGATTTTTGTGTACTTCAGAAAAAGTTATATTGTAAACTTTTTTTTATTAAAGACATGTAAATGTGTACAACTGCATGTTTTCTTTGGCCTGCATGGTCTCAAAGAAAAAAAAAGACTTTAGATGTTGTTGAAGATGCTTAGTAGGCAACCAGACCCAGGATCCTTACTGTCTGAACCACCTGCAGAGGAGCAGTGCATCCTAACACAGAGTGGCTGAAACTGTTCCGGTTGTGCTTGTAATGCCTTTGTTAATAGCTCTTAACTTAATGGTGATTGCAGTGTTCGGTGCAAAAGTGTCACTCGACTATGTATATCCAGGTGGACGTAAATGATAATTTAATGGGCAGCAACAAAGATTAATCATTATGTAGTTTTAATGCCTCTGAGCCGGCAACAGCTGTGGCTGGAGGCATGATGTTTTTGGGTCCGTCCATCCCGTTCTTATGAAAGCAATATCTAAAGATTGCCATTAGGGAATTTCTTAAAATATTTGGTACAAACCTCCACTTGACACAAGTATGACCTGAAAATTTGGTGGTCAAATGTCGAGGTCATTGTGAACTCACAAAACATATTTTAGGGTATAACTCTAGAATTCATACACTCATAACAAAATTTCACACAAACATCTGAAAGGATATAATGATCAAGTGATGTCATTTTATATCCAAAATGTCAAAGGTCAGCTTCACTGCGATGTCGTAATGTTCTGCGAAAACATGGGCCTTTATTAACTCAGGAACAGAAGGGGAGACATTTGGTGACACAAATCTCCAGTGTCTACCTTGAAAAGGTGCTGATTGTATAGATTGTGTATGTTGCTGTGCGTGAGAAGAATCCATGTTTTCAGACATGGATGCAAACTGTAAGTGCAACTTGACTGATTTGCAGAGGCATACAATGGTAAAGTTGTAATTGTAGTTTTAACATCATTTTATAGTACAAAATGTTAACAAATAATTTAAATTGCTGATAAATGAGCCAAGGCTCAACGTTACAATCATACCTAACAGAGAAAAGCACCAATGGTCGTTATTTTTCTTCTAAATTCTAAATCGAACTATCATACCCAGCAGCACTTGCGGCGGCGGAGCGGAAGAGGCGGAGTTCGAGCCAAAATGAGGGAAAATAAGAACATGTCCGAGTCCCCTTCTCAAGCGGGAAAAGAAATACCGGCGAAAAAACAAAAACTAAGCAGTGACGAGAACAGTAACCCCGATTTATCAGGAGACGAGAATGTAAGCAATCAAACCGTGTTGTTTCTTAAGCGAAAATGACCCGTAAGGTGCTTCGAGACAGTTAGCATCGTGCTAAAGTAGCCGACCGGCTAAAGTGGTTAGCTAGCAGCTTTGTTCATCCATACCGGCTAAATGTAATTTAAGTATGATGATATTGGCTGTTAACCACGTTAGTTGGTTCAAAATACAGTGCACAGAGTTATTTATACACTCACTGACTTTGTCATTTTGTGTAAATACGGTGTCTTTGTGTCCAGAGTTCAGTCATTCACGTGCAAGCAAAGGTTAGCATTAGCGTTAGCAGCTAATATAAGTTAATCAAGCAGAGAAGTGAATGAAATGTGCAATGTGGCGGAATTAACTTAAGATAGCTTTTGGATTAAGGTGTGGGAGATGATAAAAAGTAACTTGCGTCAATGAGGGATGTTGTGTTATTAGCAACATGGAGGAGAAATAATATCAGTAAACACTATTTACTTTACCAACAGATAAAAGGTACACAACATGTATATTATAGTGAACCTGTTGTGCAAGAATAAAGTGCTTCAAAGCAAGTTCCCCGAGACATCAAGTAAACCATATAACGTTACACCTTATTTTACAAAATAACTTGCACTGTTGCTCGTCACTTTGTAACGTGTCTGTGAGAGTGTGAAAACAGTTGCAGATACTGATTACAAATGATTGATTAGCTGGTTGGTACATGTTGGGGTTGGCTATTTCTACTTTAAATCCTTACACCGGTCAGCCAAAACATTAAAACCACTGACAGGTTAAGAAAACAACATTGGTCATGTCATTACAGTGCAATGTTCTGCTGAGAAACCCTTGATTGTGGCACTCATGTGGATGCTGCCTGTCACGCATCACCCATCCAAATGCAAACTAAGTAGCCCCCGTGATGGCAGTTGCCCCCCAGCCGGACAACATGCCATGCTGCATCGTAAAAACTGTTCAGGAATGGCCAGAGGAAAGTGACAAAGAGCTCAAGGTGTCAACCTGGCCTCTACATTTCTCATATCCCAATCTGATTGAGCAATCGTGGGACATGCTGGTACCCCACTTAGCAACCCACAGGAGTCAAGGAATCCGCCACCAACACCTTGGTGCGAGACACCACAGGACACACCCAGAGGTCATGTGTCCATGCCTCCATAGATAAGAGGCAAGTCTGCTCTAAGGTGGGGCCTCTGACGACATGGATACAGGACCTGTGGGGTACTGCCACATCCTATGAATGTTTGATCAGATGGGGATCTGGGGAATTTGGAAGTCAAGTTGATGCCTTGAGCTCTTTGTCATGTTGCTGGGGCCATTCTTGAGCAGTTTTTGCAGTGTGGTATGGGGCATTGTCTTGCTGGAGGGGCGAGTGCTGTTGGGATGAGGGGGTGTACATGGTCTTTAATGATGTGTGGGGGAGTGGTACATGTTAATTGGCATCCATGTGAATGGCACGACCAAAGGCTGATCGGCACGACCAAAGGCTGCTCGGTGTAGGTGGTAATCAACAAAACCTGATATTTCTGCAAGATAAATCTGAAACATGCACACACATCACCTTTATGTTTTGCATCTGCAGGATGATGCTGTCAGTGTTGAGAGTGGGACCAATGCAGAGCGCCCAGACACACCCACTAACACTGCCAATGCCCCGGGCAGAAAGAGCTGGGGCAAGGGCAAGTGGAAGTCCAAGAAGTGCAGATATTCTTTTAAATGTGTCAACAGCCTGAGGGTGAGTACAGACGCCACCACAGTATGTTGAATCCAGGTTTTATCATTTTTCCAACAAAACTTATTTATCAGCTCTTGGGTTTTCTATCATAGTACAGCTACCACAAGAGTATTTTACTTTTTTCTAGAAATCTGCACAGCATATTGTTTATTTCCCCTTTTCTGTGTCAAACATACGGATGTATAAAAAATTTACTTTAAGTACATACAGCTCCATAACTATTGGACCATCCAAGTAGAGTTGTATAGCAATACAGTCATATCACATGCCTAACAGCCAGCATATGTCAGGTGACTTGTATTCATTTCTTCCTATGAACTTAGTTAATAATGGTAAAATGATTTCCGCAGGAGGACCACGCCCAGCCGCTGTTTGGCGTCCAGTTCAACTGGCACAGCAAGGAGGGAGACCCGCTGGTGTTTGCCACAGTCGGGAGTAACAGGGTAAGTGATAGTGAAAAGGGTTTCATGCAGTATTTCTAAGTGGCACCATTTCTTGATATTGATTTGTCTTCTGTTGGGCTACAACATTTAGGAGTTTGGTAGGGCTTGTATGTCTTTAAGGGTCTTTTTCACACCTGACAGTCTGAACCAAGGCTCGCGTTTTTGCTCCAGTGCATACATTTAGTCCAGTTAGTTGGTTTCACATTGCAACTAAGTGAGCGCACCAAAGAACTATACATGACATACCTATGTCGTGACGGCAGCTAAGAGTGCTGTGTGTCTTGATACTTGACATTGATTTGTTTGTTGACGGGTTCTCTTGTCTTCTCAGAAAATGATTTAAAAGTGTCGAAATATTTTAGAGTTTTTTCAGTATGGGTCTTTATAAAGACATCTGACCTCCTCCTCTTTCCTTGTGCTACTGCGGCTCACTCTGTTGCGTTATTTTTTGCCATAACCTGTCTGCTCGGGGCGCCTCCACTTCCTTAAAGCTGCAGTAGGTAGAAAGCCTGAAAACAGTTGATGTTTTAGTCTCATCTGAGTTAGGTTTCGTTCGTCTCTACCCTGAGCCCCTCCTACCAGACGAGCACGCAAGTATTTTATCCTACTTGGTTCTATTTATTTATTTTTTTTATGATTTAAATTTTTATTGTGTTTTCTTTATATAGGGTATACATTTTATATTTAATGCAATAATGCATAAATTTCAGTTATGTTGCTACCCACTGAAATAATATAAAAACTGAGAAATTAAATTTAAAAAAAAACACACAAAAAAAAGAGAACAGGTGACAAAAATGTACTACAACCAATAAGAACAAAACTAAATAAATAAATTTAAAAAAAACAGGTTAGTGCTGAGTTGTGCAGAGTACATAGTGAATTAGTTCGCAGCAATATCATACATGTATACATTTTAAAAGTTTACACCATAGAATATACAATTAATTATTTATGAGCTGGACACACTTTAGACCCCAACGTATAGGTGTGGTACTTTCCCCATTTCAAATCATATTTCCCCACCTTCTCCAACAATCTGTATGATAGGTGCTCAAAAGCAGCCAACTGCCCAAGAGATGTATACCACAAGGATGGCGCAGGTGCAGCAGATGCTTTCCAGTCTTTAACCAGCAGTTTCCTCCCTAACATAAAGGCAGTTTGGATCCACTCCGCTAAGGGAGGATTCAGATCTTTTAGTACGGAAGGATCTCCCAATATAAATAACTTAGGAGAAAATGGAATATCGACGCCAGTGATGTTTTCCACTGTAGTGAATTACAGACCAATATTCCTGAACTTTTGAACAGTTCCAGAGCATGTGCACTAACCCGCCATCCTTGTCAAGACACCTCCAACACTTAGGACTATCAGCCAAACCCGCTCTGTGGAGCTTGGCTGGTGTCCAATAAGTTCTATTTAAAATTTTGAATTGAATCAATCTTGTTCGTAATTCCCTTGATAATTTCTTCCTGTTGCTGAGAATTTTCAACCATTCCTCCTCCGTAAAAGATACCTTTAAATCAGTTTCCCAAGATAATTTTAATGCAAATATTTTAGAATCAGAGGCCTTGAGAATCATTGCATAATAAGAGGAGGCTTCATGACCCAGACCAGAGATGTTCAAAATCCTCTCTAGAGTTTTGACAGTGGGTGGTGCTGATGAGGGGGAGCCAAAGACTTTCCCTAGCAGGTGTCTTAACTGTAGATAATGCCAGTACTGATTCTGTGGTAGGTTGAATTCTTTTTGAAATGTTTCAAAGGATTTTAGTGTGTCCTCCTGGTATAAGTCCCCTAGAACTGCTATGCCCTTTTGGTACCAAGATTTCCAGATTTCCCTCTCTGGGAGCCTCGGCTCTCCCTCACCGTGCAGCAGCCCTCCCCATCCCTCCCTCGCGACCTGACCTGACAAAGTTATTGACAGTGTGTAAATGACCATCAACAGACTGAGCACAGTCAAACACAGCTCTCGCACAGCAGCGCAGCACGACACTGGACACACAGCGGAGCAAAGCCTGTGTTGCGTTCAGGTGTTGTCACGTAAATGACAAATTCCAGCACCTGAACAGGCCATTGCACAACACAGCAGCATGTTAAGTGGGCTGAACCCGAGCAAAATTTTGCTCAATTTTTAATTTGTTATTATAGTTTGTTATGGAGTCCATGATTAGCCCGTGACACTTACAGATGTTTGCGTAACTGTGCTTGGATGTTGTTTTATGAGGCTCTGGCGGCTTTCAGTTGTCATTTGCTTTAACGTTACATGGCTCGTTGTTTCTGCGGGACATGGCAACTTTAACTTTTAAACTTTTACACAGCCTGTCTTTCTGTTCAATGTCGCTGCACCTGAATCCAAAGTATTGCCATTTAATAGACGTTGCGTTTTTTCGCCACCAACTCAGCCTGTTCTCGGTCGTGCTCATGCTCTTCTTCAGCGTCTATCTTGAGGATAGCGTGCGGTAGTGATGTCAACAAACTCCACACACTACAGCAGAGGTAGTCACGTTCAAAGGCACACATATTAACATTTATTCACATTAAATCGCAAATCGCAGCCTTTTATGCGGTTATGTAATCGCACAGCCTGACATCGCAATTGCGATTGCAATTAGATTAATCGTGCAGCACTAAAACATACACTTTTTCCCACAGATGTGTGAAGCTTTATGAGTTACGAACGACTGTAGTGGTGAGAAGCTAGTAAAGCTGCTGAGGTGGAGACAGAGAGGTGAAGATTAAGTGAGCTGATGACAGCTATGCTTGTAACTGTAAGTGCAATAAAACCTCTTCATGGAAAAGGCCAATACTTTATCAATACACCTGATCAGCTACATGTAACATGTAGAGAAGTGATACTTCAATCTGCTCTGTCTGCAGTCTCTCATCCACCATCATCAGTATTATGTTATAAACAACCACAGAGGGCTTTCCATCTAATAACAAATTGTTAAGCTAAAACAACAGTTTATGTTTATGTCTCAGGGTTTAGCTCAGTGTGTCTTGTATCTTATAACTTACAAGTGGTCATATGACCTGCAGGCAGTGATTCTCCTCAGCAGCAGAGGGAGGAGCAGAGAGGACAGGAGGACAGATAGTGACTGATGTCTGAGTTCTTTATTCTTTCTAAGCTTCACTCAATAATATTGTGATGTCAGGAATATGATTTATGTTATTAGACATTTTAATTTATCTCCAGTCAGATATTGAGTTTATATTGTGACTCTGCTGTTTTAATGTTACTGTTGCTGCTCTAGAAACAACATGTATTTTTAAAATAATAAGTTTACGTATTACTTATCCTGTTGTGAATTTATTCTTTTAAAAAAGTAATTCCTTGTAAATGTAACACTATTAGTTCTCTGAGAATCGAAATGGAATCGATTCAGGAAATCAGTGGCGATACCCAGCCCTAGCGTGCACACACAGACACGTGCGCGCACACACACGCAAAAACATACACGTCCCACCAGCGGACAGAGAGCGTGCGTCAGAAAATATGTCGTGTCAACCACCTGAAAAGCAGACAAAAATATCTGTGTTTAGGGTGGTGAAGATGGTGAAGAAGAAATGTTCCAATGCTTACGTATAGACTTAAATGACTGTAGTTAGTCAGCTAAACATATTTTAATATTATGTTTTGATTTTCATTTGTCATTTTGATCCATACTTAACTAGTGCTGTGTTTTCTTCACCAGGTAACTCTGTATGAATGTCACTCTCAGGGAGAAATAAGACTGTTGCAGTCTTATGTTGATGCAGACGTATCCTTTCATTTGTTTGAGATGCTTTATAAACGTTGTCATTGTGTCACGCAGACACAGTTTGAAGCCCAGTTGCTGTTGTTTTAAACGGCTATTTTACGACCCAGATGATAGAAAACTGACAGACATATTTCATTACTTGTCAGCTGAGCTAAACCCAAAACAGTGTCTGGATTAAGATAAGGTCATACTTGAAATTCTGTTTTGTTTTGTGTACTGTTTATAGAGAAGCACAGACACTTTTGTATCATCCCATCCGGCTATAGTTAGATTCTGTCACAGTTTCAATACCAGTGCATAAATCCCAACCATAGAGGAAAGCACTCGTTTAGTTTAAGGTCACTGGGAGAGCTTTTCATTTTAATTTCCTTGACTAAATATGTGCCAAGGCAGACGAGAACTTCTACACATGTGCCTGGACCTATGACACCAATACAAGCCATCCTCTGTTGGCTGTCGCCGGGTCCCGTGGCATCATTCGGGTGATCAACCACATCACAATGCAGTGTATCAAGGTAATATGTCTTCTCTCAACACATGAAGTGCCTCGCAAAAGTATTATCCCCCCCGGCATTTTTCCTATTTTAGTGCATTATAACCTGTAATTTAAATCAACTTTTAATTGAAAGTCAAAAAAAGTCAAAATTACTGAAGTGAAATGAAAAAAACAAACATATTCGACTATTTAAATTAAATTATTATGGAGAACTCGAGTACTTGCAAAAAAAAAAAAAAAAATTGGCCAACAACAGAAAGCAATTTGAAATTCATGTATTAAACAACCAGGCTTCAATTAGCCTATTAAACCATCAACAGAACAGACCATTTTCTCAGCAGACATTTTGACTTGTCATAGTACGAAAAGCACAGGTATATTTAATAACATAAGTGACGGCTGCATTCCACTTATGGGAGGCTTTGACACTGTGCATGCTGGCTCACTGGAATAGCATACTGGGACACTAATTGCAACTGTCAGTTGCACCTGTGCTTTTCCTACTATGACTAGTCAAAATGTGTGCTGTGGGAAAAGGTCTGTTAGAGTCCATATGTTCTATATATATATATAATTTGTATATTTGTGGTGGCAAATTTTGCTATCATGCCGGCCGCCACAAATGAATGAATGTGTGTGTTACACACTCTGTTCTTCTGTCAGTTAAACGTCTGCTAATGGTGAGCTTGAGCTGCACTGCAGCTCGGCAGTAAAATAAGATTTTCCCCATTCTAAATAATAATAATAATAAAATAATTTTAAAGTCATGTTCACATGTGGTAGGTTGGGTGGTGATTACTTTATACTGTGAATGAATAATACTTGTGAGTATTCACCCCCTTTGCTATGAAGCCCCAAAATAAGGCCTGGTGCCACCAGTTACCTTCAGAAGTCGCATAACAAGTTTAATGAAGTCCACCTGTGTACAGTCTAAGTGTCACGTGATACACCTGATCTGAAAGGCCCCAGAGTTTGCAACACCACTAAGCAAACAGGACCACTGAGACCAAGGAGCTGTCCAAACAGCTCAGGGACAAAGTTCTGGAGAAATCCATAAAACCCAGCTTTGTAGAGTGTACATCTTAGGTCCTGTTTAGATGACAACGGTTTCTCTAAAAACGTAAAAGTCTGTCCTTTGCGTTTTAAAAAACTTTTAAGTTTATATGGCGACGTTATTGAAACGATCCCCGTTCACGCAGAGCCACAAAATCGACTGGAAACGCTGTAGTATGCACGCCAGGCCAATGGGTGGCAGTGTAAATTTGCAAAGCAACACCATGGCATGACGCCATGTGCCTGCGCTGAAGCGCCTTCCTCTACAACGCGGTGATTACAAACCAAAACAAAGAAGACACAATGGTGAAAGCATGCACAGATAACTCCGTCTGGATGGATGACGAGGTGGAGTTGCTACAGTAACAGATCTACACTTCACTTCAAATCAACAGGGTGAGCAGCACAAACAGAGCTCGGCATTGTTGTTGTGACGGTCGGCATGCCTAGTGACTGGAACCATAATGCGTATGTACGAAAAGTCCGTTTTCAGAGGAACTGCATATTGCAAGTTTACATGACAACGGAGACGCATGCCGTTTCCAAAAAGTTGCACTCTAGGACCCGTTTTCAAAACATTGCGTTTTTAGGCGCCCAAAACGCAGCTGTCGTGTAAACGATCGGCCAAAACGCAATTAAAGTTTACCGTTTCCAGTTGAAATCGTTATCATATAAACGGGGCCTTAAAGTGGTCTTATGACAGATACTCCAGTCTCCGCTGTGGAGCTTTCCAGCTCTTTCAGGGATCTCTTTGGTCTCTTTGTTGCCCCTCTAATTAATGAACTCCTTGTCTGGTCCTTGAGTTTGGTGGGAGGCCCTTTCTTGGCAGTTTTATTGTGGTGCTGTTTTTTCCCCCATTTATAATAATGGATTTAATAGTGCTCCACAATGCTAGGATGTTCAGAGTTTCAAGTATTATTATTTTTTTTAAAACCCAACCCTGATCTGTACTTAACCAGAACTATGTCCCCGACCTGTTTGGAGAGCTCGTTGGTCTTTGTGGTGCCAGTTATTTGGTAATGTTACAGAAAGTTGACTATTTTGTGTTGATTCATTATAGAAAATAGAATGAAATCGATTTAAATTACAAGTTCTCATGCAACAAAATAGAAAAAAAATCGCCAAGGGGGGTGAATACTTCTGCAAGGCACTGTATGCACTGCCAAATCTGATAGATTCCCTTCTCATAGCTCAGTATGACTAGATGATGTCTACAATTACAATTTTGTTCATTTCTAGCATTATGTAGGTCATGGAAACGCCATCAATGAGCTCAAGTTTCATCCAAGGGATCCGAATCTCCTCTTGTCTGTAAGCAAAGGTAAAAAAAAAAAAACCAACAACAATAATAATACAGTTATATTATGACTCAGATAAGCCAGTTAGAGGACAGTTTGTCACGAATTTCTTTGTGAGGTAAATACAACATCAGTGACATGTGAGAAGGCCATATTTTTGGATGTAATGACATTCATTTTGATGGCTTTATAGACCTCATCTTGACACTAAAAACTCTTTGTTACTACCTTCTCTGTGGCACCAGCAGGTCTGTAAAGGTTTATGTTGATGCAAGATAACTGTAGTTTTTTATTACCATGTGATTGTCAGGTGGTTCCTTAATCTGAGCCTCTCACAGCCCAGGTAACAGCAGGGCTCACTTGACAAGGGTCATGTGGAGTTTAATCTTTTATTTAATCATTTGAATGTTGACCGGGTACATGTGAGTGTTTTTCCACCTTCAGCCTGCTTTGAAGTTGTTACATTCACAGCACTTAGGTGCCCCAAACATCCTCCTCAACTCGTCAAGCTTAGCAGGCAGCATGATATTCACTGTTGCATCAGTGTAAAGGAGGTGTCACTCATTTGATTCAGTGGCTATTGCTGCCACTGAATCCACCACTAACAACTGCAAGTGATGAATTAATAAGACTGTAAAGAGGAACAGCAACAGTAGTTCACTTTTAGCATACATCATCCAGATTTATTAGGTATTTGAGGATTGGTGAATCGTTTGACTGCTACATGAATAAGCCTGTTAAACCTGCAATGACTGGGGTTTTTAGCCACTTGTGATTGAACACAACAATGAAATATTATCATCATCATTCACTCTTATAGCTCTGTTTTGATCTCTGCCACCTCCTGGGAGAAAAACAATGGGTCTTATACATGAAATGTCAGCAGAACAAATTTGTGTGTAAACTGTTCATAGAGGGAAATTACTATCTTCTCCTGCTTCTGACTGCTCGTAGTGTTTGTGTAAATAAGATATTGCACATAAATGTTGCTTGTCATAAGAAATAACAATTTTAATTCGTTTTGTGCTCTGTTATGTTCACAATACAGTTAAACATCAGAAATGTAACACATTTAGTTAAATTAGTTGCTATTTAGCTTCAGGTTAGTGTTCTTAAAATTAATGCGTTATTTAAATCAACTTAATACAAAATTGGAAAATGCTGTTCTCTGAATGAATAAAATAATTGATTTGCATGCGGTTTCCACAAGGAAAGCTGAACAGGGAGGAGCACGGGCTCGACTCATGCAGTTATCGGGCAAACAACACACTTTTAATTGAGAATTGATGCCATGGGCCAAATTTTAAAACTAAAATAAGAAATTATTAAAGAGAAATATTCACACCACGACTAACTGAAGAATATAAAATGGTTTTCTCAGCCCTACTTCACCTAAAATAACTTCAGTCTCTGCATCGGAAAAGTTGTTTTTTTTTTTGTTTGTTTGTTTTTTGTTTTTTTCTTTGTTTTCTCCATGTTCACAGGTCAACAGGATGCACCTGTCCATAGTAATTATCACCTCTTTATATGGCGGTCACTGGCTGTCCATGGGCGGGGATGCACACTAATTGCTGACTCGTGGTTGCGCACTGTCAGTTTACAATTGATTGGCATTCATGAACATACACACATGCCTACGATCAAATCCCAGTTTTCCTGCTGCCTGCAGCATTTATGAATTCTGTGTAGGTTTTTAGTACCATGGTTTTTTTATGTGCAAAACTACTCACAGAATTACAGGGCTTGAAGTTCTCTGGCACGGTACCGGATTTCCGGCGCAGGGATATTCTGGTGCAGGAATATTTTTTTCTCATGAATATTTTATCATCTTGCCGTAGCAACAGTGTTTTAAAGCAAAGCAAAGTGATAGTTCCAACTACCAATAGTGTATCACATTACTCAAGGTAAACAAGGACTTCTAGCCAATCAGAGGCAGAGTAGGGCGGGCCTTAAGTTTTCACAGTCTCTCATTCAGTCACGCCACGGACACACCGGACGCAGAACCGAAGCGCAGCGCCCAGCAGCAGAGGCAGTTTTCACTCGGCGTCCATGTTAACCTGTCTGACTGTCCACACAGGCCGGTGAGCAGAGCTTAGCACCCGCGGAGGCTCGCGCACTGCAGCGCTTCAGTTTGGCATCTGGTCTATTTTTCACACGAGCCGTGAGCGCCTCTGTCAAGCTGGATAGAGCGGATCATACCAAACAGGAAGTCGGACACAGAAAAGACGAGAGAATCCAGCCAATTTTCAAAATAAAATAAATTTAAAAAATAAAAGCCTGTTTAATTATGATGTTGCTTGTCTGTCTATAAATATTTGTTCAGTTTGGTCTAGACATGAGAGAGATGAAAACACACAGAGAGAGAGAGAGAGAGAGAGAGAGAGAGAGAGAGAGAGAGAGAGAGAGAGAGAAAGAAATGGCTACAGGTTGGGGGTTGCAATTCACACATACAGAAAGAGAAAGAGGCAGTGTGGTAGAGATAAGTGAGATAATTTGTGAAGCCACCAATGAGTTGTCACTTGCAAATTAGCTCAGTCAGATAGAAGATGCTCCTTGGTGTCAGAGGTCGTGAGTTCAAGCTTCAACTGATGTAAAACGTACATTTTAATGCGTTCTTGTTGTCTTCCTATTCTGCCACTTGTTGCTCAGAATTGCCTAAAATTGCCCGGCCCCGACCATTTTGTAGTAGCTGATGACCAAATTTTCCTTTTTTGGTGAACTGTTCATATTTCATTATTAAAAACCTTGAAATTGTTATTCTAGCTCCTTAATGTGATACTTGATTGATACTCTCAAAGTGCACCAGATTAATTCATTTAGACGTCAAATGTTCAAAATTTTCTTCCAGGGGGGCATGCCCCCGGACCCCCCTAGCGCAGAAGGCCCTCTAAAAAAATTTCAGGCACAGGATTTTTTTCTTGCTTCAAGCCCTGGAATTACTAACATTCATGAACGAGACTTAATGTTAATAGCATGTATGATTTTTTTAATTTGTCTTTATTGTTTTCTCAGATCATGCCCTTCGTCTATGGAACATACAGACGGACACATTGGTGGCAATATTTGGTGGTGTGGAGGGTCATCGAGATGAAGTCCTGAGTGCTGTGAGTATTTAGTCAATAGGCTCCTCTGTGAATAAAAAAACTGAAACGATAACTTGATTTGATTTTTTTTATATATATATGTGTGTGTGTGTATATATATATAATCCTGTTACAGGATTTTGATCTTCTGGGTGAAAAGATTATGTCATGTGGGATGGACCACTCCTTAAAACTTTGGCGGATCAATTCAGAGAGAATGCAAAAAGCCATCCGCGGGTCTTACGAGTACAACCCCTCAAAGACCAACAGGTAAAGAAAAAAATCTATGTCAGTTTTTATTTGTGTAGACCTGTTGGCTATCAAATCTTAAGTTTTTAAAATCTGTTATGATTTTACTTTTTTTTTTTTTTTTTTTTTTTTTTTAAATCAATGTGTGTTTTCTTCAGGCCGTTTGTCTCACAGAAAATTCACTTCCCTGACTTCTCAACACGAGACATCCATAGAAACTACGTGGACTGTGTGAGGTGGCTGGGGGATCTTATTCTTTCCAAGGCAAGTTGTTATAGTAGATACGGTGTAATGATATATCGATTAAGTAATCCAGTATCATCAATGCAAAGTTAAAACATCGATGCATATTGTCATCCTTAAGATACGCCTTTATTTCGAAGTTTCCATGACATCCAGAGTCCAACTTCAACAAGTGGAGCAGGAATTAGCACGTAAACTGTCTGACCAACACACTCTGCAACCAACTGAAAACACCACTGTGGTGAAGAAAATAACTGCTCCGTCTGTTTCACCTTAAAAACACCACACCCAGCCTGCTTGGCTTTCCCTGAAACCAATGGAAAGCAGCTCTGCTGCTGGCACAACAAGGTGCTTTCAAAGTAATTATTTAATTCATTAATACAGTTAACGTTTTGGAATAAAAAGACTGCAGACCATGATTTATTCAACAGTACGTAAATTCCATACTGTTTCCTGTGAAGTATTACAGTATGCAAACACTGGACCCTGTGTCGACATCTCTATATCCTGAAAAGGGGCCACAACCAGATGGTATGCAAGTGAATTAAACTGTTAATTTGATTATGGCTCTCTACAAATACAGAATGCTATGTTTTAAAAGTTGCAAGTTTGGTTTTGCAATGGTGGTTTCAGGCTGGTTCTGGTTAAACAAAAAGGTTCCTACTGTTTAACAAAAAGGTGTTTCTGTAGGGGTCCTTTCCATAATGCTGTCAGACACTTGAATGATAATCTGATCCTGTCTGTGGCAAAATCAAACACTTTTAGTGGATATACATTGATGGTGCAAACATAATCTGAGTAATCACATTGCAGTCTGGCTGCTGCTCCCGCTCAATACTGTACAATACAAACAATAAAAACAATTAAAAAAAAAGTTCCCATTTGTCACTTGCGCACAAAAACATGGGGGTCGAGGGGAAAAAAAAACCTGCCTAGCTCTGGATTATGTTTGACGTGCAGAAAACCACAAAGCAACTCTTCAGCATGGTGGTGAATGCTACATGCCCTTTATTTCTTTACTTAAGTCTAAACATGCTCTTTATTAATGTTTCCTGTCTGGTTGCAGTCCTGTGAAAACGCCATCGTCTGCTGGAAACCAGGAAAGATGGAGGACGACATCGATCACATTAAACCAAATGAGTCCAACGTGACGATTCTGGGACGTTTTGATTACAGCCAGTGTGACATTTGGTACATGCGCTTCTCCATGGACTTCTGGCAGAAGGTGAGGTCATTTATTTATCATTTGTAGCTGCATATCTGTCTCATTTTGTATTTTATACCTCTTATGACTAATACTTTGTTGCATTTATAAAGTTTTTTAGCTATAATCGTGGCACTGAAAGTGCTTCCGAGATCTTAAGAGTGGTTTTTAGTCTGTCGCTGATGTTTTGTCTCCTGTGATGCTGATTTCCAGATGCTCGCACTGGGAAACCAGGTGGGGAAGCTTTATGTGTGGGACCTTGAAGTGGAAGACCCACACAAAGCAAAGTAAGTGCCAGTTTTTATCCAAACAGATAAGTGACAGTTTTATTCCTGATTGACAGCAAGGACACTCCTCCTGTCACTGATAATGACTGTCAGCTAAATACACAAAATCTGAATGTAGTGTTGTTCATGTTTCATACCAGACAGGTGTGATGTCAGACGGTATAATTGTTACACGACACTGTGGTGACCCTGTCAGTGTCATAATCTCAGCCAAAGTAAACAGCGGAGTAACAGTTTGGTGTCACCTCAACTCTGTGTCAATATACAGGGTGTGGACAAAATAACAAACACAGAAATGTCATCTCACTGAAGCTCATATGTTTTTATAGACTGTCAGATGGTAATTTATGAGGTTTGTTGTTTTCCTTATGTCCATGTCACATTGCATCATTTTGCACAGCTTGCGACAGACGCACTAGTGAAATGAGAAGCCCAACAGTACAGAGCAAAAGACACTTAAAAGAAAGAAAATAGAGGCTCAAACACATCTGTTAATATTTCAGAAATGTTGAATGGAAAAAAAAAAAAAAAACAAGAAAAAACTAACAGTCCTCCTTTTATTTGACTGTCGCCTTAGACTCTGGGAGGTTGTACTCTTGTCTCACACTTTATGGACTAAACAAATAATCAAATCATAAAATTAAGATTAATACAGATTAATCTTTTAAATCTATGAAAATAATCACAGTAAATCAACATTGCAAATCTTTTAGAGCTTCACAAATCTATTTTTTACTGCAGGTATACAGGTCTGTAAGGTGTCTCTCAGGGTGGAGAATCATCCCGTTAATAAGAAACTCCACTGTTTTTCAACCTGCATCCTATCTTCCCATAATTTTCCGTCTATGTGACTTAATGAAGCAATTTTGAAAGCGGTCCAGTATTTACAGAGAGCGTCGCAGCCAGCATCAGCAAAACAGGCTGCAATGTAACCCATTTGGGGCATGTGCTCCACTAAAAGTGCTTGTTTTTGCCACCAACAGGCTCATATTGTTATTATAAGTGTCTAGCAACATAACAGAAAGGATCCTACAGAGGAATAAAAGGTTTTGTCGAATCTTTTGCTTGTTTCGGTCTGTTTGTGTCCAAGGAGGAGTCTCATTCTGAGCACCGTCAGTTTACGCCCATTAAAGGTGTTTTTGCGGGTCCCCTGCCATGCTTTTGTGTGTACTCATGCCAGGTAAACACAATGACTTAAGCTAATAACATTACCTCCACTGTGTCTGCAGCAGGTCTCACCACTCTTGGAACAGCATTTTTCTTTCGATGTAAGTACTTTGGTGATTTGATTTGATTTTTTTTTCTCCTCTTTGGCTGGCAGTAGTCAGCCTGGTCCAAATTGTCTCTGCAGACCTGATGTTCTGTAAGGCACAGTGTATGGGCAGTGTGAGGAGGGTCCATTTTATTGTAGCACAACTAAGGGACATTTGCTGTCTGTACTCTCAACACAACAAACTATTACTGTAAAATCCTCTGTTTAGCTCTCACTCACGTTTCAACTGATGTGTTCTTGCAACAAGATACCTTTTCTCCTTTAGTGAGACTTCAGCGAAGTTACAAAATAGACCCTAACAAAAGAACAGAATAACATTTTATTTGTCTGTAGCGATCCTTTCCTTAATGCTATCAGAAACTTACAATAGCAATTGTAAGTGGCAAAAGGGCTGTACCCGACTCAGAAGTATGTCAGTTGAATCAGATTCAGCAGTTTTTACAATTTTACAATTTTTTTTACAATTTTTTTCCCCATTGTGATGAGTAGGGACTCCACACAAAAGATTTAGCTAAAACAAGCATAATTTTTCAAACTAAGATTAACTTCAATAAACAATGGAGTGTGTAGGTCAGCAAAGTCAGTAATGAAAGCTATGCGTGGATGTGTGTCAGGTGTGCTGTGGAGGTCGTGAAGGATTAAACCATAAAGCAATGATGCAGGGTGAATGTCTGCTGTAGGAGGGGAGAGAGCAGGTGAAAACATGAGGCAGCTTTTATAGCCTGCAAGGCCAGGTGAGCTTCATCAAGGCTCATGGCTTTCTCCTTTTAAATGTTACAATCCCTCACATTGGCTGCCAATCTTTTGATGTGTCACACACCTATAATTCCCACACACAAACGCTGTCAAATAGGTTCTCTGTTAAGGTTTATAAAATTAAATTAATTATATTTTTTAGTAAGAGTTTGCCTCTCAATTAGGAAATAGGTTTGCACAAAATACTGATACAGTCAATTAAAAATTAATTCATAACCTTTTCTATAGGCCCAGCTGAACACTGCAATAATAATGTGTGGTTATCACAAAATCCCACAGCAGGGCACACCTGGATTGGCATCACGGCACACCATTTGAGAAACAGTGGTCTAGAGCGCTCACTCCGCAGCAAAACCTGGGGACCAAATCATCCCCAGAAGTACACTGCACAGCCTACTGACAAGCAAAAAAAGACTGCTCGACTTGAGGCGATCTCAGTCCCCCTCAACTGAGGGGTCTCCGACTGATTAAACCTCTGACTTTAAAGGGGCAGCCCTACATTTAGTGTGTGTAAATTGACGGTACTTAATTGCTCATTAACGATACATTGCTGCTGCTGGCTGCCCTCTCTCTCAATCCTGGATCAGTTTAAATAAGATGTTGTTCCCATTTGTCACTTAGACAGAAAAACATGGGAAAACAGGGTCCAGGTTGAAAAATACCGAGGTAAGCCTGTGACTGTACTGAAGACCGAATGTAAAACATTTGTGTTTGAGGCTCAGTGTGAAATGCCTGCTCTGTTTAATAGATTGCAATCAGCACGTATTAATGTTTCCAGGCTGCATTTGTTAAAAAACAAAAAAAGTCTTTTTATCAAACAACCAAACCCGAAACCTTATCCTCTCTGGTTTCCAGGTGCACCACACTGACTCTCCCCAAATGCACATCAGCCATCCGGCAAACCAGCTTCAGCCGCGACAGCAGCATTTTGATAGCTGTGTGTGATGACGCCTCAATCTGGCGCTGGGATCGACAGCGCTGAACAGTTTCCACCTGAGGAAGAATTTTCGGTTCCTGTTGCTTCTCATCCTCCCAACCTGTTGTACAGATCTACACTGCAAGCAATGTCCTTTTGAACATTTAATCTCACATGTGGTCTAAAAATACAGCGTTTCCTTTAAAAAAGAAAAGCAAGAAATTGTGCCAAGTGAAGATAAGATGATTCCTTTTGTTTTGATTTCCTGTTTGTGTGTTGGCTGGATGTTTAAAGACACGCTTGATGTCAGATCAAGGAACATTTTATATCCAACAAAACACCAGTGATGTGGGGATTATTCCTTTAAGTGAACATTTTTAAGCCAGGACAGTAAAGAAACGCAGATGGACTCTGTTCCTAATCATATTTTAAATGTGTGTGCCTTCTAGATGTCTATGCAGTCTCATTCATTGATAGTTGATAATAACACCAAGACAAGTGGAATCATCTCGATCAGCCCTGTCACCTGTTTTAGGAACAATAAGACACAACAGATAAAATGACCAAAGATGGATTTACCTTGCAGTGTGCCACGGTTATATTCATTAGTGAAACAAGAGAAATGAAGATTTTTTGTTTGCATTACTTTGCATCTTTTTTATTTTAAATGCTATTTTAAATCCTCATTGTTTTGCTTTGACGAACCCTGCCTCCTCCCACCTTCACACACACACACACACACACACACACACACACACTTTGACTGTTGTTGCATCATTTACAGTGATACTGTTTGACTTTGGAGGCATTGAGTACACTCAAAATGTATTTTGTAAATAAATACGTAAAGTCAGATTGTGCGGTTATTGAGTATTTAACATGGACACTCTTATTTGGATAAAAATCAGATTTTTTTTTTTATTTCTGTAGCTCTCAAAAATGATGAGGAAATGGCTTTTATTTTGAAAAGTACGACCTAATTCCCCAATATTAAAGTTTGCTGAAGGGAGAGGAAGGGGGTTCTTTTGCCTTTATGCGGTGCTTGTACTTAAATGTATTTGGACTTTAATAAACTTATTTTTCTACAGATATCATGGATTATTTCTGTACCAACTTTCCCCTTTAATACATACTTACGTCTTCACAAACTCCAGTTGAATGGAGATCATCTTTAAGGCCTCTGTGTGTGAATATGGCACTGTACTGTTGTTTTGTATTAAGTCTACACTTTCAGAAGTCATGTGATTGGAGGCCTTGCCCGCCCTTTCCTCATGGACCCCCTCAAATCAAAACCCTCCAACTCCCAAAGCTGAGCAGTAAAATGACGTTCACCGGCGCCGCGCTGCGCTCCCCTTATCTCCAGGAACAACACGGAGCGCGTACCCACTGCGGACTTTTGCCCTCCGACTTTGATAGGCAAAGATAAGCCGAACGGCATAAGAGCAGCTCCAACATGTTTTCACCTAAGTCGCCAAAAAATGCCTCAAAGTTTGCCTTCATGTCGTCGCCCGGCGCTGAGGAGCAGATATGTATGGTTGAGTGTAAACCGGACTGCACCTGTGTTGTCCACTCCGCCTGCAGCTGCGACAGGAGAGACTGCGCGCCCGAGGTGAAGGTAGGCCTATGCAGAGCTGCGGTCCATCTGCAGCTGATGGTCAACTGGATGTTAAAGTCTGACTCTAAAACTTATATCAGGCCAGAGATACACCTGTAGTAGCTGAGGTTTGATTCAAAGACTTTACTCACTGATGAGTCTCATACAAAAGCTCAGAGCTGCAACCTTTAGTTCATTACAGTGGTGTATGTGAGCACAAAGTCATAGTTAAGTATTTTCACCTGTATTCTCCAACAATTCAGAGGAAAATATTATACTTTTTACTCAATGTCATTCATCTGACAGCTTTCAGCTCCAAGTTATATTGAAAAGATTTTACAAGTGGTGGAAGAAGTATTCAGACCCTTACTTAAGTAAGTGTACCACACTGTGAAATACTACAGTACATTACTAATGTAAGCAGGGCACAACATGGCCCCTGAATACAGAGGTCCAACAATGTCACTCTGGGAATTTCACCCAGAGAATACCCATAAGTACCTACAGTATGTATATCGAGAGAAGGAGCAGAGACATGGCTTTAACTCAAAATTATTTTGAAAACTTAGATTTTACAAGTGGTGGAGGAAGTATTCAGACCCTATACTTACGTAAGCGTACCACACTGTAAAATACTATGTTACTACTAGTTCTGTTAGTATGACCTGAGGCTTTGAGGGATCCTTGTTAATCCCCTTTCTGTCAAAAACTTGGGTGTGATTTTAGACGCAGATCTGAACTTCCAGAAGCACATCTCTTATATTTCTAAGACTGTCTTTTATCACCTCGGAAATATATCAAAGGTTAGATGCCTCTTGTCTTGGTCAGACTCTGAGAAGCTGGTTCCCGCTTTTATTTCCTGTAGGCTGGATTACTGTAATTCAAAGCAGACATTAAATAAACTGTGCTTGTCATATGAAATGTGCTATATAAATAAAAATGACTTGACGAGTAAATGTCCTGCACTGAAAATGTTAGTCAAGTAAAAGTATGTCAGTATAATCAGAAAACATATATAAAAGTATTAAAAATAAAAGTACTTAATCCAGGAAAATGTATTTATTAATTATACTTCGTTGTGTTAATACACATCGAAGAGTGCATACAGAGACATGAAGGCAAATATAGATGCTACAGGTCATCGTCTCCATTTATATTCACTTTCACATATATGTACAGTACAGGCCAAAAGTTTGGACACACCTTCTCATTCAATGCGTTTTCTTTATTTTCATGACTATTTACATTGTAGATTCTCACTGAAGGCATCAAAACTATGAATGAACACGTGGAGTTATGTACTTAACAAAAAAAGGTGAAATAACTGAAAACATGTTTTATATTCTAGTTTCTTCAAAATAGCCACCCTTTGCTCTGATTACTGCTTTGCACACTCTTGGCATTCTCTCCATGAGCTTCAAGAGGTAGTCACCTGAAATGGTTTTCCAACAGTCTTGAAGGAGTTCCCAGAGGTGTTTAGCACTTGTTGGCCCCTTTGCCTTCACTCTGCGGTCCAGCTCACCCCAAACCATCTCGATTGGGTTCAGGTTCGGTGACTGTGGAGGCCAGGTCATCTGCCGCAGCACTCCATCACTCTCCTTCTTGGTCAAATAGCCCTTACACAGCCTGGAGGTGTGTTTGGGGTCATTGTCCTGTTGAAAAATAAATGATCGTCCAACTAAACGCAAACCGGATGGGATGGCATGTCGCTGCAGGATGCTGTGGTAGCCATGCTGGTTCAGTGTGCCTTCAATTTTGAATAAATCCCCAACAGTGTCACCAGCAAAACACCCCCACACCATCACACCTCCTCCTCCATGCTTCACAGTGGGAACCAGGCATGTGGAATCCATCCGTTCACCTTTTCTGCATCTCACAAAGACACGGCGGTTGGAACCAAAGATCTCAAATTTGGACTCATCAGACCAAAGCACAGATTTCCACTGGTCTAATGTCCATTCCTTGTGTTTCTTGGCCCAAACAAATCTCTTCTGCTTGTTGCCTCTCCTTAGCAGTGGTTTCCTAGCAGCTATTTGACCATGAAGGCCTGATTGGCGCAGTCTCCTCTTAACAGTTGTTCTAGAGATGGGTCTGCTGCTAGAACTCTGTGTGGCATTCATCTGGTCTCTGATCTGAGCTGCTGTTAACTTGCGATTTCTGAGGCTGGTGACTCGGATGAACTTATCCTCAGAAGCAGAGGTGACTCTTGGTCTTCCTTTCCTGGGTCGGTCCTCATGTGTGCCAGTTTCGTTGTAGCGCTTGATGGTTTTTGCGACTCCACTTGGGGACACATTTAAAGTTTTTGCAATTTTCCGGACTGACTGACCTTCATTTCTTAAAGTAATGATGGCCACTCGTTTTTCTTTAGTTAGCTGATTGGTTCTTGCCATAATATGAATTTTAACAGTTGTCCAATAGGGCTGTCGGCTGTTTATTAACCTGACTTCTGCACAACACAACTGATGGTCCCAACCCCATTGATAAAGCAAGAAATTCCACTAATTAACCCTGATAAGGCACACCTGTGAAGTGGAAACCATTTCAGGTGACTACCTCTTGAAGCTCATGGAGAGAATGCCAAGAGTGTGCAAAGCAGTAATCAGAGCAAAGGGTGGCTATTTTGAAGAAATTAGAATATAAAACATGTTTTCAGTTATTTCACCTTTTTTTGTTAAGTACATAACTCCACATGTGTTCATTCATAGTTTTGATGCCTTCAGTGAGAATCTACAATGTAAATAGTCATGAAAATAAAGAAAACGCATTGAATGAGAAGGTGTGTCCAAACTTTTGGCCTGTACTGTACATATGTACAAGTATGTACAAGAAAAACAACAATTCATCATATTTGAGAAGCAATAACCATAAGCTACAGGGGCATGAGTAAATGTACTTAGTTACATTCCATGGCTGGATTCAACATTTAAGTTTATAAAATATGATGCACTTTTGTAGATTATACACCATTATCTGTATCTGTTCAACCAACCAAATTATCTGTATCTGCATCTTTATATAGAATGGGCAAGCTTTAAGCTGGAAGCGGGTGGAGGCTAAATCAAAAGTAGATGGGACTTGACCACAAGTTGTTATTTTAAGCCTGATATTGATATGCTTTGATCACAGGTTATTGCAGTTATTATTTATTAGAAAGCTATTCACAGAACAACCTCAGAATTAAGTTTAGGATTGTATTTGATCGCAGTTAATCACAAGTACAGATTATGACACATTTTACTTGTACAACAGTTGTACTCGTAAAAAGTACTCATCTTTATCCGAATATTCAGTTCAACCCTAGTGGATTACTAGGAAAAAAGTGCTGCAAGAATGCATTGGTAATAATAATAGAACATACTCACAAATGGATTACTGAGCAGGCCCAAAAGCCACAGGCACAAGGGCCCAAAGTGTCCCTGACCCCTGACCCTCTCCTGCAAAATGTCAAATGTCAAATTAACACATTGCGACCAGGAAGATACTCAAAATGACCTCAAAGTGAGTCCAAGGAACTGCACAGAGATACAAAATAACTACAAAATGGGCAGAAGAACCACAAAGAGATACAGAACCACTACAAAGAGACATAAAAAAAACCCAAAAGAGACACAAAACTTCTACAGGGAGACAAACAAGCACAGGAGATATAAAACTACTACAAATAGATATAAAACAAACACAAAGAGACAACCAAACCAACAGAGATATTAAACAACTGCAATGAGACAAAAACTAAGACAAATAGATACAAAAATACTACAGACAGACACATTAACTACAAAAATACATACAAGTACAACAGAGACATAAAACAACCCCAGAGAGACACAGAACTACAACAGAGACATAAAACAACAGCAAAGAGACACAAAACTATTGATGACACAAACAACCGAAAGAGACACAAAACTATTGCAGAGACACAAAACTACAACAGACATAGAACAACAGCAATGAGACACTAAACTACTACAAAGAGACACAATACTACAACAGAGACCTAAAACAACAGCAAAGAGACATAAAACTACCATAAAGAGACACAGAGCCACCGCAAAAAGACATAAAACAACCACAAAGAGACACAAAACTTCTACAAGGCGACACAAAACTGCTATTAGGAGACAAACAAGCACAGGAGATATCAAACTACTACAAAGAGATAAAAAACGACAGCCATAGAAAGACAAAACTGCTACAAAGAGACAAAACAAGTACAGGAGTTACAAAACTACTACAAATACATATAAAACAACCACAAAGAGACACAAAAATCACAACAGAGACAGAAAACAACTGCAATAAGACAAAAACTACAACAAAAAGACACAAAACTACCACAGAGAGACTCATAAAACAACCACAAAGAGATGCAAAACTACTACAAAGACATAAAATAACCACAAAGAGACACAAAACTACTACAAAGAGACACAAAACAACCACAAAGAAACTAAAACTACTACAAAGAGACATTAAAAAGCACAGAGACACAAAACAACCACAAAGAAACTAAAACTACTACAAAGAGACATTAAAAAGCACAAAGAGACACAAAACAACAGCAAAGAGACACAAAACTACTACAAAGAGACATAAAACAACCACACAGAGACACAAAACTATTCCAGAGACATAAAACAACCACACAGAGACACAAAACTATTGCAGAGAAACAAAACAAAAACGGAGACATAAAACAGCAAAGAGACACACAACTTCATACAGAGACATAAAACAACCACAAAGAGACATAAAACTATTGCAGAGAAACAGGAAACAAACATAAAGAGACACAAACAACTCCAAAGAGACACAAACAACCACAAAGAGACACAACACTACAACATAGACACAAAACAACAGCAAGGAGACACAAAACTACTTTAAAGAGACATAAAACAACCACAAAGAGACACAGAACCACTACAGAGGGACCTAAAACAACCACAGAGAGGCACAAAAATACAACAGAGACATACAACAACAGCAAAGACACACAAAACTACTACAAAGAGACACAATGCTACAACAGGCATAAAACTACTACAAAGAGACACAACACTACAACAGGCATAAAACTACTACAAAGAGACATAAAACAACCACAAAGAGACACAAAACTATTGCAGAGAGACATACAACAACCATAAAGAGAAACAAAACTACTGCAAAGAGACACAAAACTACAAGAGGCATAAAACAACAGCAAAGAGACACAAAACTACTACGAAGAGACATAAAACAACCCCAGAGAGACACAAAAATACAACAGATGGCATTTAAAGAGAAACATAACCAGTAATAAATAAGTTAGATACTGATATAGGTGCACAAACACTTAGATGCTGTGTAAATCTAAAGGAGTAACAAGGCCGCATATTATACGTGTCAGATCATTTGATTTCTGTTGCAGCCATTCTGCATCAGACAAACGTTTTATTGTCAGGAAGTGAATGCAGACAGTGATTATGCTCATGTATCATCTATAACATCCAGCTCATGTTGCTCTGCAGCCTGAAAGCACTCATTGTACGATCTTTGGACAAAAGCCACATAAATGTAATGTAATCATGCAAGTCATTGAATCTAGACGGGTTCAGGATGACACAATAAAAGTGTAATCAAACACACACTGATTGTCACTGCAGTTACATTAACACCTTTGTTTCAGTTATTCAGATGTTCTTTATAGCTTTAGTTTTAAAAGTTATGTTATCTAATAAGCCTGTAATGTTTATTTTCATTAAGACTTAAGACTCTACCGAATAAGACAAGGCAATTGACAATAAACGGAAATAAGGACATGACTAAAACTTAAATTGGACCACCCCAGCTGTTTGGTGGCAGATTTATTAATAATTAAAAGGAGCTTTTCAAAACCACTTTTACCCATAATCACACCAAGGACACTAAAATATTGTGAAAACACATAAAATGCCTATTTTTTTGGGGTCCAAATTTTGACTTTTTGGTGTCATAATCGAAGCAAAACAGTTGTTAATGTTCTGAAAATTGTGAGTTTTCTGAAAAAATGAAATGACGGACTGAATAACTGAATGACGGACATGCTTACAGTGAAACCTTTCTATTAGAATTAATGGAAAACCTCAGATTAAAGTCACTTTCCCTAATGCTGCATTCAAGTTCCTGCAATAAAACTGAAAATTACTGTGTTTCCTGACATTTTTTTCCACTGAGTAAATACCACAGATTGTACACTTGTAATAAATGGTTTAAATGGCTTATCATCACTGATGAGCTCAGTGACAACAGGTAGATTGTTCCAGTGGATGGATTTGATTGGTGCAGCTATCCAATCATCAATAGCCTACCCATTTTAATCAATGATAACATCACACACCCAAGAACATATTTATATGCAGCTGACAAAAGAAAAGTTAAAGCAGCGGGGTGTGACAGCAGGTACTCATGATGAAGGTAGGCACAATACCATCGTTATTAACTGCACATTAAATTATACTAATGATAAAAAGTATTTTAAAAAACATGCTGAAGTGATGTAACCTTTTCTAACTTAAATATGAAGTTTGGGAGCATGTTATGTCTTTCTATAAAATGACCTCAATGTCTGATGTTCCTACTATTATTTTAAATGCTATTACTGCATATATCCAAACTACAACCCTGATTCCAAAAAAGTTTTGATGTTTTGAAAAAGTTTTCTGAATTTGATGGCTGCAACCAGTTCCAAAAAAAGTTGAGACAGGGTCTTGTTAACTGCTGTGTTACATCACCTTTTCCTTCAACCACACTCATAAGTGTTTGAGGTTTTTTATTTTTTATTTCAACAACATTTTCATTGATTTTGATAGTAAACATGGACATACACACAGCCGTTATATATATATATATATATCCACAAACACACAAAAGAGAGGAACACCAAAACAAAATCTCTGTGTAACCGAGTATTTAAATCACGTTGTAATCCAACCCCACCCCCACTCGCAAAGTATGAATTTAAAGATAAATAAAATAAGATAAAAATTGAAAAATATGAGACAGAAAATAAATAAATAAACATAAGAGGGAAAAGAAAATCATAAATTACAGATTGAGGATCATGCTAGTGCAGTACAACACACTTCAGTTTAAGTACACGGTATATTAATGTACAAATTTTGACAACAGTTAACAAGAAAAAAAAAATTGACAGATATTGCAAAGGCTCACTCATAGCATATCCCCAAGTACTTCCAACATATGTGTTAAGGCTGTCCTTTCTAGATAACGCATGAAGGGACCCCAGTTGTTGTGAAAGAGTGATTGATTACCCAAGAAGTTCAGAAATCCATTTACCCATACTCGGCTTACCATCTTTCTTCGATGAGAGAGCAATAACTCTTTCAGCCAATAACAGGCCCATTTCTAAATAAAATGTCGTTCTTTTTCTAATGTTGTGATTGGCTGGATACAAACCTTACATAAAAAGCTTTTTGTTGAAGTTTTATAAGTGAAATTCTTTCTCAAGATTCACAAGCAGGACTGTCTGTGTAGAACAATGGGGCCAAAATCCCATCTGAACAATGTGAGAGATCAGTTTCTTCATACAGGAATGGTCTTTTCATGCCTAAATTATGACAACTCCAGTCAGGATTTTTTTCTCAAGTGTTTTTATTTCACTTTAGGCATGAACAACTGACACACACTGACACAAATTTTTCAAGCAGTTCTTCACATGTCCACTCAGGCGGACAGCATGCGTTTGCATTATTAACTGAAGATATATGAATTTCACAAACAAATGAATAAAATGATGAAATAAAATAATGTAAAACACATATTTGTGATGCAGTTAAACTAATGATTTCATATACTGTAACATATACAGTTTAATACCTTGCTCTTGACTCTTGACTTGACTACAGTGAGCATTTGCTAATCCTTTTTCCGGCAGCTCTTCACTCTTCAGCCCCATAAACACAACCCCCCAAAATTACAGGGTGCTTCTATCCTCAAGTGAAAATTAAACAAAAACCACCCCTGTTGAACTGTATATTTTGTCAATGTATATTTTCTATAGAAATAACAGAAAATATTGTCAGTGGCTCTAAAAACACTCTCAGCGTATTTTAGTTTCACTGACTTGTACTACATCATACATGGGTGCAGATCTGATGACAAGTTTGGGGGGGGACACAATCAGTTGTGATTTTTTTTTAATTGCACACGTGCAAATCATGCCCACAGAGCGCTTGAGATTGCCAGCATATTTCACGATTTCATAGAGGTTCATCACCATCACCAAGTCATTCAAAAAACACTACAAAGAGAATCATATGCTTACCTTTACTGTTTATTTCTCTTAAACAGCCAGTAGTACATGGAACCAGCCATCACCCTCCTTTTCACTGCTTCGCTGTTAGTTAATGCTACTTCTAGTTTCAGGGTCTCAGGCATGTTATGTCCACTCACATTCTCATCTCTTGCCTCTCACGGATTCCCATTTCTCCTCATCATCTTCCCTTTCTCCCAGTATATAGGCTTACTGTATACATTTGTTCAATTTCAGTCATTTAAGCTATTTAGAATTGGGGGGGGGCAATTTGTGTTTTTCAGAATTTGGGGGGGGCATTTCCCCTCCGCCCCCCCCGGGATCTGCACCCATGACATCATATATACCATGCCTTCATTTATTCTTTTGTAAAGGCCTCAAACTGGTTGTCTTTGGTTTTCCATGCATTTTTGCTTTTCCTCTGTCCTTGTGGCACATCCTCAGCTCTCTCCACATCCTCAGCAAGCAGAGCATCCTCAGCTCCACTGTTACTACTGCTAGCATTTGCTAACCCCTCTTTTTCTGGCAGCCATTCATCATCACTTCTACTAGCATCATCTTCACTTGAGTCAGATGCTAGTTGCACCACCATCCTGCCTGTCTATCATGCACTGCACTTGAGCACTAATTGTCACATACATAATGTTGCTAATAATGCAAAAATATTGTTGCAGGTTACCTTGCACGTCGTATGTGGATGTGGAAAGGTCGGAGTGAGAATGTGTTGATGATGCATGTGTAATTTAGACAAATGATAAATCGTAATTTACTCCCAACAAATAATCAATATTTGGACATTTTTACATCCATATTACTCATTAGTACATAATATCAAACATTTTTTTACCTGTAAGAGTCTCCCACTATAGAAGGATCAGCAAGATATTCCTGAGCTGCTTGACATTCCTGACTCTCTGTCGGCCATCTTGGATTTGAGAGAATTTTGTTACAAATACACTTAGAAGGACTGGCCAATGGGTGGCACTGTGGCAGTGTATCAGATGACACAGTAGCGTCCACTGTGGTAGCTAATGCGCAACTATATCAACAAAACCCATGCATTTGCTAGAAAATGGCTTTTTATTAGCTGTCCACTGTTGTGACCACTAAATTTCAGTTAGTGCGTTCAACACTTTTTTCCTGTTTTTTTCCACTTCATTACACATAATTCTTATGGCTTGAAATGTTAAGATTTATTTGTCTGTGTAGTTTTAGTGAGTTAAAACTAATGTCTGGTTGAAATTTCATGTGAATAGCTGCAATGGAAATATGTGCAATGACAAAAATTGACATCTTGAATATTTATAAAATCAAATCAATTTTAATTATATGCAGAGTCCCACCTTTTTTGGAATTGGTTGTTGCACTATAGAGCAGAGTTGGACCTGTCTGTCCCTAATTGTCTTTGGTACCTCCTGTGTCCCCCTTTAGTGCCCCTGGCTGACTCTGAACGCAGGGTTAGGCCTCACTGAGGCCTGAAGCTCTGTAGGAGTTCATTTGAGTCCCAACCACACAACATAAACAAACCATTTAATCCAGTGGGGTCACTGGGACACAGTTTACAGTGGGAAGTGATAAGTACACTGTGATGTCATTAAGATATCACCGTCCATTGCTGCAGAGACACTAAAGATGTATAGTGGAGTTTGGTGTTTCTGGGAAATGTTTGTTTTGATCCACTTACTGTGTTGGATTAATTGAACTTTAAACTGTTGAACAGCACTCATCAATACAGACGTCAACCTATCAGTGTTTGCCTTAGTCACTGTAATGCAAAGGGGAGCACATGGGGACAGAGCTGTAGTCACTAGCCTATGGTGTGTCTCATGTTTTGAGATTGAATATTATGATGATTTGTCATTAGTAGTTTCAGTTTTTGTAGCCTAATGGATAACGCACTGGCCTCCCTAACTTGGGAATGTGGGTTTCAGTCTCATCTGGGTTGCAGAGGAGGTGTACAACACTTTGCAGAGGTTCATGGATTGATGCCAGTCTCTTAGAACTGTATAACTGTATGTAGTGGAAGTAAATTGCTACCAACCTCTTCTAGATTTTATTGTATTTTTTTGAAATCCCAACTCCCTGTGTAGTGAAGCATTAACTAAAAGGAAAACGTCACCCCCAAAAGACCATCTGTATGTCAGTTACTCACCCTGTGTTATGTTGAATTTGTGTCGTAAACTTTGTTTTTTTTCTCAAGCCTCCAAGGTGAATGAAGAATCCAAAAACTGAGAATATTCTTGATCAGTTGAAGTCATAGGGGTCCATGTTTAATAGCAAAACTATCAAAACATCAGTTTACAAACCCTCACACAACTCATGCGGTATAATCCAAGTCTCATATATCCAGTCGTATGCTCAGTACTTCCCAAACACATGCATTTTTTTTTACGTATCTTTAAAATGTGGGTTATTAGGTCTTTAAAGTTGTTTTTCCAGCAGGGATAGGGGCATGAAAAGTGTTTGTTTTCTACCAAGACATTGCTGCTTTTCCAACTGAGATTGTGCTCCCAAAACTGTGTGTTTTAAGGCAAAACATGATCTTATCCTGAACATAATCAAGTGGTTTTTGTCCCTAAACATAACCATGTTTACCACAAAGTTGTTGAAATGTAAAGTTGCTAAGTATTTGCTATATTATTACATGTAAATGTTGCATGTCTAGAAATGTACAATGCCAACATTTTTTCTGGCAATTGGGTTGAGATTTCCCTGTCAGCCCATGGCGCCCAGAGAAATGGTAATGGAGGTGAGGGCTGAAACCAAATATGAAAGCCGTCCTCTTCATACCAATTATATGTGTGAAAGGATAGGATGGTTTCTGCCCCTTGTGAAAGCTTATTGGTGATGTAATGCATAGAGGGCAGCAGGCTGCACAGAGGACATATTGATTTGGCTTTTTAAAGGAGAGTGGGCCCCAGCACTTTTTCCTCCAGTAAAGCACACAGGAGAGGAGGCCTGGCAGCATTCACAGCTATAGGGGAGAAACACTGAAAGAGTTCACTTTTGGTGTGGGCATGCAAACCGCAGAGACAGGCTATATTTGCCATGTTAGATGGGAGCCAGTGTAGTCCCACTGGCCTAAAGGATAACACACTGGCTTTCTAAGCCAGGGATTACAGGTTTGTGTCCTGTGTGGATTGAAACCATTCTCTGCTAAGCAAATCAATTTGTTGAAAGATGCTATTATAACATGCATGGAGGGTTTTACTATGTTACAAACGACATGCTTCACTGTTTGGAGTGCAGCTCTTTACATGGGATTGACTTCTTGTTTTAGTTCTGTGAGGTGCCAGTGGCGAGTCTGGCGACCGACTTTAAGCAGAGTCATGTTGGGAGGCTTATGTGAAGGGCCAGTCATGTGGTTTTTTGGCCCCAAACTGCCAATATCCTGGACTTTTTTCTGCTGAGGTCAAAGGAATAGCCCTATATTAGATGATAACCTATTATGGGAGTGAATGTGTCAAGTGGTATTTAAACTATTTACACTGAAATTACCACTTAATCCAGCCCCCTCCTTCCTCAGTTAAAACTGTGGTGATCTTCAGTATGTAACATACTTAGATACTTAAACCAGTTTAGCCAGTATGGATGAAAAGTGACTTTGCTATGTTGATTCACAGGGAGAATAAACTCTTGGTATACCAAACTTTTGTTTTATCCATTTATATGATAACATCTGAAGCTCATAGGCTCTGTTTACACCAAATATCAACATGGGTGAGTGGATCATAAGTGGACAGCTCTCAATGCATAAGTGAATGCATCCTCACTATATCGAGATTCAGAGGTGATTTGTGCCCCATATGGCCACATTCTTTCAGCAGTGTCTATGCTTACGTGTCCTGGACCACCTTAAAGGACCACCTACTCAGCTGACATCTTGCTTATGCTAGTCAAACTTTCTGTTGCTGCCAATACACAGGTTAGACACAGCTCTGAAGGACTGTCCCCAGAGCTGCTCTCTTCCTGATGAGCAGTCAGTTCAACACCTGCCTTGATAGCATAGGCTAACACAGCAGCAGCTGTGAAATGGTCCCAAAAATCTCACAGACACCAAAACATCTCAACTTCTTCATAACCATAACATTACCCATGTGATGCTAACACTTAGCCCAGTCACTGTGTGTGTATGAGGGGACTCTAACCAGCTGTCTCTGGCATGAAGCTCATACTCCTGCCTGGTATATGCTTGATGCATTTGCAGTGGTCATGTGCATAGATGACACGTCTCCACTTCCTCTCACAGTACAGAAATAAAGCCAAAATATTTTGGATACACCTGTTGCCATCAAATGACTTCATTTGGAGCCAGAGTATGCACAGGAGCAGTCTCTGCGGTATCAAGTTCTCGCACATTCACCCGTCCAACCAATGGCGAGCAGCACCACTGATCACCAGAATTCTTACTGGTCCACACAGCTATCAGTCATGATGTCAAACCTCCTTCTGATAGCATCAAATAACTAATTAAAACCAAACTTATCAGAAAAAAATTAACACCTGAACACACATCAGTGTGATAAGAACTACCTAAAACATGACAAACCATCTTTGGGAAAAATTTATATCATGTTTACTTTGAGTTTTTATATTGGTCCATATCCCATCTGCTAACATGGAGGGAGCAGGGTTTATGACCTAATCTGCAGCCAGCCACCAGGGGGCAGCTTAAGTTTTGACTTCACTTTTGGGGAGCTGTCAGGTTGCCCCATCTTTTTTATACACTCTGTGGGTGCGTCCCAAGTCTCTTATTTTTATAGTGCTACTGCTAGCTCCTCGCTTGAACCGGAAGTCGTTCGAGGTCCGCCATCTTCTAGGCCGTCCCAAGTCTCTTATTTGTGCAGCGAGGAGCTAGCGCTAGGAGCTAGCAGCAAGCTTTAAGCAGCTACGAGCTAGGATGGTCGAGAGGTTCCTAACAGGAAGTCTTTTTCAGCTTGAGGCCATGACGTATAAATACCCGCCCCCTACATCTGGCTCATTTGAACAAGATGGCGGAGAAACAGCTCAAGTGTACCCGTTACATGCCTTCTTTGCAATGACACGCTGTAATTCACATGCCTACGTGACTACAAAGAGTAACGTTAATGATATTTCCTGCAAGACTGTCATGTTGTAATTAAGTTTATTTCATTCACAACCCGTTGTGTTGTTCAGCGGACTGTCGGTGATGTGTGGCTGTTAAATGTGCAGCTGCTCATGTCCAGAACCACACGTGTTGATATAACACCACACACGAAAACAAACACATTTGCCCATCAGTAATTGTCCTGCATGTCATGTGAGTGGAATAATGTTTAATAGCTTGTAGGTAATATAAATTAGCCTATTAATATTAATAATAATTAATATTATTACTTTCATGTTGTTGTAAGCAACTGTCATTACCGTCTGTCCTGCACCTCTCTCTGTCACTGTCTCTCTCTCTGTCTCTCTCTGTCTCTCTCTCTGTCTCATTGTGTCATACGGATTACTGTTAATTTATCATGTCGATCTGTTCTGTACGACATCTATTGCACGTCTGTGCGTCCTGGAAGAGGGATCCCTCCTCAGTTGCTCTTCCTGAGGTTTCTACCGTTTTTTCCTCATTAAAGGGTTTTTTTGGGGAGTTTTTCCTGATCAGCTGTGAGGGTCATAAGGACAGAGGGATGTCGTATGCTGTAAAGCCCTGTGAGGCAAATTGTGATTTGTGATATTGGGCTTTATAAATAAAATTGATTGATTGAGGCAGACTGACAGGTCTGATGTCTTACTCACTCAGCAGCTAACTTGTTGAATGATGGCGAGTGGATTTAATAATAGTGATAATAATGATGATGATAATAATAATGATAATGATGCTCATCACAGTGACAGTGGCAGTGTAGCATCCCCGGTTGAATGATGGTCTTACTCTCCAACTGATGGTTCACAAGATCTTTATTTATGATACTTGTAGCTCCAAACATTGCTGTGAACACACCGTAAGAGCTAGGAAGAAAACAAAAAACGACAAAAATATTACTTTTCTTCCATCCCTTTGAACCTTACAATATTCAATAATATTTAACCACAGTTCAAATACATTTACTGTAATTTAAAGCTTAAATCTGAAAATGAATTGACTTTGCTATTCAAGTAAAACTATTAAATGACCCTTTTTAACTGTTTTTAGCAATTAGTGACAATCTCCAATAGAGTGCTATGATGTAGGCAAGCATATCTAACCTGAAATATTTATTCACACTCTGTGCTGCAATAATACAGCATAAATCATACAAAAATGTGCAAATTACACATAAACTGCAGTTTCAAGAGCTTTCTCCCATGTTCAAATTTACTGCAGTTATTGCAAGACTAATCTTAAACTTAAACACAAATTTCCTCTTAGTAGCAGGCTTAATTCAACCAAGGAATAGCAATGACAACAAAATTTCTTTGTGTCGCGGCTAATATACCAATTAAGCTAGCCTACACATACAGCCCCAACAGTTACTCAGTACAAACTCTGAAAAAAAAAAAAAAAAAAAAAAAAAAAACTTCTAAGAAAAGGCATTATAATGTGACTCAATGTTGCACGCAAATGACATATAAACCGACAAACCTTGTGCCCTTTTCAACCAGGTGCTAATTAACAAAAGCATGGCATTTTCGTTCGTCTGGAAGAAGCACTTGTAAACATCTACCGTCGTGCACGTCTTTTACTTCCTACCGCATTCTGCCTTCAAAATAAATGCACCTTCAAAATAAAAGCACCCATTTTATAATTTCACAAAATGAGACAAAATCAACATAGGTCACAAGAAAGCATTAATAAACTGAACAAACATCGTAATTTAGGTCATTTACAGGCTACAGACCGTTCTGTAATTGTGACAAACTTCGGCAAATGTCTCAATAACAATGGTAATACATGCAAAAGTGTGTGACCAAAGTCATGATGGTGGTGGTGGGGGGGGGGTTACGGCTTTGATCAGCGAATATAATGTATAATGGGACTTGGGATGTACGCTAAACACTGGCTCCGTTATGCAACAGATCCAGCTGTGCCGCCGTCATCAGGAATGGACGTTGCTTCACGTGACGCTTCAGACTAAGGCCATCTCATGTCTCTTAAACCGACAATGCTCGCTCATCGCTCCTAGCGCTAGCTCCTCACATTTTTTCCTAGGTGGGAGGGGCTAAACAGCTAGCAAAGTCAGCTAGCAGTAGCACTAGCAGTAATTTAAGAGACTTGGGACGCACCCTGTGGTCATGAGACTTCCCACAGCCAAAGTGACATCACACCATCAGACATGGACACGGACACAGACAGGTGGAAAACCATGCTGTAGACCTGAGTTTTCGATACACTGCCCCCTACAGTTTGGGAGAATATTGGTTTGCTGTGAGGAGAAACTGTACAGAGTATCAAAGATCCAAACGCTTTCCTATCATTGTGGGATCATCCGTGCTGGGCATAACTGAACGTTCCTGCAGCAGTCGTCTCCTAGGACAGAGGAGGAGAAGGGCTGGTGGTATGTGCTTGTCTCATAATAAACTGGGAGAGAGAGGGCGGGACAAGGAGGGGCTGAGCAAATTCATGCGCTGCACCCAGCTCTACAATAAAATTAAGATTTACTCATTTTGAATACTAATGGCTGTAAATGTGTGCATAACATGACACACCTCATGCCGGTTAAAAACAACAACACATTTTGCCTTTGCAAACAGAAATGATTCACTTGTTCATTTGCATATAGAGCAGGGAAGTGACCTCACAGGTGGTCACTCGAGACATGTGGAGACGCATGTTAATGCCAGGTGTAAACAGGCTCATAGACGTGTTCTTAATTTGTCTTATAATCTGGTTTTGGTTTTGAAAAATGACTTAACAGTTGTGTTTTGGTTATACTATTTGATCATTTCTAGACATCTCATTTGTAAGTGGACGTTGCAAAACAGCGCAAGTATAGATGGGGAGACAGCAGGTGTATCAGCAGACATATATGTGATACCAAGAGGGGCTTGTCGAGTAGTCAAATGATGGTTGGCTTAAATCATTTCCACCTGTATGTCTTTACCTGGGGATAAAAGGAGAAAAAGAAAGCACGGTTGGCATGCTTGCTTTGATGAAACAGGAAATGAAAGTGTTTGAGGTCTGTGGTCCTGAGCAAATGCAGCCAGTAGAAAACATGCTGGCGTCCTGCTAGCTGCACAATAAATTTCTTGTGGAGCTAGCAGGAAGTCACTACCATTATACTATTTTGAGATACAACAGGGCACATATGAGTCACAATTTTTTTATACAGTCCTGAAGATTATAAGAGTAAAAGTGTTGAATTTTCTCTCATCTTCTCAGGAGAATGGCCCTGACATCGAGAAACAAGGCTTTGACAACTTGGCTTACGAGTATGGGAGTCAGAGTGAGCTCTACCCTCCACCCAAAACTGCCTCCAGAACAACTTTTAAACTCCTGGGACTCACCTCCGAGCACCAGGCCAAAGCCATCGAGAGCAGAATCTGCAGTCTGAATGGAGTTCTTGCTGGCAGCTTGTCTTTTCCCAGCAGCATGGCCAAAGTGGACTATCATACCTCAGTTATCACAGCCAAAGAGATTGCCCTGGAGCTCCAGAGAGTGGGATTCAATGTAGAGTCGGCGGTGCAGATCAGGGTGGATGGTATGCACTGCCAGTCCTGTGTGCAGTCCATTGAGGGGCACATTGGTCCTCTACCTGGGGTTTCACATATTCAAGTGTCCCTTCAAGATGCTGTAGCACTTATTATATATAAACCTCTTGTAGTAACACAACAGGAGCTGAGAGACAGCATAGAGGACATGGGTTTTGGTGCTACTTTATTAACCGATGATCCATCTGAATGTGATATAAGCTACTGGCAGAGGGACATATTGAGCTTCACTGTGACCGTTTGGATTGTAGGGATGACTTGCAACTCTTGTGTGCAGTCCATAGAAGGGAGGATCTCTCAGATGACAGGAGTGCAGTCCATAGTAGTGTCACTGAAGGAGGAAAAGGGAATAATAACCTTTGACCCCAGTCTGACGGAGCAGGAGCAGGTCAGGGCAGCTATCGAGGACATGGGCTTTGACGCATCACTTGAAGGTAGGCAGAGATTTTTGCTTAATTTAAAACTAAATATGGTATTTGTCAAGATAAAACATAAGGAATTATTGTAGTAGCAGTGTAAGTGCAGAGGTTTTATTTTGAAAACATGACAATGTGTGTCCTTAGGAACCTCTATAATGGGATGAATAATGAATATGAATAGAATAATGGGATGCTCAGATCAGGGTGTAAACCAAGGATTATTTTTATCATTAAATAATCTAACTATTTTCTTTATCAGTGGATGAATCATTTAGTAGCCTATATAAAGTGTCACAAAATTGTGAAAAATAGCATCCTTTCAAAACATTCATCAGCTCTTTTATCCACTTGGCATATGTTGGTGCACAGTCAGACTTCCGCATAAGTAAAATAAGTTTCCTTGCCACAACCACAGCAAATGAAACAACCTCAGTGTCATACTTGTCTGCCAAGGGTAACACACTCGTGGCACCTAGGACAACAACTGGTGGGTTAGGTTCCCACGTCTTCTGAAAGGCATTAGAGAAACATTCAAATATATTCTTTCAATAAGTAAACTCTTCTCTTTCCAGCATGATCAAAGAGAATGTGTTAATGTCCTAGCTGCCTCTTTACACCTACTAAAGAGGGGGGAAACATCAGGGAAAATCTTATACAATCTGTCATTGGAGTAGGATAACTGATGTACTGTTTTAAATTGTATCAGACTGTGTTTAGAGTTAACTGAACATTTATGCATGCTACTAAGACTCTCCTTCCATTCTCATTGCCTAGATCCCCACCCAGTTCACTCTCACAGTTCTGCTCAAGTGCATTTGTGTTGACATCAGTGTGCCTTTGTATAATGCAATAAAAGTGGGAAAGTGCTCCCTTACTACAAGGATTAAAGTTATTGATACTCTTAAGAGAGTCATAGGAACATATTTTTTCAAATTGGTCACATTTTCCCCAATGAAATCACGGATTTGCAAGTACCTGAAAAAAATGGAGGATAGGATATTACATGCTCTCTGCAACTGCTCAAACAACATGAAGTGCCCATCAAGGTATAGACCACCTATGTATTTGAAACGCTTAAGAGTCCAGTCTGTGAAAACTGAATAATTGAAGCCAGGGACAAACACATAATTTTTTACATATTGGACTATCAATATAAGTATTTATATACAGTAATTTTAGCATATTTCCACATCTAACTACGTGAATTAAGGGTGAAAACAAACGGGAGCTGGTGATTGTTGTAACATTGGAAAGACGAACCAAGATGACTTTGTGATTGATGATTTTGTGACTTTTGAATAAATAGTGTTTCATATTAATAAAATGGAGTCTTGCGGGTTTGGCGATTGCAATTTCACGTCTGTTTCTGGATTAATAAGAAAGGATCTTACTCTTTAAAAAAAAAAGATCGATATCTGTAGGGATCCTTTACATAATGTTGTCAGACACTTAGAATAACATTCTGAGCCTGTCAGCGGTAAAAACAAACACTTTTAGTGAATGTAAATTGACGGTGCGAACATGCTCAAGGTGGTTAAATTGCAACCTGTTTTGCAGCTGCCAGCTGCACTGGTCTTGCTCAGTAATGGATCAATTTCAAAAATTGTTGTTCCCATCAGTCACTTGGACATAAACACATGAGTAAATAAGGAACAGGTTGAAAAATACTTAAGTTTCCCTTTGAAAATGAAGCCACAGCCATGAGAGAATTATCTTAGTTTCAGGATGGAACTGTATTGCAATAAATAGAAAGAGGAGTGCAGACACATTTGTTAGTAAGGTAAGAAGATTGCAGCATGTAATAAAAAGGACATGAAGTGTAAGGAAAATACAAGTAAACACAAATAGTTTGTGAATTTGTGACCCTTTTATCATCCAGTCATAATAAAACCCATATCCCCAAGTTATACCTCAGCTCCCCAGCTCGTTTATCTTTCCTAAAAGGAGCACTGAAGTGTTCTTTTTTGCTTAAAGAAGAAAAGCAGATGCCCTCGAATGACTTGTGTTGTTGTCATTCAAGCTACATATTCCATTCCACCCATGGAGTCTTTTGCATAATACAGTAAGATGCATTCAGGAGAACCTCGTCATATAATCTCAAAGAACTTAACCTAACCTAACCTACCTAGTATCTGTACAAAGAAAACCAGTGGTAGCACCTGTACGTTATGAGCAAACAGACTCTGATTAAATTCTTTTCAGTACACCTCACGTTCACCTCAACTCAGTTGCCACCAGTTACCGTGGAAACCAGACAAGTTGCTCTCCAGTTCAGTGTTGAGGGCTCTTAGGCCAGCTGGGCCTTTCTTGTTGGACTTAATGATGAAAACAGCTTGCCAAGACGTGGAATTAACTTGGGCTGAGTATGAGCAGATTCTTTCATTTGTAACTGTCAAGGTCAGGCTTTATTTTTGGTAGCTGGGTTGTTTTTGGCTTTAAAGCAGCTTTTTGTGCCACTGCTGGCTTGTACTACTTTGTACTTAAAAATTTAGTTGAATAAATAAAAGGAATGAAGCAGGGCAAAAGAGTGTGCACTCAATTAAGGTCAACAAGTCTACAACCATGCTCGCAGCTCTGTCAGGCTGTACTTTGCTTTTTGCATAGTGCTTTGAGGTAGAAGTAAAAGTACTCACTCTGCATTCTCTTTGGTGAAACTGCTAAACACTCATAGACATATGAAACTTGATAAGGGCCCAAACTGCACACTGACTAATGTAAGAGGTCACAGGCAAACATGGTTGGGTTTGGTCTTGACAATACATTGTACTTTATAAGCTGTTTATATGGTTTTTAATGTAACATTTGACTCTGGAAGGTAACTACAACTTTTGAATAATTGTAGTGGAGTATAACGCACAGTATCCCCCCTAGTACTTAAAGGAAAACTTCACACCCAATATGAACGTTTGTGTACTCACCTTGTGTTATGTTGAATTCTTGAAGTAAACATTTTTTTCTCAAATGCTTCCACTATGAATGAAGAATCCAAAAACATAGAAAATTCTTGATGAATTGGAGTAACAGGGGTCCATGTTTTTTTGACAACAGCAAAACTGTATCAAAACATCTGTTTACTGACTCTCACACAACCCGTGCGGTATAATCAAAGTCTCATTTTTCCAGTCATATGCTCAGTACTTCCCAAACAGATAGACACTTATCTATGCTCTCTTCAAAGCCAGATCCACTGACAAAAACACCAATTTTACCCCACTGAACTCAGAAGCTGCTGGTCTACTACTGCCTCGATCAGTTAGTTTGTTTGTGTTATTGTGTGACTTTGGGGTTTTTAAAGAGTTAATTTGGATTCACCAAAGTCACACAATAACACAAACAAAGCAACTAATAAAGGTAGCGGTGGATCAGCAGCTCCTGTGTTCAGTGACGTAAAATTACAGTTTTTGTCAATGGGGTCTGGCTTTGAGGGCAACACTGATATGTTTAACTTTTCACATCAGAAAGGGCTGTCTGTTTGGGAAGTACTGAAACCTGGTCTCACTCCCAACTCATCAAATGCCGATGCCTAGTCAATGGCCATTAGAGCAAATGAGTCACCTCTTAGAAGCAGTATGAGACGCACCAGGCAGGGGCATTTTTTGACATTCGGCGGAACTATTTTAGTATAAAGAGTGAGACAATCCACATCAGCCAAGCAGGTGTAGAGGTGGATGGGTTAAACCTGGGGTAGACAACTTGCGGCTCTGGAGCCATATGCAGCTCTTTAGCCCCTCTACAGTGGCTTCCTGTGGGTTTTACAATAAAAGAAAAAAAATCACAAAACAAATAACAGTTATGGGCGGCACGGTGGTGTGGTGGCCTCACAGCAAGAGGGTTGCTGGATCGATCCCGGGTGTGGGAGCCCTTCTGTGCGGAGTTTGCATGTTCTCCCCGTATCAGCGTGGGTTCTCCTCGGGCACTCCAGCTTCCTCCCACAGTCCAAAGACATGCAGATTGAGGTTAATTTATAACTCTAAATTGTCCATAGGTGTGAATGTGAGCGTGAATGGTTGTTTGTCTCTATGTGTCAGCCCTGCGATAGTCTGGCGACCTGTCCAGGGTGTACCCTGCCTCTCGCCCGATGTCAGCTGGGATAGGCTCCAGCCCCCCGCGACCGTCAAGAGGATGAAGCGGTTAGAAGATGAATGAATGAAATAACGGTTATTTATTAAACTTTTTTTTTATCATAATTGTAGATCTAAAGGAATTCATACCTTCCCCAACTGTAAAATGTGTAGCCTATGCACTGAATTTAAAAAAAAAGTTGTAACATTTTGTCAGCTGAATTGCCCACTGCAGAGGAGCCATCTTGTGGTAAAACATACTTTTGAATGCTGATTTAGACCTATTTTAATGTTGAAAGTCTGATTTAGACTTAATACGCAGTAAAACCAGGAGGCTCAAATATGTTTTGTGGCTCCAGGCGAATTTTTTTTAAAGGGGCAAAAAGCGAAATTGTTTCACCGCTAGGTTTGCTGTTGTGCACTGCCTGTAGACCAAAACAAAGTGTGTCATGAGCCACACCTCCCTCTACCTCTGCTCTCCACCCCCCACCCCACTCACCTCGCCGGAGCTAACATTAGCTGGGAAGCTAGCGGAGGCTAACTGGCTGTGCTGGCAGCTGAGTGAAGTGGAGCCTGAGGAGGAAGCACCGGTTAGCCCCCGCTTTCACTGCAGGCAGATTCACTCGCCACAGGGGCGAGGAAATAAAACCTAAACAGCCAACTTAGTTTGGCTTAGTTTAGCAGTTAGCAATGTCTTTCACTCACTCTCAGTCTCTGCTGTGTTTAGCTATTTCCCTGCTTTCCTGTTAGCATTAGCACTAGTCGGCTGCCACGCTAAAGGTCCTACTCTTCTCCGTGAGCCCGTGAGCCCGCGGCTCATGGCTCCGGCTCACGCAGAGTAAGGACGTTAGCGTTAGCTCCTGGTGTTAGCACTAGAGCTACTACGGCTACTGGAGTAACTTACAGCTATGGAGCGCTTCTACCAGTTCTTCTAGTCACTGAGCCTCGCCTCCATCTCAGCAAATATATTACATTTATTACAGGTACCATCATCATTGAAGTAGGCAGGGGAATAGCTAAACACAGCCGCCAGGCTGCCCGCCGGGCTACATTTTACAATGCTTGCAAATGTTAGTTGGGCTGCCGGGCTACTCACCTAACACAACCATAACGCCTGACCCATTGCTGGGACCGAGCCGCTAATAACTCAAGCTCTGGACATTCACCCATGCTACGATTGTAACATTAAATTTAATTGAATCGACATAGCGACATGTGCCTAATGTTACTGTAACACTAATTAAAACAGACATTCGACTCTGCCATTTCACTTCGAAAATACGCGCTGCCATTGCTCACTGGCTGTAGCCTTTTATAGGGAGGGAGGGCCAAGGGCTCCGAGGGGGGGGGGGGGGGGGGGTTCACATGAATGTACATGAACGCGCAGCCGGACCGGCTTGTAAACAAGGGGCTGGAGATCAACACAGAGAGAGGTTGTGTGAGGTCATGCTATACTCCAGATGAAATTACACCTCTAGTTCTTCACATAGCAAATTTTTAATTCCTTCAATCTAGAAATGATGAATTTCGCTTATTGCTCCTTTAACTATGTTTGGTCAAATATGGCTCATTTGCTAGTAAAAGTTGCTGACGTCTGGGTAAAACAAACTCTGGGCTGTCATCCGGGTGATAGCTGTTTGTTTTCCATGTGAAACCAAAAGTCAACCAACCTATTTTAATAACAACCTAGTATTCTTATGTATGTATGGCATATTACACCAGTGACATATGCCCAATGACATTATAATTATTTATTTTTTTAAGAGATTGTATGCCTATTAAACATCAACAGTACATTTACAATTAGAAGAAATGATGCATGTAATGAGTTGACATTGACATGCCATCCCTGAGAGTCCAAAACTGATGCTGGAGGGTAGGGCTGCCCCCGACTTAGAATATTCCTCATCGACCAGTTGTTAGTTGATTAGTCGCCCACATGTTTACAATATTAATTTGATTATTAAATTATATATTATGGGCGGGGCAACACAACGTTTTGAGTTCAAGGTGTGAGAAAGAATAGTATCAGTAACATTGTTAACACTGTGCTACATTACAGAGAAATACAAAACCGTACTAATGAACCTTCATTAATATAGGCCTATATTTTATCTACAAGTGCACGTCACACACTGAGCGAGCCGCCTGTTAACAACACTGTTGGCAAAGCAGTAATGACTGTGCTAAGTGGCTAATGGGCATGTAGCTGCTTCCATGTTTCAGATGATATGTCATGTTAGTAGTTGACCAATGAAGATGAGTTTACATATCACCTTGGGTTCGTCCTTCGCCTTCTCAAAATGATCCCACACTTTGGATTTCCTGCCCGACATGTTATCAACTAGCGTGTGTAATAACCACAGGTACCAGCCCTGTAAATTAGGGGCCATACACATGCCATGTTTTTAACCGCCTGGAAAATGTGAGGTCGGGCGCTGGGCGCTACTCTTGTGCCTCTTCTGTGCCAACTTTCAAGAGCGCGGCAGCAGGTTGCATCTGAGGCTGCTAAGCAACCTTAACAAGCATCGTAAAGCCTATTTACCTGAAACCCTGAGTGCAGAGCTGATCTTCTTCCAGGCGCTGTTTATAAGTGTGTAGGCCCATCGTCTGTGGGGCAGATGTAAAGCTGTAGCCTTACACTACCATGTAGCCCTGCACTAACATGATCAACTTTTTTCGTGTTTATCAGACTGAATATTTACAGAGGAAGGGAAAGATATCTGTCGGCTGTGATTGGTTTGTAATGTGACTCCTGTCTGACTACTTTCAAATTAAATTCCCACATGGTCCAGTCATATAGGTTTTGATTTATTTTGACAAGGTGCAGCTCCTAATAGAGTTTCACGATTTTTTTTTCTCTTTTCTGCGACTAAGCGACCAATGAAATCTTGCCAACTAATGAACTTTCTGGTTGGTTGACTAACATTTGGTCCACTATTAGAGGGCAGCCCTACTGGAGGGGTACCTAGAGTGTCATAGTTGGACGTGTAGGGCCACTTACCAAGCGTCAGTGTTTGATAAGTTGGGAGTGAGAATGTATTGAGTAGTGAGTGTACACCTGGATAAATGAGATGTGGATTGTATTGGAGTTGTGTGAGAGTTTGTAAACAGATGCCAGAAAAACAATATTTTCTTCATGATTTCAGCATAGCACAGGGTGAGTAATTTATATACAAATAATCATTTTGGTGGGTAAAGTATTCCTTTAAGTACAGTACTTGTGTTATTGTTACTTTTCACCACTGAAACAGGTTAGCAACTGCAGCATACAGTACAGGCCAAAAGTTTGGACACACCTTCTCATTCAATGCGTTTTCTTTATTTTCATGACTATTTACATTGTAGATTCTCACTGAAGGCATCAAAACTATGAATGAACACGTGGAGTTATGTACTTAACAAAAAAAGGTGAAATAACTGAAAACATGTTTTATATTCTAGTTTCTTCAAAATAGCCACCCTTTGCTCTGATTACTGCTTTGCACACTCTTGGCATTCTCTCCATGAGCTTCAAGAGGTAGTCACCTGAAATGGTTTTCCAACAGTCTTGAAGGAGTTCCCAGAGGTGTTTAGCACTTGTTGGCCCCTTTGCCTTCACTCTGCGGTCCAGCTCACCCCAAACCATCTTGATTGGGTTCAGGTCCGGTGACTGTGGAGGCCAGGTCATCTGCCGCAGCACTCCATCACTCTCCTTCTTGGTCAAATAGCCCTTACACAGCCTGGAGGTGTGTTTGGGGTCATTGTCCTGTTGAAAAATAAATGATCGTCCAACTAAACGCATACCGGATGGGATGGCATGTCGCTGCAGGATGCTGTGGTAGCCATGCTGGTTCAGTGTGCCTTCAATTTTGAATAAATCCCCAACAGTGTCACCAGCTAAACACCCCCACACCATCACACCTCCTCCTCCATGCTTCACAGTGGGAACCAGGCATGTGGAATCCATCCGTTCACCTTTTCTGCGTCTCACAAAGACACGGCGGTTGGAACCAAAGATCTCAAATTTGGACTCATCAGACCAAAGCACAGATTTCCACTGGTCTAATGTCCATTCCTTGTGTTTCTTGGCCCAAACAAATCTCTTCTGCTTGTTGCCTCTCCTTAGCAGTGGTTTCCTAGCAGCTATTTGACCATGAAGGCCTGATTGGCGCAGTCTCCTCTTAACAGTTGTTCTAGAGATGGGTCTGCTGCTAGAACTCTGTGTGGCATTCATCTGGTCTCTGATCTGAGCTGCTGTTAACTTGCGATTTCTGAGGCTGGTGACTCGGATGAACTTATCCTCAGAAGCAGAGGTGACTCTTGGTCTTCCTTTCCTGGGTCGGTCCTCATGTGTGCCAGTTTTGTTGTAGCGCTTGATGGTTTTTGCGACTCCACTTGGGGACACATTTAAAGTTTTTGCAATTTTCCGGACTGACTGACCTTCATTTCTTAAAGTAATGATGGCCACTCGTTTTTCTTTAGTTAGCTGATTGGTTCTTGCCATAATATGAATTTTAACAGTTGTCCAATAGGGCTGTCAGCTGTGTATTAACCTGACTTCTGCACAACACAACTGATGGTCCCAACCCCATTGATAAAGCAAGAAATTCCACTAATTAACCCTGATAAGGCACACCTGTGAAGTGGAAACCATTTCAGGTGACTACCTCTTGAAGCTCATGGAGAGAATGCCAAGAGTGTGCAAAGCAGTAATCAGAGCAAAGGGTGGCTATTTTGAAGAAACTAGAATATAAAACATGTTTTCAGTTATTTCACCTTTTTTTGTTAAGTACATAACTCCACATGTGTTCATTCATAGTTTTGATGCCTTCAGTGAGAATCTACAATGTAAATAGTCATGAAAATAAAGAAAAAGCATTGAATGAGAAGGTGTGTCCAAACTTTTGGCCTGTACTGTATATCCTGCAGTTTGTTAATATATTTAAGGATACTGATGCACTAAGCTGTACATCTAAGTATCATACTGCCACTGACTTTGTTCCTCCTCCTCTACAGAACCTGCATCAGAGACCCTCCAGGGTCATGTTAAGTCCAGGCCTGTTAACTCTGGACTTTCTGACCTTTCTGACTTGCAATTTCCCAATAAGTCGGGAGTCAGCAATGGCACTGGATCACAGGCAACCTTGGCCAGCGAGATTAAAGTACAGAAATGCTTCATTTGCGTAATGGGAATGACCTGTGCCTCCTGTGTGGCCAACATTGAGAGGAACCTGCTCAAACACAAGGGTGAATCAAGCTCAGGTGTTGTTGTATAATATTTGTTTTAGTTTAGAAATGTAATGACGCTATTTTACTGTGACTTATAGGAATCATCACCGTGTTGGTGTCACTGATGGCTGGGAAGGCGGAGGTGAAATATGATTCAGAGGTCATAAATGCTGCTGCTGTAACTCAGCTGATAGAAGACTTAGGATTTGGTGCCAAGCTGATAGAGGAAAATGCGGTAACACATGGGAAACTGGACCTTACTGTGAGTCAGCTGAAAGGAATATAATAGATTTACAATAGATGATACACATTTTCGTCCCAAAACACCACAAAAAAGTCATGTCTTTCCACCATTTCTCCCTGGTAGATAACAGGCATGACATGCGCATCATGTGTCCACAACATCGAGTCCAAGCTCACCTCAACCAAAGGGATCCAAGGGGCCTCTGTCGCCCTGGCAACCAAAAAAGCCCAAATCCAGTTTGACCCAGAAGTGATCGGACCTCGAGATATTATCAAGATCATTCAGGTTATAATCTCCTATACTTCAGACTGTATTTTAAACCTCCTCTCCTGCTGACATTACACTGCATCTTAGTTTCTATTTCTCGTTCCAGAGCCTTGGTTTCGAGGCCAGTCTGGTGAAGGAACGCTTCAAAAACAACCTTGATCACATGGAAGAAATTCGACAGCAAGTATCTGGTTTAAAATTGTTGTAATCAGAATGAGTGCACTCTTGTTGTTTCATTTTTAAGAAACACTGGCCTTCATGCATCACAAATACCTATTAATTTTCATCATAACACAGACACACTTACTTTTGATGATAAGGGCAGATTAGATAAAAAAAACTGCCCAGCACATGGCAGCAACAACCTGTAACTACTATTACTGTACTGCTATTACTTTAGATTTGATGCACTAAATGATTGTGTATCACCCCAGATGGGATTCAAACCCACAATCCCTGGCTTAGGAGGCCAGTGCCTTATCCATTACATATGGGGCTGTACAAACATGAAAGTGTCCTCATTATTATCATGTTGTCTTGGTAGTGTAGTGTTACTTTGCTAGACCTTTCTGATCTGTGGAGGACAAAACATGACTTAAGTATCAATGAATAAAAGTAAAAACAAATAGAGAAATAAATAAATACATAAATGCATAAATAAATAAATGGATAAGTAAATACAGGAATAGATGAATTAATCAATAAATATATGAATAAATACAGGAATAAATGAATAACTGTAGAAATAAATACAGGGATTAAAAAAAATAAATAAATGTTTGAATAAATACAGGAATAAACAAATCAATATATAAAAAGAAATACGATGGAATAAATAAATGCACAAATAAATCCATGTAATATACTTTAAAAATATAAATGAATGTATAAATAAATACAGGAATAAATGAATATGTAAATAAAGAAAATAAATTCTGAAATAAATATACAGATACATACATGCATACATAAAAGAATAAGTGAATAAATAAAAATCTTGATAATCAAATAGGACATATATGAATAAATAAATGAATAACTATATTCATTTACTATATTTTATTGTAAAATTCAACAGCAGCAATGACACTAAGTGTGTTTCAATCCACCTCTTCTTATGCGCAATATCACCATGTGCTTAAAGAAAACCTAAGAGGAAACACCAAAAATTAAAAACAAATCTTAAAATATTACAAAATTTTTAACCCTTGGAGAAGGTGGAAAAGTTGGAGTATCAACAAAGGGTTAATGTGACTAAGTGCAATAGAAACAGATACAGCAAATAATGTGAATAAAGTGATTATGTACAGTCACTGCAAGTGGAAGCTCTTTGTGCTGTTGCTTTTAGGATGCTTACATATGCACACAGGGCTGTTAGCATTAGGCTCCTCGAGATGAGCCAGGCCTGCGCAGATTCGATCACCAGCAATCGGCGCACAATGCATGCCGCTTAGTTTTGTGTCCAACTTCATCCCGGCTTGCTCTGACGTATTACAAAAGTGGAGGATGATAAAATTGCGAGAGCAAGGCGGCCGCAGTTTTTAGAGCCAGGCGCTGCAGTTGCTTGCTTTCCACCGATTGCGCTGACTGGCACTCAGCTGATCTAACAGCTGATTGGTTTAGATGTCGACTCAACAAGATGACGTTTTAGATGAACTTTCAATTTTTGGTGAATTTCAGAGATTTAAATTTTATTTGTCTGATTTGAAGGTTTATTCTGTGAACAGAAAACATGTTGTGTGACTGATGGTGAAGTTTAGTCATCAGAGACTAAATATATTCATCATAAGCTCTACAGAGTCTACTGTATATTAACATAGACTGTTTTAATTATTAACCAAGCCTGTTTAGCAGCACAGAGACTTGTGGTCAGTGGGATGTGAGGATTCTTATAATAACATCTGTACAGATGTGAAGCCCTGATTATATCTGACTGATCTGTAATGAAAGCTGTTGTCTTGTATTTTTTTCCTCTGAAAATATTAACCTATAGTCAAACACTGTTTATTTAGCCTGTGTAGTTGAGGGGACAGGTCTGTTCCGCAGCAGCAAACTAATGTAATGCTGATTTACATGAGAATTCATGTAAAATAGAGGGTGAACCATTAACATAAATTACAGATCACCTGTAAAGCATTTTAATAAATCAATCTATCATAATTAAAACAATTGAAGACTGAGAACAAATTTACACATATATAAGTCTGACAATATTTTTATAAATTGACATCATTCCAGACAGGATGTGAGTGTTTCTGTGACTTCCTGTACAGACTGAAGGCTGCTGGAAACTGTCTGACTTGGCCGCAGCTTTTTGTCACTGCCTCCTGCTGCAGCCGCCTGGTCTCGTCTACTTTCCAGGCGAGGCGCAGTTCGTCCCTAATGAGCCTATTATTACACAAACATTGTTTTCCTTTTTTTGAGGTTTTTCAGGTGCTTCTTTTATACGAACAGCCTGGTTTAGCCATGTTAATCTGAGTTATTGGCCCAGCACACTTCCTCTTGGGCTACTAAACTGAAACTCACCCCAGATGGGACTTGAACCCACAATCCCTGGCTTAGGAGGCCAGTGCCTTATCCATTAGGCCACTGGGGCTACACTTGACTTTGTTGGAGCTATATAAATATATATACCAAATAGTGATATGTTTTTTTAATATGTTTTTAAAAAACATGTATATATACAGTACAGGCCAAAAGTTTGGACACGCCTTCTCATTCAATGCGTTTTCTTTATTTTCATGACTATTTACATTGTAGATTCTCACTGAAGGCATCAAAACTATGAATGAACACATGTGGAGTTATGTACTTAACAAAAAAAGGTGAAATAACTGAAAACATGTTTTATATTCTAGTTTCTTCAAAATAGCCACCCTTTGCTCTGATTACTGCTTTGCACACTCTTGGCATTCTCTCGATGAGCTTCAAGAGGTAGTCACCTGAAATGGTTTTCCAACAGTCTTGAAGGAGTTCCCAGAGGTGTTTAGCACTTGTTGGCCCCTTTGCCTTCACTCTGCGGTCCAGCTCACCCCAAACCATCTTGATTGGGTTCAGGTCCGGTGACTGTGGAGGCCAGGTCATCTGCCGCAGCACTCCATCACTCTCCTTCTTGGTCAAATAGCCCTTACACAGCCTGGAGGTGTGTTTGGGGTCATTGTCCTGTTGAAAAATAAATGATCGTCCAACTAAACGCAAACCGGATGGGATGGCATGTCGCTGCAGGATGCTGTGGTAGCCATGCTGGTTCAGTGTGCCTTCAATTTTGAATAAATCCCCAACAGTGTCACCAGCTAAACACCCCCACACCATCACACCTCCTCCTCCATGCTTCACAGTGGGAACCAGGCATGTGGAATCCATCCGTTCACCTTTTCTGCGTCTCACAAAGACACGGCGGTTGGAACCAAAGATCTCAAATTTGGACTCATCAGACCAAAGCACAGATTTCCACTGGTCTAATGTCCATTCCTTGTGTTTCTTGGCCCAAACAAATCTCTTCTGCTTGTTGCCTCTCCTTAGCAGTGGTTTCCTAGCAGCTATTTGACCATGAAGGCCTGATTGGCGCAGTCTCCTCTTAACAGTTGTTCTAGAGATGGGTCTGCTGCTAGAACTCTGTGTGGCATTCATCTGGTCTCTGATCTGAGCTGCTGTTAACTTGCGATTTCTGAGGCTGGTGACTCGGATGAACTTATCCTCAGAAGCAGAGGTGACTCTTGGTCTTCCTTTCCTGGGTCGGTCCTCATGTGTGCCAGTTTTGTTGTAGCGCTTGATGGTTTTTGCGACTCCACTTGGGGACACATTTAAAGTTTTTGCAATTTTCCGGACTGACTGACCTTCATTTCTTAAAGTAATGATGGCCACTCGTTTTTCTTTAGTTAGCTGATTGGTTCTTGCCATAATATGAATTTTAACAGTTGTCCAACAGGGCTGTCGGCTGTGTATTAACCTGACTTCTGCACAACACAACTGATGGTCCCAACCCCATTGATAAAGCAAGAAATTCCACTAATTAACCCTGATAAGGCACACCTGTGAAGTGGAAACCATTTCAGGTGACTACCTCTTGAAGCTCATGGAGAGAATGCCAAGAGTGTGCAAAGCAGTAATCAGAGCAAAGGGTGGCTATTTTGAAGAAACTAGAATATAAAACATGTTTTCAGTTATTTCACCTTTTTTTGTTAAGTACATAACTCCACGTGTTCATTCATAGTTTTGATGCCTTCAGTGAGAATCTACAATGTAAATAGTCATGAAAATAAAGAAAATGCATTGAATGAGAAGGTGTGTCCGAACTTTTGGCCTGTACTGTACATATATATATATATATATATATATATATATATATATATATATATATATATGCCACTAAATATAAGATAACTAATATGTTTTAAAAAATAAATATTAATTATTGAGAATGAAATAACTTCTTTGTAGGTGGAAGAACTCCTTTCTGCTCAGCCTTGTTTTCGGCCTACCTGTCATGGGTCTCATGATTTACATGATGGTGATGGACAGTCAGCACCAGGAACACGGAGGCTCCATGCCTGAGGAGCAGAACATACTGCCTGGCCTCTCCCTCCTCAACTTGGCCTTCTTCCTGCTCTGTACACCTGTGCAGGTAAGGGTGCACAATATTATCTGGTACTGGGACCTTCATAGTATCTTCTTAATATTTAGGTGAGCTGTACATGGAAATGCAAGTGTAGGATAAATGCAGAGAGTTCATTTAGAGCTTTCTTTTTTCTTACCTCTGAAGGGTCTTGTGTCTTGTGATCCTACAACTTAGTAAATTTATATTTTCAAAACATGCCTTAGAGCTCTTGGCAGCAGACTGTCTCACCAACCTGGGGTTCATAACCTGGCAAGGACTCTTATGAATGAAAATACCACCCATTCTTTCTTTGCTTGGCCTTTAGCAGCAGGGACATTCATCACAGAGATTTTGTCCTGAGATTGTGGTTTTAATTCAAACATTATCTGTTTTTCTTTCCCTTAGATCTTTGGAGGCCGATACTTCTACATCCAGGCATACCGCTCATTAAAACACTGCACAGCCAACATGGACGTGCTGATTACATTGGCCACCTCTATTGCCTACATCTACTCCTGCGTGGTGCTCATTGTAGCCATGGCGGAGCGAGCCAGCCAGAGCCCTGTCACCTTTTTTGACACTCCACCTATGCTGTTTGTGTTCATTGCGCTGGGTCGATGGCTGGAGCATGTTGCAAAAGTATAAAAAAAACATGAGACTTGTTTTGGAGTTCTCACCCCAGTTGCCAAAAACAAAGCTGACATTATACATTTCTGCAAACCATGGATATGTTGCACGTTATTGTATGGTGGATACATATGGAAACATATGGTTAGGTTTAAGTAAAAGTTGGAAAAGATCATGTTTTGACTTAGAATACCCCGTTTTGGGGGCAAAATCAGCAAATCACCTGTTCGGAGCCTATAAAGATGCCCAAAAAAACACAGAAGAGTTGCTAAACAAAACACCCATGTTTGGAGCCCAAAATGCCACCGAAAAACGCAAACAGGTTGCTGCAAAACACCTGTTTCAAACCTAAAAAGCTGCTGAAAAAACACAGACTGCTACAGAATCCCCATGTTTGGAGCCTAAAAATGCAGCTGGAAAAACACAGAAAAGTCGCCACAAAACACTCATGTTTGGAGCCTAAAAATCCACTGGAAAAATCATAGACATGTCGCTATGAAACTCCCACATTTGGAGCCTGAAATGCCACCAGAAAAATGCAGACAGATTGCTACAAAATCTCCATGTTTTCAGCCTAAAAATCCACTGGAAAAACACTGATGGGTCGCTTCAAAACACCCACGTTTGGAGCTTAAAATGCCATCAGAAAAAGATAGGTCGTTACAAAACACCCAAGTTTGGAGCCTAAATTGCCGCTGTAAAAACAAAACATAAAACATACAAATGTATTCATGGTTTGCAGTGTCAATGAAGTGTCATTTTGTTGCTGCTTGAAACTTTAAAAGTTGTCTTTTTCACATTCATAAATTTGTTAGTGATAAGACTGCTACATTGGAGTATGTTGCTAAATTAAAGGTGCAATGTGTTTCATTTTGAAACTCCATTCATTTATTTTAACACCTTGGACTAATCACCAGAAACAAATGAGATCATGGACAACATAGCTGTTGATCTTCTATGTCTTGCCAGTGGTATTATTGAACCACATTTCCCACAAGCCCTTTCTCTGCCATCTTACACAGGCTTGAGAAGAACAGCTCCCTCTTCATGTTGTTTGTTATAAAGTGGGTCACTAAATATAGATGACACTGTTCTTTGTTTCCAGTGATTAAACTTATGTTACATGTTTGTAATCTATTATTAAAGGTCTAAATACGACACACTGCACCTTTAAAATAATCCATAAACATGAGCCCGGACCTTGTTTAAAATGTGTTTGTTGTTTCTGCATTTTTAGAGTAAGACCTCAGAGGCTTTGGCCAAATTAATGTCACTTCAAGCCACTGATGCCACTGTGGTCACTTTGGGACCTGACCACTCCATCATCAGGTGAGACACACACGATACTCTGAGCAGTTTACAGATTAATATGCTGGATTTGTAAGTGTATGTACATTTGTGTACTTCAGTGAGGAGCAGGTGGTGGTGGAGCTAGTGCAGCGAGGCGACATCGTGAAAGTTGTTCCAGGAGGAAAGTTCCCCGTTGATGGGAAAGTGATTGAGGGAAGCTCCATGGCAGACGAGTCCTTGATCACAGGTAGGAGGAAGTGTGGTGAATGTATATCCCGCTGACAGCTGGTTATGGACGACATGAATTAATGCTTCCAGATTGCTGGCTGTTTGAAGCAGGGACATAATTTATGGGGGGACACAGGGGACATGTCCCCCACACTATTGGACCCAGATTTATTAGTTTTGTATTTTTCATTAATTTTTTATTTCTATTTTACTGGTCTTTAAAAGTGGTTGACAGTATTATAGTGGATCTTGGTGGGTCTTAAAGTGTCTGGTTTAAACATTATTAGAGGAGATATATTTTAAAATCTGAAGCTCCATGGGGTTTAATGGAGTTACATTTTTAGTTTATAGTATAAAAGTATAAAAGAGACATAAACAGTACATTTATGGCCTACGTCGCTGTGAGCATTTATACTTGTGCAGTGGTGTGTCTGTGTCACTGTGCAGTTACACTTTCAAAACAGTAGTCGGTGGCTGGGTTTCTGTGAACTGCTGTAAAGTTTAGTTGATTCAAAGCACACATTAAACACACATTAAACATGCTAATGTTTTTAGTACCAACCTATGGAATTTTACATTGTATGAATTAGTGCAGCAGCTAGCAGACTTTTCCTAAACTCATATGAAACCAGGGACAACAGCAACATTTAAAAAAGGTAACGTTACAAAATTTGGCTCCATTACAAGTCACAAGGTTCACTGACAAAACAATTGTCTTATACTAAACACATTTTCCAAACAGATATAAAATGCTAATGTTATTAGCACAAGCCTATTAAATTTGCCATTGTTTAAATTAGCCTAGCAACTAGCAGAGATTACCTCTTCTCATATGAAGCCAGGATAAATCCTACATAAGACTTAAAATGCTAATTCTGTGGAGGCTTTACTGTCTTCACAATTTATTGTTTCTATCTGTAAAATAAAAGTAAATAAAGCTTCATTTGTCATCACAACGTGTAGTTACATTTCTGGGAGGCGCGTCAGGCTATGGCATAGACTACGGCGTAGGCTACGGTGTAGGTTACAGTGTAGCCTCTATGTCGTTGATTCGACACAGAAGTGTAAATCCTGCTCTAAGGGAATTTCTCTAACTGAGACACACACATCCACTTGGACTGAAGAATAAACTGATTTGAATTTTTGTGGTCAAAGGTCAAGGTCATTGTGACCTCACAAAATATGTTTTTGACCATAACTCAAGAATTCATACACCAATTATGACAAAACTTCACACAAATGTCTCATAGGATAAAATAATGAAGTGATGACATTTTACATCCAAAAGGCCAAAGGACAGCTTCACTGTGACATCATAATGTTCCGCATAAAACACTTTTCTGGCCAGTATTCAATATCATATCTATAACAGAAGGGGAGACATTTGGTCAGATACTGAATTGGTAACACTAATCTTGGGAAGCATCCATGTTTTCACAGACATGGATGTAAACTGTAAGAGAAAAGTCTAGTGTGATGTGTTTTGCTCTAAAATATATTGTGTTCTGTTCTACCTTGGGTAGGAGTATCTGGAAAACTAAATCCCTTTTGAGGCTCTGTAGCTGTACTAACTGTACCCACCCCCCACACATGTGAAATCAAAATTCAGCCACATCTTTGATACACTGTAGTTTTTGGGAATTAATTCAAGAATTTCTTGTACAGAAGCTAACAAGTTAATTATTGTAAAAGCAAAGCATTTCTGCAAACTATTAGCCTTTGAGAAGAGTGTTAACATCAGCTTCCTGGTGGCTGTTGTTCAGCACAAGCAGCAAACACTGCAGCCGATTCACAATTGTGCCCATAAATGTGAGCTCTGACTGAAACAAGGCAGTTAAATTCAGGGATCAGTCAAGTTTGTTTTTGGCTGTTTTTATGTTTGTAAGTTTGCAACAATCCTGCTTGATTTCAATTTAGAATAGTTATACTTAGCATTTGGTAGTGTTTTTAATGGATTCATTAGCTGGCACCATATACCTCCAAACCATTAAGGACATAAAACCCAATTTTACAGCCTTAAAATTAAGTTTTGATAAAACAATCACAGAAAAAATATTTCAAGAGCTTTGTTCATTCTGTTTGCAGAAGGACTTTATGAATTAACCATTTGTATAATTGGTGAAGTTTCTTTGGTAACATCTTTTTTGGTCTGCCTTTCTGCTTCCATCAGGTGAGCCGATGCCTGTCAGTAAGAAGGTGGGCAGTTTGGTGATTGCCGGCTCTATCAACGCTCACGGTGCCCTCCTGGTGGAGGCCACTCACGTCGGTGCAGACACAACTCTGTCTCAAATAGTTAAACTGGTGGAAGAGGCCCAGACCTCGAAGGTAAGAGGCAGTTTGAGCTTGATCCTCTCATTTATAGCTTTATTAAAAAAAAGCGATGGTCAGTGTGCGGGGTTCCTTCTTTTCTTTCTGAGTTGATGTTTTCACAAATGAAAACACAGTATGCTGCTTGAACTGCAAAAAGAAAAAAAAAAGGTCACGTTTGTCCTTTAATATCAAATGTGTTACCATTCAAACCTGTTTTGTTATTAAACAAGAAAAAAAATCTGCCAGTTCTTAAAGGAATACTTTAAGTAGGGATGTATGAGGCGGAGTCCTGCACAGGTTTGTTTTTGAAAACTTGCACCCGCCTGTAAAGTTCAGTCCCAGAACCGACCTGTTACCTATCATTATGTCTAAGTCAAAGTCACACCCGCCCTAGGGTTGCCACCTTGGATGTGTGAAAAAAAGGGACACTCGACCAAATGTTTGAGGCGGAGGGCTCGGCCATTATTACCAGTTCAGACTGACCAATGAACATGAAATTCGGACATAGGAGACCAGATTTGCCATCATTCCATGTCCTTCTATGTGCCTGTATTTTATATTAATTTTTATATCAATGAAAAAAACAAATCTGTGTTACTAAATTCTTACATTTTTACATGTATCTCAGCATAGCAAGTTGGAAGTTGACATATTCTGCCATATACGAAAAGGGGAGACTCTCTGGAATCTGGTAATATAAGAACCATGATGGTGGGACATTCTGTCACTTCACAGCTGTCCAAAACATGTGGTTTGTGCCAGGCGGACATGATTGACAGTATTTTTTCATTATTGCAAGAAATTCCATTGACTCATTCACAAGTCAAAAATGTGTTTTATCAATGTATACGATGACTATGGCCCTGTCATGCATGCATAATTAGGCCTCAGTTGTCTGGGTGCGCAAAGGTGAAGTGGCTGGTCTTGTCATACAAAGTTTGATGGAGTGTCAACTGGACAATATGGAGATATTTGCATCTTGAAAGCCGGACTACAAATGTGGATAGACAGGGAGAAACACACGCAAGTCTGAGACGTGGTAAGATACGATATTCCTCACTATATGAAGTGACTGATAACAAGATCTGTATAATGGATTGTAAAGAAATTTGTCAGGATTTTATTTGGTAGACAATTAATCTGTATTTATAGCGTGATGGGATGACAGCACAATGATGTGTGTGGTATCACTGGAAAGCTCTGCTCCTGCGCTTTCATGTGATACGTGTGGCATTTCTGTGCGATGCTGTATTCGCGAGTAATCCATCCAGCAGTAATGTGTGTGCAAAGCTGTATGAAAGCTCTGTTATACATCATTTTAGTGTAACTTTATCATTTTTTTTTCGCTGTGAAAACATTCGGAAAGCTACGATTCCGCTGTTTCACGTGATATGCGTGGTTTCTCGCTATGACGCACAGTTGTGGAGAAAAACCATAGAGAAGAACAGGTGTGAATTTGGACACACTATGCGTCATTCTGGATGGACTCCTTGGCCTGCTGCTGCTGCATTTTCCCCAAAAAACGGGACAAATTGTGTCCCGGGAGAGATTTTTTTTTTCCCGGGACAGCTGATGAAAAAAGAGAACAATTCTGGGAAAAACGGGACGGGTGGCAACTCTAACCCGCCCACACCTGTGAATAAACACACACAGGCTACAGTCACTTGCATTAACCTGGGTTCTCTGTTTTTTAATTACAAATCCAGCGGAGGAACAGTGTCTTTCACTGGCTGTGCTCGATGCTGAGATGGTGAAAACATTCAATCACTGCCAGGTTAGGAAACATTCTAGCATGCTTCTTCCACCACCACAAATCCTCAAAAGGATCCTCCTTGAGTGTCTTAAACTCGATGTAGGCTGCCACCTCATCCTCAGGCTGCAAAGTTTCATCAGTGGAGTCCCATACGTCGGTGACAAATGTAACAACAGGGCCAAAGTTTCAACTTGTGTCACTGACTTTCAAAATAAAAGGAACTGTGGCTTGATAATGGTGATTTAAATGTCAAAACATTACACATATACTGCACATCTTTTTACTTTGTTTTATTTTGAAAAATAAAAAACACCTGCATGTAGTACATTTTTGCAGTGTACATTTTACATTTTTTATATATGCATGTATTTTTATTTATTTTTTACCTGTTACACAGCCTTTTGTGGGTTACCCATCGGGTACCAAGCCCGGTGCAGGACTCTGGTATAAGGTACCTGTCCATAGTCAGTGTATTACCCACAGTAGGCGTCAGTGGACATGCCCCCAGTTTGGGCAGCAGCAAAAAATTGTTTTGCCATTTAAAAAAATCAATATCAGTTTAAATGTATGCTATATGTAGAATATTTTCACCTTGTTGTCAGAGGGTGATTTTTAATGGGGGGACTGAAGCTGTTATATTGGTCTCTTCAAAACCATCTTCTATTGCTGCTTCGATCAGTTGTCAATGTGTGACAAACAGATTCACTAAAAGTCACACACTAACACAGACAAACTTACTGATTGAGGCAGTGGAAGACCTGCAGCTCCTGTGTGCAGCAAGCTAAAATTGCAATTTTTGTTAATGGAGTCTGAGGTTGAAGAGATCGATATAACAGCTTCAGTTCCCCATTGGAAAGGTCTGTCTGACTGCAAAGTAAAGTGGTGAAAATATTCTAAACACAGCATACACCTAAGATGATACTGATTTGTTCACTTGGCTTAATACATTTTGCTGCTGTCCCTGACCACATCAGTGCATTGCTCAGCTTCAGGTACTCCTGCCTTCTCCAAACTCTGAGTGCTCTGATTGCTATCTACTGTAGGTATTATACTGACTATGGAAAAGCACCTCATACAACCCCACTTCAAAAGATCTGATCTATCCCTTTAAAATTCAACATGCTGTTTCAGATTTTCTAAAAAATGAGTGTCCTGGAAAGAGAAAAATGAGGACAATTAATTCATTTTTAAAGATATTTTGCCTTTAATGGACAGGACAGGTAAGCGTGAAAGGGGGAGAGAGAGAGAGAGAAGGGGGAATGACATGCAGCAAAGGGCCACAGGCTGGATTCGAACCCGGGCCACTGTGGCAACAGCCTTGTACATGGGGCGCCTGCTCTACCACTAAGCCACCGACGCCCCTAATTCATTTTTTATAATAAAAAGAAGATTTAAGAAAAAATCAATCTTTGCTGTGGTACAAGGTGATGTTTTCTCATCCTAATACTTTTTTTTAAATTATATTTTGGTTATACTTCTCTCTTATTCACTGTTAAATCAACGTCATACACCATGGTTGAATCACTGTTGAATTATGTTTTGATTTTGAGACATGAATTAACATTGATTTCGCAATATTGTTTTATAAGCTTTACATGTTGTTTCAAAATTGTTTTAATGTTGAAACAGATCTTTCTCAAATTTCAATGTTGATTAATGAGAATTTTGTTAATTTTTTTTATGACCATCAGAATTAAATATTGTTTTAAAGGGACATTGTGTAACATTTGCAGTTGTTTATTGGCAAAAATTGATGTCTGCATTCATAAATATGTCATCATTGGTGTACTATTACCTCTACCAATAATCTGACTTATTCTCATAAAAGGAGGATTTCAGATTTGTTTGTACATTGTGCGGGTAAGTCGTCTGTGGGGTTCCATTATGTTTCGCCATCTTGAGAATACACCCGCCAGCAAAGGACATACAGCCCCACCTTCGGCGTTTTCGTTGAGAGCCAGGCCAGCACTGTATGACTGAGGAGCCGAGGGAGAGGAGCAGAGGCGCTTCGCTACTACCCTGGCAAATTTGAAACAAAGTCCCACTCTTTGAGCATAATGCAGGATCATGCATATGCAGCATCATGGGAGACGGAATCCTTGTCGCCAAGAAAGCGCAAAAGGGAATAGAAAAGGCAGTGTGACCGGCGAATTCAAAAAACGAAGGCCCACATCGGGGTAGCCTTTCCCAGGTAGAGAGAGCTGCTGAAGGAGAATGGTAATGCAATCACAGGCCAGCGCCGCTGTTGGCTGTTAGCCGCTGTAAGCGGCCAGTTGCTAACAGCCTCATCCCTCTCCTCACATCACTGCGCCGCTGTTAGCTGTTAGCCGCTGTTAGCCACTGTTAGCCGCTGTTAGCGCTGGCCTGTGATTGTATTACCTTTCTCCTTCAGCAGCTCTCTCCACCTGGGAAAGGCAACCCCAATGCTGACCCTTGTTTTTTTAATTTGCCGGTCACGCTGCCTTTTTGATTCCCTTTTGCACTTTCTTGGCGACAAGGAATCCGTCTCCCGTGATGCTGCATAATACATGATCCTGCATTATGCTCAAAGAGTGGAACTTTGTTTTGCGGCAGTAGTGCCGCTGGCCACTAACAGCTGTTAGCGGCGCAGTAATGCGAGGAGAGGGATGTGGTGTGTGAGGTTGAGCCACTTGTCAGTTGTCAAAGGACAAGACGTGATTGGTTTGTTTCAATTTACATCTGCCCCAACAGTCCTACGTTGTAAACACAGCCAGCATGGTGAGGAGGGGGTTTGTCAACTCGCGTCGCGTGTCTGTGTAGGAGCCTGAATGAATACTCCATGTAGTATCGGATGACATGGTTTCATCAGTGTTATCATAGCTTTTTGGTACACAGCGGCTACAGTTGTTGCAATACATGTTTGAAACAGTGAGGCTCTAGAGTGTGCCATCTATTTGAATGCAATATATGATTTCAACGTTAGATGGGAGAAATTCCTACACACTGTGGCTTTAATGTTGAAACAGCAACTGACATAATTTCAACCACTTTTAAACTTTGAAGGTTGGTTCGTGTGCCAGCTGGGTACATAATTAGTGAAGATGGATTTAGCGTTATCCAAATACATGTACAGAGATGCACCTTTGTTTATATTTTCATTATTAACAGAAACACTAAAAGACAAGTTTATTTATATAGGACTTGTATAGGACATTTCAGCACCAAGGCAGTTTAAAGTGCTGTACATAAAACATCAAAAACATTGAGATAAAGTGCAAGAAAACACATTATAAAAGAACATTTAAATACACCCAAAAACAGTATTTAAAGAGCCAAGAGAATAGAAAGCAAAACAAGCTGTAATAGAGTAAGACAGGTATAAAATAACACACAAAGTCAGAAACAGAAATGAGCATGAAGAGCAAAGATGCAATAGAAATATTTCCTCTCTTCTCTCTTGTGTTTGTTCAGGCGCCCATCCAGCAGTTTGCAGACAGGCTCAGCGGTTACTTTGTGCCCTTCATAGTCATTGTCTCTGTGCTGACGCTGGTGGCCTGGCTGGCAGTTGGGTTTGTCAACTTTGACATTGTGAAGGAGAATTTCCCGGTAGGTGTGTCACAAATGTTTTGATATGCAAACAACAGCTGCTTTCAGAGAGATTTAAAAGAAAGCATTCATGATATCACTGCAATAACTCTTTCTCTTCCTCTCAGGGTTACAACCAAAACATCTCCAAGGCGGAGGTCATCGTCCGCTTTGCCTTCCAGGCATCCATCACAGTTCTGTCCATTGCCTGCCCCTGCTCTCTGGGGCTGGCAACCCCGACAGCTGTAATGGTGGGCACAGGAGTCGGAGCTCAGAACGGGATCCTCATTAAAGGAGGCGAGCCGCTGGAGATGGCACACAAGGTCTTTACATCCTGCTTCTGCTGTTATTAGCATTTTGATACTTGTATGTTATTAAATTTATTGTTAGTTTTTATTATTACTTTAATACAACAAAGAGTACAAAAATGTTCCCAGCCTTCATCTAATCCACATCACAATCATAGAAAAGTAGGGAGGACAATTATTTGTAGCTCTTCATATAATAAGCATAAAATTGTAGTCCTTGCACGTAGTTACCTCTTACCTGTAGTACTATTTATCAGTTTAGATTGTTTTGATGTGAGTTGCCAAGTCTTGGAGATATTGGCCTTCTCTCCAGTGGAGATGTATGCCTTCTCTCCAATATAATGGAACTATAGGTGGCACTCTGCTTGGTGCTCAAAGCTCCAAAAAAATAAATTTGAGAAACTCAACATTAATGTCTCTTTCCAGAAATCATGACCCAGTTACGCAAGATAATCCACAGACCTCGTTCTGAGCAGTATCGTATAGGAGCTATTGTCTGTCTACCGAACTACAGCTGCTAACCGTATAGAGGAGCAAAACAAGTAGGCCGCTTAGCTCAGCTGCTTAGAGTGTGGTGCTAATAACACCAAGGTCATAGGTTCGTTCCCTATACTGGCCAATTTGGCATTTCAGTTACCCACTGGGCACTGGGAAATAGCGCTGAGATAAACCAGTAATCGCACTAATACTTGGCCAAAAATACCCTTGAAAAACTCGACAGCAATTTCTCATTCCAGAATTCATGACCTGGTTACTCAAGATAATCCACAGACCTTGTTGTCAACAGTTTCATGTGTTTCTTTCTACCAAACTACACCCCCCAACTGTATCACTGCACAGAAGGAAGCATGCAATGGTAACTCACCAAAAAAATAAAGATTGATAAAAAGCACTACAGGCTTTTTTTTTCTTTTTTTGACACTGTAACACCTCCATCTATTGTGGCTTGTGGCTATATTTTTATGAGGGGTGGGTGTAACAAAAATTAACTGATAAATGTGGAGGTGATGAAAAATACATGTGAAATGAAAAATAGAGTGATAAATGCTTTTGGGCAGAGGTAACAAAAATTGTCAATGTAAATTATGTCAGTTGGGTGTTGTGAATGATAAATGGTAGACAAATTAATGAAATTACTTGATAATTTATAGCTCTATTTTTCAATTCACATTCTTTTTATTACTTACACTATTAATTCTTAAGCATTTTCATCACTTCCATTTTTATGCCTCCGTACCGGCAAAAGCTGTGACTGGAGGCATTATGTTTCCTGGTTTGTCCATCCATCCCATTCTTGTGAACGCAATATCTCAAGAAAAGCAAAGAGGGAATTTCTTCAAATTTGGCACAAAAATCCACTTGCACTCGATGATAAACTAATGGATTTTGGTGGTCAAAGGTCAAGGCCACTGTGACCTTGCACCCACTTATCCTCGTGAAAGTGATGCCTCAAGAACACCTTGAGCTCAAATTTGACCACTGAGTGTCCACTCGGAGTTCAGAATGAACTGATTAAAATCTGGTGGTCGAAGGTCAAAGTATATGACATTTTATATCCAAAAGATCAAAGGTCAACTTCACTGTGACATCATAATGTTCTGCAAAAACACTTTATAGGCTATGACTTGACATCATTTATCAGGAAAAGAAGGGGAGACACTTTGGTCAGATACTGAATTGGTGACACTTATCTTGGGTGTCCATGTTTTCACAGACATAGATGTAAACTCTAAGTGCAACTTGACTGCTTTGTGGAGGCTAATGTCTAATTTTCAGTATTTTTTGTCACTTCCACCCTTAAGGCCACTTTATTAAAAAATAAATGGCAATTTCAAGTTGGGAATGAGACTCTAAGAAATCATAACTGTTGATGATGAAATCAGCTTTAAATTAATCAAATCACTTGATGATTTATCACTTATTTTCCTTTAACATCCATCCATCCTCTATTTCTTAACTCACATGCATTTTCATCACCTCCTTTTTTATCATTTAATTTTGTTACTTCAACACCTCGTAGTCTTTACATGACATTTCCTGTGCACATTTTCCCAAAGACCCAAAGAGGAAGACGTCTTTAGGTTTTGGTGACTTTTCCCCTCGTTCCTGACCTCAGCACTCCCAAAATTACTTCCTTCAGGGGGGGAAAAAAGTCAGAGGATTATTTATTTATTTTACCTGTAATCCAGCTGCAGGTCACGGGTCTTCAAAGGTATTTTCATGATCTGCACAGAATGATAAAATGACTGCCTGGGGGCAAAAACAACGTTTAAATCCAACATACTCCCGTGAGAGCGGCACAGGCCGTGGAAACACTGGATTTTTACTTTAGCTTTGCTTCAAACAAACCTTTTATCATTCTGGGCGGACTGCACACATCAATGACTTCACAAAAATACACATGATGGTGAACATTTCTGATGGATAACAGGTGAATAAGTAACATTCATTGTTACTGCCATCACACCATCGAAAATCTACTTACCACACAAAGATGATCAAAAAGAAAACATTAAATAGATGATGGAATCATGATTGGTGTTTCTGCTTCCTCAGATCAGCGTGGTGATGTTTGATAAGACGGGTACAATCACAAATGGAGTACCGCAGGTCACCCGCGTGTTGGTATTGTGGGAAATGGCCCGCATGCCTCTGAGGAAGATCCTGGCGGTTGTTGGTACAGCGGAGGCCAGCAGCGAGCACCCCCTGGGCACGGCAGTTGCCAAACACTGCAAAGAGGTAAGAGGGATGCTTCTGTGTGTGTGCATGTGTGTTTCAAAGTCTCCTTAAAAACCACAAGTTTGTGTTTTTATGCTCAGTGAAGCAACTGTGTGTTTGCATGTTAACAGGAGCTGGGCTGTGACTTGCTGGGTTACTGCCAGGACTTCCAGGCAGTGCCCGGGTGTGGGATCAGCTGCCGGGTTTCCAACGTGGAACATCTGCTGCAGCAGCAGAACGACGAGCATTTCCTGCTGGCAGGAGCCACCACTGACGAAAGCAGCCTGCTGTCTGCTGCCGAGGCCACGCCTGCAGGTGATGGCTTTTCTGGGATTACACGCAGAATTATACATCTACCTCCTGATGTTTAAATGACTGCTTTCATTGTATTCCAGCTCAGATTCGTGGCATTAATTTAACTACTTTCCCCTTTATTTGAATGTCGCCTGAGCTGTCTGGCTCTAGACAATCATCTGCCTTTAAACAAATACATTATGTAAGGTATTCATTTGTTGTTGTTGTTGTTGTAGTCAACATCCCTCTTTTTATCAGCCTAAACCAACAGAACAACCAGGCCTGTAAGCTCAGATGTTTAGAGCATGGTGCTAATAATACCAAGGTCATGGGTTCAAACCCCATACTGGTCAGTATTTAGAATTTCCATACTGGGCATTGTTTCCATTTAGGAGCTATGTGTGCTGGCTCACAACTCAGTCCCTGTAATGTGACCATAGCCAAGATGTATTGGTAACAAAGCTCTTATGAAAGGAAACAATAAGATAAACCAAGTTCTTGTTAACCACGTTATGTTCTAAAATAAATATACCTTTATTATCCTTAAAGTGTAGGTTAGATGTATTTCAGCCTTGACCCTGTTTTCCTTTTTTTTGTGTAATTGATAATGGGAACAACATTTTTTGAAATTGAGCCAGTTCTGTGTGAGAGTGTTGCAGCTGGCAGCGTGAATGAAATGCAATGTAACCACCTGGGGCAATTGTGCATTGTCAATTTACGCCCACTGAAAGAGTTTGTTTTTGTGTCTGACAGCATTATGGAAAGGATCCCTACAGAGATAGACCTTTTAGTTAAAGAGTAATATCCTTTTTCTTTAATCAGAAACAGCCCTAAAATTGCCATCACCTATCCCAGGTGTGGGCACAATTCCCCTTTTTATAAGCCTAAACTAAACCACCACAGCAAGTAGGCTGGTTAGCTAAGAAGGTTAGAGCGTGGTGTTAAAAATGCCGGGTTCCATCCCAATACTGGCCAGTGTTTAACATTTACTGGCCAAGGTTCCCATTCAGGAACTATAGCCCCTGTAGCCACTTTCATCATGGTACCTTTGGAACCAAAACTAACCCATCAGATCCCCCAGGCGCCTTTTCTCTAAACTTTGCCGAACAACAAGAGCGATGGCTCATCTTGAGTATCCTTTAGCCCAGTTCAGACCTCAGATTCCAGATGAGACAAAACCGTTTCAGAAGGTTACACAGAAAAGTTGCAGTGACTCAAGCCGGCCTATGGTGTCACCTGCAACTCAGCTGGTCAAATCACCAGCGGCTGGTTTTAGAACATAAAGCACGTCCCCTGTTTCAACAGAACGTTTTAAAACGTTTTAGAACGTTGCCGATCGGTGCATTGCAAATAGCTGCCTGTTTGAACTCTTCTTGTTGCCAGTCTTTGCTCTGAACTGGGTTTTAGCGAAGCTAGCTATGGATTCCAAATCCAGAAAGGAAAAGTCCTGGAGAAAAATAATGAACTTAATAGTGCATAGACAGATTTGTTCACTTTCACCGCCAACGCTACAAAGTACCAAATATTCATAAATACCTTATTACAAAGTAGCCACCTTATAGTAAAACATATTAATGATTTGACCTGTTAGTAATGTTGATAAGCTGATTCAGACTTACTAAGGCTGTGTCACCTTTAACATAAGGCTCAAATATATTTTTCGGCTCCAGGCAGATTTAATTTTCTTTCTTTTTTGTGGACCAAAAATGGCTCTTCTGGTAGTTGGTGACCCCTGGCCTATTCCACCAGACTCAATTTAAAGGATAACTTCGGTATTTTTCAACCTGGGCCCTATTTCCCCATGTGTATGTGTGCGTATGATTCATAGGTACAACTCGTTCTAAAATTGGTTCAGTATTGAGGGAGGCGGATGCAGCTGGCAGCCGCGAAACGAGCTAAAACGGTAACGGGGGCAAATGCGTCCCGTATAAGTTTGCGCATTAAAAGTGCTTTTTTCGCCACTGACCGGTTCAGATCGCCAGTGCTATCTCTGTAAATAGCATACTAAGGGTTTCGAACATTGTTTATATAACATTACCTCCACTGTGTCTGTAGCTCTCTCTACTCGTGGGACAGCCGTTTTCTTGAGGAAGAGGTGTTTCAGGATTGGATGTCTTCTCTTCTTCGGCTGGCAGTAGTCATCTTGGGAGAAGTGAACACTGCAGACCCGATGGTCTGCAAAGTGCAGTGTCTGGACAGGAGTGCTAGCATCCATTTGTAGCACAACTAGCCACAACTTCAGCATCTCACCGTCTGACAAAGGCAGCCTATGAAAGCTCTACGGGGTGTTGCGCGACATCCTGTTCTTGAAATTCCGATAAGCACAAACACGAACCATTGTTTTCAATCGATGCAGTAAAACTCTCAACTGTACTCTGGGACAACCAGCGCCACTCTGAGCGGCGCTCAGCATGGCTCCTCTGTTTTCTTCCGGCGACAAGCAAAGCTCTCGCGAGATGACGTCACAGCCCAGAGGAAGTGAAGGGTCAGGGAAACGCTTGGTATGCTATTTACAGAGATAGCACTGGCGATCTGAACCGGTCAGTGGCGAAAAAAAGCACTTTTAATGCGCAAACTTATACGGGACGCATTTGCCCTCGTTACCGTTTTAGCTCGTTTCGCGGCTGCTGGCTGCATCTGCCTCCCTCAATACTGAACCAATTTTAGAACGAGTTGTACCTATGAATCATACGCACACATACACATGGGGAAATAGGGCCCAGGTTGAAAAATACCAAAGTTATCCTTTAAATAAATAGAAATTTTATCATCGTAAAACAAAATTCATTCAAACTCAATAGAAATAAAATAAAACTCACAAAAGTATTGTTGGTTCGCCTTACTGCTGTTCCAACAATCACCAACTCTGGTTTGGTTGAAATAAACTTTTACTTTACCCAATTAGATGTGAAAACATGCTTACTCTATACATGCTTAAATAACTGGTTTTTTTTTAAATGGAGTCTGGTGGGTTTGGGTATTAGTCACTTAGGCGTAAAAACATGGAAAAATAGGGTCCAGGTTGGGAAATATTGAACTTTAACTTAACCCTTTAATTTACACCTGAAGAAGACACAAAACAGCTCTATCTGCCATCACCTTGTCCTCACTCATAGACATTCAGTTTGATTTTTCCAGTATTTCTTTGCTGTCAGCAGGTGAGCCTTTATCGTACTCTGTCCTGATTGGGAACAGAGAGTGGATGAGGAGGAACGGTCATCACATCGGAGCAGACGTTGATGCCGCCATGTCCAGCCACGAGACAAAAGGGCAGACTGCTATCCTGGTGGCTATAGATGGTGAGGATAAAACCTTAAAAAAAAAACAGCAACACTGACATTTACTTTTATCTCTTATCATTCACCTCATGTTGTGTGTGTGTTCTCTGTAGGTGTGCTGTGTGCCATGTTAGCCATTGCAGACACGGTGAAAGCAGAGGCAGCATTAGCAGTGCATACGCTCAACAGCATGGGCATTGACGTGGTTATGATAACGGGAGATAACAGGCGCACAGCTAAAGCCATAGCTGCACAGGTAAATAAACATTTATAAAGGAGTCTTTAAAAAGGCAGCAGAGTTATATGAGATAAAATGAAATTAATTTTTGTTTGAGCTCAGGTGGGGATCAGAAAGTTGTTTGCAGAGGTGTTGCCTTCACATAAGGTGGCAAAAGTGCAAGAGCTTCAGGAACAAGGCAAGCGAGTGGCAATGGTGGGGGACGGCGTCAATGACTCGCCCGCCCTGGCTCGGGCCGACGTTGGCATTGCCATCGGCACGGGCACCGACGTGGCTATTGAGGCGGCTGACATCGTCCTCATTCGAGTAGGTGACACCCTGTGACTGACAGTCTGTGTGAAGTTAGCATGACGTCTTTAAAGTGAAGGTTTTTACTCTCTGCAGAACGACCTGCTGGATGTGGTGGCCAGTATTGAGCTGTCGAAGAAGACGGTGCGGAGGATACGGACCAACTTTGTCTTTGCCCTCATCTATAACCTTCTAGGAATACCCATTGCTGCAGGTGAAAAATGATATTACACCAGCAGTCTTCTGTCAAATTATGACAGCAAGTACTTTTTTACAAAAAATTTTTTACACTGCCTTTCTATTAATACATCCGTGACCTTTGCTAGGGCTGGGTATCATTAAAAAATTACAATACCAATAACATTAAAGTGATACCAGTACAGTATTTCATTTGATACCTTTTTATACCTCCATGCCAGCGAAAGCCGTGGCCAGAGGCATTATGTTTTTGGGTTGTTCGTCTGTCCGTAACATTCTCGTGAAAGTGATATCTCAAGAACACCTTGGGTGAATTTCTTTAAATTTGGCACAAACGTCCACTTGAAATCAACAATGAAGTGAATATATTTTGGTGGTTAAAGGTCAAAGATCAAGGTCACTATGTCCTTGTCTGTCTCATTCTTGTGAATGTGATATCTCAAGAACAACTTGAGGGAGTCTCCTCAAAATTTTGTGCAAACATTCACTGAGACTCAAGAATGAATTGATTAGAATTTGGTGGTCGAAGGTTAAAGGTCAAGGTCACTGTGACCTCACAATACATGTTTTTGGCCATTACTCAAGAATTCATACGCTAATTATGACAAAACTGTCTAAGTGATGACATTATATATCCAAAAGGTCAAAGTTCAACTTCAGCTTCACTGTGACATCATAATGTTCTGCATTGAACACTTTTTGGAACGTCATATCCCAGGAACAGAAAGGGAAACCTTTGGTCAGATACTGAATTGTCAACACTAATCTTTGGTGTCCACCTTAAAACTGCGCTGATTTTATAGATCTTCTGTGCTGCCAGGGGGAAGATGTGAGTGAAGCATCCATGTTTTCACAGACATGACAATAAACCGTAACTACAACTTGACTAGTTTGTGGAAGTATACAACCACGAAGCAGTAATTCTTGTTTTCTACTTCATTTAATACTCATCATGTGAATAGAATCATCCAGTTGCATAAAATGCCGCCATACTTTTGAACGTTTGTGAACAGTATGGGATGTAGCTTCTGCAGTAGTGGGCAAATCACATGTCACGTCAAGTCAAAAAACAAAACATTCAAGGTATAGGTACAAAAAGGATTAAAAGGTACCTACAAGGTATTGAGTACTGAGACCCAGCCTTAGCCTTTCTCCTGTCCTCTGCATGAGAGTTCAGAGAATGTAGAACATTGTTGTTCAGCTCAGTGCAAGCAACTTTGTTTTTCATTCACAAAGCCAGGGCTTTGTATGAACACCTTTTTTGTGGATTGTAAAGAGATATTGGATTATAATCTCTGACTGCACCTCTAATTCTACCGTAGGAATATATTTTTCTCTTAATTTGCCTAAAAGTCACATTTAAAGATGACTCACTAAAAGGGATCAGCTTTAATACAGCTTTGGTTAAAAATCCAACATTCCCAGAAAAGTGAAGAGGTGACATTACTGGCCTGATAACTACTCTGTGAATCAAATTGGTTGCGGAAAATGCAAAAGAAGACAGTTATATTGAACCATCAAAGGATGCTGATAATGAAAACAAAAGAAACTGACATGAAATACCACCATTTATTTATACTGGCACCTTGTGGGCAGCAGCAAAGCCAAGCAAGACTGTTAAGGGCAAAATCAGATTGCAAACAACATGACTTGCAGACACACAAATGACAATAAAGCTTAGACTTTTTAGACTTTGATTGCCCATTTGTTCAGTAGGCTATATATTGTTTGAAATCAGTGTTGCCCATGCATCCCTCCCCTCTGCTGGTTGTAGGTGTGTTCATGCCTGTTGGCCTGGTGCTCCAACCCTGGATGGGCTCTGCTGCGATGGCTGCTTCGTCTGTTTCAGTGGTTCTGTCTTCTCTACTGCTGAAAATGTGAGTTGCTATCTGTTAATAGTATCCTACTCAGCAAATATTACATGTTGCTTATTTGCTAATATTACTCGATATATAAATGAAATCCCCACAATTTCTACTTCTAAAGAACATCTACAAGCAAGAACTGTTGGTAAATATTGAATTATATGTGCATTATTACACATATTTTCCTCCTTTAGAGTGTAAATTCTTCCATTTTTTCTGGTGTATCCTATGACTTTTGTTTGCTATGGTCTCTCCTCTTAAAATGTTTCATCATATTTTGTCTCGAATTCAGAGGTGAATATAATAACCATCTGTTCTCTGCAGGTACAAGAAAACCTCAGTGGAGCTGTATGAGGTGCGAGCACTGGGCCAAACGAGGAGCCTTCGGTCGTCGCAGATCAGCACACATTTGGGTCTGGACAGCCAGCGGCGCAGCCCTGCTCCACCCACTCGGGAGCAGCTGAACCAAAGCAGCACCGTCCCACCAAGCCAGGGACCATCCATTAACTCTGTAAAGGACCTTCATGTGTTATAAAGGGAAAAGGGGGGAAGGACCGAGACATCACACAGTTTCTGCTCCTCATGTTTACGAACTGTGTGATATTTTTATGTATTTATGTAAATAGACAAGGCTAATTGTGCACAGAAACTCAAAAAGTGCTCTTATTTTGGTGTGGCACATTCACCTTTATCTCATAAAGCTGTTATTGGTGGCTCTGTGGACACCAAGCCAACATCAATCTAACTTTAGTAAGAAAAATGTTGAAAAATCAAGCTGCTAAAAATGAAGCTATTACTGAAGCACTGTGTCATTTTATGCATTTTATGCCTATTTTCACTGCAGGTGACAGGAGCCGCATAAATCAAGCTTGCAACATGAAATAATGTTGTTGTTGCTTATGTGTAACTGCTGTACAAATGCACCTCTATAATATACATAACTCAAAGTAAAGCTACACTGTGATAAGACTTTCAGTGTGACAGTCTCAGGTTATAAATAATGCACAAGTTCATAGAGAAAAACCAACAGTTCGAGAATGTGTGTTTATATTTGCACCTGTTTCATCCAACAGCTCTGATTCTGTACTTTGATTGGAAAACTGTCACTGAACCTAAGAGAAATAATATGTTATAGTATGTAAATATGTTTCCATGTTGCTGTGTTTTAGATTATTATTCTGAGACAAAGGTTGACGTGTAAAGTGATGCTGCAGTTCGGGGGCTAGAGGAAAGTGTTGGCATTGTGGGTTTCATATCCACGTTTCTAAAAGTGGCATATTTCTGATTACATGTATACAAGCTGACTCTGATATTGGCAGGTGGAGGGAATGGTAGATGGTGTGACACCAAGGGAAGACGGCTGCCAAGCTGCAGGCCACTGTACAAGGCCATTTCCCGCAGCGATTGTGTCACCAAACTAGATCTTTTCTAAATGCAACATTGGTATTTCTAAGTGAGACATTGGCAGCATTTGCAGCCATGATTTACCACCAAAAGTGGATATTTTTTAGTGAGATATTTGTGGCATTTCTAGTGGTGAATATGCCACCAAAAGAGAGTGTTTTTTAGCAAAACAACAACAGCATTTTTACTGCGACAACTGTGCCACCAAACCATGTATTTTCTTAGCGAGAAATTGGCAGTATTCTAGCAGCTATTGTTCCACCAAAACTGGTTGTTTTTTAGGGTGACATTTGTGTAATTTCCAGCTGTGATTTTGCCACCAAAGCTGTATGTTTTTTAGAGACACATTTGTGGCATTTTCAGCCATGATTTTACCCAGAAGTGGGTATTTTTAGTTAGACATTGCCAGCATATCCAGCTGTGACTATGCCACCATTAATGAATGTTTTTTTAGCAAAACATCAATTGCATTTGCAGTGGTGATTGTGCCACCCAACCAGGCACTTTCCTGTAGAGACAAATTTGGTCGTATTCCAGCAGCTATTGTGCCACCAAAGCTGGTTTTTCTTTTGGTATTTTTAACCCTATGGGCCCGAACGACGCATAGTGCGTCCAAATTCACACCTGTTCTTCTCTATTGATTTTCCGCAACCGTGCGCCATATCACGTGAAACAGCAGAATCACAGCTTTCCGACAAGACCAAGCACTTGTCGGTAGTCCAATGTTTTCACAGCGAAAAAAAATGATAAAGTTACACTAAAATCATGAATAACAGAGCTTTCATGCAGCTCTGCACACACATTACTCTTGGATGGATTACTCGCGAACGAAGGCTCGCACAGAAATGCCACGCATATCACATGAAAGCACAGGAGCAGAGCTTTCATGTGATACCACACACATCATTGTGCTGTCATCCCATCACGCTATCAATGCAGATCAATTGTCTACAAAACAAAAACCTGACGAATTTCTTTACAATCCATTATACAGATCTTGTTATCAGTCACTTCATATAGTGAGGAATATCGTATCTTACCACGTCTTAGGCTTGTGTGTGTTTCTCCCTGTCTATCCACATTTGTAGTCCGGCTTTCAAGATGCAAATATCTCCATATTGTCCAGTTGACACGCCATCAAACTTTGTATGACAAGACCAGCATACTTCACCTTTGCGCACCCAGACAACTGCAGCCTAATTATGCATGCCGACAGGGCCGTAGTCACTATATACATTGAGGGGGACACGTGCCCCCCCCACCAACAACAACAAACTTTGTTTACTGCAAACAAAGTAGCAAATTTTATCTTGGAGGACATCATTGCACTTGGTTGACTATTTTTCTATGATCTTAGATGTAAATATTGCATGTTTCTTTCAGGTAAAACACATTTTTGCCCACATTGTCCTGAAAAAAACAAGATATAGCATGTGTATGTAGCCTTTATAATGACTGTGATATGAGCTTAAAACTAAAGGCAGTAAAAAATACCCCAAAAACGCCTAGGGCCCATAGGGTTAAGCAAGTCATTGGCCGCATTACCAGCTGTAATTTTGTCACCAAAAGCATTTTTTTTTTTTTTTTTAGTGAGACATCAACTGTATTTTTTTGTGACTGTACCACCAAACTAGGTATTTTCTCAGTGAGACATTGGTGGTTTTCCAGCAGCTATTGTTTCACTAAAATTGGTTGTTCTTTAGCGAGACATCAGTAGCATCTCCAGGAATTACTGTGCCACCAAAATCAGTCATTTTTATGGAGATATTTGTGACTATTCCAGTCGTGATTTTAATAATTGTAATAATAATAATGATAATTATAATAACAGGTGGTTTGCATCAACAGACCTAAGACTGTGGGAGGGAGTATGCCGGTGGAGAAGCTCAGATGGAGAGCACATTGCCACTGGGTATTTTCAGCCAAAACATGATCTTTTCTAACCATAACCAAGTGGAGTTGTGCCTAAACCTAACCAAAAATTAACCACAGCATTTTTGAAATGTAAAGAATGGTTAAGTTGTCCTCTACGTAACAACATACAAATGTCACATATCTATGGTTGCGAGAAACGTGCCATGCCAACATTTATTCTGCGGACTGGGTTGACTGCTGTTATATAGAGACATGACAGAAAAGAAGAAGAAGTGGAGGGCAGACTTTTTGGACTTCTCTTTCAAATGTATTTTGAGCTGTGCCAAGCATAATTAATGGAGTGGATTAATCAAATGATTCATGGACTCTATAGTTAACCAGAAGGACCCATTTCACAACAGGCTTCAGGGTTATAAATATAACTATTGTCTTGCTCTCAGCCCATATAATAGACCTTTGTCACGGCAGACATTTTGACGTGAGAGCAGAGAAGGCACAGGCATAATTAATAACTGTAACAATGTGAATGGCCATCGTTAATGTTATTAATTACACCTGAGCTCTTCCTGCTAAGCCAGGCCAAAAGGTCTCATTCTTTCCCTGTAATATTGGCTGGAGACATCAGACACTGCTTCTCACACACATTCAGGTGAGTGTTACAGGATCATTTCACCCCTGATTTTCTTGCAGAGCTTCTGTTCTGTGTTACACTGCTGCTTATCAATGCACTCTGAGAAATCACAGAGACATATAAATTGCTATAATCTTTAATATTTAATGTACTGTTTTTTGTTATTTTGCTAAAGGCAACTGGACTTCCAGTGGACATTTTGAAAGCTTCAGTTCAGACTGACTGGTGGGAAATCCAGGGCGTTAAACACTCACACACTGAAAGTCGATAAGGTCTCGTGGATCGTCAGCCCACCTGGTTGTTATGTGAGAGTTAGAGTTCAGGTTTGAATCTGTGTCAAACTGCCTGAGAAGTGATATCAGACCAGTCACCAGAAGAAAATGTGGCCATTGTATGTTTCTGCAAACCATGGATAACTTGTATTTGTATGTTTCATATGAATCATATCAATTATTCTAAGGTAAAGTAGAATTTGAATTTGTCATCATGAGGTGGATGGAATGATGGATGGCCTGTCACCCAGGAACAAAAGGCCCGTCAAGCTGCAGACCAGTGTTCATGACTAACAAGATATTGTCCACTTGTCATGGGATCACCCAAGCTGCATATTAATACCAGGTATAAACAGAATGTGAAAAGTATTTCCCCTTGCAGAGGATCATCAATCAACCACTTTACTGGTTATTAACAAACCCACCATCCTTGGTTTAGAAAACCAGTGTCTTATCCATTAGGCCACTGTGGCTATAACTGTAATAACAGCAGATTAATGCAAAGTGATTGTGAAATGAGATGTTTATAATTTACATATGCGTGCCAAGTTTTGGTGTCCACAATCTTTTGGCGTCTCATTCTCATCACACATAAGATTTAAATCTGCACTGTTTCTCCAGCAGCTTTATAGGCACCAAATGTAGGTGTTTTGTAACTATCCCTCACTGTGTTTCTAAATAGAATAGTGGCATGAAAGGGTATGTTTATTACTGAGACATTGCTGCTTTTCCAGGTGGGAGAGTGCCCCCAAAACTATGTATTTTAAGCCAAAACATTATCTTTTCCCAACCATAACCAAGTGGCTTTTGTGCCTAAACCTAACCACATGTTAACCACAGCGTTGTTGAAACGTAAAGCTCCAACTTATCCGCTGCATAATATTGTGCAAATGTAACATATCTGTAGTTTGCAGAAACATATAACTTTTTCTCTGGCAACTGGGGCTGCTTTCGTGACACTATCCCCACTGGAAAAGTAGCTAAGGGTTGCTGAAAAAATAATCGCTTGTAGTTGCACCATCCCTGCTGGAAAAACAGTGACAGGTCGCTTAAAAATAACCATTTTTCATGACACTATCCCTGCTGGAAAAACAGCAACACTTGCTAGAAAACAACCACTTTTTGTGGCACTAGCCGTGATGGGTTGCTAAAAACTAAATGCCTTAAGTGCAGTGGCAGAGCCAGAAAATTTTCTGTGGGGTGGCCAGGATGGTTATGTGATCATTTTGGGGTGGTAATGTCTCGCTAGAAAATATAGGGGTATTTAGGGCACCTAAACCACACACCTCCACAATATTTGGAAAGCAGGTAATGGTGGAAAAGATCAAATAATATTCAGTGTATCTAACTTTTTTTTCTTATTCCTGCAAGTAAAGTATCAAAGATGCTTACACTATACAAATGTAGCACAATATACAGACAACTGTACTGCGTACTGTGCTGAGAGGACTTGGAGATGTTCAGCTCAGCTTGTAGTGATCACTATGAGCTCATTCTCTCGGTGTATCATCAGAAATACAAAGACATAATTTGAAAAACAGTTGTTTTTATTATAGCCTAATCAAGCTTTATATACACACATAAACATATGAATAATGGCCAGCAAAATGGGCCAACATAAGGATCTAACAAGGAACAAATTGAGATTTTTGCCTCCTGTAGCTGACTTAACAGTTTAAGGATGACTTGACCGATGCATAAAGAAGTTAGCCAATGCTTACTTTTTGCTACTTTTTCCTGTTAGTTGCTAGCGTCGAAACGCAAATCTTCCCACTGATATTATAGATTACCTGTTATTATCTGTTGTTCGGTCGCCTTTGGACAGCCCCGCTGGCACTTAGTGGTGACTGGCCTATGGGTGTGCTCTGGTCCACCGATACCGGATTACTACGTTATCCACCGTCTTTGTCTTCTCTTCTTTTTGTTTAACGGTGGTACCATCTTTGTCTGGTCGCGCCTTCGCACCAAATATCCAAAACACAGCATGTGCGCACATCTAAAGTGTCTGGTAGTGCCGTCGCAGTGCAGGAAAGGTTCCACACGCTGGAAACTAGCGACGGCTGTGATATGGTGGTTGGGGTCAGGCCAGGGTGGCCAGTAGGGTGGCTAGGATTCAGCGTGAGGTGGCCACGGCCACCCCCTGCCACCCCACACCTCCACCATTGCTTAAGTGGCGCTATCCCTGCTGGAAAGACAGTCATAGGTTGCTAAAAAATAATTGCTTTTAGTGGCACTATCTCTGCTGGAAAGACAGTCATAGGTTGCTAAAAAATAATTGCTTTTAGTGGCACTATCTCTGCTGGAAAAACAGCAACAAGTAAGAAAAGCAATGACGAGTTACTAAAAAATACCTAGGTTTGGCAATTAAAAAAACTGCTGGAGACACAGCAATTAACCAAATCACATTTAGTTGTGTTCTTTGTTGGTCCTGAAAAATGGTCTGCAGCTTATCAGGAGTCTCGCTAGGATGATATGTCACCTAAGACATTAAAGTTATGACTGGGCTCTGGTACTGTGCATTAAGTGGTCGATAAAGGCCAGGGTAATGTGATAATCACTCAAATGGGGGTAATGATGCTCACACCTCAAAGGCTTTCATTGTGTGCACTCCTTTGCACATACAAAAGGTGATGGAAGTGATTGTGTAGAATTAAAAAAGGGGTTGAGGGATAAGAAATCATTCCTACATTCACACCTCTGTCTCAGAAAGTCATATGGGGGGGTTTCAGATGTCTGAAAAGCACTTTGTTTTAAGTGTACTGACCCCTGCAGCACCTTCGTGTTCAGCCATGCACTTGTTCAGCAGTTGCTTTGTCTCTGCATTGTTCAGGTCTGTGCATTCCTCCTGTATCCACTGGACTGCATATATTACGCTTCTCAGCTTCTGTTTCAGTGTCTGTTGCTAGGTTTTAAAAAACATAGGGATGCAGAGTCACGTATTGAATGTCTGTTCTTTTCTTCTGTTGTTGTTGTGGTGTTCTTACTGGATCTTGTTACTTTTTTTTGGCAAAGTTTGACAAGTTTTAAAGCTTTCCTGTTTGTACTATAATGAACGATGGGGGTTTAAAGGGTAGATATTGCTTTTTGGGTGAAGATGGTACAGCAAATGCAGTGTTGTCTTTGATGTAGCACTTTTAAACTTTTAAAGTTTATCACTCTACTCTTCTACTACCTACTGTCTCAACTATTGCAATGAGTTGTTTTCCTGACTTTGCCTTCACTCATTTATGTTCTGTCAGATCTATGCGCTTGTATATGCTTTTATTTACTGTAACATCAGGAGTGAGTGTGGCAAGAGACGCAACATGCCTGATTGTTTTTATCTCCAGGGCAAGTTAGCTTCATGCTCTTTAAAAAAAAGACTATGCATACATTGTATTTAATGTCTTAAAAAAAGGTTGCTTAAAATAACAGTTAGGTTGATAATGTCTGTAATTTTACCTTTTTATACAGTCTATGAATTTTACAGCATTTTATATACATTTAAAAAACAAGCTATTTTCCATAACATTTGGTAACAAATTTTGAATGGAAAAAGGCAGAAACAATACTGTGTAAATAATATGGTTTTTTTGTTTGTTTTTTTTTGTTTATTTTGTACAGAAATGAAGAATGTAATTTGTCATCATTGGCCTGATACTTGAAATAAAAGTTGGGTTGTTAATTTACAAAACTACACATAAATATAAAACAAAAAAGATTCATCCTAAAATTCCAAAGGAATATTGCAAAATTTAGTTGCAGTTTTTGAAAGTAAATGTACACATTAAGATATATAACAGATATGATTTACCTTAAAATTACAATAAGAACATTAAACTATTAGTATGGTCAGAGACTTATATGATGTGCTTCGTATTTAGTTACAGATAATTGTAATTTTACACAAATCTGCCTGTGTTTTAAAGAAAATCTTAAAAAGTACTGTACAGATAATATAGTATTTTCTTTCCATACAAAAATCATTGTCTTTGTCATTTTTGGCATAATACTTAAATAACAGTTGGATCATACTATAATATAATATGATATGATATAATATAATATAATATAATATAATATAATATAATATAATATAATATAATATAATATAATAAGATTTACCTTAATTACAAAGAAAATGTTCAATAGTTAGTATGGATATAAATATTTATATAATAAGATACATATTTAATTACAGAAAATTACTGTATTTTTACATATATTTGTCTGTAATTTAAGCAAGCAGAAACAATACTGTGTAAATAATACACTATCATACTTAAAACAACAGTCAATTAATAAATAATGTCTGTGACTTTACAGATTTGAATGCATTTTTTTTTCAAATGCAGTTATTTTCCATAAAATTTGGTTACATATTTTAAAAGTAAAAGTACATATGAATATAAAACTAGTAAGATTTAACTTTAAAATTACAAAGAAAATATTAAATTAGTGGTATGGACATTAAGTTTTATATAATGAGCTACATATTTAATTACAGAAAGTGTTTGTAATTTTACATAAATTTGCCTGTAATTTAAGAAAGCAGAAAATCCAATATAAATAATGTAGTATTTTTTCTGTACAAAAAAACCCAACTTAAAATATCAAGTGGGTTGTTAATTTGCAGATAATGTGTATAAATGTACAGAGTTTGGTGTACAATTAAAAAACAACAGAAAACGAAATCGCAAAGAAATTGCAGGCATGATCTTTCTGGATTTGCCAAACAAATCTTTGTTTTATTCCGAAGGGAGAAATTCCACTGATGCATTTACATTTAATCTCATCTGCACAAATTATCGGTTGAATCACAATCGTTGGCATGTTGTGTGCATCTCTGCAAACACATTTCAACTCAAGCTTAATAAGGTGTCAAAATCCATTTAACAGCACTGTTACATATGGGTGCCCACAGCACCCTGGGGAGTCCTTTGCTTGCTCAGCTATGCATCTGTAATTGTGCCAAGTTTAAGGCTGATCCATTCATCCCGCCTGCAGCTGAGCGCATCTGAAGGGCTGGCAGAAATACCCCCAGACACAGTCCGATGGTCAGAGACATTTGAAAATTCCCTCTGACAGACAATAAGAAGGAGTTAGTTTCACTTGTTTATTTATTTAGTTTGGAGCATATTTTAGAGAAGGGAAAAGACATGCAATTGTCAAAAATCTGGTGGTCCGTGCTCTTGACTTTGTCGGCATGAGAATGCAAATCCTATGACAACCAGGCAAGTCAAAAAAGATCAAGTCTGGCTTCCATGTCAGATGTTAGGATGTCCAATCACAGCTCTGTAGAGAGGAGTGCATTTTCTTAGATTTGTATTTTACTTTCATTCTCATCATGTACTATCCACAGAAGGGCAGTTCTTTTCCCTGATTTATACAGTGGAAAAAGTTTTTTTATAAGCCATAGAGACCCCAGCAGTGGCACAGTAATGTCAGTTCATTTAAACATTTGCACACATGATACACTGCCAGGAGCTCGGAAACCCTTGAGTGAAGATTTTTCGGCTGTTCTGCAAAGACAAGCCTCTGACCCAGCAGCAGTAGAGGAGGAAGTGATTAAGTGTACATACAGAACCCCCAAGGGATTTCACACTTTTCCTCTGTAAAGGTACACTTAGCTGTGATATTGTTGTTGTTGTTTTCTTTTACAGATATAAACGAGCTCTTTGTTGTTTGCTCCCCAGTTCAAGGGCTGCAGCAGCATCTGATAAATGACCTCCCCAGCCACTGGTTAGAATGGGTTGCTGAGGGCACTGACTGGTTCAAGTCTCTGCAGCTGTATCTTATTTGTGCTGAATGTTAATCGAACCTTGCTGCACAAACCAAAACAGTAACCTTAAAGAGAAACAAATTCTGTGAAGCAAACAGAGTTAGTGTATTGGTTTGCAGTTTTACTAGAGAATGTGTGTTTCATATGAACAGCTGGTTATAAATCTGAGGTAATCCGTCATTTTAGAGTTTAATGCTTGGATGGGACCAGTGTTTCAAATTTAATAGCTTTACATAATAATGAATGAACTCAAATAATGACTCAATGAAACAATTTTAATTATGTCAGTGGTTCCAAACCTAGTGGACACTTCCCCAAATAAAATCAGAAGACGAGAGACATATTTCTGTTCCTCAGAATTCTGTAATTTTTTTAGATTTTTCTTCAGCTTTTTTCTTTTCTTTTCTTTTATAATATACTGTTTACTTTCAACTCTGAAGGCTTCAAACCTCTGAAACAATTCAAAACCACAATACTTAGTTGTTCAAGATTAATGTTTTTTAGATGGCCATAATGCATAACCAGTATTATATTAATACAAATATTTCAAAAAAGGTACTTTTGCAGAGTATGATATGATTTATAACCCACTGGCTTACAGATAACCACCTCAGATGGGACATGAACCCACAATCCCTTGCTTAGGAGGCCAGTGCCTTATCCATTAGGTCACTAGGGATATTTAATGACTCCCACTTCAGATAATAAATCCACTATTATTACAATGTAATAATGTCAAATGATCTGGGAATGAAATGTTGATAAATCACACATGGGTGTCAGGTTTGGGTGTCCACATACCTTTGGTCAAAATGTAACTCATATTTCAACTCAATCGCTAGAAAAATGTTGGAATTATATATTTCTGTGAACAGATATGTTACATCTGCATGTTATGTAGTGGATACACTGAAACTTTCAACACTGTGGTTAACGTGTGGTTAGGTTAATGCACAAAAACCACTTGGTTATGGTTAGGTTGTTTGTCCAGTCCAGGTCCAGCCCCGCCCATTGGCTCAGCAGTGAGCAGCCTCTCATTTTCTGTGGCACTATTTGTTGGAAAAGGAGTGACAGGTTGCTCGAAAATAACCTAAATTTTTGGCACTATCGCCACTGCAAAAGCAGTGACGGTTTACTAAAAAATAATTGCTTTTAGTGCCACATCCCCAACAGGAAAACAGCGACAAGTCGCTAAAAACAGCTGCTTTTTGTGACACTATCTCAACTGGAAAAGCAGTGATGGCTTGCTAAAAAATAATTGCTTTTAGGGGCACTATCCCTGCTGGAAAAACAGTGACAGGTTGCTAAAAATAACTGCTTTACGTAGCACTATCCCTGCTGGAAAAACAGCGACAGGTCACTAAAAAATACCCAGGTTTGGCAGTTAAAAAGCTGTTGGAGACAGCAATGACTTGCAAACTCACATTCAGTTTTGTTGTTAGTTGGTCTCAAAGTGGTCTGCAGCTTGGCAGGAGTCTCGCTAAGATGACATGTCCCCCAAGATATTAAAGTTATGACCTTTGCAGAGAATAACTTGCAAAGAATGACTATGGTCAACTCACCATTCCTCTCAGCTGGTTATCAACCCAGATGGGACTCCAACCCACATCCCTGGCTTAGGAGGCTAGTGCCTTTTCCATTAGGCCACTGAGACCACACTATACTTTCAAATTCAGATTGATAAAAAACCATCCCTGTCGCCAGGAGAAAATGGTGGCATTGTATGTTTCTGTAACTAACGAATATGTTACGTTTTCGTGTTTCATATGTATCATTTATTAAGTGACATAGCAGGATATTAGCTGACTTTGTGTTGGGAGGTGGAGAGGATTGTAAATAGAGTGGCACCAAGGCAAGATGGCTGCCAAGTTGCAGACCACTGTTGGAGAGCAATTAGTGAGTGATTGCTGTGTTTCCAGTGGCTTTTAAGCACCAAATGTGTTTTTTGTTTTTAGGAACCTGTGGCTTTGCTGATTCCTGCTGAGATAGTGGCACGACAAATGGTTGGTTTATAGAGACATCACTGCTTTTCCAGCAGATGCCCCAAAACCACATATAATAGTAAGAGTAATGCCAAATGGTCTGGGAGTAAGATGTTTGTAAATCACATATGGTTGTCCACATACTTTTGGCCACAGTGTATCTCTTTTTTTTCTCCCTCTTGTCACATTTTAAAACTGCATCTCAGAGGATGCAGTTTGAATAAAGATACACAACACTACAGAGTTCATTCTTTTTTTTTATCAGACCCACAAACACACTTCAAACACTTTCATATCTTTGAGAATCCATCTTGAACTGAGCAGCCCTCTCTCAGCATGTTTATCCACCAACTCCTGTGCAGCACAATGTTAGTGAACACTTCTCTCCTCCTCCCTAAACCCAAACACTGCATCTTCCTTCAACACAGCATCCCAAATTGAAAGACCCTCTCACCAGGAATCCCTCACCCTTTTCAGCTGCAATGTGTTGTGACTGCTTTTCTTTGTTTGTGTCTCTTTTTGCTCCCTAACTGCCAGATTCATGTGGTAAAAACACTGAAATGTGCTGCGAGAATGCATCCTGACTGGAAAGATATATGGATAGGAGAAAAAATGTGATGACAGACAACATTCTGGTCTCTGAGGATGCATCCTAAGTCTCATTAGCATGCAGTTTAGGAGAAAAGATGGTCACCATCAGGCATAATGTGCTTCGAGGATATCAGAACAACAGGAGTTTGTATTTATTGCGTGGTTTTGTTTCTCCACCCGTGTGTCATCATGCGTCATCATGTGTTGGGCCCATTGTTGTCCCTCTTCACAATTCAAGCTAAAATGAATGTCTGTATGTGTGTGTGTGTGTGTGTGTGTGTGTGTGTGTGTGTGCAATGAGACTGTAAAATGTTTGAGAGGAAAAAAGTTGTGAGGGACAGACATCAAGCTCCCAACGTGTTCAATATTGATATTCAGCTCAAAAAAAAAAGAAGTTATTTAACAATGTCATCATATGTGTCATGTTCAAACTACAAGCAACAATGCAACACTGTGACCAGCTACATTATTTGAAGTGTTGCTCAGACGCTTGTTGTTGCATCATCACAGGCATGTGTGTGCCTGCTACTTGCCACAAAGCACATCAATTAAACGTAATCTAAAGTTTGTGTTTGTTGAAGACATGTATTCTTTTGATCAATGTTGGTCCCATTTCACATTTCAACGCCCAGCTGCATCCCCGTGTATCCCGCAATGCACATAAAGCTAGCATAGCATCAGCTAACTGAGCTAAATAACACAGCACCACAGCCAGAGACAAACCACCTTTGCCATATTTTACAACAAAAGAGAAACTAATATGTTCATGTGTATTAATATAAATGAATATAATATGATCATTTTAGTTCAGATCTTTTAAAAATGAGGGAGTAGGTGTCATTTCTGGCCAACAGTAAACAGACCTCCCTCAAAGAACACCTTTGTATCTACCATGGGGAGAAGAGAAGAGAACAAATGCTGAGCTTTGTGACTTAAATGTATGATACACAAAAGGCACAAACCAGGACCATCCTCCTGTATGTGTAGGTGGTGAGGTGCTTTTTTTATATACTGTACATACTGAAAAAATAAATGAAAGATCAGCTCAAGTACATTAATATACATGGAAACATTTACCTTATTCCCCCTGCAGCAAGAGGAGAAAATTAAATCCTTCCTTGGAGAGGAAACAGATTCTACCTGTGCTGTCAGCACGCTGTCGTCTCAGAGTTATAAAACTCTTCTTATTCTATATATTCGGCTATTTTAGTGTCAACTTTCAACAGCTTTAAATAGTGTTTTGAAAGTAATACAAATAAGTTTTAGAGATTGTGAAAGAGACAGACAGGTCACGCTGTAAGGGCGCCTCAGTATAAATATCTTTATCATTGTCCATCCCTTCTGCAGATGTTTGAAACCTGAACAGTGATCCGTGAAGGTGCTGCGTCACGCATCAGCTCTGACCGATAAAGGTGAGGCGTGTGTGTGTGTACGTGTGTGAATGAGGATTGTAGGAAGTCAGTGTGACAGAGACACATTTGTGTTTTTATAAACTGAGAGCTGGGAGCAAACAAATAGAGATGAAAAAAGATTTTCTTTCTGCTTTCACTTATAATTTTTAGTTTGAACACGACTCTGTCAGTGTTGCAATTAAATGAAATAACTGTCTACCTCATGTTTATTGTCCCAAATAAAAAATAATGTTTTAGACATCTGTCCAGTCGCTTCTGAACAGATGTTCAGGGTGTAAAAATAATGCATTTTAATCAGCTGACTGATTATATGCTACACTATGTGCTCCTAAATGAAGTTTAAATGATGTGGCAGCTGCTTTGGATGTTATCACACAGTCATTCAAACATGAAAGACAGTTATTTGCAATTTCACATCTCACTCTCGGCGTAGCAGGTGTTCTTTGTGAGGTATTAGGCAGAAAGCATGATTACAGCACAACTCTTTCAAAGATATGATCGCAATGCTAGTTTTGCATTTTGTAAAAAAACAAAACAAAACAAAACAAACAGATTGAAGTTGCATTGTCATGGTTACTTGTGCAAAGACAATACTGCTTCTGCTCCACATTTGCCAGCTACAGAAGGATTTGCACATTTTATGATTTTTATAAAACAATTTGTACCAATTCAAATAAACACAAGAAGTTTGTGCTCTAGAAAAGGATCAGCAGTCAGTGAATAACCTCCTAAGCCCTTCATGATAAGCTATTATGGCAAGGCTTAACTATACAGACCAGTGAGCAGTGATCAATCAATCAAACTTTATTTGTATAGCACTTTTCATACATTAAAAATGCAGCACAAAGTGCTTCACAGAATAAAACAAACAAAAATAATACATACATATTGAAAACCCGCCCCTCCCACCCCCACATATAAACACACACACACACACACACACACACACACACACACACACACACACACAGAGTCAATATAGTCAATAACATGGCTGGGCACTGAGGAACCAGGTGAGGAAAGAACCACCTATGGGGAGCCATCCACACTGAGAGGCGCTACAGCCCACGACCACAGGGAGCGCCGCCACAGAGACCACCCCGACCCCAGACAGACCGGGGTAGAATCCACACATGGTGTGGAGATTAGGAAAAATTAAAGAGTTAAAGATTAAAATAATATTAATAATAATAATAAATAAATAAATTAAGATTTAGAAACTAAAATGCATAAAGATTTAAAAATAAATCATTTAAAAGCATTAGAAAGTAAAAGAACATATAATAGAAGAATTAAAAGAGTAAAAGAAATCAGTTAAAAGCTAAATTAAAAAGGTGAGTCTTGAGCCTCCTTTTAAAACATCAACAGTCTCTGCAGTCCTAAATCCTAAAACCTGATTGATATTTCTCTAAAATACTGTTTCTTTAAAAAATCATTTACTTGGTTAAAAACCAGTTTTTCTAAAATCTTACTTAAAAACGGTAGCTGGATACAGGTCGGTAATTATTAAAAATGTTGGGATCTAAATTACTCTTCTTCAGAAGGGGCTTCACCACCGCCGTTTTGAAGGCAGCGGGGAAGACACCTGTCTGAAGAGAGTAATTCACTATATCTGTTCCTCAAAGAATCCATAAAATGTCTTTAAAAGTGATGTGGGAATCGGATCTAAAAGGCAAGTTGTGGGCTTTACTTGGGAGAAAACTTGACCAAGTGTCCTTGCATCAACCAGGACAAAACTCTCCAGTGTTTCCGCAGGTAAAAGCAATGGTCCAGGTGTGTTAAAAATTACATTCTGTTGAGATAAAAGATTGGATCTGATATCATCGATTTTACTTCTGAAGTGGTCTGCAAAGTCCTCGCAGAGGGCATCTGTTGATATGTTGGATGGTTTATTAAAATTGGTGCTGGTTAAAAGATCGAAGGTGGAGAAAAAAAATTTGGGGTTGTTTTTATGATCGGAAATGAGTTTTGAAAAGTGGGATATTCTTGCCTGTTTGACTGTTTTATTGTAGGATTTGAGTTGTTTGCATAATATTTCAAAATGAACTGTCAATTTGGTTTTTCTCCACCTCCTCTCTGCACTCCTGCATTTTCTTTTCAGTCTTTTGATGTCATCATTTCTTCACGGGGGAGTAGATTTTGTTTTTATGATTTTGGTTAAAAGTGGAGCCACTGAGTCAAGTGTTGACTTTAATTTACTGTTAAAATTGTCCACAATAAAATCACAGGGTGCAGGTAAAATTTCAGCAGGAGTGCTCTGTAAAATCTCGATAAAATTTGCAGCCACTTCAGAAGTTAGGTAGCGTTTCCTCACCGTTCTCACCGGGGCCTCCTGATGGCTAAAACTGGTGATGTTAAAATACACACAGTAGTGGTCAGACACAGCCAGGTCAACAACAGAGGACACACCAGTGGACAGGCCATAGGTTATGACCAGGTCCAAGGCGTGTCCTCTGTTGTGAGTTGGCTGTGTGACGTGCTGTTTAAAATCCATGCAGGTTAAAAGGTTTAAAAATTCTCTGGACAATGGATCCGAGGTATTATCAACATGTAAATTAAAATCACCAGTTATTAAAATTCTGTTATAGGTGGTGTGTATGATTGTTAATAGTTCTGAAAAATCAGTGATAAAAGAGGTGGAATGGTGGGGTGGTCTGTAAACTGTGATACAAAGAATAGGAGGGCTGCCAAAAACAAAGGCATGATACTCAAATGATGAGTAGCCGCCTCCTTTTTTACCCCCCCCCCCCCCCCCCCCCCCCCCCCAGTAGAAAATAAAACATTAAAATTTGGTGGGCAGGCCTCGGTGGGAACAACAGGTACGTCAGTGCCAAGCCATGTCTCTGTTAAAAGAATACTGTCCAACTTGTTATCTAAAATCAGGTCATTTATGATAAAAGTTGTATTTAAAAGAGAGCGCACGTTCAGCACGGCCAGGTTAATGTCTGTGCCGAACATGCGCTCATCATCACAATGGTGAGTGTGGAGCAGGTGTGAGGGGAACCAAGTTTTTGGGGTTGCTATTGGTCCATGGTGAAGTTGTTCTGTTACATCTGTTTGAAATTCTGACTGGGATGGACATGGATGTGGGAGTGGGTTGGGGATGAACCAAAGAGGAAAGCGGGGGGGGGGGGGGGGGGGGGGGAATGTTAGCTGCTAACATGCGGCTGCCCAGCCTGCTCGGGTGAAGCCCGTCAGCCCTGAAAAAAGAGGACCGGTTCCAAAATAAGTTAAAATTGTTGATAAAAGTGAAACCATAGGTGTTACAGGCAGCCTGGACCCATGAATTGAGGGAGAGTAGCCGACTGAAGCGTTCTGCCCCGCGGGACAGTGTTGGCAGGGGACCGCTGATAAAGACAGACTTACCACAAGTTTTTTAAAAAGTTAAATGAGCAACAAAATCCATTTTTGTCTGCTCTGATTGCCGGCGGGCCGTGTCGTTTGAGCCCAAATGGAAAATCAGCTGATTTATGGAGGAAGGGAGTGAATGAAACAGTTCTGGAAGTTTGTCAACGATGACCGAACTGTGGCTCCAGGAAAGCAGTGAGTTGTGGCGTTGAAAAAACGAATATTCCTGATGATGCTGTCTCCAAACAACACGGTGGAAGGAGGGAAAAGAGACGAAGAGGAACACGATGGGGATTGGGTGACTCACATGAGGCAGGTGGACGGTCCATGCTGCGTGACCGGGGGGGCAGGAGCGGCGGTGACTCGGCGGTCCCGGCCCCGGCCCCGGCCTCGGCAGGAGCAGCGCCATCCCGGCTGTGGGAGAGGAGTCCCCCGGAGCGTCTCCATACAGCCTCCGACGCGCCGCGGAAGCCGATGTCCGGGATGGGAGTCGATGGTCGGGTCCTGCAGCCGCGGCACTCCGGTCCACAGGTGCCAGCGAGTAAGACGCGGATCCATCCGTGAAGGGCGCTGCAGGTGTACCACCGGCTGGCGGAGAGGGAGCCACAGCACCGTTAGACGCTGAGGCCGACTCCTCCAAGCGGGGAGCGGCTAGAACAGCACCGGTCGGCGGGGAAGGAGCCGCAGCGGCAGCGTCTGCAGTGCCAGCGTCTGGATCTCCGTCCGATGCCAGGGCGCTGTAGCGGTTTGACAGGCTGAGGCACGGAGGTGAGGCAGCACAGCCGGGGCCTCTTTTACCCCTGCCGACCACCTCCACCCAAGACCACCGGCGACTCGGTGTTGAGCTGGAGGACGGTGGAGGCCAAGCGCTGGGATCCCAGTGCACCGTGTCCTGGAGGGCCGCCGTGAGTGAGACGATCTGGAGTGACTGTTCATGAGCCACCTCCTGAAGGGCGGTCAGCATGGAGGATTTGATGTTTAGTTCACCAGAGAGCCGGCGAATGTCCTCTTTCAGGTCAGAAATCTTTTTGTCTGCTTTTACAAGCTGGGGGTCCACATCGGTGTGCATAGATGTAGCCATATATAGGCTATGCTGGCGGAAGTTTTCCCACCTGTCAAGCAGGCCGTGTCTGGCTGTTAAAACCCCTAATGCTTGGACATCCAGTGATTAAAATAACGTCCGATTAAATGAGATAAATAAAACAAAAATAAAAACAACTGATGTCCAAGCAGATAGCTTTAAAGTCACTCCAAAGCTAAAATAAATCAGTTTAAAATCGCAGGCTAGGGAGAGCAACTAACATGTCTTTGGGGTCATCGGGTGGGAACCTCCTTTCACCAGTGTTTCGTCTAGTTGGTCCCACGACACCTCCAGGAGGCTAGACAGTGATCTCTGGCGTCCCAGAGACACTCCCCTAATGCCAGGTCTCACTGCTCCCCGCACCAACCCAACAACCTCCTTTACCTTACTTACACATGGCTTTCTCAGCCCAAACAGCACTGCCACCTTCAACCAAACCCAGGCTCCGTACATACGAGCTCCAGGTAGAAGCAGTGCTGATACTACCTTTCCTAGCACATTCACCATACTCTAATTCACACGCTACATAGCATAACTACAATATAAGCTAAAGTTAAAGAAGATAAATAAACTTACAGGATCAGCAAACACACTCACCTTGCAGCATGGTCTCAAACAAAAGGGATTCAAATAGGCCACTCCCACACTTAAATAACCTTCCTCTTCCTGGATTTCCTCCTGAGAGGAAGTGGATCTCTCCACCTGATCTCAAGGAGTTATGTACCCTGCTAGTTCCCCCTGCTGGCCCCCAACTGACATTATTTCTTTGCTTCCAGATCCACTGGCTACATTTAACTGCTTCATCTGACATTTCCTTCACTGTCTTCCTTAAACGCTGTCCCAGCACTCCGAGTTCCCCCAGGAGCGAGACAGCTGATCTTGCTATGAATCCCCTACACCCCACTTCCACTGGACAAATCCTAGTTTTCCATCCTCGCTGCTCAGCTTCTGCTCCTAAGTCTGCATATCTAAGCTTTTTTCTTTCATAGGCTTCTTCCACTGAGTCTTCCCAAGGAACTGTCAGCTCAATGAAATAAACTATCCGTTGACTCACTGACCACAACACTATGTCAGGCCTCTGCCTGGTACAAACTATTTCCTGGGGAACAACAAGCTTTCCCCCTAAATCTACTTGCATTTCCCAATCACAAGCACCTTCTAGGTGGCCACACCCATGCCTCCTCACTAACTTATCCCTTCTGTATTTCTCTCCCTCCCTCAGAATTGATCAGTGACAGAACTAAAAAAATGATCAATTTTGGATGATTGGTCAGGTGTGAACAACCTCCATGTCAAGGAGGTTAAAAAGAGAAGTCATGGCGTCATATTGCATCAGATCATTGGGGGACAACACGTTTATTTAAAGTCTTGTCTTCGCTTGCTGAACAGCTCAATAGCTCAGTAGCACACTATCATAAAACATGGGGATGATTGATTAATTTACTGTACAAGTTTAATTAAAAGCCTAGTCCCAGTTAAAGCTACTCTTACCTTTCTTACATTTCACACAGCACTTAGAAAAAATTTGAACATCCACAACTCCCGCCTCCCTCCAAAGTCCCATCCCCCTCCTCCTGCAACTCCACCTCCCTCCAAAGGCCTACTCCCCTCCTCCATTACGCCCTCATTATGTCTATGGCAAGGTAACGTTAGATACACAGAAGAGGAGAGTGAGTGTAACATGCCAAGAGAAGAGTCGAAGAGAAGAGGAGTCATATATAATGTTATAGCCTATGTTACATTAGAGGCAAACTAAAAATACCTGTCCAGCAGAAACTCTACGACCGTCTTGTCCCTTTTTAACTCATGTGGCAGATTGAGCTCCCCCCCCTCTCCTTTCTTCCATTTCACTCAACGGGCAGCAGACTGCATTCAATCAGCCATCAGCGCTGATTGCAGGGCAGTGCCACCCACCTTTATATCTAGGCAAGGCAATACTGCTCTGGTTCCTCTTCCTAACCTCCAGAGTCTGGCGTCTGTGCAGTCTGGTGTGGCTGGTGTGCCTCCCGAGGCTTTTTGGTGTGTTAGTCCTGCTGTAAGCATAAGGTAGGCTCTCATAATATTCCTGGTGCCGCACATTTACTGCGTGCGTAATTGGTATTATACCTGCCAGTTTCCTCGCTCTGCAGTGTGGCTGTCTCTCCCTCCCTTGGCGTCTTGAGTGCAGACCGGAGTTATGGTCTCCTGCTTCGAGTTTGTTACGCCACTCGGTGTTGAGGTAGGCTGGTTCGAATTAGTTTTAAGTTGTGACCTGTCTCTGCCTGGTCTTCACCTGAATAAACTGTCTTTTTCCATGGTTTCTGGTCAGCAGTTGGTAGAGTGCGCAACGGCCGTGCGTCCTCCCCTCCTCTCCGCTTCACTGTTGGAAACCGCCCTCTGCCGGTGTTATGTATATTTGAGTTCATACTACTGTTGATTTCAGCATAATTTCAAATGGGTAATGTTTGTTTTTTTATGGTATTTACATTGCAGGCCCTTAAAGGCCAGGCTGTGTGCCATGGTGTAGTGCCTCCTGTTTTTTTTTTACAAGCCATCAGTCTCCACCTCCTGGCGCTTGCTGCTGTTCTGTCTTTATTGTGGTAAATCTCCATAAAGGATCCCTGTTATTTATATCATAAATCAATGACACTGCAATGGAGCTGATAAGAACACTGAAAAATACAACATTAAAAACAACATTAGGAGGCATAGTACAGTATAAGGGAGTATTTCTTGCTATTGTGGCTTCACAGCAAACCGGAAAAAAAAAATGACATGGCAGCTCTGACAATCATTAGTGTACTTTTGTATTTGTAAATGATTTCAGTTTTGCTTGTTCAGTAATATTATCAGCCAGGGAGGAATATAATTTATGGTCAGTTTTTGGAGCAAATTGATTTCAATGAGTGCACTCCCTCTCCGCCTTGATTTTGAAGATCATTCATGAGTGGTAAAAAACTAGGAGCATAGAGACAACACAGAGAGGATTTTGTTTTGAGACCCACCGTAGACCCATATTTGTCTTTTTTTAGAGGGGGCAGGGGATCTTTCAGAGGAGATAGCCAGTCAACAGTATATGCCACATGGAAGTGGTACTGTATACATCACCTGAAAGCTGGGAATCTGAAGAAATATTTTACATAGTGCAGCTTGTTACTATGTCACGTTTTTCTAATCATAAATATCTAACAAACTTTGTGCTATTCAAACTGAAAGTGTAGAATATATAGGGACTTACAACATTATGATGGAAGTATATGTTGGCCATTTCCAGTGCTCAGTTGTCTCTCTATGTTGCTGCAGCAATTTTGGAGCTAGTACCATTTGTTACACAAATTTCATGCAAAATTTACACATTTTTGACCACTGTAGAATGAATAAAAATCATCAGAAATTCCTCCAAAATGCCACATTAAGACACCAAGACCATGAGGAACACCATCGAAAAATCTGTGCTGTGATTTGGTATCAAAAACTTGGAAGAGTCATATCATTCAGTGATTGGATGGCGAGCACTGGAGCACTGACTTATTGTCAGTACATCAGTGAAAGCCATCCATCTGATGAATGCCTGAGCTCTTTAGTTTGATATTGTAAAGTTTCATGAGGCTTTGATTATCTAAGAGGTCACAATAGGTCATTTTATGCAGTGATGTCAAGTTCCAAATAATAGCCTCGCAATGAAATGGCTAGTATTGCTAGAAAGCAAGCAGAGAACTAAGGTGTACTAGGAGATGAAGCAATTGATTAGGCAAGCTGGGACTTAACTTAAAAACATCTATCTTACTGCAGGTAGTAAGAGAAATACTCAAACACTAGAGATAAGAGAGAGTGTAGGCTACCTTTAGCAGATCTGTTCTGCTCTCTTGGATTTGGGAAAGTTGATTTAGGGTTTATGTTAGAATGAAAAAAGTCTGATCTCTACATTTTTCCTTACCACACTAATAATACCAGGACTAGGACTTGGGCAAGTGTTGAAGAAGGCAGCTATACAGCTTGCGTAATGCTAATGAAGTGCCACTCTTTTCTCCGAACTTAAACTTAGAGAGACACACTGACCTCAACGGTACCCTGCTAATTAATAATATTCCACTCATTAAGATGTATACCACAGCCCTTGGGACTTGTAAGACAAAGTAATGTGGACTGTAATTAATTAATGTTTTGACCGTTTGACAGGAGAGCTTTAGGGACTATAAGGTCAGCATTAGATATTAAACAAAGTAGCTGTAGTTGGTAACTTTTATAAAAACATAACTTTTTGTCACACAGCATGAAATGAGACAGATAATCTGTGAAAAAAAATCATATTCCTTTTGTTATGACCCAGGTTATTAATTTTTGAGTATTTTCCTTGTGTTGATCTGTGTGATCTTTAAGGTGTTCTCTCTCCCCCTGTCAGTGAGCGCGTTTACATGTACACTAATAAACCGATCATTATGATTTCTGGAGTTACCTGATTATTCAAGTGGTCATGTAAACAGCATAATCCAATAGGCTTTATCAGATAAAAGCCATTATCTGATTATGAGAAATCAGATAAACACATCTAGTTTTTTCCCCAATAGTCAGATTATTCGGTGCATGTATACCCTTTAATCTGGTTTCTTTCGGGTTTTGCTATTTTATACTCCCATTCCACTACATTTTAGAGGGAAATATTGTACTTTCTACTCCACTACGTTAATCTGACAGCTTTTGTTTCCTTTCAGATAAAGATTTTACATAAAATAATATACTTTTATATTCTCAGTGTTTAAATTGTCACTTTTATTTTATCTTACTTATATGTTATGCGCTTTGTGTGACAAGTTTATATACAATACACTTGTATATTGCACTTTGCAGTACTTTTACTATGAATCTACCCAAAGTATGTAAAATTGGCTCCACATTGATAAACTACACATTAGAATGCTCTCACATGTATTTGTTAATGATAAAAACAAACAGTACTGTAAGAATATAAGCTGTCAACATGATGAGTGCTTTATTTTGCAAATATATGACTTGCGTACTTTTCGAGGTTTTTCAAGGATATGAGTACCTACTGTAACAGGAAGTTTGAGTTTTATGTCATGTACTTGGGGAGAAATCCAACTGAAGGACTGAATCATGTAAACCAGGTTTTTCTGATTATCAGATTATTGAAGTGCGTGTAAATGCGTCAAATCGGATTATTACCATTACCTGATTATTCCCAGTTATCTGATTATTGTGCGCATGTAACCGTGCTCACTGTATGCATGTGTTGGAGCATGATTGGTTACTGAAAGGCAGGTGGTGAGTGGTGATTGGGCTGGCACAAGAAGATTGCTGACACCGGATTGGCCCACTTGAAGTCAAAGGGTTTTTAAACCTTCAGCAGACTGCAGCTCTCCCCTCCTTTCACCTTTCCACTACTGACAAAGCTAGTGCTTTTGCTTGTGAGTACCTGCAGGCAAAAACTTTGGTAACACTTTACAATAAGGTACACAAAATTAGAGTAGTTACTGAGGAACTAATGAGGAACTAATGAGTAGTTACTGAGGAACTACGGTACACAAAATTAGAGTAGTTACTGAGGAACTAATGAGGAACTATTGAGGAACGAATGAGGAACTAATGAAGAACTAACTATTAGTTAATGGTCAGTTCTAGGGATAGACCGATATGGATTTTTTAGGGTCGATGCCGATACCGATTTTTTTTCCATCACCCTTAGCCGATGACCGATTATGGACTGCCGATTTTCTTGAGCCGATATTTGGGGCCGATACTGCTTTTGCTCCCTCAATTTACATTAAAAAAAATGACACAATGATAACAAATATTACAGGTCTCAAGTTTAAAATAAGAAACATTTATTGAACAGTAAAAAATACTAAAACAAGATGGAAAGTTGAGGTAGAACAGGTAGAATATTATTATTATTATTATACATTCAAATAAAAAAGAGTTCAGTGCTCTTAAATCTTCCAGTAATGTCTTTATAAAATAAACAAATATTTAAGCTGAAGCATAAATAAAACAACAACTACTGTACACAGTAGGATTCAACAGCTTTGTTCAACTTAACCACGTACTTTCAAGTAAAAAAAAGTGCCAGGGAAAAATAAATCCGCGAACCCATGCGCGTATCGGCCAATGCCGATACAAGTAAAAAACTCAAATATCGGCCCGATATATTGGCCGGCCGATGTATCGGTCTATCCTTAGTCAGTTCCTCAGTAACTCATGATCAAATTTCAGAGGAGTAGTTACTGAGGAACTAATGAGGAACTACTGAGTAGTTACTGAGGAACTACGGTACATAAAATTAGAGTAGTTACTGAGGAACTACGGTACACAAAATTAGAGGAGTTACTGAGGAATTAATGAGGAACGAATGAGGAACGAATGAGGAACTAATGAGGAACGAATGAGAAACTAATGAGGAACGAATGAGGAACTAATGATGAACTAACTATTAGTTAATGGTCAGTTCTTCAGTAACTCACGATCAAATTTCAGAGGAGTAGTTGCTGAGGAACTAATGATGAACTAACTATTAGTTAATGGTCAGTTCTTCATTAACTCATGATCAAATTTCATAGAGGGGTTAATCACGACTTAATAATTAGTGAACTAGTTACTTCATCAGTGCAGAATCATTACTCAATAACCCGTCCATTAGTTAACCTTTTTATGTCCTAAAGTAAAGTGACACATAATGAGTAGTCTTTCATTACATTATCATCATCTTTACAATTAGTTCCTTAACAAAAATAATCAGACAGCAGGATTCTTGAGAAGAGTTTTATTCATTATTTTCAGACCACATACACATTAATATGACCATCCATGTTATTCTGTACGATGATGCCTTAGAAATAAATATGATAGTGTGTCACATTTTAGGTAGGCTAAGCTTAAAGAATTTATCATGGGGGCTGCGTGTAAAGTACTGTATACTGATCAAACTGTTGTTCACAGTACAGTTGTTTGAGGTGCACAAAATTTAAAGTAGTTACTATGAAACAAATTTGGAACGAATGAGGAACTAGTGAGGAACTAACTATTAGTTAATGGTCAGTTCTTCAATAACTCCTGATCAAATTTCAGTAGTTACTGAGGAACTAATGAGGAACTAATTATTACTTAATCATTACCTACCCTTTTTGTGTACCCTAAAGTAAAGTGAGGCATCAAAATGAGTAGGTAATGATTCAGTACTCATTACCTACTCCTTTTGATGTCTCACTTTACTTTAGGGTACTGATGGACTAAGAGTCTCATCCTACTCTCTAATGTGCTATGTGTGAGCTCAGTCCTGCGTGTTCTTTAATGAAGCAATAGGAGAAGATATTCGGTCTCAGTTAATGTAGTTTATTAAGCAGTAAAGGAATAAAATTACAGAGCTCTGGGTCTCAACTTCACGTCCCTGACGAACAACAAAGGTGTGTCAGTTCACGAAGTCTGACCTCTTGTCCTTTCCCTGACCCAGTATATTTGAGCGTAACAGAGTGTCATTGTGCACGCAAGGCGTTGTCCTCTTCTCATTGGCAGTTCCACTTCCTCCTTCACCACACCACGCCCCTGCCTCCTGTTAATCTAACTCCTTCCCGCTGGCGGTGGGGGCGTGGTTCCTGTTTTGAAAGACAAGAGAACAACACAACTCCCTACACGTGCTGTACCTTACTATCTGTATATCACTTTCTATTCTTTTTACCATATATGAAACTAATTATCTAAGCATTGCGGTATGTGCTCCTCAGACTTCATGTCTCTTCCTCTCCTGTACTTCTCCACTTCTGCAAAGCAAACACATTCAGATCAGCTGAAATCATCTCAGTATTCTCATTGTTCACACATCTAAAACTTATATAGTGAAACACAACTTATAGTAAAACACATAACATCATTCTATTCCCAACAGTCCCCCTTTTGGCCTCATAGGACTGAGGCCACTTTTTTTCAGTCTCAATGTATCCAGGTCCCCCTTTTTAGGTCTTTTGATTACTGCACTTTTTGTTTCTTTTGAAACAAAAAGTTATAACTCCCCCTTTTGGTCTCATACACATGAGACCACTCACACCTTGTCTTCTCCTGAGTCTGAGTCCGAATCTGAATCAGTAGGCGGCTCTCCTAACAGGGTGGCCGTCTCCATTTGAGTCATCTGATATGGTGGGGGCTGTGGATGTTTTCTCTCCACAGCTGTCACTATGATTCTTTCACAGAGTGACCGGATACATGGGATACAACAACAACCACATAATGCTAACACCGTGAGCATTCCCACCAGAGACAAGAATACCGATACCACTAAATCTTTCCACTTACCGAACCACTTCTCGAAGATACCACCCAGGGGTTTATCAATGCCTGAGTGTTCATGCATTTCCTCAGAGAGCGTGCGCAGCCCTTCTAGCGCCTTAGTTACTGACCCGTCCGGAGCTGTGTTGTTTGGGATGAAGGTGCAGCAGAGGCCCTGGAACATAGAGCAGACACCCCCTTTCTCCGCCAAAAGCATGTCTAACGCAATTCGGTTCTGTACTGTCATCAGGGAGGTGGCTGCCAGTTGTTCAGAGAGTCCCCCAACTGCGTCCCTAGTGCTGTTGGCCAGTCTAAGAACATTGTAATGCACATAATTAATTCTGTCCACATTTTTGTTAGGGGTGATGGGAAACAGTGCAGCTAGTATGGGTATGTTTTCAAAACCAGCGGCCACTTGGTTAGCCAATTTGTACTGGTCTGGGACCCCACGAGGAACACCTATGGCGTCCATGTACATGGTTGTTCCCTGGCTCATATCAAATGCATTTCTTTTCTGTCTACCTGCGTTGGTCTGGGTATCCCTCATCCCTAACAGGACCAGGGGTACAGCTAGTCGGACCAGTGCACATGTACCATCCAGGAGGATGGCAGGGACAAGTGGAGGGTCTTATCTCCACAGTACCAGAACAGGTCCCCTCTAGCCTGAATCATGCTGCTGGCGTTCTGCCACGTACTCACATTCAGTGTTCTCTGGCACCAGTCAGCTTGCATCTGTCCCATATCAGTTACCACCCCGGTGGAGAGGTTCCTATGGAAACAAGTGTAGTTGGCGATTCTGGGACTAAACGTTGGTGGGATGGTGTGATTCTTTATGGGTGGAAACAGAGAACTCAGAGTGGTACAATTAGCAGGATCAGGATACATGGTCATATTTATCATACAGTTAAAACCAATAGGGTCTGTGTCGGGATACAAAGGGGCTGGAGTGGTGAACAGTGTAGGTCTAGCGGATGAGCATACGATGCAATTTGACATGTTCATGGATTCTGCTGTCGCCGCCACCCAGTCTAACCATAGGTTTCTGTCTCCATAGCCTGTGGCCAATCTGACTACGTCACTGCGGGTCAATTTAGAGTAGTCAATGTTTATCACGCCTGTGTTCTGTTGGGGTTCAGGCGCCTTGGTTACATTACTTGGGGATACGGTGGTATTAGTAGGGGGAGGATTCAATAAGGTTAGTTTAATTAGTCCCATGGTATCGATGCCACTGTGGTCTACTCCCAACACCAAATACATTGTGTTGTTGGTGCGATCTCCGCATTTGGTGCGGTGCCTAATTGAGTTTGACCATGGGTTTGTTGTGAGATTATACACGCTTAGCAATACCGGATTCTGCTTATGGGAGCCTGGGAGAGGCTGAAGCTGCTGCCTCTGTATCTTTATCTTTTTCCCAACGTCCTGTCCTCCTACCCTATATGGTGGTGGGTCCCAAAGCCCAGAATACGTCATCACATCTCTCCATCTTCCACACCACGGATTGTGTGTGGGCCCTCCCCATGAGAATCCGCATATGTACACGTCATACCCCCTCCAATTTGGATCCTTTCCTTTACAGTTTATTACGGAGCACAAGTCAAACTGGAACCCTGTACTTTGCCCCATTATGTATGTCAATTCTACTCCACCATACTTAGCTATACAGTAGTCTGACGTTCCACTCCCTGGTGTGTTTCTCCTGGTTCGGTTTCGTGGTGGTTCTACGGCTTTGTCAAAGGAGCTTCAAACCTTCGCATTGATCACAGGATATCTCTTCCGCACTTATGCTAAGCTAAATGAATAAATGTCTGTGTGAGTAAGCTGTGTGTGTGGGTTTTTTTTTCATCTTTAGTGTCTCTTATGTCCTCCAGTGTTCGGGCAGGTGTCTCTGCCACTGCACACTGACTCCAGTGATACCATGTGTCACCTTTTCCCTGTAGTTTGACGGCGTGGGACGTCCGTTCCACGACTTTGTAGGGACCAGTCCACCTTGGCTCTGACCACTTTCGTTTGATCACCTTGAGCAGGACCCACTCTGATGTTGGGGGTTCTTTCACTTCTGCTCCCTCCTGAGCTGTGGTCACCTGTTTGGAGAAAGCTGACACCAATGCTGTTAGTTGGTCATAATACGGTTTGTATTGCATAGGGCTTTCTATTTCTTCTGTAGTTTGGATCCCAGCTCCCGGTCCCGGGAACTGGTGTCCTGTTTTTAGTTCATATGGCGTGAACCCCGTCAATGAGTTCACTGAACTCCTGATTGACATTAGAGCTAGGGGTAGAGCATCTACCCAGCTCATTTTAGTCTGAGCACAGATTTTGCCTATTTTTCCCTTAATAGACTGGTTCATCCTTTCCACCTTGCCCTGTGACTGAGGATGATAGACTGTGCCAAATGTGTGTTTTAGCCCCAATGCCTTCTCTACCTGCTGTAGGTCTTTGTTTTTAAAGTGAGTCCCGTTATCAGATCTGATTCGTTTGGGGAACCTGTGCCTGGGGATATATTGATTTATCAGAAATTTGATTACTGTCTTTGCATCCTCTGATTTGGCAGGTATGGCTTCTGGCCAGCCGGTGTATGCATCCACCGCCACCAGAAGGTACCTGTGTCCTCCCACTCTTTCTATCATGTCTGTATAGTCAATGATGACCTCTTGACCTGGGAGTTTAGGGAGAGGAAATTTCCCCTGGTGTGGTTTCACTGTGGGTCTGACATTATATTCTGTACATATTTTACATTCTCTGATGTGATTCTCAATCATGGCTGGCAGAAAAGGGTGCCACCAATGAGTGAGACCTCGCACCATTTGCATCTTTCCACAATGAGTCATGCCATGAGCCTCCTGGAGGACTGATTTCATCAGCCCTGGGGGTAACACTGGTCTTCCGTCCGGAGACCTCCACACACCCTCTGTTCTCACTGCTCCTCTCTCTTTCCAGATTGTAAGCTCCTGTGGAGAAGCTTTCTGCTGCTCTGCTATTAACATATTTACATCACATGGTGGCAAGAGATCATGTACTGTTTTCTCTGTTTGTAGCATGATATACTGTGGACTATATCCTGCCTTTCTCTTGGCTGCCATGTCTGCAGCCTCATTTCCCCTAGCGATAGCTGTCCCTGCTTTATCATGGCCCTTACACTTAATGACTGCTACTTGTGCTGGCTTCATCAGAGCCTCCTGTAGCCTCTTCATATCTTTTTCGTGTTTAATGGGGGTTTTTGCTGCTGTTAAAAAACCAGATCTGATCCACTGTGTCATTTCCACATGGATTGCTCCTACAACATATGCAGAGTCTGTGTAGATGTTCACTCTCTTCCCTTCTGACCATTCTAGAGCTGCAATCACTGCCTGGAGCTCAGCCAACTGCGAGGACTCTTTCCCTGTCACCCTTTCCGTGAGGACTTCCTCAAACCCTGTTTCTGTCTGTCTCACCACTGCATATGCTGCTTTCAGTCCCTCAGTTGGATGCCTGAAACAGCATCCGTCTGTGAACAGTGTTTCCTCTGCGTTAGACAGGGGCTTCACCTGCAAATCTTCTCTCACCCTGATGTTTTTCTGCACCTTTTCCTCACATCTGTGTGGCTCGCCCTCTCCCATGTTATCTGCCATGTTTACACCTTCATGTGTGAATGTTATGTGTGGTGCATTTAAGATCTTTTCCAGCCTCGTCTGTCTGAGTGATGTCATAGTAAATGTCGCTGAGTTTACATATGCCACTATGCTGTGCGTTGTTAGTACAGTCAGTGCGTGTCCCATCACTATGTGTGCTATTTTCTGCAAAATTTTTGCCACTCCTGCTGCATGTCGTGTGCACGGTGGGTGTCTATCCTCGGTTGGGTCTAAGGATATGCTTACATACATCAGCACCTGTCTGCCTCCCCCTTTTTTCTGAAAAAGCACACCAGAGGTGGTGTGTGCCTTTTCAGAAACGTCAAGAAAAAATGGTAGCTTGTAGTCGGGGATGGCTAGATCAGTAGCGGTAGAGAGTGCCTGTTTGAGGGAGATAAATGAGATTTCAGCGTCAGTGGTCCATACCAGGGGAGCAGTAAGATTGCGCATGCCCTGTGCGTTAACCATGGCACGCAAAGGATGGGTTAGTTCGCCATAAGAGGCCACATAGTGCTTGCTGTACCCTGTGAGGCCCAAAAATGACAACATGTCTTTCACGGTATGTGGTTTTGGGTGATGCAGAATCGATTCTCTGTGTGACGGGGACACAGCCGTGCCCTTAGCTGACACTATGCGACCCAGGAACGAGACCTGCTGCCTACAACATTGTAGCTTGGGTTTAGAGACTTTAAATCCTGTGTGGTGTAGGCGTAGTAAGACAGAGCGTGTGGCCTCTAGGCAGGTGGAGGGATCGGGTGCGGCCAAGAGGATGTCATCAACGTACTGGATTACCACAACCCCTTCTGGTAGTGACAATTCGGCCAGCTGCTGTTTGAGAACCTGATTGAAAAGACCAGGGGACAGAATGAACCCCTGTGGAACGCGAGTGTAACGCAGCTGACTACCACGATGAGTGAATGAGAAAATGTCGCGAAGGGGCGGCGCGAGAGGTAGGCAGAAAAAGGCATTAGCAAGGTCTATACAGGAAAACCACTTATGTTCTGGTGACAGGCTAGACATGGCGGTGTATGGGTTTGGCACTGGTACTGTGGGCGTGGAGATTACTGCATTAATGCGTCTGAGATCATGCGCCATGCGATATTTGCCTGTATTCTGTTTCTCTACAGGAAGAATGGGTGTGTTCCAGCTGGAGTTTGAGGCCTCCAACACTCCAGCCTGTAACAGACCCTCTATAGTGTCTGCAATACCAGCCTCAGCCGCTGGCTTGTGATGATATTGATTCTGCCAAATCGGTGTCCACTCATTTAACTCAAATGTAATGGGGGTGACCTGTGCACAGTAGCCCACATCGGTGGGCCCAGAAGACCAGAGAGAGTCAGGAAGTGTGTGTAACATGCGTTCTGCGTCTGGATGGTCAGTCTTTTCCCTGCCATGAAACCTCTCTATCTGTTGGTGTTCCAGGATCGCCTTGTCTGTAGCTCCCTGCCTGATGCGATATGCTTTCTCAGAGGGTGAGAAATCCACCTGAGGAATTTGGGTGCGGATCCAATCAGTGAGTTGCATTAACCTCTTACACATAGGTCCCAAGTCTTTGGCCTGATGTTTTGCATGGATTGCCAGAGATATGTGAGGGGAGGCTTCTTCCTCCCCCTCATACCACTGTTGCTGTTCTGAATCGAGGTCAACAGCTGCAGCCACTCCCTCATTACCTACCAGTATACAGGACGATTGTATATCCCACCTGTGACCTTCAATTTCATTATAAAAGGCCTGCTGATACATTTCATCTCCTTTTCTATCATAATAGAGTGTTACATGGAAGGGATCAGGAGGAGGTGTATAGGGATTTAATGACTGAACCCAAGGGCGCCATGACTGATAGAGAGCGCAAATCCCAGGAGTTGCTGTGGTGTTTGGCTCGAGGAGGCCCCAGTAGATATCTGCCCACTGTCCTTCAGCTGTGGGGGATGTGTCTGCAGATAACAACATTTGTGAAGATGAATGCACAGTTGACAATGAGCAGTTCACAGTGTAGCCGTTTGGGAATGTCACTATCAGTCCGTCCGGGCTGCACAGGATGGAGGCTCCACACTTTAATAACACATCTCTGCCCAAAAGGTTAACAGGACATGCCATTGAGGAAACAAATGTTTGTGGAAATGTCTGATCTGCTTGGAGTATGGTAGTGGTGAGTGGTTTTGTGAGTGGCAGATTTTCTGATTGACCCGAGAACCCAGTTAATTCAACTGCTGATGATGACATGTGGGTAGCAGACACAGGGAGGTTTAATGTGGAATACCGTGCCCCCGTGTCTAACATGAAAGGCAGTTCTTGATTCAGTACTTTCAGTCGCAGGTAGGGGTCTGCCAGCCCCTCCCGCGTAGGGGTTCTTGGGCCCCGTCAATATCCTTGGGAATCTTCCCAGGTCATCAGAGGATAATGACCCTGCGGAGCGACAGTGGCATTGGGTGCTTGATGCACATAATCTTGATAACCTCCCCTGTGCGGTCCCTGATATCCGCCCCTGGGGGATCTGTTTCCACCACCCCTGGGAGGTATCCTTTCCTGCATCCTTTCCTCCAACCACTCGGGGTCAGCGTTACATGAGTGGGTCTGGTGTGGACAGCGTTCCCGCCAATGCGATGGGTCTCCACAAAGGAAGCACCCCCCATCGCCCTGACCCCCTCTTGGGCCGCCACGATTCCCCCCCCTGCCTCTGAATCTTCCTGTACCACCTCGGGAGCCGCTCCAATGGGGAGGGTGAGGTTCTACCCCCTCAGGGGTTGGAAAAAGATCTGGGGTAACTGTGGGTGATGGCTGAGGCTGCTGAATCATTTGATTGGTTGATTTTTTGTCTTTTTTCACATTGTTCGTTTTACGACGTGCATCCTCCAATTGAAGTTTGAGCAGCTGAACCTGTGCTGAGTCTGTGTTTTCCTTCTCTTCCGCCTGCTTAGCTCTGTGTCTTTTCATGTGGTGTGTGAGGTGTTTCTCCCACTGTTCAGTGGAACAGCCAGGAAGGTCAGGGTTGTTCTCTAATGATTCTTTTACCTTCGTGGGCAGTCCCTCTAACACGGCCTTTCTGAACAGGGTGGTTTGTAGGTCACAGGACCCTGGGTGTACTCCAGCCACATCTACCCATGTAGCTCACAGCACTGTGTGGCATTTTGATTGATTTCATTATTCCTGTTAGTCTTACAGCCTTTGTATCATAGTCACCCTCAGAGTCTGACCCTGACCATCCTTGACTTTCCTCATCCTCCATCTCCTCTATCTCAGAACACTCCTCTGGTTCTTCTATCCTTTCCTCATTTCTCCTTTCTCTGTTGCTTCTATCTGACCTCTCTCTTTGTGCCCTCAACTGAAACACTGCCTCTGCTAGTGGTCTCGGCTCCTCCTCCGTTGCTTCCACTTTAGGGGTGCTGGAGGAAAGAGGGCTCTGTTTCATGCTTTTCTTGCTGTCTCTGCTCTCTATGCTGCGCACATCATCCTGCATGTCCCTACTACTGTCTGCGGATCTCAGAGTCTCCTGATGCACATTCCGCGCGCCCGCCACAATACTCATCACGTCCTGTCTCAATGCTTCCACCTGTAGTATTCCCTGTCTTATTTCCTTCATCACTTCCTCTTTGGCCTTCACATACAGTACAGGCCAAAAGTTTGCACACACCTTCTCATTCAATGCGTTTTCTTTATTTTCATGACTATTTACATTGTAGATTCTCACTGAAGGCATCAAAACTATGAATGAACACATGTGGAGTTATGTACTTAACAAAAAAAGGTGAAATAACTGAAAACATGTTTTATATTCTAGTTTCCTCAAAATAGCCACCCTTTGCTCTGATTACTGCTTTGCACACTCTTGGCATTCTCTCCATGAGCTTCAAGAGGTAGTCACCTGAAATGGTTTCCACTTCACAGGTGTGCCTTATCAGGGTTAATTAGTGGAATTTCTTGCTTTATCAATGGGGTTGGGACCATCAGTTGTGTTGTGCAGAAGTCAGGTTAATACACAGCCGACAGCCCTATTGGACAACTGTTAAAATTCATATTATGGCAAGAACCAATCAGCTAACTAAAGAAAAACGAGTGGCCATCATTACTTTAAGAAATGAAGGTCAGTCAGTCCGGAAAATTGCAAAAACTTTAAATGTGTCCCCAAGTGGAGTCGCAAAAACCATCAAGCGCTACAACGAAACTGGCACACATGAGGACCGACCCAGGAAAGGAAGACCAAGAGTCACCTCTGCTTCTGAGGATAAGTTCATCCGAGTCACCAGCCTCAGAAATCGCAAGTTAAAAGCAGCTCAGATCAGAGACCAGATGAATGCCACACAGAGTTCTAGCAGTAGACCCATCTCTAGAACAACTGTTAAGAGGAGACTGCGCGAATCAGGCCTTCATGGTCAAATAGCTGCTAGGAAACCACTGCTAAGGAGAGGCAACAAGCAGAAGAGATTTGTTTGGGCCAAGAAACACAAGGAATGGACATTAGACCAGTGGAAATCTGTGCTTTGGTCTGATGAGTCCAAATTTGAGATCTCTGGTTCCAACCGCTGTGTCTTTGTGAGACGCAGAAAAGGTGAACGGATGGATTCCACATGCCTGGTTCCCACTGTGAAGCATGGAGGAGGAGGTGTGATGGTGTGGGGGTGTTTTGCTGGTGACACTGTTGGGGATTTATTCAAAATTGAAGGCACACTGAACCAGCATGGCTACCACAGCATCCTGCAGCGACATGCCATCCCATCCGGTTTGCGTTTAGTTGGACGATCATTTATTTTTCAACAGGACAATGAGCCCAAACACACCTCCAGGCTGTGTAAGGGCTATTTGACCAAGAAGGAGAGTGATGGAGTGCTGCGGCAGATGACCTGGCCTCCACAGTCACCGGACCTGAACCCAATCGAGATGGTTTGGGGTGGGCTGGACTGCAGAGTGAAGGCAAAGGGGGGCCAACAAGTGCTAAACACCTCTGGGAACTCCTTCAAGACTGTTGGAAAACCATTTCAGGTGAATGCCAAGAGTGTGCAAAGCAGTAATCAGAGCAAAGGGTGGCTATTTTGAAGAAACTAGAATATAAAACATGTTTTAATTTATTTCACCTTTTTTTGTTAAGTACATAACTCCACATGTGTTCATTCATAGTTTTGATGCCTTCAGTGAGAATCTACAATGTAAATAGTCATGAAAATAAAGAAAACGCATTGAATGAGAAGGTGTGTCCAAACTTTTGGCCTGTACTGTACTCTTCTTCCCCTATCACATCTGTATTAAGCACACCGTCTTTAATCATCAACATTTGCATTTGCATATTCTTCCCTGAATATGGTGGGGGAATTGAAGCTGTGGGTGTTTGGGGTAGCTCAGGATACAACCTATTAGAGGTGGGCTCTGGTGGGGGTGAGGCTGGATCCTTTGCAGGAGCAGACAGAGGTTGCTTATCTGTTTTGTTTTTTGTGACTTTTGTCTGTGTTTTTCCAATAGGCCATGGCTGTAACTGCCATCTGATGGAGCAGAGCTCGTTTGCGCTCGTTCATTTCTTTCTGATTTTTCCATTTTCTCTTTATAAATTTAGGTTCATTCTCCTTTTTAGCGTGTTCTTCCACATCATTTTGTGCTTTTACTTCTGCAGCCTGCAATTTCTTTGTGACGTTTCCCTCCTCATCATCCCCAGGCAACTCACCTTGTGCCTGTAATGCCTTCCACAGCTCATCAAACTCTCTACCAACTTCCTGTCTCCGCTTATCCTCTACTCCTGACAACAACTGTTTTCTAATTTCCCTAAACTTTCCCTAAGTTTTTACCAGCATGGGAGGGCAGCCTCCCTGCTCGCGACAGTCCCTGTCGAATTCACCGGTCATCACGTTTCTCTGTCCCGCTCTGACTTGTTTCTACCAGTAAGGTACTGCTGCACACAATAAAAAACAAAAACAAAACAAAACTATACACAATGCTTTGTGCCAAGTGACCGCTCTACAATGCAGTACACGTGGACTTATTATTCAAAAAACAAAACTGTACACAATGCTTTGTGCCACGTGACCGCTCTACAATGCAGTTCACGCGGGCTTATTATTCCCCTTTTATCGCTGTGATTTCGCTACTTAAGTTCCACCAGTTGCAGGCCGACACATCCAAGCTTCTACACCACTCTCCTAGGAGGGTGCGGGATGCCTATGGCTCGGCGACAACTAGCTTCTATCTTAAGACAAAATTACACAGCTTCCTCTTTTTCTTCCCCACAGAACACGACCACCGCTCAGGCACTGAGAGAGCAGGAATTTGAGTCACCTCTAATAGACTCTACACAACTCTCTCGCCCCGTAAAAATAGCTGGTTGTCGGTAAGCCACCCACACAACAATATCCCCTTAAAAGACTTATTTATTTACACTCCCAATATCAGGGTGGTTCTGCGGACCATTGAATAGATGTCTCAACATGAGCGATAGTATTCAGTGTTAGGGATCACATGGAAAACGCTCCCCTGCCCGCAGAACTCTGTAACCTCTTTTTTGTGTTGTAACAATCTACACAAAGGTCTTTCAACCTCAGACAACCCGTGTCTTCAGACTATATTCTCAGCTGTCCAAGGAGCAACCTTATGGGTTCCCCCCCGAGCTTATCCACCTCAGGACACTCGTCTTTTTCTTTTTTAGAGATTAGATGGAAAACCTAATCTCAGGGCTTTTCACCCGACTATGTTTCATATTTAGGAGTCAAATTTATGATTTGCTCCAGGGCCTTACACCCGACTATGTTTCATATTTAGGAGTCAAATTTATGATTTGCTCCAGGGCCTTTCACTCTGTCCTGTCGAGGTGTTGACTATGTTTCGTATTTAGGAGTCAAATTTATGATTTGCTCCAGGGCCTTTCACCCTGCCCCGGGGCATTTCACTTTTGTGTTTTGTTTTAATTTTATTCCTTTACATTTTAGACTAGGAGACTTTAGTACAATGACAACACAAGTTTTAGTGTTTCCAATTGCAGAACTTTGATAAAACAGGTGTCTGCTTACCTTCTTTTTAGGCCGCGGCAAGTGTTGTCACGATACTGCTGTCCTCCGCTGTTGAATGTCTTTTGTCCCGTCACTCCTCCGGCTTCATCACGTCGGGGTCACCAATTGATGGACTAAGAGTCTCATCCTACTCTCTAATGTGCTATGTGTGAGCTCAGTCCTGCGTGTTCTTTAATGAAGCAATAGGAGAAGATATTCGGTCTCAGTTAATATAGTTTATTAAGCAGTAAAGGAATAAAATTACAGAGCTCTGGGTCTCAACTTCACGTCCCTGACGAACAACAAAGGTGTGTCAGTTCACGAAGTCTGACCTCCTGTCCTTTCCCTGACCCAGTATATTTGAGCGTAACAGAGTGTCATTGTGCACGCAAGGCGTTGTCCTCTTCTCATTGGCAGTTCCACTTCCTCCTTCACCACACCACGCCCCTGCCTCCTGTTAATCTAACTCCTTCCCGCTGGTGGTGGGGGCGTGGTTCCTGTTTTGAAAGACAAGAGAACAACACAACTCCCTACACGTGCTGTACCTTACTATCTGTATATCACTTTCTATTCTTTTTACCATATATGAAACTAATTATCTAAGCATTGCGGTATGTGCTCCTCAGACTTCATGTCTCTTCCTCTCCTGTACTTCTCCACTTCTGCAAAGCAAACACATTCAGATCAGCTGAAATCATCTCAGTATTCTCATTGTTCACACATCTAAAACTTATATAGTGAAACACAACTTATAGTAAAACACATAACATCATTCAATTCCCAACAGTACACAAAAAGAGTAACTTATGAGTAGGTAATGCTTAAGTAATAGTTAGTTCCTCATTAGTTCCTCAGTAACTACTCCTCTGAAATTTGATCAGGAGTTACTGAAGAACTGACCATTAACTAATAGTTAGTTCATCATTCATTACAAATTTTCGGCTGATTGAGCATGTTGAGTCGGCAGCGGAGCTTGTCGGTGAGAGAGATCCCTCTGACTGGCTGTTCAGGTGTTATATCCTCTTCCCTGTAGCAAGCGAATCTGCCTGTAACTTAGTGAAACCGGGGCTAACCGGTGCTTCCTCCTCAGACTCCACTTCACTCAGCTGCCCGACAGATCCGCTGCTTCTTCCCACTTTAACCTCAATAACATACCGGAGCTAGCTGGGAGCGGCTAGCGGAGCGTTAGCCGCAGCATGACCGGAGGGAAGCAGCCAGTTAGCCTCCGCTAGCTTCCAAGCTAACGTTAGCCCCGGCTCTCCGTTTGGATCCAACCGGAGCACCGAGCCCTGGTTTGTTATTCAGGTTAAAGTGGGAAGAAGCAGCGGGTTTGTCGGGCAGCTGAGTGAAGTTGAGTGAAGTGGAGCCTGCGGAGGAAACACCGGGAGCATCTGGATGTAATAGTCCGTGGAGGTGCTGCGGTGCTCGGCTGCACAGATAGGAAACCCCTTGGCTGACAGGATGTGCCACTCTGTCACTCCGCGCTACTTTGTTGATCTCATACATTCAACGGACTTCCGGTTTCCCTTTTTGCGTTATTTCCTTTCACGCAGGCGCAGAACGTACATGCTACTTGGCCGTCGGATGTAGTCTTCTTTTTTCCCCCCACAACTTTATTTAAGACAGGAAGTTTACAGAATGCAGATCTTCAACATTACACATATATGTCATATATCACATATGCCAGTGGGGATAAGAGTTTACAAGAAAATATTAAAAATATAAGATAAGATGAGATTAATAATAAATCTTTCAGTGGGTTTTGCCGTATTTCTGTTAAAGTCACAAAGTCCAAACAGCACATCCCTCCAAAACAGCTTAAATTATTTTTTAATATTGTTCGCAATAAAATTACAAATATCACTCCAGAGTCTTTTGACAATGGGGCAGTGCCAAAATAAATGAGTAACAGTTTCAAGTGCTGGGTGTAGTCTTTGTAGTGTGTTCAAATGCAACTGACACAGGGTGACGTGAGGCAACGTAGATGATGCAACAGTTGGCTTTTGTTGCCGCTAGCTCTTTGATGTCGGTTTGGTGTGTCAGCACCTTGTACAGAATAACATGGATGATCATATTAATGTGTATGTGGTCTGAAAATAATTAATTAAACTCTTCTCAAGAATCCTGCTGTCTGTGATTTTATTTGTTAAGGAACTAATTGTAAAGATGATGATGAAGTAATGAAAGACTACTTATTATGTGTCACTTTACTTTAGGACATAAAAAGGTTAACTAATGGACAGTTTATTGAGTAATGATTCTGTACTGATGAAGTAACTAGTTCACTAATTATTAAGTCGTGATTAACCCCTCTGTGAGTTAATGAAGAACTGACCATTAACTAATAGTTAGTTCATCATTAGTTCCACAGTAACTACTCCTCTGAAATTTGATCAGGGGTTACTGAAGAACTGACCATTAACTAATAGTTGGCTCATCATTAGTTCCTCAGTAACTACTCTTATTTTGTGTAGCTTAGTTCCTCAATAACTACTCGTTCGTTCCTCATTAGTTCCCCAGTAACTACTCTAATTTTGTGTAGCTTAGTTCCTCAGTAACTACTCATTAGTTCCTCATTAGTTCATACTCTAATTTTGTGTACCGTAGTTCCTCAGTAACTACTCATTAGTTCCTCATTAGTTCCTCAGTAACTACTTTAATTTTGTGTACCTTAGTGTGTATAACTTGGTTGAGTAGAAAAGGTATTTGATTGATGTGGAGTAGGTGAATAGAGTTTGTTTAGCAGTGTAATGTTTAGTATTATTTGTAGGTTTTTCTCTTTTGTTTTAGAGCACTGTAAATAGATCACTTAAAGCAGTTTGAGTGGAGTGAGAAGCCCATTTTTGTTTGGCATTGCTATGTTCTTTTCTCCTGTTTTTGAAAGGTAGAAGCTAAGGTAAGGAAAGTGTCTTTTGTTTCACTTTCTTTATTGTTAGGTAAGTTTAGGGACCATTCCTATATTTATGTTTGTTGTTTTGGGCATTGCTCACCTCTGAAGGAAAAATAAACTGCTTCTCTGTAGTTTGAAAACAGTGTAACTGGCCTTTCTTGGGAGTGGGAAGAGTGGGGAGTCACACATCATGCTATGTCTAGGTTCCCCTAGACCGGGGACATAACACTTTGCTGCATTGTAGTGCTTTGAACTGCCTTGAACAAAAACAACAAATCAGGTTGAATTATTGCCCATTTTCAGCCTCAAGTGTTTTAAGAAACATTTATTTTGACCTGGCCACCATGTTGGAAACAGTCGAATCAGAATCAAGCAGCGCCCAACAACCAGAGCAAACTTTCTCATTTTACAGGTAAACAGTACACCAAAATATGTTTCTGATAATATTTATGGTGAGAAATAGGCAATACAGGACCAGGATCTAATTTCACATTTGATCAGGGCTTCCTAGTTTGATAGCATGACCGCAGCTCATGAGCAGTGATTGACACGAATGACAGCTGTGACAGGAGACACAGCTGGATTAGGAAGACATGGGCAAAAGGAGTGAAATGGAGATTAGCTAACAAACAAGGGTGTGGAGGGGAACACTAGGGTGGAGCAAATTTTATATATATATTTTTTTATTGTAACAGAGTATCCAATAAATAGGTAGAACCAAGACCATTCAAAGCCTTAAACCAATTTTTTTAAACCAATAAAAGGATTTTAAAATCAATTCTGAAGCTCACAAGAAGCCAATGCAGAGACTTTAAAATTGGTGTAATGTGTGCTCTCTTTCTGGTCCTCGTCAGCACACGGGCAGCTGAGTTTTGTAATAACTGTGACTGAGCAATGTTTTTCTTGGGAGGACCAGAAAGTAGAGAAGAAAGCATGCATTAGTGTCTCTGTGTTTGCTTGAGAGAGAAACGGTCACACTCTGACAATGTTCTTAAGATGATAAAATCCAGTTTTGGCTATACTTCTAATATATGTTTCAAAAGTAAGATTTGAATCAAAGAGAACTCCAAGATTTTTCACTTGTTGACAGGGTTTCAGTGCCATTTCTTGGAGTTTTGTATTGAGTTTCTCTCTGAGCTTCAGGACCAATAACTAAGACCTTGGTTTTGTCCTGGTTGAAAATTTTCTGCCATCCAGGACTTGATATCTAAAAGGTAGTTAAAAGGGGCATCAATTGGCCCTGAGTCATCAGGAGACACAGCGATGTACAGCTGTGTATCATCAGCATAACTATGGAAACTAATGCTGTATCTCCTGATGACGTTCCCAAGTGGCAGCGTGTAAAGATTAGAAAGTGTTGGCCTAAAACTGAACCTTGGGGGATCAAGGCTCAAAGCTAACTTGCTGCTTTGTGACAAGCTTGTGCAAAGATTGCGAAAATGAATCCAGGTATGTGATTACGACTGAAAGTTTATTAGTAATTTGTTACACTACTTGTGACTGGGAAAAGTAATAGTATTACTGTAACATGTTACTGCACAATACTGCTTAACATGCGCATCCCTGGCGTTGATCCCTTCCAGCGCTGGTAGATAAGGTTTTTGTAATGGCTAATGCAGCTGAAAAGAAAAGGGTTGAAGGGTTCCCTCCACAAGGATGGAAAACACAATATTTCTTCACAGAAAGCTGAAACGATGGGGTTTGCCTATTTGCCAAGAGAAATAAAGTCAGTGTAAAGGGACACTTATCAAACAAAGCATGCTAATGCATATGACAAGTTGTCAGGGAGTGACCGCCCAGAAAAAGTGAAGCAGCTCGCAGCTGTCTCTGCCTCCCAGCAGTAGCTCATCACACAGGCCCAAGAGTCAAATGAAACCAGCACCAAAGCAAGCTTGAAGTGGTGAGCTGTCTGCTCAGCTGTTGATTACATGAAACTGCCATGGCTGGTGAACAAAGTGGATCATCCACACTGAAATCAATCAATCAATCTTATTTATAAAGCCTAATGTCACAAATCACAATTTGCCTCAGAGGGCTTTACAGCATACGACATCGCTCTGTCCTTAGGACCCTCACAGCGGATAAGGAAAAACTCCCCAAAAAACCCTTTAACGGGGGGAAAAAAAAAACAGTAGAAACCTCAGGAAGAGCAACTGAGGAGGGATCCCTCTTCCAGGACGGACAGACGTGCAATAGATGTACAGAACAGATCAACATAATAAATTTATTTATGTGAGGTAAGATTGTGCTGCTGTCAAAAAGAACATGTTTCTCTCATCCTCTCCCTGACCCTGAAGATGTCCAGCATCAGCCACAGCTGGAGCTCATTGAGCTGCAGTGCGAGCTTTGCAGCCGACATCAGCAGCTCTCTCCTGTGAACTTTTACCGGCAGCAGGATAAAGGCAGTTTTCACAGAAATGCTAACATTTGCAAAGAAAATGCTGAGCTTGTTTGACTTTGCATTTTTTGTGTGAACAGACACTCACTGTTGTGAACAAGAGGTTAAGGTTGAAACTAACTGATCCTCACCTACATGACATTTTACTTATCTTATTACCTGAAGATGTTTAGAACAGGTCAAGTAAGGAAAACTGCTTTGATTGTTATAATGATGCAATGGTAACATCGGTAATTCATCATACTTAAGAGTCTGTGCACTTTGGCTTATGTTTTTTGGGATTTTCCTGCAGATGTGACACATAAGATAAATGATAGTTTGTCAAAGACCTGAGCAAGTGTATAGCTGGCTACTCTGTGGTGCTGTAGTGAATGTGTGGTAAGGTTTAGGCACACAAAAAGGGTGTGGTTTGGAAAAGATTATGTTTTGGCTTTGGCATGAAAAAATTTGGGAAAAGCAGGGACAGCTCAGTGAAAAACACCAGGGTTTGATGGCTCAAATGCTGCTGAGAAACGCTTAGGGTCAGTAAAAACACCCAGGATTGGTAGTTCAAACACAGCTGAGAAACACAACAAAGGGTGAGTAAAAACATCTGAGTTTGGTGGCTCAAATGATCCTGGGAAATGCCACTTAGAGTCGGTAAAAACATCCTGGATTGCTAGCTCAAACGAAGGGTCAGTAAAAATACCAGTGATCAGTGGCTCAAATGACGGTAAAAAAAACCCGGCACACCTGCGTTTGGTGACTCAAATGCTGCTAGAAAATGCAGCTGAGAAATGCCGTGAAGGATTGGTAACAATACGCGGGATCAGTAGCTCAAACTATGCTGCAAAACACCACAGGCAGTCAGTAAAAACACCTGAGATCAGTAGCTCAAACACTGCTGAGAATTGCTGCTAAGGGTCTCTAAAATTACCTAGGATCGATAGCACCAATGATGCTGAAAAATGCCATGAATGGTACGTAAAAATACCTGGGATCAGTGGCTCAAACGAAGATCAGAAATGCTGCTAAGGGACAGTAAACACACCGGATATCAGTGGCTCAAACACCACTAAGGGTTGATAAAAAACCCTAGGATCAGTGGCTCAAATGAAGCTGAGAAACACTGATAAAGGTTAGTGAAAACACCCAGCATAGCTAGCTCAAACACTGCTTACAAACGCTGCTAAGGGTTGCTAAAATCGCCCAGGATTGGTAGCTCCAATGATGCTAAAAACAGCATGAAGGATCAGTGAAAATACCCACGATCAGTGGCTCAAATGCCACTGAGAAACACCACAAAGCGTTGTTAAAAACACCTGGAATCGGTGGCTCAAATGCTACTGAAAAAAGCCACGAAGGGTGGGTGAAAACACTTGAAGATGGGTGGCTCAAATACAGCTGAGAAATGCTGCTAAGGATCTCTAAAATCACCCGGGATCGATAGCTCCAATAATGCTAAAAAATCCCGCCAAGGGTCGGTAAAAAAAACGGTAATTGATAGCTCAAATGCTGTTGAGAAATGCTAAGGGTTGCTTAAATCACCAAGGATCTGTAGCTCAAATGCCACATAGGGTCAGTAAAAATAGGAGGATCAGTGGCTCAGACGCCACTGAGAAACACCAAAAAGGGTTGGTAAAAAGACCTAAGATCGGTGGCTTAGATGCTACTGAAAAAAGCCACGGGTAGTTGAAAACACTCAAAGGTCAGTTGCTCAAATAAAAACACTCAGGATTGGTGGCTCAAAAGCCGCTGGAAAGTGCCATTTAGGATTGAACTGTACACACCTGTGAGTGATTTGAACAAACAACAACTGTTACTTTCCTGAAAATTAAATCGTTATAGTGCAATGCATTTGCAAAAGCATGACAGATGGTGCAGGTCACATTATCGACTTTGGCCCCCTTTAAATAAAGACTGGACATCTCTGATATAAATGGATCCTGTGACATCCTAAGTGCCTTCCTCAAAGGCTCATTAGATTTATGGATTTGAACTGTTAGTGGGATGAAACTATTTCTGGGTTGCAAGACACATATTAATATTCTGCCTCATCCAGATGTATGCAGATGAAGATATATGGGTTCCATATTTGGAGCTGTGGGTATTTTTCACAGTAATCTGGAGGAATAAATAACAGGATCTCAGTGTGAGGAGTGTGTTACGGCTGCAGATGAGTTGATAGAAGATTGTGTGAGAGTTTTAGAAGTTATGTGAACTTGTGGCACATTTATTGGCTCTATGCTGTGACAACAACGACCATAAAAATCACAGGATTTACTGCTGTGTTCAAATCTCTGTCTCCATCAAACAAACACATATTCATCATATCACTGAAGGAGCAGGATTCTGATAAATGTTAAATTTTGATTTATTTTATCGTCCAAAGAAGAAAGGAAATAAATACAGCACTGTCTTGTGATAAGAAGCAGCAGCACAGCTCTATTTCTTATTGAGCTATGAGCTTATTGGGATACTCGCAGACCCATGAAAGGGCTGGGGCTCAGCTCAGTAAATATAACCTCTAGAAAATTAACTTGAATTAACATAAAGCTGCACTAGTCATGACATTAATTATACATCAATTTTATTATTCTAAATTAAAAAATTGGGCTGTAACTGAAGAAAAACAACAGCTTCAGTAACACAGCAAATATGCGTGTTTATGTGACTTTATGAGATATGACTTTTGACTGTAAGGAGCAGAGGATGAAACCGTGTGACATTGTTGTCGAGCCACAACATCCACAAAGGAAAAAGGTTGTGAAGAATGGACGGGTTAAGAAAATGATGCACTTTGATACAAGAGCTTGCGTTTCCCTTTCTGTTTTCCCTCAGCTAGTCCAAGTGGTTGCTTTTTTTAAGTGGTTCAGAAATCTACTTGCCCAAAGTAAATTTTTACTGGCCCCCTTTTAACCCCCTGAGACCCTGTGTCCTCATATGAAGACATTACATTTTGAATTTACTAGACCTTATACTTCATTCTGCTTGACTTAGATCTGTTGTCCTAATTCATGGACACTTTTTTTGTGCCATCTAGTGGTAGTAAGAGCACAATACACTAATCCATGTAAAAACAAGATGGCAGCCATCTCTGCCAAGTCAGTCTGTAGCCGATCCTGAGACCAAAGTGGACATGGTCCAAAACCTGATCACATTTTATGACTGAAACTTGTTTATTTATGGTTAATTATGTTTGTAGTTTGATATGGCAACAAATTTGACCAATTTTAGCGACAGACAAGATAAGACGTTAATTTGAGAGTACCCGTTTGCAGACATTGGGAATTTTTCATCAGCTCGTTGAAGGACATTGGGACTTTATTATCGTCTCGTTTGAGGACATTAGGATTTTCTTGTTGTTTTTTCTAAGGACACTGGGACATAATTGCTGCTGGGCTCTATTGTCATTGACAATGTTCGTTTTTTTTATACTTATCAGATACTACTGATCCCAAATAGCTAGGAGAAAGTAAAAATGCATACTAAAAAAAAAAGACTGGGTCTCAGGAGGACATAGCGGTTATCAAATAACAACAATAACAAGACTAAAGCTACCATGCATGTGAGATGCTGTAAACTCCTCAGATTTGTTTTTCAGAATTTTGACAAGCCTTTCAGAAATGACTGCTTTTTTTTTGCCTTGCTCTTAAACTTACAGCAAACTGCGCAATACATAAAGTTTGCCCCACATCCTAGCCTGAGTGTCAGACTGAAGCTCCCAGAACCTTCAGTCTGACATCGCCTCCATTGAAGGCGATTTACAAGGGGGAGGGAATTTGATTTTTCCCTAACCAATCAGTAGAGATCAACGACTCACCTAGAATCTGACGTCATTAGTATCCATGCCTCGGGGGTGCTGAAAACAAGTGAGCATTGCCCATTTAAAATGTCTCCGTCGTCGTGCACGCCCAGCTGCATCGCTGTTAAATCCAGTTTAGCAGCTTCCTTAATTTGGTCCTCCATTAACGCGAGTAGTGGCGAAATACCTCGATAGTATCGTTAATGTGGTCTGTAGGATCTGCAGCGGTTGCCATTAGCGTGGCGCTGATTGGCTAATCGCTAGTCCCGCCCCCACCCCCGGCGTTCATTGGTCCGTCCATCGTTTGGACGAGATAAATCGCAAATTCATTGCAGTATGCCAGACCAGAGATGCAAGCCTACTCAGTTGAGTGGGCGGGGTCTATGGTCTGGAACCAGGCTACCCACATCCTCCAACACCACCAAAGTAAACTCCTGTTTCCAGGATAATTTAAATGATCAGTTGTTCTTCAGCTCATTCACTTTGTTTTTTCCTGCCACCATTTTCTTGTAGGTGCCTGATTGGTACTGCATGTGCAACTCTTAACAGAGATGAGAAGACGATGAAGATGAGAAGAAAGCAAGATGGCTCATTCCTTAGCTACGTCCATCATCAGCTCTCCATCAAGCAATTAAGTCTCTACATTTACTAGTCCGATGTGGCATTTTACTTGCCCTGGTTAATCGGGCAATTCACCTTGTTAAACCTTGCATTAAATATGATATTTCGAAGAATGAACCAAGGCATTTTTCTCACAACGATTGTGGTGTACAGAAAATGTTTTTAGTTTTGCAACAGTAAATACTTTTTTGAAAGGCACTGACAAATGATGTCTCCCAGATAAATAGAAAATGTGTTGTTCTTGACAGAAGGTATGAATAATGTATTTTGTATGTTAGTTTGGAAGACTTCTTTAACTATGTATGCATATTTTCAATTGATGCATAAAACCATGCCACCTCCTCAAAAAGTGGAAATACCAAATAATAATGTCAAATAATGCTCAGCTAAGTTTGAAGTTGGTGTATGAATTAAAAAAACACAACTTGAGAGAAAAAAATGAAAAAAGGTTAGCATTTCTGCAAACCATGGCAACATATTCTCCCTCCAACCTCATCAAGTATCGACGTTTGGTCACAGACTTTCCACGTCCAGATATGACATACAAAGTACCCTGGGTGTGTTGGTTTTTGGCATTCTAGAACGCTGTGTAAGGTTCTGCCTGTTGCATGCATTGTCTGTTTTTAAAATACACTTCAGTTTTCACAGGACATATACAGTTTGCATACAGTCTCTTTCAAAATAAACACACTTTTTTTTTTCCTTCAACAACCAGCGCACGTGGTTAGGTTTAGGAAAAAAGAACAGGTTTGACTTCACTATCTTCTGGGAAGCAAACACCGGCCTCACTGGTGAAAGTCGGTGGTTGTTGGACCCATCTACCACCCCTCCCACCTGCCCTACTCAGATTTTCACTGCCTTCACTTTTGTTCTTGTCCTGCTGTGTTTCCCCCTGACAATGCCGGGTGCCGTCAAACTATAACTGCAACTGGCCGCATTTCATGTCGATATGAAAGGACAGCTTTTTTGTTGGTTTCTGCTGCCGGATGTCACTTCCCAAGCGCCGGATTTCGACAACTTTGGGCTGAGACTGGGTTGACCATGGATACGTTAGGCTACATTTGCATGCTATTATGTAGAGGATCGTCAAGAAACTTTATGTTTAAGAGTGCTGTGGTTAATGTGTAGTTAGGCTTTGGCACAAAAGCCACTGAGTTGTGGTTCAGAAAAGATTAATATGTTTTGACTAAAAATACAATGAATAACCAGTTTTGTTGGCTGTTGGTCTGTAGCGGTGTTCTGCAGCTTGGTAGATGTCTCAGCTGGGTGTCACACCATCCAACATCCCCTCCACCTCATAATGACAAAGTCATTTTCGAATCTTTGATATGATAAGAATGAAACCTGCAAATGTTACATGTTTGTGGTTTGTAGAGATGTACCCTTCCAACATTTTCTTCTGGCCACTGGGCTGAACCAAAATGCTACAAAGTGGAAAGTGACTTTGCCGATAAATCAAGTTGAACAAGAGACACTCACAAGCTTGCTCTCCAATGAAGACATGAAAGATAGTGGCAGGTAAAAACATCATATCAGTAAGGAGTGATGAGGAGGCTGTATTGTTCCTCATACCAGTACATTATAAATATATAGAACATATTTCCATTATGTTTTCCGCTGTTGGATGTTTTGCTGCTCTTATTCTGCAATGGCTCAATAGCACTGGACTAGAGAATTTGCACCATTGTGCATCATTTATTTCAAAGCACCAACTTCTATTGTCCATATCGCAGTAGTGTCTGGAGGTGAACATTCATTCATATTTTATTTTGTCAAATTATGAGAAATCTGTAAAAAATGTGTACAGTTTCTTAAATGAAAATGTGACTTGTTGAATGGCTTCACTTGCCCAAATGAACCAAAACTGCTGCAATATATTTCCACTCGAACGAGCCACCCAAATCCAATGAGAGTGCACACTGACCTTCTGAAAATAGACTGCATGATTCAATCAGTACTTTCACTTAGATCTCCCAGTGTGCCAAAGTTTTGGCTGTTATGATGTATTCATATCCTAAAAATGCATTCAGGAATTTCACAAATTACTTCCTTCTATCTTGAACTTCAGAAATGTTACATGTAAGTGCAATTTACAAAAACCTTTGTGATTATTTCCAGGGACAAAATCTCAACAGTATTTGTTTGAAAGGTTAGACATCTACTCAGAGCTTTTTGTGAATTTAACACATTATACTTCTTTCACTTTTTCCTTCTTTGCTACTCCCCCCAAAGTCTTCATAACACTTTCACAAAAACAACTTAAAAGTGATATTTCTCTGCAAGTATCCCCCTCTGAAGCTGTGGGGATTATTTTTCAGGTACCTAATTCCACTGAACTGTGATTGACACTCTCAAATTCACCTCACTGTGTGGATGAATTCACCGTGAACTCTAAAACCACGTAATAATATGCAAAACTGTTTGGAGGTTTGGGTGAAGTTTACCTTGGAGATGCTTTTATGCATTACACATAACACTTGAGTGAAAAATAATGAACTGCCGCCTCTTGTTACCATGGAAGGAAAACACATCCAGACTGTTTTTCCTGCTCATAGTTTTATTTTGTAACTTTAAAGATTCTACTTTAAGCTGGACGATGATGATTTTAGACCTTTTTTGTAATGTCTTTGTACCTTGAGGAGAGTTTTATCACAGCAAAGCTGTCACTTATCAATGTTCCTTCCCTTATATGCTGTAAACATATTCATTGGTACACTTGCATCTGTATTCACCGGCGCGCTTTCATCTATATTCACTGGTCCATCTTTTCTCAGGCACGCTAAAACACACTGCTGGCTGTGTCGTAGGCCTTGCTAATGTGGGAAGTGCTAGGCAGGGACTTGAGGTACTCCATGTGCCTCCTGGCGTCCTCCTGGTTGTGTCTGATGTAGTAAATGATATAAGCCGTCACCATGGAGAACCAGCAGAACATGGCCACGAACATGGCCACATCTGTTGTCTTGTGGTGGAAGTTGCAAAAGTTGATGCCCGAGTCCAGGACTTGGATTACTGGCTGTCCCACGTACTCCTCCTGCACCGATGTGTAGCAGCTGACGTCGTTCACCGTGTCGGGGTCGAGCCTCAGCTCCCTCAGCACCTCCTGCAGAGAGCACTCGCAGTGCCAGGGGTTGTGGGATAATCGCACGCGGGCATGGAGCTTGGCAAAGGTGTCCTTGGGGAGGCTGCTGAGGTGGTTGTTTGAAAGATCCAACGTCCGCAGGCTGTCAGAAATTCCTTGGAAGGCACCGACCTCCATGCTCTCAATGGCATTGTGAGATAAGTCTAGTTCCCTGAGGCGGTGGAGGTCTGTGAAGGTCTCCTTTGGGATGTGTCTGATTCGGTTAGATGAAAGCAAAAGAACAACAGTGTCCTTGGGCAAGTTCGGTGGGATGTTCTCTAAGTTGCGTGAGGTGCACTGCACCACCACGCCGTTCCTGTCCGTGCAGTGACAGATATTAGGGCAAGCATACGCAGTCATAATCAGAGACAGAAGCAAAGTTCCCACAAGAAAAAGAGAACCACAGGAAGGAGGTTTTATAGATGACCTACAACTGTAAGAGGCCCCCATTAGCGGACTGAAATCAGCCCTGGTTAAAACAACTCAAGGGGTTTGCGTTTGTGGGGGTTTCTTTAGGTACTGGTAAGATATGAAATACAATCCAGGAAGTCCGGTTTGAGTAATAAATCCATGAATTTAATGGCTTATCGGATGCCAAAAGGCAGTGTTTTAAAACTCCAGCCAAGTTCAGCTTTCCTGCCAGACAACCCTGCAGATTTTTGCTGGAGCCTTCTGCGTTGGCATTGCGTCATCGGCCTCATTCAAACTTTTTTTTCTTAACGCAGAGCTAAAATCCATCTGAACTTGACCTTTCGTCTGGGTATTAATGGCTAAAGTTTCATCCTCAGGGCACTTTCCAGCATTCACTCAGACATTATTGTTCATCATATACCTCAACAGTTATGGAATTCCCAGCCCTGATCCAACAAAAAAGGAGAACATGGGCAAAGGTTTGCATTCTAACTAAATAAGATGTCAGAGAGCAGTGCCGCCGAGGAGAAAGGGAAGGTCGTGGCTGTGAATCCAGGGTGGAAGGGGGCATGTCTTCTTGGCTGATTGGAAGCTAGAAAAAGAGAGAAAAAGAGAAAAAGATGGAGAGATAAAAGGTGCGAGAGAGGAAATGTCAAATCTCATGAAAGTTCATCTTCAGTTATGTCTTTATTTGCCTGCTACGGCTAAAAAAGCTGTTAAAACCTGCGATGATGTGAATTTAAAGACAACTCTTACATGCTTTTGTGTTAATTTTCTGGTCCCATGATCTCCCACCACATATCCAGAGAACTTTCCACACCATCTCCCCTTTTCAGACACCTTCCTCCTCCGAGGGGAAGCCAGTAAAGTTCAGCATTATCATAATAATAGCATGTTTCTATAGAATGGGTTCGGGATTGGTCCCGTTGAGGAAATGCCATTAAACAAGGTGTGAGCTCATCAATATGCAAAAGATGAACTTTGAAACAGTGATATGTGATTAAATTTAAAAAAAAACCCAAAAAAAACCCCAAACAAACCTGTACTCTATCAGATTAACAGGGATGCATGTGAGAGCAGTGAAGGTGAGAATGCAAATGAAAGCAACTGTAGGACACAATGGGAGATAACAATGCAAAGAGCAACAGATAAGCAAGACAGCTCCTGGATCAAGATGATGAATGTCACACAAGCTGTTTAGAAATATTTTCAGATTTCTCAAGGGATTGTAGAGTAATATAAATATTGATGAGCTAAAAAGTCTCAGTAAAACTATGTCACTGTAGGAGTATTATAGAAATGTTATTGGAGGTGCAAAAGATCAGAGATGGGACCAAATCACACATGTGCAAGTCTCAAGTAAGTCTCAAGTCTTAACCTTCAAGTCTCAAGTAAGTCCCAAGTCATTTTTTCTTGGGCAAGTCAAGTCAAGTCAAGTCAAGTCAAGTCCTGTAATAGGTCAAGTCAAGTCCAAGTCAAGTCACCTTATTATTGTAATTGTACCTGCAGAATCTGATCTTAATAAAGTGAAAAGACAAGATATAAGTAACTGTCAGTAAACATTGATTTCATCGCTGCAATGTTTACTTTGCAGGGACGACCCCCATGCGCGTGCGCACGCACGCACACACACACACACACACACACACACACACACACCCATTTAGCTCATTTAACCCTGTGTTGCTCGTTCATAAAATGTACAGCTGGTCTTGTGGTACGTAGAGAGGGCATGACTGATTGACAGGGCAGTGATCCAATCATGACAACGCCATTCTCAGCCTGCGCTCCTACCGGGTAATCAACATTATTTTTTAAATTAATTTATTAATTTTATATTCTAACTGAAAACATGATGTGAATAACACTCAAGTCATTCAAGTCATTGTGTCTCAAGTCAAGTCCCGAGTCTTTAACTTCCAAATCCGAGTCAAGTCTCAAGTCTTTTATTTTTTGGCAAGTCAAGTCACAAGTCATCAAAACAGCGACTCGAGTCGACTCGAGTCCAAGTCACAATGACTCGAGTCCCCATCTCTGCAAAAGACAGATTAGGATAATCAATAACCAGACAGCACAATATAGGATGTACTCTAATCTAGGAGTAAAATATAATGAAAGTATGATATTGCAGTTATTAACCTCCTTATTCAATAAGGGAGATGAAACCTTTATGGTGAGACAATTGGATTTCCACTGGATGCGTGTCCGTTGCGGAACGGCAGCGCAGGTTATCCGCTGCGTGCTCCGCCGTCCGTCAAATGGTGTTAACGGGGTGAAATGACGTCTGAAAACCTCTGACCTGTTGACTTCAGGTCTTATGTAGTTTTCAAGGTGTAGTGCAGGGAAATATGATCCGCCGTGAACACTGTGTATTTTGTTTTGAAAATTAACCGGATGTTTTTTCGTGTTTCTGTGCACGACTTGCTGCCCCGCACGATCTGCTCTGTGCTGAATTGCTGCGTTGTTCTCCAGCGTCCGGCAAAAATAGAAGTTCTGCGTATCTGTTGCGGAGGGCTCCGGAGTGCCGGAGCTGAGACGGAGCCGGAACGCAGCACAGCCGCAGCTGGTGGAAACACACACATTGACTAGAATTGAATCCTATCGGCTCCGCTGCTGCGCCGGAGCGCAGACGCAACCAACACGCATCTGGTGGAAATAGTTAGTTAATAGATAAGTTGTTCAACAAATAGATAAACAGATAGAGAAAAGATGTCTGGTTCCAGCTTTCTTTCGGGTTCAAAATATGAATATTTGCTAATTTTCTATGATATTTAATAACTTATTTATTATTAACCTTTATTAAATTTATTTATTTATTTTAGAAAGAATATCCCATTTCTAGCTCCCTTTGCGTTCAAAATATGAATATTTGCTGGTCCTCTATGATATTTTTTAAATTTATCTATTTATTTTTGCAAAAAATATCTGGTTCCGGCTTTCTTTCGGGTTCAAAATATGAATATTTACTAATTTGCTATGATTTTTTTTTTTACTTATTTATTTATTTTAGCAAAAAATAACTGGTTCCAGCTGTCCTTTGGGTTCAAAATATGAATATTTGCTAATTGTCTATGGTATTTATTTACTTATTTACCTATTTTGGCAAAAAAAAAAAAAAAAAAAAGAAAAAAAGAAAAAAGATAATAACAATAATAAAAAAAATCTGGTTTCAGCCTTCTTTTGGGCTCAAAATATGAATATTTGCTCATATAATTTGATATTTATTTGCTTATTTATTTATTTTAGCAAAAAATATCTGGGTCCAGCTCTCCTTTGGGTTCAAAATATGAATATTTGCTAATTTTCTATTATATTTCTTTACTCAGGCCTATTTCAGCAAAATAATAACTGGTTCCAGCTTTCTCTCGGGTTCAAAATATGAATATCAGCTAATTTTCTATGATATTTATTTACTTATTTATTTATTTTAGCATAAATGAACTAGTTCCAGCTACATTCTGCTTCTAAATATGAATATGTGCTGCCTTTCTGCGAAAATAAATGTGGTTGTGCTTTGGAGATTTTGAAGATGTCAGTTTGCTCTCTGGGAAAACCCAAATGTAATGGAATGGATTAATAATTGATTCATCAATCTAGAAAACAATCAGCAGAGTAATCGATGATGAAAATAAATAGTTGCAGCCCTAAAATCACTCTAAACAAAGTCTCCTAAAGTTCACTTAAGAATAGGTCTATTATAAAATATATCTTACTGAGAATTTTTCACAGTGGTATGTAAATTATGACGTCCATTGCTGATAAACTGATCTTAAAATGAACAACCATTGCTAGAAACCTGTTTTACTACTTGCATAATAATTCAATCACTGCCAAAACTGCACCGCGGCAATAAATGAGTGTTACTTAGAGGTGAGTTTAATTAGAGTCGACACCTACCTGACCTGATAGCTCCACTCTGTCCGGTTCACATCACCGTGCAGTCACCGGGAGAGCTTCTCTCTTTTGTTGATGAGACATCCAGGAATAAATAGATACCCGCAGGAAACCATCCTTTGCAAATAAACGCACGCCTGCGGTGATTATCGCTGAGAATCACAGAGTCAGTCAAAGAGTCCGGATCCAACTGTTTGATCGCAGTTTCAAACCTCCTGTCAGTGCAGCTTTGCAGCAGCTGTGTGTCTGTCGGTGTGTGTGTGTGTGTGTGTGTGTGTGTGTGTGTGTGTGTGTGTGTGTGTGGATATGCGCAGCGGCGCAGCAGTTGTACCGCTGTGGTCCCTGTGATCCTCTCACTCCGTTAAACGGGATCCCTGCTGATTCAGTGCTGAACCTGCGACTCACCGGGAGCACTACTGTTACTAACCCCACCCCCCTACACACACTCTAACTTTCTGACGGCACGACACTATCCACAGATTATCATCCACTCTGTCAGAACCCATCAATATGATGGCAATATCTTTTCCCCCAGTGGTGGAAGAAGTAGTCTGATCTTCTAGTTGAGTAAAATAAGCAATAGCACAGTGTAAAAATACTCTGATAGCCTACATGTGAAAGTCGTGCATTCAAAATGTTCCTGACATAAATTATTAGCATCAAAATATACTCTAGATATAAAGAAAAACTGACTCATTTTTGCAGAATGGCCCATTTCAGAATCATATTTATTACATTACTAGATTGTATTGATGCATTAACGTATTTATCACTTTAATGTTGTAGGTGTTAAAGTTGGACCTAATTTTAATTACCTCAAACAGTCAGTAGTTTTATCTATCAGGGATGCACATTAGATTTTTGCCGATATCCGATTTGCCGATATATAACAACTAATTTGGCCAATAACCAATACTGATAATAATATATAGCCACTTCTTTCCCTACCTAATTTTAGTGACCATCAAGTCTCTTCTGTAGTGACATCATATTATGCATGTATTCTATTATCGTGATGCAGATGGAGACATGAAAAACAATACATTTCACTGTAAGTAATTTTCATTAATTGTGCAAAATAAGGAAAAAGCATGGTGGCTAACCCAGTCTCACTCTGAAGTCCTCAAAATCTGGCACTTGGGCAGTGACTTGCGGTGTCAGACATCATTTAACGTTGGTATGATACATGGCCCGTCGCCATTATATTTTAACAGTGCTTGGTGCACCAGGGGGAAACACGGCGGGACATGAACTAAAGTTGAGGCGGTGAAAGTCTAAGTGAGCCAGGTGGGAGAGGTGGTGGATGGGTCCAACAAACACCAACTTTCACATGTTTGAGCGGTGTTTGTGTCCCATAAGATTATTAAGCCAAACCCTGTTCCGCTGTCCTAAACCTAACCATGTGCTTTTGTTGCCTAAACCAAAACATGTGCATTAGTTGTTGGAAGAAAAAAAAAAAGTTAATTCGTGTTGTTGTACTGACGTAGTGTGTTTATTTTGAAAGAGACTGTATGTAAACGATAAATTTCCTGTGAAAATAGAAATGTATTTTGTAAGACTATGCATGTAACAGGCAGAACTTGACACGGTGTCCCAGAACATCAACAACCAACGTACTCAGGGTACCTTTCATTTCAAATCTGGACCTGGAAAGGCCATGACCAAACCTTGATATGTGACGAGGTCGGAGTAAGAATGTGTTGTGTTGGCAGATTCTGATAGTTCATTTCAAAGCCGATATTGGCTGATACGAATGATGTACCCATATGATCATGCATCCCTATAATTTATAATCATACATCATCATTTATTAGTTAAATTATATTTTGCATTAATAATCAAAACTGCAAAGTAACTTGGAGAGACAGACCTTAACTGTCATTGCACAAGTAGCCTACTATGGTTACTACTTCTACTCTACTAAATATAGTAGAGCAGAAGTATAATGCAGAAGAAAATGTAAATACTTAGGAAAGTACAAGTACCTCCAAACTGTACTCAAGTACAGTATTTGTGTCAGTGTACGTAGATACTTTCCACCACTGTTTTCTCCACTATATTATAATTATACTGTTCAGCAATAGTATTTTTTTAATGTAATTTTGATTATTAACTGCTGGAAGAACACCCTTCTCCTGCAACTCTCGCCTCTCCGTCCTAAGCCCCTCCCACTAGATGACCACGAGTGTATGCACACACTTCATACGGTAACCCAGTGTTTTCCATATATTGATTTACATACATTGGTTGATTTAATCTTGTTTCATTGTAGAGCTCTCTCTCTTTGTTTATTAGTCCGCAAATGAGACAAGAATTAGCTGGTTAGCCACCCTACAATCCCTTCACCTCACTCCACACTGCTGTGGACTGCTGAGCAATACATTCCCCCTCTGACCTCGTCACATATTGCCTCTTAGTTGGGGACTTTCCATGTTGACATTTGACGTGCAAGGTAGCCTGGGTACGTCTGTTAATGACAGCATGCCAACTTCAGCCTGTTACACGCATTGTGTGTTTTCATAAAACGTACTACACTGTGTGTTTTCATAGAACGTACTACACTGGTACAACACCATGAATTGATGTTTTGTATTTAGACAACAAAAGCATGTGGTTAGGTTTAGAAAAAAAAACAACAGGGTTTGGCTTTTCCTTCATATGGAAAGTGAACACCAGCCTCCCAGGTGAAAGTCAATGATTACCTGACCCATCCACGCTACTAGTACTTTTAGCCCCCTTAACTTATGTCGTTGTCAAGCATCTCTGGAGACGTACCTTTAGTTGGCTGCCAGTGCAAACCTGGTAGCACTAGGTGTCACAGTGGGCTGGTGGCCAGCAGCAGTGATGGATCTAACCTGTGTAACAGCAGCAACAGAAAGTTTGCTGATTTGGTGGTGGTTGTGTTCGGGTTGCTGCAGCTGCTGACTGGGGGAGCTGCTGATCACTCTCTGCTTGGTGAGGTGGTCTGTAGTAGTGGACAATGAGGCCAAGGATACACTGATCAAAGCTCTAGCTAACATTAGCTACTATGAACTTTAAGCCTTAGAAAGCTGATCTATTAGCAACATTTTCTCTCCATCTCTGTAACACTTTGCTGATATTAACATGTGTTTTGCTTCAACTATTGTCATGAGTCATGATTGATGAGTCCATCTTCCTTTTTTAGCGTTGCTCTGCAGTGTAGGCAGTTGTTGCCAATGCTGAGATAGCAACTTTCTCTGCAGAATTCTCCAACATTGAATTAGGCTTTCACCAAAAGGACATGCATGTCGCCTTGAATCACAATATGCTCAAAATTTATTGTGTGATTTTTGCCCACTGACACCAAATTAAACTGCCTACTTCAGCTTTAAGTGTATTTGAGTTACTTCCTACTTTTACTCCAGTGATAGGAAGTTTGTCATAGATGATGAGGAAATCCCAACAATTAGGGAAAAGTCAGTAAAGAGCTTAGGTAGGTGGTACAATGTAGAGTTGAATGATAAGGAACAGGTGGTGAAATTTAGAAAAGATGTGGCTGAAGGATTGGATAGAATAGATAAATCAGAACTTCCAGGAAAGTTGAAGTTGTGGTGTTTGCAATTTGGGCTATATCCTAGGTTAATGTGGCCATTGTCAGTTTATGAAATTCCAATATCTGTTGTGGAGAGAATGGAAAGGTCGGTTAGCTCCTACATTAGGAAGTGGTTGGGCGCTCCTAGGTGCCTAAGTAGTGTTGCATTGTATGGAAAAGGGATACTTCAGCTGCCAGTATCTAGTTTAACAGAGGAATTTAAATGTACCAAGGTCAGGACAGAGCTCTTGTTATCTGGGAGTAAGGACGTGGTAGTTAGGAGTGTGGTTCCAAATCCAACCAAGGGGAGGAAGTGGAACCCAAGATCGGCAGTTCAGGAGGCAGAGGCAGCTCTTAGACATGCAGAGATTGTAGGTAATGTTCAGTTTGGCCGGGGAGGCCTGGGGCTTAGCTCAGGTAAACCGGTATGGAATACAGCAGGCCTCAAAGATAAAAGAAAGTTGGTTGCAGAACAGATACGCAGACAGGAAGAGATAGTAAGGGGTGCAAAGGTAGTGGCCCAGGCTAAACAGGGACAGTGGTTGAATTGGGAAAGTGTAGAGAAGAGGAAGCTTAGTTGGAGGGACCTGTGGAGTATGGAGGAGAATCGTATTAGATTCCTGGTAGGGGCTACATACGATGTGTTACCAACCCCCCAGAACCTAAAACTGTGGGTAAATGAGGACCCATCATGCCCATTGTGTTCACGTACCGCAACTTTAAAGCATATTTTGTCAGGCTGTAAAGTTGGCTTGTCACAAGGCCGATATACATGGCGACATAATCAGGTGTTGAAATGTTTAGCTGCAGGCATCGAAGGGAAACGAAGACAGGTGAATTCAGAAGGTGTTAAGGATAGGGGCTTAGTAATTCAGTTTGTCCGTGAGGGAGAGAAATACAGAAGGGATAAGTTAGTGAGGAGGCAAGGGTGTGGCCGCCTAGAAGGTGCTTGTGATTGGGAAATGCAAGTAGATTTAGGGGGAAAGCCTGTTGTTCCTCAGGAAATAGTCTGTACCAGGCAGAGGCCTGACTTAGTGTTGTGGTCAGTGAGTCAACAGATTAGTTTATTTCATTGAGCTGACAGTTCCTTGGGAAGACTCAGTGGAAGAAGCCTATGAAAGAAAAAAGCTTAGATATGCAGACTTAGGAGCAGAAGCTGAGCAGCGAGGATGGAAAACTAGGATTTGTCCAGTGGAAGTGGGGTGTAGGGGATTCATAGCAAGATCAACTGTCTCACTCCTGGGGGAACTCGGAGTGCGGGGACAGAATTTGAGGAAGACAGTGAGGGAAATGTCAGATGAAGCAATTAAATGCAGCCAGTTTATCTATTACAGAAGAAATAATGTCAGCTGGGGGCCAGCAGGGGGAACTACTAAGCAGGGCACATAACTCCTTGAGATCAGGTGGAGAGATCCACTTCCTGTCAGGAGAAATCCAGGAAGAGGAAGTATTTAAGTGTGGGAGTGGCCTATTGGAATCCATTTTGTTTGAGGCCATGCGGCAAGGTGAGTGTGCTTGCTGATCCTGTAAGTCCAGTTAGCTCCTTTAACTTTAGCTTATATTGTAGTTATGCTATGTAGTGTGTGAAATAGAGTATGGTGAATGTGACAGGAAAGCTAGTATCAGCATTGCTTCTGCCTGGAGCTCGCATGTATGGAGCCTGGGTTTGGTTGAAGATGGCAGTGCTGTTTGGGCTGAGAAAGCCATGTGTAAGTAAGAAGGAAATCCAGGAAGAGGAAGGTTATTTAAGTGTGGGAGTGGCCTATTTGAATCCATTTTGTTTGAGACCATGCTGCAAAGTGAGTGTGTTTGCTGATCCTGTGAGTTCATTTATCTCCTTTAACTTTAGCTTACATTGTAGTTATGCTATGTAGCGTGTGAAATAGAGTATGGTGAATGTGCTAGTAAAGGTAGTATCAGCATTGCTTCTGCCTGGAGCTCGCATAAACGGAGCCTGGGCTTGGTTGAAGTTGGCAGTGCTGTTTGGGCTGAGATCACTGTCCAGCCTCCTGGAGGTGTCATTGTTGTGAGGGCTCGTCCTGGGGAGGTAGACTGTACAGCCTAACCCGGCGGGGGAGTGTGATAGCCTAACAAGGCTTCCTTCCCTGGGTCTACCTCCTCTGTGGTAGTATAGGTAAGGTAAAGGAGGTTGTTCGGTTAGTGTGGGGAGCAGTGAGACCTGGCATTAGGGGAGTGTCTCTGGGACGCCAGAGATCACTGTCTAGCCTCCTGGAGGTGTCGTGGGACTAACTAGACGAAACACCGGTGAAAGGAGGTTCCCACCCGATGACCCCAAAGACATGTTAGTTATCACTGCTCACGGGTCTATATAGTTAAGCCTTGCCATAATAGCTTATCGTAGGGCTTAGGAGGATTATTCACTGAGTGCTGATCCCTTTTTTTTTGTTTTTTATTAGAGCACAAACTTCTTGTGTTTATTTGAATTCACTACATTTCAGAGGGAATATTGTTTTTTTCTTTTTTTTTTTACAAACAAGATGTTAGTGAGCTGTAGGGGTGCTGGTAGATTAATGTTGTTACCTTTGGACAGAGCCAGACTAGCTGTTCCCCCTGTTTTCAGCATTTGAGCTAAGCTAACTCATCAAATTTCCCCCAGAAAGTGAATAAACACAAGTAAAAGATTTTACTCTGTCCACCACTATAATCAATGTATATTTTTGGTAAGTTGTCAAGTAAAAGTACAAAATATTTCTGGTTACAGTGTTTGAAAATGCTGACATTAGATAGTTTTTTTGCCATTTATATCATTACAAAATTACATTTTTGCTGCACAGGATAAGTGAGAAAAGTTTCAGTAACTTGTGATGGACACTTAGCATCTTTTCTGGTATTTACTAGATGAAATGATTTCTGGACAAAAATATCTGATTGGACTGAAAATGACTTTTTGTCACTGCCCTATTGTACAGTGATCTCTATCACCTATAGAATCTACCCCTTTCACTGCACCTACTGATGCAGCAAATTTGAATTTCAAGCTCACTTGCACCTTTGAACAACACCTGAATGTTTTCTTTATGTTTGGGAGTCCCCTCCTATAATGTGTGGTGCAAAAATGACACTAATGGGCACTTAGTGCAGCTTTAAAGGGGAAAGCAAAGTTGCAAATAAACCTTTTAAGCATAGATGTGCTAAATTGTAAGGTACCTTTTTATATTCATGCATGCAAATCCCACTGGAGCTCGTCTAAGGACCCATTTGAGGGCCCTGAACCCCGTTTTGGCAACTTAGCACTGCCTCCTCACCCGCTGCCTGTGACTGATTGTTTGCCCCTCGTGTCACACTCTGTCATTCTTCATAAGCATTGATTACAATTGTCCTGCTTTGACTGAGGACTTCAATACGGAGCCCTTCACACCCATGGTGACAACAAACCTTCTGAAATTACTCCCAGCTGTATCGCTGTGCCGCAAAGCCACCTGCATGCAGCTAGCGCTTTGCAAAGCATCTGCATGATTAAATGTGCAGAGTTCAGCCCTGTCAATTTTGCTGATAGGCAGAATCATTGATTATATTGACTACTTAGCATACATGCTTTATTGAGACAGTATCTAAGTATCACAAAGCATGCTTGTAAATGTACTCCTCTTGCTCCTTGGTAAAAGATTCACTCCACATTCTCTGATGTTTAAGATACTTGAAAGCTGCCAGGCCATTTGTTTAACACTCTTACTCACCTTGTTGGGCTCCTGGCACACTTCCTGCCTGGTAACCCATCTTAAATAAATTCCCACTCCTCCCCGGGATCACAATGATATGGAGCAGGTCCAACTTTGGGAATCTTTGTCGGGTAAGCATTATAGACTGTCGTAATGCAATTCTTGATACATATTTATCATCTACAGACTGAGCAAAGCTAGAGTTTCAACATCACTCTGTCCCATCTGCACTTCCTGTCTGCTTTGTTAGTGATGACATTGTAAAGTCACTCTCTGAAAGCAACACTGAGCTGCCCTACAGTATATATTGACCTCTCCAAAGCCACACTGAGTACATTTGATAATGCTATCCCGCTGCAGAGACTGTCTGACATTGGATTTCACTCTGCTTGCAGCTGATTTCACTCACGATGGGAGGACGCAGCATGTTTTAGCACTGCAACCCTCCAAACTCTGTGGATAAGGAAAAAGCTGGGGATACCCTCACACTTCAGGACATCTGCAGAGACTTTTAGATTTGCACATCAACCTACCTCGTTGCTTTGACATCAGTCCTTTGCATTATAGAGAAGGTTGTCTGTAAGCTGCTTACAGCAGCGCTGAGTGATAGCATGGACCCATTCCAACTGCAAGGCCTAGCCAGCACAGTGGCAGAGAATGCCTTTACGTTTTGGAAAGGCCCAGTTGGATAAACCCTTATTGAACCGTTATTGGAGGTAAATTAACTGAGGGGAGCACGGCCTACTCCACAGTGTTTTGGCCACTTGATTTGCTGATGTCCTTTTATTGTTATAGCTCAAGCTTCAGAGTGCTTTGATATTTAGAACAGCAACAAACATGATTTTTTAATTGAGCATCTGGCTTTGTGACAGATTATGACTCCTTTGCTCCTTTATATGGCCACAACAAAGGATGGATGAAAGTTTTTCTTAAATGCTAAGATTATCTGATCATTGGCTAACATTCAGTGCTGGGTTACGTGTGTTGTCAGATGAACTGTGAGCCTCTCCAGTTGTTGATGAGTTGGATGTCAACTTGTGAATTGTGATATGGAGAGATGTTAAATAGCAGTCAACTTCTGTGTTGTGGTACAGTTGGTTTTCAACCCTGACTTTGACTCCTGTTGACTGTTGTACAAATGCAGATGCACATCCCTTTGGTGAAAGCCTGATACAATGGCGGAGAATCCTACAGAGGAAGTTGTTATTCCAACAATGGCAACAACTGCCTACACTGCCAGCCCACAAAAATAGAGGCTCGCGGCTGCAGCTTCAAGTTCACATTTTGTAGCTAACATTAGCCAGATCAAGAGCTAGAGCAAGAGTGGAAGGTGTGTCCCACCTCACTCCCCACCGCTACAAACCACCTCACAGGTAGAAGAGCAGGCAGCACATCCGGAGATGGACCCCCAGTCAGTAGCTGCAGCAACCCGAATCCAGCCACCGCTGGGCAATTAGTTCCACAGCTAGCAGTTAACAGAAACAACATAGAAACAAATACATATGTCGAGACAACACACATTGAGTCAAGACAAGTCATTTAAAAGTCTAATCGCTGTGGGGACAAATGAATCCCTCAGTCTATTTATCCTGCATCTCGGCAGCAGATATCTGCATCTGGACGGAAGCAACCCAAACTCTTCATGAAGTGGGTGATCTGGATTTGCCAGAATCAGTCTGGCCTTTTTCACCAACCTCACCTTGTGCAGATCAATGAGGTTGCTTAGGGCTGTGCCAGCAATTTTACTGCACACCCTGACAATTCCTAACAGTTTGTTCCTGTTCTTACATGTTAGTTAGTTAAAAGTTATTAAAGACTCGATAAAACAAGAATAAATCTCATAAATCTCAAGAATCTCATAAAAGTACAATCCACATTAAAACCATGGAGCTTCCGATAAAAATACATCTGCTGATGAGCCTTCTTACAAAGTGAGTCCACATGGGCTTCAAAAGTCAGCTTGTCATCAAGAACAGTTCCCAGCAGTGGCGTGCACAGACTTTTTGAAGGGCAGGGGCGAAAAGAAAAAAAAGGGCACATACAGCGCGTTCATTTTCAGTTAAGTAGATGCCATTTCCTGTATTCTAGTGCATTTTAACACCATATTAGCACCAGATAATCCAAACTGGTTCTGTGAGATATAGTTCTGGCTCAATATAGATCAAAAAAGGGCCCAACATAAAAGTCGTTGCAACAGTAATGTTTTTACCACCCAAGAGGGCAGTTTATCATGTTTTAACCAGCCAAGAGGGCAGTTTAGTGTGTTTTTTGGCTCCAAAGAGGGCACTTTAGCGCACATTTTGGCTCCCAGGAGGGCACTTTGGCTCCCAAGAGGGCACTTTAGCGGGCGTTTTGGCTCCCAGGAGGGCACTTTAGTGCGTGTTTTGGCTCCCAAGAGGGCACTTTAGCGTGCGTTTTGGCGTTTTTCAACAATTGGGCCATGACGGGGGGCGACTGCCCCCTGCCCCCCCCCCCCCCCCGTGCACACCACTGGTTCCCACGTATTTATACTGGTTTACAATTTCAACATTTACAACATTTCCAGAAATGACCACAGTTAAGGTAATTGTACTGTTCTTTCTAAAATCAGTAGCCATCTCCTTCGTCTTTGATACATTTATCTGTAAAAAGGAGGACAGTGAAATCCCTGACTACTGGCCCATGATCAGGGTTGTCACTGCTGAGGATGACTGAGTCGTCAGCAAACTTCAAAATGTGATGCAGTGGATGCTGGCTGTGGCAATCTTTGGTGTATAAAATAAATAAAATGGATGAAAGAACACAGCCCTGAGGAGAACCAGTGGAGGAGAAGAGGACATCAGAGAGTACCCCATTGCCCCTCACTCGCTGAGACCGTACAGTTAAAAAGTCCATCAGCCAACATATGAGGCCAGAGTCAATACCAAAAAAACACTGTAACAAACATTGTATTTCTAAGCTAAAATATGGGGTTGAATACAGTTAAAAGCAGATGAGAAATCAATAAAAAGTAATTTTGCAAAAGTTTTTGGACCCTGTCTTAAAATCATATTTAAAAGAGTTCCTGTTGCAATCCTCAACTCCCTGCCTGACCTATAGCCAAACTGAAGTGGGTCCAAATGATCTTTAACTTTGGATATAAGGACCTCCTTAATAATCTCTTCAAATGTCTTCATTGCTAATGAGGTAAGGCCAACAGGCCTGAAGTCATTCAATGACTGAGTCTGGAGAGACTTAAAAAGAAAACAAAAGATGTCTGCCAGCTGCAGGGCACAGTTCTTCAGAATGCAGTCTCTTATGCCATCAGAACCTGAACCTTTCCTCTCTTTGGTCTTACGAAAGAGATTAAAAACAGTTACACCATCAATGTGCGCTGTGACATTTGAAGACACATTTTCATAACCAGAAAGCTCCTCAGTAAAATCATAAATGTTAAAACGACTGTAAAAAAGATTGAAACCATTAGACAACAGAGTCCTTTTGGTCGACATCCCCATCATGGACATAACCCCCACCCAAGCCTGCTGAGAGTTATTGGACCTGAACATGTTCTCCACCCTATCCTTATAATTTACTCTGGCTATTTTCAGTTCTTTCTTCACTTGTTTCTTAAGTGCATGGTAATGAGTCATATCGCCTTTATTTGGAAATCTAGGGTTTATTGTAAGGAAATATAGTGATAGATTTACTGGGAACCACTGATTCCTCACAAAAGGTGACATGTGAAGAAACAGTGTCTGTGAGTTCATCCAGGCCAGTGCATGCACTTTTAAACATATCCCAGTCAGTGCAGCTGAAGCGGTGGACAGATTCCTCCAGTCAAACTGGAACTAAGCGCTGCTCCGGCTTGTGTTTTCTCAGGACAGGTCTGTAGGACAGAACCAAATAAACAACACTGTGGTCTGACGAGCCAAGTGGAGCTCTGCACAGGGATTTATAAGCGTCTTTCACCGTTCCATAACACAGATACAAGTGCCTCGTAAGTCGAGTGGAACGCGTCATATTGGTAGAAATTACAGAGGGACTTTCGGAATCTGCAGTGGTTAAAATCCCCCATAACCAAGTTTGGAGCGTCCGGAGAGATTCCCTGGAGCTGCTGCACAATCCTCACCGTAGCCTGAGTAGCTAGATCCACATTTAAGACTAGACTTAAGACTTTCCTCTTTGATAAAGCTTATAGTTAGGGCTGGCTCAGGCTTGCCTTGTACCAGCCCCTAGTTAGGCTGACTTAGGCCTAGTCTGCCGGGGGACCCCCTATAATACACCGAGCACCTTCTCTCCTTCTCTCTGTCTCTGTCTCTCTCTGTCTCTCTCTCTCGTGTCCTATTACTGCATCTTGCTAACTCAGCCATTCTGGATGTCACTAACTCGGCTTCTTCTCCGGAGCCTTTGTGCTCCACTGTCTCTCAGGTTAACTCGTATTGCAGCGGTGCCTGGATAGGGTGATGTGTGTGGTTATGCTGCTGCCGTGGTCCTGCCAGATGCCTCCTGCTGCTGCTGCTGTTATCATTAGTCATACTTCTGTTATTATACACATATGATTATTGTCACATATGTATACTATCAGATATTAATATATACTTTCAACATATTGTACCACAGTAACCAGAACTATAATTATAATATTATTACTTTCATTAATGTTGTTGTAAACTACTGTCATTACCTGCATCTCTCTCTCTCTCTCTCTCTCTCTCTCTCTCTCTTTCTGTCTCATTGCGTCTTACGGATTACTGTTAATTTATCATGTTGATCTGTTCTGTACGACATCTATTGCATGTCTGGAAGAGGGATCCCTCCTCAGTTGCTCTTCCTGAGGTTTCTGCCCTTTTTTTTCCCCGTTAAAGGGTTTTTTTGGGGGAGTTTTTCCTTATCGGCTGTGAGGGTCCAAAGGACAGAGGGATGTCGTATGCTGTAAAGCCCTGTGAGGCAAATTGTGATTTGTGATATTGGGCTTTATAAATAAAATTGATTGATTGATTGATTGATTGATTGATTGATTGATTAGCCTTGGGATGGATGTAAACAAGTGTAATAAAAAGCTGCAGAAATTCCCTCGGCAGATAGCAAGGGTGCAGAGACACCGACAGAGGTTCATTGTCAGGAGTACACAAAGGGCCAGATCTACTAAATGTTTGCGTGTATAAAAACGGGTGCAAACTCATTGCGCACGCAAAAAAATGTACAAACTGATTTACTAACAGTGCGCACTAAGGGTTGCGTCTTTCAAAGGTGCAAAATAGCGCGTCTGCATCCAGTTAGTACGTTGCTGCAATGAATATGCGATATGGGGCGTTTACACGCAATTGTGCGTGTGCTGGGAGGAGAAAATGTAAATATATTAATTTACGATGAAACGATGAAACGATGAAAGAAGACGCAGAGTGCGCATTTTTCACACTCGTGTTTTGGAATGAATGAGGAAACAATCATTAAAACATATTGCCTATCCAGCATTGCCATTTTGGAACTGTCCCGGGTCAGTACATGATTCTTTTATTCTGAGAAACAGTTTTCTGTTTTTTAAGTTGTGAGATGGTGAGTTTGGAGATGGCTGGCTTGTAGGTGAGTCAATTTGTAAAATCCTTTGTAAAATAATTATATTAAAAACAAGAGGGTGTTTCATATTGATTCATATGTTTTTTAAGATGATAGTGCATACCCCCTACACCCCTTCCTCCTGACACCTGTTCTCAACCTGTCCACTGCCGGAGAGATAAGGTACAACGAGGCCCATATCCGCACACGGAATATTGTGGAGCGCACCTTTGGAATCCTGAAGAGCAGACTGTATGCTGTAGATTAGAATACAAGTGCTAGTGTGACCCAATAAACTGCAGAGCATCGCAAAGTTAAGCAAATCAACATTTATGAAAAAAAGATGATTGAAATCACTTTTTATATTCCAAACATTATTATCAAACGAAATACTCAGTCTCATTAACGTCTAATTATGTTAAGCCACGCAACATCATATCAAAGACACATTGTTTCAGTCACAAAATATATCAGGCTATAGCTCTAACATTTATTGTGGCAAAAAACAAAACTAAACAGTTCTTTATCGTATAGCCTATTTTACACAAAATGAATATTCACAGCCAATATAAGAAAACTTAAACGTGACAGTTGAGTGTATTATTTGTGTTTCCTTTTACACAGGTGGAACTTGCCCACCGTGCGCACCTCTCCGGTCCCTGGCTGTTGGTCACAGATTTCTTCCCATATAGCGTTCCTTTGTGAGACAGTCAGTCATTTGCGCATATGCACAATGGATGCGCACATGCGCTACCGTGAGGCGCGCGTAGAATCAGCTCGAGGAAGGAGAGAAGAAACCTGACCGCCCATGCGTCGCTGCAGTGATTGACAGCACTCGACATCTGAACAATCAGAGGGGTGCGCTGGCAGGCACTTGCAGAGCTGCAGCAGGTGAAGAGTTGTCGACATGTCGTCCAAAAGAGCCTCAGGAGTATGTGCGGGGACGGGAGGGCGGGCGGGCTCCACAGAGGGGGAGACCCGAGCCTCGGGGGTATGTGCGGGGCCAGGAGGTCGGATGCTCCCAGAGAGGGTAGAGGGAAAAATACTGTATAGCTAAATAAGATGAAAATAGAAAAGAATGTCTCTGTATTTTATTTCTGTTTTCAGTGTTTAATTAAGGTGGGAGAGGCGGAGGGTTGAGGGAGATCGGACGCCTCCAGAGAGGGGAGAGGGAGAAATATAACAAAATAAGTTTAAATAGGAAAAACCTGTCTCCGTCTTTTATTTTATTTTCAGTGTTTCATCAAGGGTGGGGGATTGAGGTGGTGGAAGTTACTTTCTTTTGATGAGTAATTGATGGCTATTTGTTTATTTATTTATTTCAGTTTGAAGTTATTTTTATTTAATATTTATTTATTTATTTCAGGTTGAATTTTTTATTTTATTTGACTCATACAGCCAAACTACTGTATCTACAGTACATTTGTTATTGCCAGTAAAGGTTGTCAAGTTAAATGGCAAGTTGTTGTATGGTCATTTTGTACCTATGATACATTTGGGATGGGGGCCTCCAAATAAAATTTCGCTTAGGGCCCCAGTTTGGTCAGGGGCAGCCCTGAGCTCATTTAAGTGTTTATTGGCCTCATCTAGCAACACCTCTAATTCCTTAGGGTCGAATTTCACTTTGCTCTTTCTCTCCAAACTCGCCATGCTGCAAACCATACAACACGCAAAACCCTCATTTAAATAGGGTGTCTCCAACACGTTTGCACCTCTTGTCATTTACCCAATCACTCTTAGTAAATCACCCGCAAACCGCGGTTCAGCCCCACGCGCAAAATTCTAGATTGCGCAGGCAAGTTAGTACACACAAATTGGGATCTTAGTAGAGCCGGCCCAAAGAGTTACACCAGTTTTTATTCACGTAAAGATATAAGCCTCCACCGAGTGATTTGCCTGTCACCGTGGAGACTCTGTCCAAATGAATGGGCTCTTCAAAGTCCTCAATCTCCAAGTCAGACTGCAGGTTATAATCCTTCAACCAGGTTTCTGTCAGTGCAAGGACACAAGCGCTTTTATACTCCGCCAGATATTAGCCTGAAGCTCGTCAATTTTGCTGCGGAGTGACTGGACATTTGCCGTGGAGGTCTCTATCCGGAGAATATCCACGGGGAGAACTGTGGAGGGTTCCATGGAGCCCACACCGGAGTCCCGCAGGAGGAGGAGGAATTCCCGACCATACTGCAGACGTGCTTGGTACTCAGAGTCCACCCAAAAAGGGCCAAAAAAGTGTCAAAAGGACCAAAAAGTATACCACCAGAGGGTGAGTCATCATGATTGTTGCTTCCTACCGTACACACACAGGTTGGTAAAGGATAAAGGATAAAAGACGATAAACCGTAAAGGGACAAAACACAAAGCACACATGCACAACTACTGCTGCCTGTCACCATAACCAGAGCCATCAGATGCAGGCCCTCTGCTCTGAGGGACTGGATGGCCTTAACTCTACGCCAGATCACCAAACTTCCTAGTTCTGCTGTTACACTGGTTAGACCTGATGCTGCCGCCAGCCACCAGCCTGCTCTGACACCCAGTGCTGGGAGGTTTGTGCTGGCTGATTTCAAACCCCTACAACCACTGGCTAAGGGCCCGATCACACAGAAAGGTTTTTGTGTTGCAACGCACCTTGCATTTCTGGTGTTTTTACTGGAGCACTCTGACCTCCTCAAGTTGAAAAAACTTCAACTCAGAGCAGAAAAGCGCCTATGCCATCTCCACTTTTTTTTCCCATTGTCCAATCTGATGATCTGAGAGGTGGGCCATCTGTGGTGGTCACGAGATCAAGTTTATAGTTGGTAAACAATGACATTTTTTTTCCCCCCGTTAAAGGTTTTTTTGGGGGAGTTTTTCCTTATCCGCTGCGAGGGTCCTAAGGACAGAGGGATGTCTTTTGCTGTAAAGCACTCTGAGGCAAATTGTGATTTGTGATATTGGGCTTTATAAATGAAATTGATTGATTGATTGATTGATTGAAGGAGAAAGTGGTGGTAGCATTTGCTGGATAACCAGAGCTATACGGCCCGATGATAGATGGCAGGTTGTCAAACTGCCCCGAGTCATCCTAAAACATGCTTGGAAATGGCCAGCATCAAGGTGAAGCAACTGGACCAACTGGTGGTACTCCCTGTGATCTACCCTTTTTTTTAGGGTCTCGTGTATCCACACAGATTTCCGTTTCCCTGTGCCAAACAAAATATTTGCTGACAGCCTGTCACCCTCAACCAGAGCTACAGCAAGTACCCTCTGCCTGAACATTTTAGGAACTAGCTATGAATTACTATGAGAAAACAAAACAGTAGATTGATTACACAGGAAGGTTAGGGTAAGGAGGTGATGGGGTGGTTGCAAAACACTTTCTGTGTGATCGGGGTCTAAAGGTCCATCTCCTGAGCTGCTGCCCACTCTTCACCCGGGGAAGCAGTCCAAAGTGGTGAGGAGCAAGGCAGAAGGACTGTGGGGTGGCTTGCTACCCTATTCTTACCTCATTTGTGGTCTGATAAACAGAGAGAGCGTGGCAAGGAGGTGTTGAGTGAACTAAACTAAATTCATTCATTCATCTTCTAACCGCTTCATCCTTTTGAGGGTCGCGGGGGGGCTGGAGCTGACATCGGGCGAGAGGCAGGGTACACCCTGGACAGGTCGCCAGACTATCACAGGGCTGACACATAGAGACAAACAACCATTCACGCTCACATTCACACCTACGGACAATTTAGAGTTATCAATTAACCTAGTCCCCAATCTGCATGTCTTTGGACTGTGGGAGGAAGCCGGAGCGCCCGGAGAGAACCCACGCTGACACGGGGAGAACATGCAAACTCCGCGCAGAAGGGCTCCCACGCCCGGGATTGAACCGGCAACCCTCTTGCTGTGAGGCGAGAGTGCTAACCACCACACCACCGTGCCGCACTAAATATAATGCTATATTATAGCTACACTATAACTGAATAAGATTAAATAAACCAATGTCAATCGATCAATGGAACACTGGATTTGTGTATGAAGTGCGTGCATATATATCTTGTGGGAGGGGCTTGGGACAGAGAGAAGAGAGGTGCAGGAGGAAAGAGGATTTTCAATTTCTGCTGCTCTGTTTGCCTTTCCAGATTTCTGCCTTCCCCAGCTTTAAATTCTATGCTGTAGTGCTGACATGTATATATATATATATATATATATATTAATATAAGTTAATACCCTGTGACTTTCTGTTATTCAGTGGCAGAATGTTAATCAATTTGTCATAACTTCTGTGTGGCAGGACCTGATTCCTCAGTCAGGCTCTTGGTCAGCTGCAGGGGCAGCCCGTTAAACTCTCTGAAAGCTCTGCGCTGGATCTCTGCCAGTGGTATCCCCTGCCTACCTATCAACCTTTCAGACAGCTTCCTGGCTCAAAATGTTCTTAATCTACCCTTGAATCCAGCCCCGAACCCAGGAACCATAATTCGTTTAACTAAAACTGTGGGCATCCCCTTCTCAGAAGCATGAAACTTCTCTCTAACCTCCCTCTTTTAAGCTATCACTGTTCTGTTATAAACTCAGTGCTATTCTGGCCATCATGCATGATTTCTCTGCTCCACCATACACTGTATAATAAGACCAGCGTTCTGCCCTTGAGGATCTTCTCAGCCTCCGAACAAATCCAGACACAGAACAAAATATCCTTCTGGATGTGTCCTGAGGTTCAGATGAAGAAATCCTCTCAAAATCCTGTGTTGTTTTTTTTTCTTTAATGCAAACACTGTCAGGTTCACAACGGTATTAGCAGAGCTAAAGAAAGGGAAAATTGCCCCTTGGATTTATCTGTTGTACTTCTGCCTAATCCAAGCAAAGTTCTATAGATGCATAATTTGACAGTGCAGAAGATGGTGTATCACATGCTCTTGGAGAGCTGCCCGGGAGCTGCCTGAGGTCTGGAAGTTCAACATCCACTCTAGGAAAGCAATTTAAAGGTTCAAAGGTGAGCCAGCTCATATCAAGTCTTTCACTGCAGAGGAGAGAAACCTTTGGATCTGTCTGTTGCTCACTAATTTTAGAGTGACAAGTGACGTCTATACAGTTGTGTGTGACTGTGGACATTGACAAGGAAGTTACCAGTAAGCTGGTTTAAAGTGTCAGAAATATGATTGTTTTTCTTAGAGGAAGGGATGAAAGGAACAAATTTAGGCGTGACCATAGTATGAGTGAGAGCGTATTGCACTGTTTGTATGAAGGTTTTGGAAGTGAGCTTAAAAAAGAGAAGTAAATGCATTGGGGGAAGTAAACTTTTTGGACAAAAGGTTATGGATAAATTATACAAAGCTTTTTATGAGTGCCCTAGCCAGGTGGCCTTCCTGGATAAACTTCAACCGAGCATCATCAGTAAAAATATTTGTAAGAAATGTGAAATGAGCTCAGGTCATCAGAGTTAAAGGTTACGGGTTTTTTTTTTTTGGTTTTGAAAATGCACATTAATTTGCATTTTCTTTTACCACATTTCTGGAAATTTACAAAAAAAGATTTAATATACATTTGGATGGAAATCTGGATAATGTTTTAGAAGAGCAAAATCACAGACTCTCATGGACTGTTTGTACGCATACTTATGAAAAGTAATGCAGCACAGAATTGAGTAGACTGCAATCACATGATCAAGGCATTGATGGAAGTCAAGAAGGCACTAGTATAAATGATGAAAGTCCACATAAGGAGACAGGTTGTGGTGGTGGATTGTCAAACAAACAGAACTTTTCCCCAGCAGACCAGTATTTGTGTCCTGTGTGAAACTGAAAGTGAACTTTGAGTTATTTTAAGGTATGTCATTACTTTGTCACATTACTTTAAGAACGTACCTTTACTTTAAAAAGGTAATGTGATGACATCCAACTATTTAAACTGTTTCTTTTAACGTAACCTTCATAACTTTACTTTCATAAACCTAACCGACTTAGCTTAATTTACCTTAACCCTAACCCTAACCTATGTATCTTTACTTACCTTAACCTAACCTACCTCACTTTATCTCCTTAAACCTATATTACGTAACTGATCTACCTTAGTTTACTTACCTTAGTCCAGGGGGTGTCAAACATACGGGCCGCGGGCCAGAACCGGCCTGCCAAAAGGTCCGGTCCTCAGGATGACTTTGAAAAGTGTGAAAATTGCATAAATTCCTTCTTTTTTTCAATATAATGCGCTGCTATTCCTTTATTTATTTATTTGTCCACTAGGCGTCGCACTGTCCAAATAAAAGTAGTAAGCCCCAGGCTGGATCTGTTGTGGATCTGTGAGTCACGTGACAACATAGTCAACGCTGACTAACGTTACATGCAGGAGCCTCCGGTGGAAAATGTCTATCAAAAAGGAGAAAAGTTGACATGGAGTGTGAGATTTTCCAAGAAAAATGGACCTGTTCGTATTCATTCACAGAGGTAAATGGGAAGCCAGTGTGCTTGGTGTGTTTGCAGCACCTTTCAGTGCTAAAGGAATATAATATTTGACGACACTATCAGACTAATCATAGCAAAAAATACAAGAACTTGCAAGGACAACTGAGAACAGACAAGATAAAAGAACTGCTGGCAGTTTTGAGGAAACAGCAGTCTGTCAGTCAGTTTTTAGTCATAGCCGAGAGATCAGTGATGCAGCTGAAACCCTAGCTACCTTATTGCTAACAAAATAGCATCTGTATCAAAGCGGCAGAAATCATGTGCCCTGACAAGCGCCAGGCTCTGCGACTTAGATTCTTGTCAATCTGACAAGAATCTAAGTGGCAGAAAGGATTTCGGATCTTGCTGGAGATTTGGACGGTCAAATTACAGACAAAGTTAAGTCATTTGTTGCATTCTCGGTTGCAACTGACAAGAGCCCGGATGTTACTGATCTTGCTCAACTGGCCATATTTGTGGTGTTGATGAGAGTTTGACTGTAACCAAGGAGTTCCTTGAGTTGGTGCCAATGACAGACACCACAGTGGGGAATGACATTTTTTAACTCTCTCGTTGGAGAGCTGGACAGGGTCGAGTTCGACTTGGCCCGCGCTGTCAGCCTGGCTACAGACAGTGTGCCATCAATGATCGGTAAAAAAGCAGGTGTTGTGACAAAATTCAGAGAAAAAGTAAAGGCTGCAAATGGAGGGCACAGCTTTTGGACTTTTCACTGTATTTTGCACCAGGAAGCATTGTGTTACAAGTTGTTAAGAGTGGATCATGTCATGGAAGTGGTTGTCTGAACTGTTAATTACATCCGAGCCAGAGTTCTGAACCATCGTCAGTTTGACAGCCTTCTTACTGATAAACACATTACCCATGGCCTGCTGTACCACTCTGAAATCCGGTGGTAAATATGTGGTAGTTTTACTGGTCTGGCCCTCTTGACATCAAATTGGGCTGCATGCGGCCCCCCAACTGAAATGAGTTTGACACCCCTGCCTTAGCCTAACCTACTTAACTTTACTTTCTTAAACCTTACCTACATTCATTTACTTACCTAAACCTAAACTACCTTACTTTACTTACTTAAACCTGAACTACAAATGTACATAACCTTACTTACCTAAACCTAGCCCATGAAACTTTAGCTACCTAAACCTAGCCTATGTAACTTTAGCTACCTAAACCTAGCCTAGATTAACACTGATTGGAGCAGGTATCGAGCAGCCTTGAGCCTGGGGAGATAATGTCTTCACTCAGTTGACATATGCTGCTGCCACTGTGCTGTTGGTTCTTACTGGCACGTGATAGCCTTGCAGACTCGGGAGAAAATGCTGGAGGGCCAGGTGAATGGCTCTGAGCTCTAGAGCATTGATATGCTGGCCCTTCCAGTGGGAGCTCCAGACCCCACTGGTGCCCCTGCTGTCGTGGAGTGCGTCCCACCCCTCCAGGGATGCATCCGTAGAGAGCACCAGACAGCGCAGTACTGAACCACGCATAGCCCCCTCAAGATGTTGGCTGGGTCCTGCCACCACCTGAGGTCCGCACAAAGCTGCACGGTGATGAGCACTGCTGCCTGCAGCTGACTCTGTGGACAGAGCCCCAGGCTGAAGAGATGCCTCTGGACTTGACGCATGTGTAGAAGAGTCAATGGCACCACTTGTACCGAGGCTGCCATAAGACCCAAGAGGCGGAACCACAGCCGCAATGTGGCCCTGGCACCCAGCTGAAAATGAGAGAGGCAGGCCCTGATGGAAACCTGCCTTTCCTGTGCAGCATCACCAACCCAGCTCTGGCATCCAGCCACATGCCTAAAAACTTGTTGGTCTGTGCAGGCCTGAGACTGCACAGGCCCCAGACCCTGAATGTGATCCAATAGCACAGACACATGATGGTGGCACAGCTCCTCTGTCGGTGCATATATTAGCCTGTTGTCTAAATAGTTCAGTATCCTGAGACCCTGCTGCTGCAGAGGCCCCAAGACTGCATCCATGCACCTGGTGAAGGTGCGGGGTGCCAGTGAGACGCCGAAGGGGAGGACACAAAATTCAAAGGTTTTTCCCTTGAAGCTGAAAAACCTGAGAAACCTCCTGTGCCCCTCCCAGATTGGGATTTGAAAATAGGCATCCTTGAGGTTGACGGTTGCAACCCCTTTGCCTACCCGGACAGCCTGCTTGACCCTGGACATTTTGCACTTCAGGAGCCTGAGGAACTTGTTCAGCCCCCTGAGGTCTAAGACAGGCCTGAGTGTCCCGTTCCACTTCAGAACAAGAAAATAGAATAAAATAAAATAAATAAAATCCTGCCTGCTGATCTTCTTCCTTCACTTCCCTGATGGCTGACTTCGCCACGAGAGTGAAGATTTCCAAGCGCAGGACCTTCCTATGCTGGTGGTCTGCAATAATGGAAAAAGCAGCCACCCTCATCAGAGATGGAGCACTTTGGAACTGTAAACGATACCCCTGGATCACTGTTGAAACAATGACCCAGGGGTATCGTTTACAGTTCCGATACCCCTGGGTCATTGTTGAAACAACCCAGGGGGGCAAGGGAAGGCTGGGGATGGCTTGGGTGGCCCTTGGCCACTGCCATGTCCTCTGCCCCATTTAAACTTGCCTCACCATGCTGTGTCCAGCAGGCCCTGCAGATCTTCCTGCCCCCAAGCGGGCTTGGGCTGCTGAGGCCTCTGCCAGCCCTGACCTTGCTTCAAGGTGCCTGACACCTCCTCAGCACAGCAACGGGCTTCCTGGCCCTGCTGAATCATCAGGCCCAAACAAGGCAGATGGCTCAACAGGCAGTTTGAGCAGGCATGCCCTATCCTCTGGCTGCAGCATGGACTGTGACAACCAGAGATGGCGCCTTGCCTCCCAAAAACTTGCCATAGCACTGTCAGCTGCTTCACTCTGCTCTCTCATTAACTTTGGGACAAGTTGTCAAGCGTCAAGTGACGAGACACATTGTAGTTCAGCTATTAGATCCGTACTACACTCCTCCTCTAGCTGGCCAACCAGATGGTGCTGGTACAAGGACAGTATGGCACCCGTGTTTGCCAGCTGTGTCTGGACTGTCATGGCTCCATGCATTTTTCCCAACAAGACATCTATTACCTTGCAGTTTCAACTCGGGCAGTTCGCCTTGCCCAGGAGGGACTTTGACAGAGCCACCAAGACAGCCAAAGCCTGACTCGTGGGGGGCAATGGCCCAAAGCCTATCCTCCCTCGATTGTCAACCGCAGCCATATGCTGCCGTCGGTGTTGTAAACCGACTCCTGACCACCTCCTCGAAATCAGAAAGGAGAGGAACAAGAAACAGTGTGGGTCGCCCCCCTGTTTCATTATCGAAACAGGAAGGGGCAGGGCCCTGACCAGCTGGCAGGTCAAGACCCAGAGCCAAAGCAGCCCGGCCAATAATTTCATGAAGGAGAGGTGACTGCTAGTCATGCGCTTTTAGAAAGAACCTGCTGCTCCTCTGAGGTGAACTCATCATTCTCTTAGGGCCCATGGCCAATAATGTCTATCTCCTCCTCCGAGCCAGGGGAGGAGGGGTTCCCCTATCCAACCCAGCAGAGGGCCCAGGAGCAGGGAAGTTCCTATGTGACACAGTCCACTCACCCCCAACTGTAATAATGGAGGTGGGGGAGTACCATGATGGGCCCCCATCCCACACTACCGGACCCGCCAACTTAGGATGCTTAGCTGGTTGCAGGCTCTGAGAAGGAGTTGGTGGACATCTGCCCCCCGACTCTGTCGGGTTTCGAGCAGGCAATCAAACCCCCAAGGAATGTCACAAGCTGCCCCCACACTTGGTCGGGTTTCAGCCAGCAACTACCTCCTAGAGGGACGCAGCATGCTGCCCCCTGACTAAGTCAGACTCGAGCAAGCTGCTATGCCTCCACTGTGCGTAAACAGACAGCTGCAATACACAGATATGGCAACCCTCTCAACTGTTTCACTCGTTATTGTCAAAAAGAAGAAACAGCATTTAGCTATCCTCGAGAGGGACCTGTGAAGGCCAGCTCTCCAATCTAAACGAAGGCAAGTGGACAAAATGCTAAACTCTCTCTTTTCTTTCTGCTCTCATGTCGACTCAGACAGGTGGAAATCAATGAATCAGTGGCTGCATGCACAAGGTGGGGCAAAGTCAAGCAACCCAGCATAAATGATCATTTCTTAATTGCAAATAGCCTCTTGTTTGATAATATTTCATCCCAAGGGATCTTCATATGAGAGGATTTATTTTGTCATTGATTTATTATTGAATCATCCAACTGTCTGTACTGTAGCGAATGAAATAAAGTGGTGAGAGAGCAAGCTATGATTGGAATAGTCATCCTTAGTCATTCTCTAATTAGCACAAATTAAAATTAAATTAGAGATAATGATTATAATTATAAGAAATGATAGATATTCCTAATTTTAAAGACCACAAGGAACCCTACTTTGACAACCCATTCTCTAAATGATAAGTATCTCTAAATTGTATCACTGGTAATATTTCATTGCCCTTTTTACCTGATTTTAATGTTTGTTTCAGTAAAATTGCGTGGCTATCTTTTTCCTTTTTTTTTTTAAAGGATAGATGAGATTCCCATTTAAACCTCATCATCTCATTACCATAATCACATTGCTATACAATAATTAGCTGTATTCAATAACTATCAAAATCTCCCCAGGGGGACTTTTGCTCGGCATAAACCAGTGTCAGCTCATGGGTCATCAGGCCTTAATGTGTGCACAGGGATCGTGTCGAAATGATCTAAAGTCATTCGTTTTCCTAAAGAGGCAGCAAAGAGAAGCCAGAGTAAAACAAGTCACAGAAAGAAAAAATGAAACTTTATTTGTTTTTATACTTACCAACACTTTGAAATTAAAACCTATGTAATTACCCACAACTAATATAGATCTGCACATAGCAAATAAATCAATCAAAAATAGTTACAAAGTTCTATCACTTTTTTTTCCTCCAACTGCAATACACAAAACAAAAGCTGAAAAAACATGTCTAGTCATTCTTCTTTTCCTGTTGTTGCTGCCACATGAAATGTGGTTAAAATAAAAAAAACATTTTTAAACAAGCTACACAGCTCTCCTGTATCTAAGCTAATAATAACTGAATAAATAATTGCACATTGCACCCTATTATTGCATTAGTTGCAGTTTGTTTCAAAGTTGTAGTATACTCAGGCATATACACAAACGTAAATACAGTTTCCAAACACTGAGTAACACATGAATATTGATGTTATTGAAATCACACTGCCATAGCGATCAAATTCAAATAACACAACAAGATCTTTGTCAAATGCACGTGTCAACCGTGCTAATAAGCATTAGCAATCCTTGCTTTTCTGTTTTTATTTCTTTCATATGTGTACTAATTTGAAGCAAACATTTCAATGGTACACATGCATTGATAACAGTTGTATAAAAGCCATAATACCCTTGAAGATGTTCTTTACTCGTACAATACTCTTGGGAAAGAATGCCCTCTTAGGTATTAGCCAACTGTTCTAAAAAGCGTTTGCCCCCCAGAAACATAATTTCATTTAGTTCATTTGACAAACATTCCCATTAAAGTACAAGCTATGACAACTCAAAATAAAAAGAAACACAAATTCATAATTTCAATGCTAGCACTACTACTTGAGTTCACATCAAAATGTAAGAATTATTGCAGAATAATCATTGACTATGCATGGTTCAGTATAGTGATACAGCATTTGTCCATTTACATAATCACATTTATGTCATCAAAGCGCTTAAGACCCAAAGTTACAGAAAAAGTTCAACACTTAAGCAAATATGCTCATTTACTTTCCTGCCAAGAGTTAGATAAATACAATACCACTGTCTTGTCTGTATGCCTAATATGAAATTACTGCTAGCAGCTGGTTAGCTTAGCTTAGCATTAAGACTGGAAACAGAGGTAAACAGCTGGCCAGGCTCTATCGAAAGGTAACAAAATACACCTATCAGATCTTCTAAAACTCAGTTATTAACAATCGTGTTGTTTATGGGCAGTTATGTGCCAGGCTGTTTCATGGTCAGGACTATTATCTTACTGGAGTCTCTGATGGTTGCTGGTACCTTGAATGGGGATAAAATTATTTAATCTTGCGGCCCTTTTAGATTTTGCAATATTAATGGACCAAATGGCTGATCCGGGACACTTTGTGGGGGTTGTGACGGTCAAAAAATGCATCCACTAATTTACAAATGTGTCTTTTGCCATGAAAGTCAATGGAAAACAGTCTTTTTTGACTGCAGAGCATCATATGACAGACCCGGCAGTTGTTATTACACTATTTTGCCACCACAAAAATTGGCTTTAAAGCCTGACGTGCTCCCCTGGGGCCTGCCTGGTCTTAGGTTGTGAGGTTAATAGGTCTTTGACATCATGAATTTAATTTATTTCATAATATTTCAAGCACTCTGAGAGTTGAATTTGCTTTCTTGCAGAGAGTTAGCTCCCTGCTAAATATGAAGCTACATCCAGGGAACATTTAGCGTAACTTAGCTTGGCACGAAGCCTGCAACAAGGGGAAACTGTTACTCTGACTCTTGTGATTAAACACACTAGATTTAACATGCTACTTAGTAAGCTTTAGCAGCTGGTAAAGTCATTTATTTAGCTTTGCAGAGCCAGGTAGATGCTCCCTTCTGTTTCCAGCCTTTATGCTAAGCTAAGCTAAGCGAAGCTAAACTAAGCTAAGCTAAGCTAAGCAGATCATATTTAGCATACAGACAGAGGGATATCAATCTTCTCATCTAACTCTTGATGAGAAAGCGAACAAGCATATTTCACAAAATGTCAAACTTTTCCTTAAAGCTCAGCATAAGCTATTGTAAAATAAAACAAGAGTAGTGGTATGTATGAAGAAATTGAGACACTGAAAATGCAGAATGCTACTGTGTTGGACAGTAGATCATGTGATTCGACAATAACATTCAACAGCTGTTTGTCTTATGTCAAAACTGAATTGAGCTCAGCTGTTCGGAAATGAGATGACTCAAGCTGTCCCAATAGTATTTAGAGCATCTTCATGAGTCGAACACGCGAGGGATGGTTGAAATACTGAACCATACCAAATATCATCCACACCTCCCTCTCAAATTAAATACAATACAACAAAACTAACTTAGCTTAAGTTTCATGATCGACAAACAAAAAGTCATATGTGCATCACCACACCATAAATAAATACATGCTGGTTTTACTGAAAACCAGTGAAGCAGTACTAATTGTCATCCAACCTGTCCTTTTTCAAATAAAAACAATTAAGTTGCTGACAATAAAAAGACATTCAAACCTAAAGCGTCAAATCAACCGTATGACAACAAAAAGACAAGATGAACAATCTTGAAAAAGAGACTGAGTGGTCACGTCCGCCCAGGCCCCGTGGGTTCCCCCCAATGAACCCCTGAACATTCCTTGGCCCAAAAAATACCATTCGGCTTCGTCCAAACGTTTAGGCCTCTTTGCCACGAAGAGTCGGCTTCTTTCCCTTGTTTTTTGCTCTCTTTTAAAGCTTTCACAGGGACCCGTAATTTATCTGAGACAAGGGAAGGAAGCCGAAAGGTTTGGACGCAACACTTGGCTTTTAAGTCCAACTAATTCCTCCCACATCAGAGGCAGTCCAGAGTAAAGTGTTGAATAGTCTATTGCATGAGCGCCGCGTAGTCGACTAATGTGCTAAATCACAATAGTCCTTGTACAAAACAAATACAGTATAATAATAAGTAAACAATCATTTAAATTTTCAGTTAGTGTTTTAGCCACTGATTTTTCACTAATTCCCATTCATGCATCTATATACTAATAATTGGTGTTGATAGAAGGAGGCTATGTTGGAAAGTTTTTCATTTGGGCAGGGAGTAGGACTAGACGTGAATGGCCAAAAATGCTGAAAAAGTTTGCGGAAAAGAAAGGAAGCACAAAGATATAATTATAACATTTAAAGGAGCACCTACACTGAACAGGTTTACTCAAATACACAACGATACGACACTGAACACATGCAATATAAGCAATAATGTAAATACAGGAAATTAACATGAGAAGGGAGGCTCTAGGAGTGATACCATTGGCTTAAAAGGGTCATGTGATGCAGCAAAGAGTCATGGGTAGAGATTGGATTTGTAAGTAGACAAAGATGCAAATTAGGACAAAAGCAGAACAGTCCAATTTTTTTTTGTTTTTGAAATATATTATCAAAATTTGATAATTTGGCTACATCCCACCACACACTCTGCCGATAGCATCACTGCGCAGCTGTAATATGCAGATAACTATGTTCTACAAAAATTCTCAATCTTTTACAAGTGTATACTTTTAAACGATGTTCTATGACGCAGCACTGACAGAGAGAAAGAGAAAGCAATAGATAGAGAGAAAAAGAAGAGAAAGATTAACACAAGTTGTTCCTAGTAAACATTCAACATGCTTCAACAGTTCTCTAAAAAAACTAATCAACAGAGAATTTATTTTTTGTATTTCTTTTTTTTTTCTTTTTTGTTAATTTAATTTGGCTCTCTGAAATCAAAATGAGCGCCCAACCCTCCCTGATGTATAAACAACTTTGAATCAGAGCGGGAAGGCGGTCAGGGTTTTCGGAGAGCCAGAGCCAGAGTCCGAAGGGCTTCATCAGGATTGTCTGCGGTAGTCAGTCATTGGAAAGGGCCAAACGGAGGAGTCAGTCAGGGATCTCAGGATGTGGTCATGGAAGATGGGTCATTCCACATGGCCGCCACGTCTCTAAACCTGAGGGAGGGTAATTGGAAAGTAAGAAATTAGTAATTTTCCTACATCTGTACAAGAAGGCTACTACCATTGATGATTCCATGTGATCACTTCACATCAGACCACTTTAACAGCAACTAGCCCATTTCACACATGCACCACAAACCTTGAATTATAGACATTACCCAGAGGAGCTGTATGTGAGAGCATAAACAAATTAGTTGGATTGGACATTTCATGGACTTTACCTTACCGGTTCCCTCGTGAAAAGTTTGTGTATTGTTCAATTGAGCCAATGTATGATTGAGTAGGTAATTGTCTGAAGAATTCACAGCAAGTGGGTGGGCTTGTTGATGAAGTTTCTATCATGTGGCTTGCACAAAAACAGTAGAAAACAAACGAGGGTAAAGAAGATGGGTCATTTACGCAAAGATGACAATGAATGAATGATAATAATTTATTTGAGGAATTTCAGTCAGGATTTAGAGTGCATCATAGCACTGAGACAGCACTAGTTAAAATTACAAATGACCTTCTGATTGCTTCAGACAAAGGACTTGTCTCTGTACTTGTTTTATTAGATCTTAGTGCGGCGTCTGACACAATTGACCATCAAATTCTACTGCAGAGACTGGATCACTTAATTAGCCTAAAAGGTTCTGCACTAAGCTGGTTTAAATCTTATTTATCTGATCGTTTTCAGTTTGTTGACGTTCATAATGAATCATCCTTACGTACCAAAGTTTGTTTTGGAGTTCCGCAAGGTTCTGTGCTCGGACCAATCCTATTTACTCTATATATGCTTCCTTTAGGTAACATCATTAGAAATCACTCTATAAATTTCCATTGTTATGCGGATGATACTCAGTTGTATTTATCGATGAAGCCAGAAGAAAGGAATCAATTAACTAAACTCCATAACTGCCTTAAAGACATAAAAACTTGGATGAGCACCAATTTCCTGATGTTAAATTCAGACAAAACTGAAGTTATTGTTCTTGGCCCCAAACAACTCAGAGACCCTTTATCTGATGACATAGTTTCTCTAGATGGCATTGCTCTGGCCTCTAGCACTACCGTAAGAAACCTCGGAGTAATATTTGATCAAGATTTGTCTTTTAATTCTCATTTAAAACAAACCTCACGGACTGCATTTTTTCATCTGCGTAATATTGCGAAAATTAGGCCTATCCTGACCCGAAAAGATGCAGAAAAATTGGTCCACGCTTTTGTTACCTCTAGGCTGGATTACTGTAACTCTCTATTATCAGGTAGCTCTAGTAAGTCCTTAAAAACTCTCCAGCTAATTCAGAATGCAGCAGCACGTGTACTAACAGGAACTAAGAAACGAGATCATATTTCTCCTGTTTTAGCTTCTCTGCACTGGCTCCCTGTAAAATCCAGAATTGAATTTAAAATCCTACTGTTAACTTATAAAGCTCTAAATGGTCAAGCTCCGTCATATCTTAGAGAGCTCATAGTGCCATATTATCCCACCAGAACACTGCGCTCTGAGAAGGCAGGGTTACTCGTGGTCCCTAAAGTCTCCAAAAGTAGATCAGGAGCTAGAGCCTTCAGCTATCAGGCTCCTCTCCTGTGGAATCATCTTCCTGTTACGGTCCGGGAGGCAGACACCGTCTCCACATTTAAGACTAGACTTAAGACTTTCCTCTTTGATAAAGCTTATAGTTAGGGCTGGCTCAGGCTTGCCCTGTACCAGCCCCTAGTTAGGCTGACTTAGGCCTAGTCTGCCAGAGGACCCCCCCCCCCATAATACACCGGGCACCTTCTCTCCTTCTCTCTCTCTCTCTCTCTCGTATTCTATTACTGCATCTTGCTAACTCAGGCATTCTGGATGTCACTAACTCGGCTTCTTCTCCGGAGCCTTTGTGCTCCACTGTCTCTTTGATTAACTCATATCGCAGCGGTGCCTGGACAGCGTGACGTGTGTGGTTGTGCTGCTGCCGTGGTCCTGCCAGATGCCTCCTGCTGCTGCTGCCATCATTAGTCATTAGTCATACTTCTACTGTTATTATACACATATGACTATTGTCACACATGTATACTGCCAGATATTAATACATACTTTCAACATATTGTACCACAGTAGCCAGAACTATAACTATAATATTATTACTTTCAATAATGTTGTTGTAAGCTACTGTTATTACCTGCATCTCTCTCTCTGTCTCTCTCTCTGTCTCATTGTGTCATGCGGATTACTGTTAATTTATTATGCTGATCTGTTCTGTACAACATCTATTGCACGTCTGTCCGTCCTGGAAGAGGGATCCCTTCTCAGTTGCTCTTCCTGAGGTTTCTACCGTTTTTTTTTCCCCGTTAAAGGGGTTTTTTTGGGGAGTTTTTCCTTATCCGCTGCGAGGGTCATAAGGACAGAGGGATGTCGTATGCTGTAAAGCCCTGTGAGGCAAATTGTGATTTGTGATATTGGGCTTTATAAATAAAATTGATTGACTGATTGATTGAAAATGTCGAAGTTGAGAGATGGCAAGATTTTAGAACTTCTGTCAGTAAGGGCCAGAACCGAAATCATCAGACAAATTCAAGGAACGACAAAAGACTGTTATTTTGTTATTTTTGATCAAATTACAAACCGTCTACTTGACCACAGTACGGCATGCTCTGCCCAGGAGCTACCTCTCACCCAAACCAAACAGAATATTTCCAGAAGGTGAGAACTTGTTCTAGACCTCTGAATCCAACCACTCCACTGACAATGTCCTGAACTGATTCTCCAGACATTGTCCATGGCTCTCATTGACTCTGACCTTGCATTGATGAGGTACTGGGCCAGGCTGATGTTGGCGGGGGTCCCTGTGATGGTGATCTGGCGCTCCGATGACCCTTCCATGGCATTAGCAATTTTGATCTGTGCCCCAGACATCTGACGGATCTCGTTGATTTTGGTTCCCTGGCGTCCGATTATGCAGCCTATTAGCTGGGAAGAAAATGGGGATTGGTCTTAGGATGGCCAGAACACATGGAAGATTCACACATTTTTATCTGATGAAATATTCGGATGGACTCGATATGATGCACAAGTGTACGGGCCAGGCATTGTCCGCCTTTCAACCGTAACTTTTCTTCTTTTGGTCCAAGTCAAGTCTTTTCCATTAAGGACATTCACTTTACAAAGCTGACTGCCTTTGGCTGTACTATATCTCTGCTGTGGAGAAGGAGCTCTCAATAGTTGTAGCTGATCAGCTGTCAGATTGTGTCACTGGAGGCTTCAAGAGGAAGCCAGGTTTAAAGATAATAAACCAGCGTTTTTGACGTTGTGGTCAAACAACATTTGTGAATTTGTGCTTGGATAGCAGTTAGCCCCTGACCAGTGTTTCTCTTTCATGCAGCTATTCTTGGGAAATTAATTTATAATTCAGCCAAACAATTAAGAATTCATCATCCTAATCTCTCTGTAAAATCTTAAATATTCAGGAAGGAGTCAGTGGATATGATCACAGTGTCACATTGACCTTTATGGATTTTCTGAAAAGTCATCATCCTTATTTAAAAAGATATTTAAATAAGGATGTTCTAATTTAAGGTTCAGCATATTGGCAGTAGTGGAGACAAACTGGCACAAAGTGGCCACAAATTATCAAAACTGCTGAATAGTTTTATGCAATAGTGTGGACAATGTTGTCTTTAAAGGTGGTGAGCGTGCATTTTACATATAAATGAACAGCAATTATATTCAAGCCTTCACTAAACAAGTTAACACAATGCTGATTAAGACTATGGTCACCAGGGAAAGCTCTCTGTATTCGTCAGTATACCAGGGTAGTGGTGTCTGTAGCAACTTTCCCACACTGGTGCTTTGGAAATATGCGATTAATGTCAAACAGCCAGAGCTAAAGGGGAAAGGAAAAGGGAAGGGACCATGGCAACAGAGCAGCAGCGAGAAGAATGGCCAGCCCATTCTCATTCCCAGGTTGTCAAATACCAGCCTGTTCACACTCCCAACTCATCAAATACCACTGCTTTGTCAGTGATTTCAGCGTCAGGTACCTATGTACAGAGGCACCTGTCATGGGGTTATGATATGCACTGGACCGGCTACAATCAAACTCGCCAAATACCGCTGCTTTGTCAGTGGATGTTGCCATCAGTCACCTACGCACTGAGATGCTCTTGAGGACAGTATGATATACACCAGGAGGTGGCAATTTTTCTCACTGCCAGAAACTACTGTGTTATAAAGAGCAAGAAAGCGAGAGAGTCAAATAAACACTGGACTTTCACCCAGGAGCTGGCTGCTTGTTTCCTGTGTGAAACCAAATGTCAGTGGCTTTATTTTAATAACAATGTAATGTGCTAGTATGTGTAGCATGCTGCACTAGTAACGTATGTCACATGACATGTAACGTGTGACATAACATTATGTTATGAACCGTACTTATTTTAAGGCAAACCATGATGTTTTTTTCGAAACCTAAACAGGTGCTTATGTTGCCAAAACTTAAGAAAATACATGTAAAAACATAGTGTTTTACATACGTAGTATGTTTATTTTAAAAAAGACTATGTACCTATAGGGCAGAAATTGTACATTTCCTGTGGAAATGGAAATATATTTTGAAAATGCACAATGCACGTAAGATGCATCAGTTGAGATGCTGTTTGTGCATGTCCAAAGCCAATGCAGGAGGATACTTAGCATGTCATATTAGATGTTTAGGACCACTGACAAAGCAGTAATACTTGAAGAGTTGATTTGAACAGAATGCAAATACTAACGCTTTGTCACACCCCTCAGCATCTTATACAGATACTAAAGGCAGCATTTGGCGTCTCTATGAGATGCACTGGGCTTACAACTAACACCAACGTAAACCCATCCGCGGTACTGTAGCATTGTTCCGACCTCTCATTAGTCTGACGTCCCGTTGTTCCGATATGTGATTATTACTGTATTTGTGTACCATAGAGGATCAGCAACGCAACAAAAGTAGGCTACTGGTCGAGATACAAGTGTCATAGAGAGGAGAGAATGAAACACCATAACCTCCTGTTATTAACTCTGGGGTTTGGGTTGTGTGGGGAGCTCTCCGCGGTGCTGAACGGCTCCCGGCGGGCGTATTTCTGCCTTGATGGTGCGCTGCGACCGGCTCTGGGTCAGCTGGGAAAAGCTTGAGGCGAAGCAGGCTCACAGCTTATGTGTTTGCCACTTTCTTTTTCATTTTAACCCACACCATGATCTTTTCCTAACCCTAACCAAGTGGTTTTTGTGCCTAAACCTAACCAGACCTTAACCACAGGGCATCATGATGATTTCGGAACAACGGGACTTCGGAACAATGGGTTTAATATGGTCGGAAAAATGGGATGTCGGACCAATGGGCTGTCGGAATAATGGGCAGACCCCCTCATCTGCGGCACTACTTGACCTTGAGAGCAACTGACTTAGTGTACAGAGCCTGAAAGTCGTCATAGGGTGGGACGGTGGATGGGTCAGACCAAACAAGATGTAACATTACCTAAGTAACAACAGGTTACAAACTTATTTTAACCCAAAATGGATTATTTTTTATTATTTAAGTACGAAACCTAAACGCAACTGTTTGACATTACATGTTGCAACGTGTTTCACCCGGCTACTGACGTCACTCTCCTGCGCCTCTCAGATTGCCAAATCATTTTTGAATTACGGGCACTATTTTTCAGGGCAGACCACAAAAACGAAATAGCAATGTCCTCTTTGTTTTCTTTTTGATTATGGCATAAAATGTGCAGTCTTGAAGAAGAAAATGCAAATGCAAATAGGTTGATTGATTATTAACTTTATTTATGAGTGAAATAATGCAGCCACATTCTTAAAATGAAAAAGCATTTCTGCAAATGCATTTTAATTTTCAAATTTTACATTTCAAATTGAATTTTGGTATCTATTTGCTGGGGCATATTTTGAAAATTAAATCTCAAATGTCTTTTTCTTTTTCATTTTAATTAAGTGAAAGAATGAACAGTCTTGAAGAAGAAAATTAAAATGCAAATGAGATGATAGATGATTAATTTTATTTATGAATCAAATAATGCAGCCACATTCTTAAAATGAAAAAGCATTTCTGCAAATACATTTTAATTTAAATATTAGTCACGATTTGCTTCCATACTGGTACACATTAAAAGCATGCATTCAAAGTGTTTGTGCAATTACTCCTACTTCCAGAGGGGGGAGACAAAATCCCTGCGCTCCAGCTTTAAATACATGTGATGCTGGAGGCAAAATGAAGACTGTTATCATTTAAAAATGTAAGCTCATTTAGTTTTTGATGACAGATCTTTCATTTTAGATAAAGGTCTTATTTGCAGTTTTGTTTAGGATGTCACAATTAATTCAACAAATGACAAAAAAAGCATTCATAATAAGACAAAGTTATGACAAATATACTCACATCATTGGGAATGGTGAGTTCATGAGTACTGGCCTGGTTACTGGCATCCAGACCTGCTGCTGAATACAGGAATCAGACAGAAAGAGAGGAAGGAAGGAAGAGGACATAAAATAGAGTTTGGCACAATGGGGGAGTGAACAGCATTGATGGGTTGTCCTGGCTATTCACCAGTAGCATTTCTTTGTCACTGGAAAGTCTGACTCAACCATGAGCAGAGCCTACATACACTATATAAAACTCCTATCACCTGACAAGCTGGATTGTTCTCTCTGAATGGGAAAGAAAAACACTCTGAGGCGACTGTATCATTAAAGAAATAAAATTCAGGGAAAACCAAAGAACAAAAGAAACCTCAACATCAACAAGAGCAGACCACCAGCAGGCCATGTCAATGGCAGTGCACCACAGAGACCATTAGGAGGAGAAGGACGAGAAGAAGAGAGAGCCAGGACAGAGACAGGAAAGGAAGAGAAAGAGAAAAAAGGAGGTAGAGAATGTGTTTGTCTCTACAGGTAAAAACGAGAGAAGGAGCTTTGGTAAAGAGGGTCGTCGTGTAGGTGGGTACGTACCGGGGAAGGCAGGGGTGGTCTGTCCGAGGGGGGTAAAGGGGGTTTGCTGCATAGCCAACTGGTGGAGCTTGCTCAACTGCTGAGGGGGGGAGGAGGAGGACAGCAGAGCTATGAGGTCATCGTTAAAAAACACACTCACACACACGCACACAGATACACACACGCACACAGAGGTCTGTCTGAAATGCTACAAGAGTAGAGAGAGGATCTGAGGAGAAGTTACAACACAGACAGGTGAAGGACAAAGACTGAGATAGAGAAGAGAGAAAGAAAAGAAGCTCATAGAGGACTTGGCCTGAGACTGGGATGATGGAGTGAGGCTGGCAGATAGAATGTTTGCTAAGCCCCGTCCCTTTTAGTTACTGTTGTTTTACCAGTCAAGCATAGATACAGTCCGTGTCTGGTCATTGTTAGGGGGCATGGTGAGGGCTAAGTCAGTCTGTCAATGCTGGGAAAGCACAGTTTATAAACTCACATGAGAAATGGATACATTTGCGATATATATGATTAATTAAACTTACTATAACATCAGTATCCTACAGCTATTAATGCTCTGATGTAACAGACTAGTTTTTTGAGTGAATTCCTTGCATGTTTCAAGACAGTATAGCAGCGCCAACGTTACTCAATGTCATTCACCAATGTTTTGACAATGTGCTGTTACATTATCATGCAGGGACCTTGAAACTAAAGTTACCTTGGAGAGGCCAGTCTCACTCCGAAGTTGTTGAAATCCAGCGCTTGGGCAGTGACTTGCAGTGTCAGAAACCAACGAAAAAGTCGGCATGATACATGGCCGGTTGCCATCATAGTTTACTGCACTCAGTGGCGTCAGGAGGAAATATGGCGGGACAAGGACGAAAGTTAAGGCAGGAAAAGTCAGACTAGGATGGGCGGGGTGGTGGATGTGTCCAACAAACACTGCCTTTCACCCAAGAGAGCAGTGTTTGCATCCTGTAAGATTCTAAAGCCAAACCCTGTTCTTTGTTCCCAAACCGAACTGTGTTTTTGTTGCCTAAACGCAACCATGTGCTTTTGTTGTTGAAGCAAAAAAAGCTTATTTTGAAAGAGACTGTATTCAAACTGTAAATTTCCTGTCAAAACGGAAGTGTATTTTGAAAGAAGACAATGCATGTAACAGGCAGAACTTGGCACAGTGTCCCAGAACATCAACAACCAGCGCATCCAGGGTACATTTCCCATCATATGTGGACGTGGAAAGTCCATGACCAAATGTCAATATGGCACATGCCTTGAGTGTTTATGCTCCACTCTCACTCAGTACTGGTCCAGCTTAAAAAAATGTTGTCCCCATCAGTCACTTAGACAGGTTGAAAAATACCTTTTTCTCTGGATTTTTAAGTTTATTTGATTTGCAGAAAGCCACAGAATAACTCTTCTACATGGTGGTGAATGCTTTGTTTTTTCCCCTTGGTGTAAAAAAGTTGATGTTTTGTTGCTGTTCTCTTAAATACTGACTGTATGTCATTTAATCCAGTCTGGATCCACACATACACAGTTCCTTAATACTGGAGTTACATGTACATCCATTTGCACTATTGCACTACCTAGCACCACTAAATTTTTTCAATTAAATTTTTGGACAATAGGTTCTTGATTTCAAAAATTAGCTGCATGAGTTGCTTGAGGGAGCTCTATGCAACATTCAGAACATTGATATAGTGGGGTAATGGTAGCCTGGCGTTGCCAGACCCAATTCACAAAACGCGAATGGGTCTGGACACGGACTGTATGTTTCCTCTATTCCCAAGGGGCGGTATCAACAGCTGTCACTCAAAGTGCCCCTTCACGCAATTGGAAAGACGGAAAACCAATCAGAGTAAACGAAACGTCTGACGTAGGCTAGCACAACGTCACTGTAAACAGACCAGCAAGCTGCAGCGGAGATGAGCTGTGATGATGTCTGGGAAAGAGTGTTGCCGTCTTTTCAGATTTCCTCCTCACTGTGGACTCCGAGTTGCATGGCTGTGATTCAAAGCTTGGTTGCTTCCCTGACCTGCTCCTCCATGAGAGCAACTAGCGGAGAAACAACAATAGCCACTGAGTTTTCACTGAGTCCCATCTTTTTCCCGATCAACGGAGCCAGTTGGTAAATTAAACTTTTACCAAACCCTGTAGGATGGACGGCAAACACATCCTTTTGTTCAGTAAAAGCTTTCAGTGCAGCCGTTTGTTCTGCTTTTAAAGAAAATATACATTCCAGTTCGTTCAACACATTTACCATCGCAGTTTCAAAATCAGTAGCCATGTTAGTTGTTTACCAAATGCATTCACTCCGCTACTTGTCCCTCCTATTCTGATGATGTGCCTGCCCCAAAGTAATAAACGGTTGTGATTGGCCCGGTAAGCTTTAACCGATGCCAGAATGCGCCTTTATGATTGCATGGCCAGACTGATCTGCAGAGGGAAATAGAATATGAGCTTGCAAGATTAGGATGGTTTCACCAGGCTAGAGTAATGGCGTCCTGAGCAAAGAATGAAGTTACGATACCTCTGTGTGTATTGTAATACAAGCTTCTCTCTGGTCTGTTATGGCAGACAGCTCTGCCCTGCTCTCATACGAAGGCTACCGCTGATATCAGAAAGGCAGTGGAAGCATAGTGTCCACCTTTGGTTCCTCCCCAGTTAACACCAAGAGCTGTCAGAACTGTCACTGTTGAAGTAGCTTAAATATGCACTTGACAGCTGAATATATTTGGGACTGCCTGTTGTTTCGAAGACCCAAAATTTTGCAGCCCTGTTAGTCTGAAAAATATCCCATAGGACCGAAGCCCATTTCTTCCATAGCCCGCTATCCCAAAAACAAATGCCCAGTGCTCTGAATCGCCGTTTCTCTAAAAATACACACTCCCTTCAGTTAGACAACCCAGTCACCAGAAAAAAAAAATGTTTGCATTGTACGTTTCTGTAAACCATGGATATGTTACATTTGCCAACAATAGTATGATGAATGTGTGGTAAGGTTTAGGAACAAAAACCACTTGGTTATGATCAGGATAAGATCACGTTTTGGCTTAAAGCATCCACATTTGTTGGCACGAAAGTTGCTGGAAAAGCAGGAATGCAGTGATGAAAACACCTGGGATATTTGGCTCAAACGTCACTGGGAAGCTGACTGCAGGGAGTGTATAGTTTTGGAAAAAATCTGACTTCAGTGAAAAGGGTGTTTGTTTTTGGCATAACAAGCTGTTGGAGCAATGGGCTTTCGACCCAATGGGACATCTTTCAGACTAGTGGGCTTTTGAATTTTCTCAGGGGTGAAAGTTGGTGTTTTTTTTGCTGCCTTAACTTACATTGTTGTACGGCCACATTTCCACCTGATACTGTCAGGAACTGTTACAGACCAACAGTGCTTGGCCACGTATTTTGCCAATGTGAAAAGACAGCTTTTTCGTCTGTGTCTGACATGCAGGTCACTGAGGAGCGCCAGTATTTGATGACTTTGGAATGAGACCGGGTTGGTGTAGCATACCATGATGTATATCACACGACTTTACATTACAGTAGTATAGCAAAAGTACTTTTTTTAAAGCCAAACTATGCCTAACCTCGTACTTTCATTGCCTAAACCCAAGGAAAGAACCTGTAAATTTCCTGCAAAAACAAAAAAGACACAATGCATTTAATAAGCTTAAATTGACATGCCGTCCCTGAACAGCCAAAACATGATGCTGGAGGGAAGAGCGTCATAGTTTGACATTAAGGGCCACTGACCAAGCATCGGTAATTGATGAGTCTGGAGTGAGAACGTGTTGAGCTTCCTTTTAAAAGCTAATTCATCACAGTAATGTTTTAAGCATGTAGTCTTTTAATTTTATGAAAGTAACATTATGAAGGAGTCAGGAACTGTGAGTTTTAAAAGCTTACATTAAAGGGCATCTCCATCATCTGAAATCAGCCACCAGCGCTGCCTTTTACAGCTACATCAGTCATTGTTTTATTCCGGTTTGTCTTCTGCTTCTGATTTTGAATTAATGCTTTTTGTCAACTGACATTTAAGTATTGAATGTCAGAACAAAAAAAAGCTTTCAAAAATATGGTCCCAACTGCGTTTCTATAAGGCTGTAACATTCCGATGGATGACTTACTTAAAGCAGGTTTTACGTCTCAGGTTGATTGTTATGTTGTGCTGACATAAAGTGGAACCACCAGCCACCAGGCCAAGCCCCATGAGGTTTAATGCCAAACAAAGGGCAGGGAGGCAAGAGTCAGAAAAGTTAGAAAGATATAGGAATTACATATCAGAAAAAAAGCTGTATTAATATTAGCAATTAATATTAATATGGGCGGAAAGAGAGTAAAGAGCCTGCGACTGCAGCGAGACAGAATTATGGAGAGTGAAGTGTTGACTGCCTGGTGGGGTTAGCACTCACATCTGGATGTGGGATGGCGTACTGTCCTTGAATGGTATAAGCCTGCAAACATGAGGAGAAGAGCTTATTGTTATCACGTTACATCATCACAACAAGCTGACCAAAACAATACATATACTGTATTTAATCCGTTTAAATCTGTTAACTCTACAACAAATGGAGACTGGAACAAAATGCAATAGAAGAAAAATGAGAAACAACACAAGCACTCTACAGACTCATATTTTTAACCTTATCTTCCAAGAAAGTCATGCAATATAGTTCCCTGACTGTTCATCAATCAGATCCAGTTGAACTAAATCAATAAAGGACAGCTCAGACAGTGGGGTGGTGGCAAGAAGAGTGTGGGGAGAAACCAGAGGAGTGGCCGCGAGGGGAGTAATGTGACTCAACCTATTGGATGTGTAGTTTATAGGGGCCACAGAGGTCAGAACTGAGCTAAATTTCATTTCATCAGTCAAGACGGCAACCACAGCACGACTGTAACCAGGAGATATATCATGTCAGCTCTTCCAGGCTGCTTCTCAATAATGCCCTATGTAGAAATTTTAAAGAAACTAGAATTTAATAGAAATATGTTGAATGTTTATTGGCTAACTGTCAGCTTGTTAATTGATGAGAATATCAAGTAATGTATCAACCAGAATGCCAAGAATATGCTATCTGCAACTTCTTAATTGTGAGGGTTTGCCATTTTTCTTTGTCTTTTGTCAAATATTTCAAAGTTTTAGATTATTTAAAGAAGATTTTCCCCAATCTTAAAGCTACTTAAGAGAAAAACTGAAATGTTAAGAAAACTGGATATTAAGGGGTAGGAATTTCTGGTATCAAGAGATGAAGTGATTAGTTGCATTTTCACATGTATTAGCACAGAAAGAGTAGCTGATGTGTCTGCATCAATCATCATGGGGATCCTAATAAATACAAATACAAACTGACTTGTGGATTAACAGTAATCAACTGTAATTTTGATAACCCTTATAATGTGTAAGTCATTTTTAAGCAAAAATGCTAAAAAGAGTAATTGGTTCTAGTTTTTCCATATATAAATATTAGCTGAATGTGTTGGTGAAGAGTCTCAATCATCCAGGTCAGGGTGATCTTAAGTGCTATAGGCAACTGGACTTGTTTGAGTTTCTTTTTTGATGTTTCACCTCTCACCTTCACCTCTTCTTCAGTTCTGAAGAACTGAAACATAGAACGCCTTCAGGAAACCAAAGCAAGCCCAGCTGCCTACAATATAGCTCTTAAGATTACCGTGACCTGGATGACTAAGAATCTTCACCAATATGTTACTTAACGTTTGGGAAGAATGCCCTTCTAATGATATGGGAATACAGTACGAAAGATCAGAACTGAAGAAGCCTCTTGGATGAGAGGTGAAACGTCTTCAAGAAACTCAAGTAAGTCTAGCTGCCTACAGTACAGCACTTAAGATTAGCTCAATGTCTTAGTTTCATATCATAGTAAACTCTGAAAAGGTCTGTTGGTCCAGGCATTGGAAACCTTTCCTATCAAAAAAGCCATTTTTGGTCCATAAGATCATCTGTCTGGAGCTGTAAATTAAATTTGAGCTTCCTCATAAAGGTTACAGCCTATTAAGCCCAAAGCTTCTCAACATCAGTAATAGGTCTAAATGAGTATTCATTCATTAATGTGTTTAACCACAAGGTGGCTACTCTGCAGGGCGCTATTATGATGATGTGGTACTTTAACTTTGTAGCGTTGGCAGTAAAAGCAAACAAGTCTGTCGGCGCGCTTTTAAATTCTCAATTTTCCTGCCACACCAAGCTAGAGAGATTAAAGACCAGCTTTACCTATAAAGGTTCAGCAAAAGTTAGAGGAAAAGGTACCAGACTGTAAACGTGATGCACATTTTAGTTGATGAAATGTTAAAACTTTTTTTTTATGTGTAGGCTAGGGGTGTAAGTATAGACAGTGCAGGTAGGGCAGTTGTTCTAGGGCCCATGGGGTGAGAGGTCCCATTTAGAGTGGGCCCTCCAACTGTTAGGCAGACTACGGGCCCTTGTGAGTAATTTAGATTGCCACCATAGAAATATGCCTTTAAACCCACCTCTATCATGGTTGTCTTTTTTTATTTTATTTATTTTATTGTCAAATAGCCAGTAGCAATTTATAATATATATGCTTACTCTACATAGATTATAAATGAAGTATAAGAAAATGTTCAATTAAATGAATAATTCCTTGTTTTCTTTGGTATGCAATGATGATTTCTGACTGATGTGTATGTTGGTGTTGAATGTCAAGTCTCTATTTGATCATGTGACAATAACATTATACAGTAGCTAGTTTAGGCGCATAAAAAGTAACTAGCAGGCCTCATGGCCCATCATAATAACGTGCACTGGGGCCTGTTGTAATTACTGTACACCACTGAAATAGGCTGCGTATTTTTACAATAGGAGAATGTCAGAGTTTAGGCCTACAAGATAAGATATGATATGATAAGAGATTCAGGGCTCTAGTTTCCTGGTGCGGCGCAGGGTGGCGCAGGGTGGCGAACCCCACGCAGAGCTAGTTTCGAGCAGCGCAACCTGAGGCGCGCTCAGTTTGGTAGTTTGGCAGACCGAGGTGCGCTGAAATGGGTGTGGCAGCGCAGCAGGGAGAGGTGTTGACAGATCCAGCTTGGCGCAGTGACAGTTTCGTGCCAAAAGGCTTCGCTGAAGGTGCGCTAAAAGCTCGCCAACTGAAACCAGGTCTACTGTCAGCGCAGGCGGAGCGCAACCAGTGTAAGCTGAAGTTTGGCTGACCGGCGGACAGTGCGCACACGTCACCAAAACCTCACAGGCAGGTTTCCAGAATATCAGGCACATCAACGATGCAATAAATACCCAAAAACACTATTCAATGCAACTATCTGCAATCAGCACATAAATGTATCTCTATATCGACTGTCCCGTCACATCTGATGTCAGATCAAAGGGGACTGGCACCGTTTGGCACGTTTAGCACGTGTAATGGAAACCCAACCTGATTTGACTAACACAGCTGCAAACTAATGCGTTCACATCCCTCTCAGCCAACCACAAACAGCCACAGCATCAGATAGGGAGTATATATTCAGCATCTGTCATCTTAGAAAAGTCAAAAGAAAAGAAACAGGGTGAGACTGCGAGAGAGAAAGAGAGCGCGCGCACAAGTTAAACGCAACATTGATTTACAATTGTGGTGACCTCCTCCCAGGCTACCTTTGCATCATCAGCCCGTGGAGGTCTGCTCGCAGTTCCGTATATTCGGACACTGCGAGCAGACCTCCCGGACCAAAACATCAGTTTCCTCCTGGGAGAAGTTTGGCTGTCTGACGCTGCTGCTCTCTTCTGCCATGGCGAATTGAGTAAACTCTCATTACGCCTTCATGCAGCGCATTTAAGGGCGAGGAGAGGGGCTCATTTGATTGGTGTGATGTGAATGGGCTGTGTAAAACCCACTCCACGCCTTCTCTCCTCCCTCTTTCCAACTTGGGCCGGTAGGAGGGACGGAGGTGGGATAGAGGAGTAGCTGCGCCAAGCGCACGGTGCGCCAAACTTACAAAATCCACCTGGCCACACCCAGTTGGCGAAGCGCAGGTGCGCTGCGCCTCTGCCGCGCCCGGTCTGCGAAACTAGAGCCCTCAGTGTGTTAGTCATTTTTTTATGCTGAATTTCTTAGTTTTTTTATATGATAGGAAACTGTTGAGTTTTGTTCAGTTGGTCAAACAAATATTAGAAAACCGTAATGGGCTTAACTGTCTTTTGATTATTTTTGAGATACAGGGGCATAGGTTTTGTTTTAACACTAAGGGGAACACATATGAAAGGGGGAGTTTGGGGTCCTCCGCAAGGAAATTTCAAATAATGGTGAAACAGGAGCATTAAAAAATCAATTTTCCTGCATTTTTTGTGAATTATTATGCACCAATCCAGGCATTTTTTGCATCAATTTATGGTGTAAATGTCTTGATTTAATCATTTTGTTGTTTTATCTGTTCATTACTATGCAATATTTAATCCTCTGCACTTACTTTTTGTGCACTTTATGTCATCGTGTCCATGTTGAATATCTTGCAAAATGTTCTTTACTGCACCTACATTTGTGAGTAACGACATTTCATTCACTGTATACTACTGTTTATAGAGAATATAGACAATAAAATTAAATTGAATTGATTTCACCAAATTAAAAGTCACAGGCTACTTTAATGTTTTAACTGGGGAAGACAAATGCATGTGTTTTAAATATCCTGTCCCCTGCGCCCACCCCTGAAATCTACACCTATGTGTGGACAATAAGATTACTTGATTAATAATGTAATCATCATATTAACTGATAATGAAAACAATAAGTTGTTGCTGCCTGATGTGAGATGCTGTTAATGGCAGAGTTACATTTATACCTGTCTCGATGTCCCTTAAATATTACCTTTGAAGTTTGTGTTGTTCACCCTCATCTCCTGTCATTCACATCCAGTCCACTAGCCCCTATTGAATTTTCTTTGCTCTGCAGATCACCTGATTTAGTCCTCTGTCTACACACCTGCATACCTTTAACCTCCTCTGTTTACCTTTTACTCTCCTACCTGGGTCAGTTTTCATATTCTTGCTGAATAAATCAATTTATCTCAACATGAGCAGGATGTTAAGTTTACTTTTGGATCCAAGTTTAAAATTAAAGATATTTTACCCCAACTCTGTTAGCCTAATTATTTCTGTCCCAGTGAGACAGAAGCATTCAGATTTGCTATTTTGTGAGTAAAGTAAAATTTTTTACCTCTGTCCATTCTGGATCATTAAGGAGTCCCAGCAAAGGGGAGCACAAGGATGTTTTCACCACCTCTGCTCTCATCAATTATCAGGTAATCTTGTTATTTATATTCCCTGTGTTGCCATTTAGCCCAGTTCTGGTTTGAGTGGCTGCAGGTGATGGATGACAATGAGGGCACAGTAAACAGCAGTGATGGTTTCATGCTCGTCAGGGGCGGGTGGGGTCAGTGAGGAAGGGAGGAAAAGTGAGTAAAACCTGGTGCGACACTAACAGGCAGTGGCTGGTGCTGCAGTAAGAGGCTGAGGTTGGCTGTGGACGCCCCCAGTGGGTCTGCTCTTACCTGGCCACCTGAAAAAATGACAGGGGTGGAGGCAGGCTTGGGGCGGTAGGGGATGGTGGCACCTTTCGGTGGGGACTGAGGAGAGCAAAGGAGGAGGAGAGAGTGGGGGGAGGAAGAAGAAGGAGGGGTGAGAGGTGGAGAGAGTGTTAGAGCAGAGAGAAAAGAAACAGAAAGAGAGAAAGAAAAGAAGTTGCATAAAGTGAAAACCAAGAGGGACAGTGCCTTAGGGAAGACAACCTGTGACACCCACACAAAAGTGCTCTTCACTGTGTGTTCATGCTGACATCAAATGTCCAAATCATGGTTCAGTGCACAACTACACTTGTATTTACCTGGAACACTTTCAACTGGATAATGATGATTACTGTGTTTTAAATAACGTTTAAAGTCCACATTTTAAAGACTTACAGTCATGTCACATATCTCCTAGCATCCATGGCTGGTGCCATCATGAAGGCCCAACGGAGAACTGGCTGTGCAGATAGTTCAAATTAATGGTGCAAGAAAAAGAGAGACAACTAGAAAGAGTGTAGCCCTTTGATCCAAAGCATTATGACTTGTGTGTAGAGAAGAGTCAGCAGCAAACAGTTGGTTTTAGGCCAATTTTGACAAGCAACTGTGAGTTTCTGCTTTATTTTTTTACTGTGAAACTGCTGTTTCATGTGACAATGCCAGGAGAATCAGTCTAATCAAATTTGTTGACTCAAAAGTTTGGACCCAGAGAAATATTTTTCCTCTTCGACTGTTTGAGATATTGTCCGAAGAGATGTCTGCCTTCTCCAGTATATTAAAACATAAAAATCATTTGAATAATTCAACAGCAATGTCCCTTTCCAGAAATCATAACCTGGTTACTCTAGATAATCCACAGACCTTGTTGTGAGCAGTTTCAGGTCTTTCTACTGAACTACACGGGTAGAGGAAATGTGCACCTACTCATGGATGAGAGGCTTATACTCATGACATTGTGAGATGTAAACATTAATGCCATCCTCCCTGCTGCCACCCTAATGATGAACTTTATTTTAATTCTGTTGAGTTTTACAGGACCTCCTTCTCCTTTGGGATGCTTTAAGATTGTACTTGGATTTTGGAGATAAGAAACGACCTGAGTTAACTGTCAATGACCTGCTGAAAGGAAATTAAAGCTGCCTCTTCTTCTGAACCTTCTATTTTTGCCTGTTGTATTGAAGTGCCCCACTTCAGCCTGCCTCAATGAGCTCTCATGACATTACAGGGTGTAGTTCAGTAGAAAGTTCCTAAACGAAACTGCTCTCAACAAGATCTGTGGATTACCTTGAGTAATGGGGTCATGATTTCTGGAAAGAGACTTTGCTGTTGAGTTTTTCAAATGGATTTTTTTTTTTTGCAGCACCACAAACTGAGTGCCATATAGTTTGATAATACTGGAGAGAAGGCAGACATCTCTGCAGCCGATATCTCCAACATTTGGCAACTCACGCCAAAACAATCTGATTTCAACCTGATGAATAGAACAACAGGTAAGAGGAAAAGTATGTATTTTTGATTTTGGGATGGACCGACCCTTTAAGATTTTTAAGGTTTTGCTTGTATTTGTAGTTGCATGTTCATCGTTAGTGGCGCAGTCCACCATTCAGATTCACAGATAGTGATGCCCAGTTGGCTGTAAACTTAAGGATTATAACTGTAAACTACTGTATCTTTCATATCAGGCATTTTAGAAACAACATACTGTTTGTTGAAATGTAAATAAAATTTCTTTTTCCCCCTCCCCTCCATACTGTACCTCAAGCATCACCACACATATCTGTTTGACACACTGGATGATGGCTTCTGGGGCCCCTGAAATGGTCACTGCTCTCTCGGTGGAGTTGGGGAGCATGTCACCTGCAACCTGGACCTGAGCTCCTGTGGACTAAAGGTAGGAAGAATATTTATTAAATCTGAATTTATATGACGAAATGTACATAATGCATAGAGGATTATGCAGGATTTAAAGCTTAAATGGGAACTACATGAACCAATACGAGATTTATGGCTGATGAAATCCTCTGATCTTTGTAGAGAACACTAATATAGAGGGAAATATTCTTTGTACTCTACCTCTCTCATTTCTTTGATTTTGGAGCCTCCCTTGCCAATAAGAGAGCCACACTGGCTGGCCGGGACAACGAGCCTCAGGGTTACAGGTGGTTTACTGGTGGCTGGACTGTTGCTCATAGAGTTGATGATATCCTGATGGGAGGAAAGACCAGGTGTTATCAGTTAAATGCATCAGTTACTGTATGTGCAGTGGTGACTTCAGAGAAATCAACCTTCATGCGTATATCCTGCAGCAGTAGAAAGTGTGGAAAACTCTCTCTTGGATATGTGTTTGTGCAGTGTTGTGGTATTACTTTTACTTAAGTAAAGATTCTGACTTGCTCTCCCGTTAACATCCAAGTGTTTTATTATCCAAACATACAGTAATGTCTTACAATAACACATACTGGACTTTGATAAACATATAATGTGTTATAGACACTTTATCATGTCTTTATAAACTGCTTCTAAATTATAAATAGTGGGATTAAAGTATGGTTCATCTAAATGTGTGCATGTGGAAATTACTAGTATTGCCCTCCTCTCCAAATTGGCATGTACGCTTTCATTCCTAGCAGAGGTTTATGTGTAGTGTTTTGGAGACTCTTTGGTTTGGTCCGGCAGGCTGGAAGCGTGATGATACGGCGCCCAAATTAAAACACAGTACTGGCCCACTTTCAAAGGGTGCTGCAAGGTTAGATCAGCACATTTCTGTCCTACATAACACGGCGAAGCCTGCTTTGTATTCCATTTGGAAACCAGACAGTATACAGACACTGAAGCATAACAGTGTTGGGATGTACTTAAGTAAAAATTTAAGGAACTTGTACGTACTTGTAATATATATTTTTCTTTCATGCCACTTTATATTTTTCTATATACTTTAATATACTTTAATGCATAAATGCCAAATATTTCATGGATCTAGCTCCTCATATGTCAGGATTTTAATTCTTTTAAATAATTTTGAGGTTGGACTTTAGTTGAAAAAAAACAAATGTGAAGGCATCACTGTTTTGTGAAATTTTCTAAAACAAAAAAATTAATTGAGAAAATAATCAGGAGATTAATCAGTCTTATACAAAATAGTTATAAAACATCCTGCTTCTACATGAATCCATAAGTATAATAATATCATAGATAATACTATAACAATCAGTGCCTTTACATGACGTTAGAGAAAATCAATTTATTGTATCAGTCAGACTACATTTTAAATACATGTAAACTTGTACAGTAAGTCCAACATCAAATTTCTCAAAGTTGGACTAACACCCAGATAATTAGATCGGGAGCTGAATTACTCCTGCATGTATACAGTCAGTCGGACCCAAACTGGCCTTGGCTCTCTGTGCATGCTCCACAGTGTCTGCTCCAAGCTTTGACCCGGAAGTCGAGTTGCATTAAATGCGTAACAGACGAAGAAGCCGATAACAACTCAGTGAAATCTACATCCAGAGCTGTGTATTTTTGGACGGACGAGGAGACACAGTTCATGGTCCCTAAAGTGTCCAAAGGAGCCAGAGCCTTCAGCTATCAGGCTCCTCTCCTGTGGAATCATCTTCCTGTTACGGTCTGGGAGGCAGACACCATCTCCACATTTGAGACTAGACTTAAGACTTTCCTCTTTGATAAAGCTTATAGTTAGGGCTGGCTCAGGCTTGCCTTGTACCAGCCCCTAGTTAGGCTGACTTATGCTGCATTCACATGGAATCAGGCAAACGGCAGATGGCAAACCAGATGTCATGTTAGTGGACGAGAGAAGGACAGTAAAACTTGGTCGAGGCTGGCAGAGAATACCGTCTACGGCAACGGTAGACGGCAATGCCGTCCAAAGTTAAAAAATTTTAACTTTTACCGTTCACCGGCCACAGAATACTCGACCGGATGTGACATAGTTCCAAAACAGAAAAAAAACATGGCTGAACTCGACAACGAAAAGCTAGTGCTTTTGGTGCAGCAGCACCCAGAATTATATGACCAAACTTTAAAAGCCTATCGTGATGCTTCCAAGAAGGCGTACATATGGGACGCGATTAGCGCAGAGCTGGGTGGAGTACCCGGTATGTAATATGAAACGTAATGTTATGAATTGCTGTATTAGCTTAGCGAGCTATCTGGCTAACGTTAGCTCTCTGTAGCCCAAAAACATCGCCATAGCAACAATCATGTGTCACGAGTCACGTGTGTCTCATTTTGCCGTTGTGCCGTTCCGTTGGACCGCTTGTTTATTTCTCCCGTTGCGTCCAGCAGATGTCTCCTGTCTGCCGCCTGCCTGATTCCATGTGAATGTGGCATTAGGCCTAGTCTGCCGGGGTACCTCCTATAATACACCAAGCACCTTCTCTCCTTCTCTCTCTCTCTCTCAATCTCTCTCTCTCTCTCTCTTTCTCTCTCTCTCTCCTTTGCTAACACTCATGTCCTGTTACTGCATCTCGCTAACTCGACTGTACTGCATGTCACTAACTTGGCCTCTTTGTGCTTCACTGTCTTGCAGGTTAACTTATATCGCAGCGGTGCCTGGATAGTGTGACGTGTGTGGTTGTGCTGCTGCTGCAGTCCTGCCTGATGCCTCCTGCTGCTGTTACACATATGATTATTGTCACATACGTATACTATCAGATATTAATATATACTTTCAACATATTGTACCACAGTAGCCAGAATTATTATTATAATATTATTACTTTCATTAATGTTGTTGTAAGCTACTGTCATTACCGTCTGTCCTGCATCTCTCTCTCTCTCTCTCTCTCTCTCTGTCTCTCTCTCTCTCTTTTTCTGTCTCATTGTGTCATACGGATTACTGTTAATTTATCATGTTGATCTGTTCTGTACGACATCTATTGCACGTCTGTCCGTCCTGGAAGAGGGATCCCTCCTCAGCTGCTCTTCCTGAGGTTTCTACCGTTTTTCCTTATCCACTGCAAGGGTCCAAAGGACAGAGGAATGTCGTATGCTGTAAAGCCCTGTGAGGCAAATTGTGATTTGTGATATTGGTTGATTGATTGATGGTCTGTAAGCTGAAAGAGTTAAATATTTTGAAATACATGGATGGGAGGAAAACGAGGAATGGTGACCTGTTCAGAAAAGTGGCGAAACAGCTGGACGATGCTCGATTGTTTGGTCAGTGATGTAGAAGGTGAACCACAAAAAGGTCCAATACTGACAAGCTGAAAGGGGCATATCACCACCTGTTGTAGCAGAGTCGGACATACTTCAGTCAATAAATGGATTCTCTCCTCGTACTTGTATACTGGGACAAGGACAGTAGTCCAATTAAATGGCCTAGTTGAGTCACAACTGTAGCTCGACTTAACTGTGCATGTAAATATACAGTCACAGGGGACATTTCTCTGCAATGAGTACTTTTACTTTTAATTCTTTATGTACAATGTCCTGATTATACTTTCACACTTTCACTTAAAGAGGACATATAATGCTTATCCTTATTTTTTGTCATATATATATACATATATATATAGATAGATAGATAGATAGATAGATAGATAGATAGATTTAGACTTTTCTGAATACCCTGTTTACAAATTTTTTTCTACTTTGGCAACGAGATGACATCAGCTCGTTAGGGATTTTTCTGTATAATCACCTGCTGCATGCCCTGCTGCAAGTGTTTACATTATATAGCTACAATGCTACTTGAGGCTACATGCTAACATCAGGGAAAAATGTTGTGCAGATTTTGGTTTAGAAGCTTTTACAGGTTGGCCTAATTTTCACAGTAAAAGGTCATTCCGTGAGTGCTAGTAGCCTACACTACTACAGTAGTCTTGGTTGCTAATGTTTTTAATTTCAGCCAGATTTTGAATCATATTCCTGCCGCAACATGTCTGGTGGTGAAAATTTTTATTTAGAAACTTTTCTTCATGTCTTTTCACATCTGAATGTGCCACTATAGTTTGTTATAGTCATTCCTCAGCTGCAAGTACACTGCTACATGTAGCTACATGCTAGTGTCAGAGAAACATGTAGCCTAATCTTATTTGCTGCTTTTGCTCATTTCTCCCCAATTTTGAATCATATTCCTGCTGGAACATGTCCAATTGTGAAGACTTTTGTTTAGAAGCTTTTATTTATGGCTTTTTTATGGTAGAAAGTGCTGCTATTCCCTGTTACACTCATTCCCTGCCTGCAATAATGGCAAAAAGATGCCGAGATATGCAAGAACGGAAATGCTGACCAATCAGAGCAGACTGGGCTTTTTTGGGAGAGACACTTAAGGCCCAAAAACACTGGCGGCGAATGCTGTGCCTCAAAAAACATGCCCCTATTAATTTCAATGTACAACCCCACGCCAGTAGCTGCTAGATGTGTGTTGGCGCTCCTGAACGGGCTGCCCACTGCACTTCACCCAACTATCCCATGTTCTAGTAGAAACACCAAATACAAGTATGAACCTGAATAGGAACAAAATAGGTCCCCTTAAAGCAACATTTTCAGTGCAGGAACTGTATTTTTACAGTGTAGTGTTAATGAATGAATACTTCCTCCACAACTGTAGCATACCCAGTGTTATTGACTGAGACTTGTGGTGTTTATATGATGGATGTTATACCTCCTCGAACTTGTAGGCTATCATGGCAAAGGCCTTGAAAATAGCATCTGTTGGCCCGGTGATGGTGACTATCCGTTCAGGGCAGTTCCCCTCTGAGATGTTGATGCGGGCACCACTCTATAAGGTAAAAAAGATGCACGATTATGGGACAAAACCTCATACTGGGAGTGTTAAAAACAACTGATCATTTGCAGAAAAGTTCTACATACATCTTCACGCATTTTCTTCACTGTTTCTCCTTTCTGGAAGTAAAGGAAAAGAGATGTTATTAAGATGTATTTCTCCCAGGCGTTCTGATGCTTTACATGGTCTGATTGTTTTGTCTGTGATAAATACCTTTCCTATGATGCTCCCAACCTCCTGCAGAAACACAAAAAATGTTAGGTGTATTTGTGCCACAGGGGGCCTTGAAATGATCTATTTTCTTCTGACAGATAATTAGATATAAAGGCAGTGCAAGAAAAAAGTTACAGAATAGTTTAGAAGCTTTTATTTTGTTTTCATACCTTGCCGTGCATCAGCAGCCTGATGGTGAGGGTCACATTCAGTCCACCTTCTGATTGGACCTTGATGGGCTCCATGTCGGGATTGGATGTGAAGGAAGGGGCGTGGTCACGTGAGAGAGGAGTTCAAGGGCCAACGCGAGTGTGATGGTGGAGTCAGCCAACCGGTCACCTGAAAACGATACAGAAACACCTGCTGAGATTAGGCTGGTTTTAATTTTCTTCTTGCTGTGTCTCCTGGCTGTGGATGTGGATGGACACCGAGGTACTCTAGTTAGTTAAGTCAATGTGAATTTTCAAATCAGAAATGAAAATATAAACTGGTACATTATTTGGATAGTTTTATGTTGATTGTCGTCCATCAAATGACAAAAGGCAGGATACAAACCATGCAAATCTAACACGACTATTACTGTTTAACACTTCTTAAATTCACTCAAAGCTTATTGCTGGATAGCAAGTTTAGAAGTTTAAAGGGATAGTAGGTATTTTTTGAAGTGGGGTTGTATTTGTTACTCATCCAAAGTCAGTGTATCACTTACAGTAGATGGCGGTCGACATGCCCCCAGTTGGAGAAGCAGGCTTGAGTGTACAGGAGCAAAATGCATTTAAGCCACATAAAAAACCAACATCAGTGTAAGTATACAATATATTTAGAATATTCTTACAACTTTACCTTACCATCAGACAGTAATTTTCAATGCAGAAGCCGTTAATAGCTTCAGTTCCCCTTCTACTCTTGTCAAAGCCACCGGATTCCATTGAGAAAAACAGCAATTTAACACGGGAGCTGCTGGTATACTGCTGCCGCAATCAGTTTGTGTTATTGTGTGACTTTGGTGAATCCTTTAAAGACTGAAGTCACAAATAAAATAAACACAAAATAAACAAACTGAACGAGGCAACAGTAGACCAGCAGCTCCTGTTTTCAGCAATGTTGAAATACTGTTTTTCTTATTGGAGTCTGGCTTTGAAGAGAGTGATATAACAGCCTCAGTTCCCCATTGGAAAAGGCTGTCTGACAGCAAGGTAAAGTGGTGAAAATATTCTTAATATATCATACACTTTAACTGAATTTTTTTTTTGTTGGCTAAAATATATTTTGCTGCTGCCCAGCAGTATATTGCTTAGCTTCTATGTTGAACTCCTGCCTGCTTCTCCAAACTGGGAGTATGCCAACCACCCCAAGGGTAATTACTTCATACAACCCCATTTCAAAAAAATTCCACATGCCTTTAAGCACATAGGACAACTGGAATACAATGTGACTGCAGAGGTACTTGTTTTACAAAGTGAAGTTTACCAACCAGGAAACTGAGGTCCTGAAAGCTCCTGGTTTACTATGTAGTTTGGGCTAAATGTTCACAACTAATGCACAATATATACTTAAATTTAAGAAAGGATAATTATGCTAATATTCTATAATTTCTTGTCAACAAATCCCCAAAAAAACAATGTGTTACTCCTTCTCTCAGTACTCTCTGACTTCCCTATCATCCCCTTCTTATTCCCAGGTCATCAAAAACAGACGCTTTGTCACTACCCTCTGCGTTTGATAGCGACGCACAGGGCACCATTTAGCATCTCTATGTGATGCACAGCTGAAACACATTGTAACACATTGCTTATGTTGAGAAATGGTTGTGGTTAGGTTAAGACAACCACACTATGTGGTTAGGTGAAGAACAAAGATCATGTTTTAGTTTAGAATAAGTAATTAAATGCGACCTTACGTAAATTATATAAAGTTAACATTACGTTAAAACAACAATGACTTTTGCTTTGACACAGGACATGAACTTCGATCTCCTGGGTGAAATACTGTTTTTTTTTTAACCAGCCATCTCCATGCCCTCCCTCCCTTTGCAGACTTTCTTGCTCTTTATACAATGTTAGTGACTCGAAGCGTCAAGTATTGCTTTGGATGGGTCTACACTGGGGTTAGCTGAAACCCTTGTGCATCTTATAAAGACGCTAAAGGGTGCATTTGGCGTTGATATCATGAAGTGTCTCTACTTGACAACCTGAATATAAGAACAGGCTGTCCCTTCTCTGCCTGCGGCACTCCACCCAAACCCTATTGGTTCCTATGGTAGATGTAAAACTATAGAAATAGGCTACAATTATTCAGTTTTATTAATAAAAGAGACTCTGATTTCCTAAAACAGCTGGTCACTGTACTTTTTAGCAAACACTACTCGAACTGGTGTAAAAAGCAAATTTTTTGGGGGGACTATTTACAGCTACGGATTGATAAATACTTGGTGGTCCAATGGGTGTTTTTAACAGCAGGACAGTTGATGTAGGGTTGAGTCATTCTGTGTTGATGGTGATGAAGGAAGATGTCAGTGCATCAGTGTGACTCTTGCTGTTTTTCCAAACAACAATGGAGCTTTATGACAGAGAAATAAACTATATCAGTATATCAGGCTCTGATAGGCACAAGACACTTGTTAGTAGATCATTCAGTTTTGGTTTAGTCTTGTATTAAGACATATACAGAATACTAGCAAACCTATCCTTTATCTTCAGATTGTGTTATGAACTTGGAAGCCCTGTCTTAAAGATGGTCTTAAAATCTAGTTTTAGGAATTTACGTTTTGTGCTTATATGTTGCATTTTAATCAAGCTGGGTGGTAATTATTTTAATACAGTAAGAACTGCACAGGAAGAGGGATAAAAATGGGTTAACTCAGGCCTAGTGTCTAATTTTTACCCCAAGGGTGAAATCCCAAGATGATAAAATTCATTGTAGGGTGTAAAAATACTCCAACAATCCTGGTTACAAACAAGTTACCATGTCCCTGTCTGCAGCACACAACAGTTTGCAACAAAAAGCCATCGAAATGTAGGTCAGCATATGTCTCTTCAGTCACGAGATGAGCCATCGAACGCTGAGCGCCATATTTATTTTTATCAAGCCCATTTCAGCTGGAACCCATCTAATTCTGGCTGACAAGTGATGTAATGACTCAAGCAAGTCTTCAGTTAGCAAAGCGGCCACAGGAGGGTGCTGCAGTCCTGACAGTGGAGCTATCATTCACTGCAGTCAGGGCTGGCTGGTTTTCATATGGTGCACATTTGAAACTTTTGTGTTACGAGATCGATCCGAAATGTCTTCAGGTATTCATATTGTGAGGTTTTAGAGAATTTAAGGTCACCCTGCTTTAGTTAATGGCTCTAAATGATGGCAAAAATACCAAAATTTGCCACTAAATTTGAATAGATACCCTTTTCTCTAGAAGAGGAAACACATTTAGAATGTGAGATTGCAGGCACTCAACTTTTAAGTCGATGATAATGATTGTAGATGATGTGCTTTACTTCTTAATGATAAAAAATGAATGTAAATAAAGAATAAATTAATGGAATACGAGGCAGATTAAATTAACTGTTGGGAGTAAGACAATGTTAAATTAAAATGAATATTTTTCGTACCAAGAAAATAAAAATGCAGGCAGGGACCTTCACATTAAGTACTCCAGCTACAGTTTTCTACAGTGTGAGTTTAATAAAATGATAAAACATATGAAGGAAAACATCTGCAGCACTAAATCATGTATTTTGCAGCTAGCTAAAAGACATAATGTGGGAAAGAAAAGCTCCTGAAGCAGCTGACCTTGACTGAAGAGACAGTTAATGTCACCGTCTGCCAATCAGAGGCATTGTTGCTATGTGGGAATGAAAATCACTCCCCTCCCTTCACCGTGTGATCACTAATTAGCCGATTGAGTTTATAGTTATGGTCTTGAAAGGGAAAATAAATAAGAATGTCTGACATTAGTCAAAGAAAATCAATTAAATGATTGGACCTGTGGCACAAACTTGAAAAAGTAGATGTTCCAGTCCAGCCTTTGACCTTGCTGTCACCCTCTTGAGGCTGTCATCACTGAAACAACAAGCCTAATTTAACAGCTTAATGCCCCTGAATGGTGCTCATGTTGGCTAAAGAGCTATACACTCAGCCCAGTTACCAGAAGAAAATGTTGGCATTGTACGTTTCTGTAAACCATGGATACATTTTTATGTTTCATAAGCATGATATCAACATTTCTAAAGTGATAGTAAATATGAGCTGACTTTGGGGAGGGGATGACGATGACAATGATGATGATGTGTCACCAAGGAAAGATGCCTGCCAATCTGTAGACCACTGTTCAAGACCAACAAACAACAAAACTGGTTGTTATGCAGCCTGTTGCTGTCTTGCAAGCGAGCATAGTGCCATGAAAAGCAGTTGTTTTTTAGTTAATCAGTGTTAACTAACACGATATTTTTATCTGTGAATGATAAGTCAAAATAAACGTTATTATCGTAATATCAGAAATATTGGAAAGAATACTAATCACAAATTCTTAAAGCCCAAGATGAGGCATTCACATGCTTTCTTTTGTCTGACTAGTAGTCCAAAACCCAAAGATATGCAGTTCAGTGTCATATAGGACTAATAAAACACCAGATATTCATATTTACAAGGCTAACAACACAAAATTTTGGCATCTTTTGCTTAAAATAATGTATTTATTGGTTAAAAAAAACAATTTTCCATTTATAGTAGCATAATTTCATTTCAATATCACAGTTTTTTTTATGTCTGAAATTTTGAATTATTCATTATTTAAAAGAACCTTCATAAAGGTTCATGCAAATACTTTGTAATATAGTTTAATTTGTTCCATTTTTCTGCTGTATATATGTGTATAAATAGAAAAATAATAATTTTACGACCTTGTAGTGTTTTATAATGATATTTAAGTAATTAAGCCTAAGATTTTTTAAATTTTTAGAGCTGTATTTTGGGTTTCTAGTCACTCTACTGATTGTTAAATTGGCAAAAGGATTATTCAGACCGACACCATACCTGTGGGGTCAGGACAGTTTAAAAGGTGCTGAACCAAGTATGAAAGTCAGGAATATGAAACTGGTTAATCAAATAGTTGCTTTGTCATGACAGCACATTGTCAGTTTTTTAAAATGACATTCTTTTTTTGTAAAAGTATGGCTGCAGCATCAGCCACTGGCTCCAGAAATGATTCCTCCTCTAATCTACGCTGCATGCAGAGCCGAGAGCTGAGGGATGTGTTGGTTGGAGGCCAGGGGAGGTTCGCGAGATAAGGACAGGGATTCTGTTGCCAGCTGTCTCTCCAATCTCCCAGAGGAGACCAGATTACATAAAAAGCCTTAATCCGGGTTTAAGACCCAAGCCAGCGGTGCGTGGTCGGGGGGGGGGGGGGGGGGGGCCTGGGGAGCTGGGGTGGGATCCAAGATTGACGACAGGATTCAACATTGATGATAGATGGCACAGTATTCAGCTACAAATTGAGGTTTTGAATCTGACTTTCACTCCAAGATTTCTAAATAATTTGTACATGCTTGAGGCCTGTACCTACATCCTCTCCCCACTTTTTAACAATGAAAATCTTCAAAGAGCCTTCTTCACTGTGATTAAAACACTGAAACTCTGCTGTAGATTTAGGTCAACAAAAACGAGTCTGTTGGACCATGGAGATGAACGAGGTCAGCGTTAAGAGCTGCGTTTGAATAGCTGTCCTCCCAGACTGTATTTTGCTCATACATCCTGTAGCATAATAGAATTAGGTCAAGGCCCTGTGAATCATTTGCCCCAATGGGCTAAAACCTTCCAGCAATTCACCAGTTTTTTTATTTTAAGGTCTGAATTTTTGCTGCATTTTTAAAGCTACCAAACATCCACCCAAAAGCCCATATTTCTGACCATATTTCATGCTCCCTTGTTTTTCTGATCAAACACATTGTGCATGCATTGATTTTGTAATTTCACTCCCCTGTGTCTTTGTTAATCAGGCAGGAAGTTGGAGGGGGGAAATGAGAAACACAGAGAGGGATGGCAGGGAATTTTTCATGACATCTGATGGGGAAAGTGGGTCATGCTCGGTGTTGCAGGGCTGCTAGCCTCCTCCTCTATGGCGGCTATTGAATTAATCACGCTTTACGCTCGGCTGGACAGCGCAGTGCACAAAATGGCTCCCCCCCACCACCACCCTCCTCCCCTCGCCTCCCATCTCTTCCCTGCGTCTGCTCTGTGCTCGCCACAGAAAAGACTTGTGCATGGCTCTTGAAGAACTTGAATTCAAGGTCTCTTTTTTATCTCTTTATGGACTCCAAACAATGAGGCGATGCTGCTCTTATGCAGAGCCACCGGGGTGTAAATGATGCAAAAACACTCAAAGCAAAGTTAAGGGGAGATATTTGGTGTGTGGAAGTGCATTTTTAAGGTGCTTTGGTGAAGGACACTGATGCTATTCAAAGTTATTGGTGATTTAAAGGCATAGGAATGTGAGTTATTTAAAATATAGATTATCTGTCTGTTTGTTGTGCTGGCTTTCAAAGAGAGAAGGCAAGGATTTCTGCAGTTATGGCGGTGTCTCATTACAGCACTCACTACATATAAAACTAGACACCTCTCTCACTCTGCAGTGCACTGCAGGCCGAGAGCTGCTGCACAGCTAAGTGACTATCAACTTGCTCTGGCCCCTTTTGACATGATGCACTTCACTCTGTCGGAAAGTGTTTTAAAACTGCAGCATGTATCCCAGAATATCAAGAATATGAAAATGTTTTCAAGACTTGTCTCTCTTGTAGCTTGAGACACATTTTCTTTGTTTGTTGGGATTTGTAGAGAGATTCAGCCCAAAAAAAGCCACTTTTTAGCCATTTTTACAGATTTTAGATGCTTATGTGGACAGGAAACAACTCTCATAAAGGTAAAATGTAGATTTATCAGTTCAGTAAAAGTTGTTGTTGTTTGCATTTGCAGATAATTGGATGGAGTCTCTGTCCCAACCTCCACTATGCGCATGAACTGTGCACTTAATTTATAAATTCACATTTTGGGACATTTGTAAGGTATTTAGTCCTCAAGCTAGGTGTAGTGTTTTGGGATTTTGGACTGCAAATATGGGATACTTTCTGCTGATGATCATTACTTAAAATTTACTCAGATTTAGTGACTCCATCAGATTTATCAGGGTAAATTTAGACGATTATATGACACTAAAATTATCCACTGAAAGCCCAAAAAACTACTTTAAAAATAGAAAATTAAAGTGAAAAAAGGCAGTAATGAATTTAAAATCCTGTGCATGTTTGAAAATGTTTTCTATGTAGTCATATGGGAAGAGTAAAGTATGCAACATCATCTTAAAATACGTTTTCACATCATTATGCTCCCATAAATGCATCACACAGTTCTGCAGTCAATATAATAGCTGACAGACAGACAGAGAGAAAGAGAGAGACATCTGAAATCCTGTAAGGAAAATCATTAAATGGACGGCCGGCAGTCTAATCTAGGCCAAAGCCGCTGTCATCTGTTCCATCCTAATCCACATATCTACAGATATGTCATTATGATGTTTTGATATAAAACCCTCCATGACTGTACAGCAGAGCCTTAGCCCAAGCTGCAGGGCTGACAAAATGAATCTGCAGCTGAAGAGCAAAATCTTTCATTGGAAGCAATATTGAACAAAAGATTTTAAGTGAGAGTCTCTTTTCTTTGGTATTAATATATGGACAATGCAAGGGTGTTGGTTTCATTTCAACATTAGGAGAGGGTGAGTACATATAGAACAGGGGGTAGGAAATTGTGAGCATCAAACACTTAATGTCCTGCATTCTGGTGAACTTTTATGCATCAATTAGTACTTTTTCTGTGTCAATTTAAGGTGAAAATGTTTTTAATTTTGTCACAATATGAAGGCAAACAAAAGTAGGGATTAGTGTCCCCATCATCCCTCCTGGAATCTCTGCCTATGACACTGTTTTTAAAGGGAAAAAAAACAGCACAAAAAATGGGTTTTGTGCCTCTTTATCTCTTCGATTAAAAGCCGTGACATAATGCATTTTATTGCAAAGTATCAGGGAGTTTTCCTTTCCTGTGAATGTGGTATTGTAAGTGAAACAATTTGTCATTGTTTATGGTCGAAGTTCTTGTGTGTGATGTTTTGCATTTGGAGAAAAGCCAGTACAGAGATTCAGTCCGTGCCACTGCTAAGCAGACTTGCCCTTAAAAATAGTCCTAATGAATCCCAAACTCAGTTTATGTGTTCTGTTCACATGCTATGAAAGAAGGCGTCCAGCTCTGAGCTCTGTGACCTTTTTACAGCCAACTTTTTTTTTAAGGATTCATTCTTGCCTTGTGTTGTAGATGTACAGCTGCATTCTCAATCATTTAACGTAACATCATGCTGTAAATTTGATCTATATTTTTATGTAAGCAGTAATTTCTTTAAGAGTTTGAGTCCAGGTGGGCAAATGGTGGTTTGTCAGTAAAGGATGGTGAGTCAGAAAGTTTAGGAGGACATGTTTTAGTTAAGTGCAGAGCGTGGCAAGGTAATTTTAAAGGTAAACTGTATGCAACTATCAAATAACTTCCTTTTAAAGAGAAACCAAGGATAGCTCTATGCTGAGGTGTAATTTCCACTTTCAAAATCCTGTTTGTCACCCGAGCACTTTCAAATCTTTTTCATCAAAGAATTGCACAAAATACGCTCCTATTTTTCCAGCCATCAGATCCTGGCTTAAAATGTGAATTTAGTGACTGATTTTACTCTGGTATACTCACTAAAATGCCACAAAGGAGAAGCATATTCAGCATATTTACAACTATTCTGGCAGAATTTAGCATGACAACTAATTTAATAATTTCCCAGATTTTGTTTTGGCTTCCATAGTCCCTAAATGAAAGTAAAAATACAGGAAATAGGATTCAAATTGTTATTTTTTATTTCCTCAGGGAGGACTCCCCATTTTATTGTGTCCCTCTTGACTTCTCAAACCAAAGTTATGCCCTTGTCGTTGTGGTTCTGCTTTTAGTTTAGTTTAGTTTATTGTGTATTTGACAGGGACATCACACAATCAGCAAAATTGCACCAGATTTAGCTATCAGCTAATTCACAATTCACAATTCACAATTCACAATTCTGTTTCCCTTTATATTTGTCATTCCAGATTTTTTTTAATCTTTATTAGTTTCTTGGCGAATACAGGTACTATCTTTCTAACCAATGGAAAACATGGTTAGGTTATATTTGCTGTTTATACTGTATGCATGGCATGCTTTTAAATTTGGGTGGCTCTAAGCACCATATCTTATCCATGCTGTCCAAAGCTTACATATGGTAATAAATAGATTCTACCATGTTGTCAATTTCCATGCAAGCTTTTTGGTTGTTCTGATACCAATACCAGTTTCAGACATACCTCCTATATTACTAAAAATTCTGGATCAGGTATCGGCAAGTTTGTGAGTCTATGCACTGATCCAATAGCATATGATTTATTGATAAACATTTAAGTAGTTTCACACCTGGATAAAACAGCAGTTTGGAAAAGAATTCTTCTTTGCTGTTCCATCAAGGTGCTGTGCGGCTAATGGCAACTACTGAAGATCTGATTTCCGGTAAGTACTGGAACGTTAGCTGTAAGCAGAATTTCAGCGATTTGGCAACATTTCACACTGGATAGATGGATGTTCTACTGTATGGTATTTACTCTAAGTATGTTTATGTTTTGTAAAGGATATAACCTGATTCATACCATAAAACAATGATAGCAATCATTTTGCATCCACACTGGAATAGTAGTATACAGCTTCTAATTTTCTTTTGGCCGATACACAAGTTTTGGTATTGGTATCAGGAAGAAAATAATGGTGTTAGAATATCTAGAAGAGTTACCATAAGTGTAACAGTGTAACAGAAGATTGCACGCAATACAAGGAAGAAAGAAAGGCAGATGTATGCAGCTGCAAGTCAGGCAGTTAATGAACTGGACCAGAAGAGGAGTTTTACTTGTAATGTACCCAATATGTTCAACCCACGACCGGCGAGATGTCCTAGCGCACATGTTTGTGCTCCAATTAAAGGCGAACAAAAGGAAAATTAGCGTGCATGTAGGGCAGCGGAGGGGGAGCACAGAGGGTGACCTCGTTGATCCATATGTTTTCACAAGATCTGTTCAAAGCAGTTCCGCATGAGGGAACTTCTCACTTTCATTGCCTTTTTTAACTCGTTTAGAGAGCAAAAACATCATGGAGACAAAGTTTGTCACAAGGAAAGCAACAGGGATGATGACTCTGAGGAGCAGGGATAAAAAAAAGGATGATAAATGATTGGTGGCGATGCTCACTCCTGTCAGATATAGTAACTGTAGGCAGATCGAGCAGAGGAGTTACACTGAGGCCCTCAGTTTACTGGTATATGAGCAGCTCTTGTCTCATCTGGCGCAGGCTTTTGTTGTATGTGGTGTGGTGTTTTACGGCGGAGTGGAGGGGGGGCGTCTACCCCATCGGCCTTCCTATACGCCACTATGACAGTGCTCTCAAGAGCTGTCAGCCCACATCAGCAGCCCAGCATCCTGATAGCTCAGCCTAAATCACAATCAAAACTGTGGCCACCACATCCTAACCACAACCAGTCAAATCAGAGAACGCAACGAGCAAAGAAGACACGGGGATCAACTATCGTCAAGTGGCTTTAAAAGTACCTCACAGAGTACTACAGTACGTGTTGGCTTGAAACAGTCCAAGGGTGAGGGGGTTCCAGTGAGTCGGCGCTGGCAGCAGCACAGTGTAAAGGGCTTTACAATGCAGGCACACCATGTTGTGCTGTGAATGCGGTGCTAAGAGCTGAGCGTTAAGTCGGCCATTTTAGATTTGCCACAATTTGTAATGTGAGATCACTGCTTGTCACAAAGTCATGGCTTCCATACGCCAAGCTTTTCGCCGAGCAGTCATGCAGAACGGGTCCAAAGCATGTCCCCGTTACTTGGATTTATCGCTATTCCTACCAAACCCCTTTCAGCCGTTGCTCTATTTTAGCATTGTCACCTCCAGCAGGAACATTTGTCAGCGCACCACTTTCATTGCTTTTTACCCAAACAAAGGAGTTATTCAAACGCAGTGTTCGATCTGACGATGAGGTAATGATGAATGACATTTTTGGTGTATGACTGGCCGAGAATAAGGCCATCAGCTGCGCTAATATCAGTGTGACGATAATTGGAATAATGATCTTGGAGAAGAAATGATGTACCAATTCCACTGACCATCAGTCCTACAATGAAAAAGGTCAATGTAGCTTCATAGTTAGCAGTAGATAAACAGCAGTTCTTCCAGTTATCATTCATGTTCCTCATTCGGCGCTAATTCTTAGACAATAAAATCGCTCATGCTTGAATCTAAGCCAAGACAATGAACATCCAAACAATGATCATCAACAGACACCTGAAAGTAAAATCGACTGGCCGTATAATTGACTATTCTCTTGGGAAAACCAAAATATTTCCACACCGCATCGCACACTGAGGATAACTTTAGAAAATGTTAACTCGATCTACTTCAGATAACTAGATCAGATAATGAGTCAATAAGTCGCACTGTGTCACAGCTCATTATCAGGATAATGATTGTTCCTGACTGTGGGTAGGTTACCAAGTTAATTAATTATTGAACGGCTTTAACCGGCTCAGCATGGACCTGTATTTCATGCAAGTTTTCAACAGTTTGATGCTTGTAAAGTCCAGAAACCATCTTTTCTGAAAATTAAAAAAATAAATTATGCATGTAGCATTCTAGGAAAAATGCCAAAGCACATCTTGACCAAAGATTTACCAAATGATTCTTCATAAGAGCCATAAAAAGAGGGTTTACCTTTATGTAGCGCAGGATACAGTAGATGACTATCACTTTGGGCGTTGCAAGATTAAAAATCGCAAAGGGAAAATGATTTTTTTTTTCCCCTCTTTCTTTCGCTCTGCCCAGGACAAACTCTGCCACCCTATTGGTCCGTACCGCAGGGTCACATGAGCAACCAGAAACACGTGACAGTTCTCAAAATTATGTGATGAAACCAAACTGACTGGCATCCTCAATGAGCACAGTTTTAGTTGCTGCGGTGCGATAGTCTGTTTGTCATACTGTTTGGTGTCACGTGTAAATAGGCCGTATGATGAGGCGTAATCTGGGTGACCATCACCCACCGCCCCCCCCATCCACCCCCCTTCCCTCAGCTGCAACAAAAGCGGGGCATGCCCAGTGAGGCACACGGGCATCAAGGGGGCACGTCTGGGGATGAGTGGGTCTGAATCAGAAGTGTAGCCTCCGGGGTGCTCGTCTATCCCAGGGGAGGGTTGAGCACCCCTGAAATCCACCAAGCTATTTGTTGTCAATGCTAATAACAATCGACACAAAAATAACCCTGCAACACTTTCAGATAACCTTACATTTGAAACACTGAGGTATCACTACAGTCTCGGTCAGGACAGTTGAGGAACTTTTCAATGCACCCAACCACTTCAAAGAAGTAGAGGTCAAACCAAATGCACACACGCTCAGACACAGTGCCCAAACACACCACTGTAGCATGCATATCCTACCCAGTCTCTCTGTTCCTCTGCTTTTTAATCTGCTTCTATCTGCAAGTGTGTATGTGCAGAATTACAGAGCTTTGGAGGCATCCCATCCAGATTTTTTAATCCAGCACAAATCCCGCCCTTGTGTCAGATGGACAGTTGTGTGCAGAGCTTAATCTGACATTATTAGGGTTGGATGGCTGTAATGAGGCTCCCAGTATGCATGTGCTCTTAATTTGTTGTACCTATACAAAACAAAATGGTAACCATGCCTTACCTACCCACCTGACTGTAAAATGGCCCATGGGATAAAGTACAAATAGAGCATTAAATCTGCTCCACACTGAATCATAAGAGGCAAAGAAAGAGTGGTAAAATGGAGCACCACGTCAGAAGAAATCTGCTTTATATTCGAACGACACTGTTGGCTCACCTTCAAAACCCAAAACGAAGACTGGTGGCAGCACTGGGAAAATGACTACTTTATATAACATCCTTGTATAATTGAGTAAAGTCTAATCCTTATTAGTGCTAAATGTGGTCTGTCCTCAGTCTTTGAGAAATTACATATAATCTGTCAAAAGTTGTTTGATGGAGTAGTATTAATGGATTACAGCACCATAATAAGCCATCTAAATTAAAAATGAAAAGAACAAAAGATCTTTATCTTCATCTTTCAGGCTAAAAGCTAAAATTATATCTTGTTTGAAGCATTTTCATAAAGTCCTTTTAAACGAAGCACTTCTTTAGGTCAAAGGTCAAACTGCTTACCGGTTAAGATGTGGGGAAGCTCCTTATCAGGAGGAAGGAGGTGCAGTCTGGGAGTTTAGGACCAAGATGGCAGATTGTGGGCACACTAAGGGCTGGGGCAGCTCCCAGGGCCCTATAAGTTGACTAACCCCCCGCCCATGGCCTCCAGCAAGGTGATGAACCCCCCCGTTACCACCCCACCCCTACCAGAGCTGAGCTCCACATAAGCACCCATGTGTCCTGTCAGGGTGCCAGGGTCCTAATGGAGGCAGAAGGGTGTGAAGGAGAGAGGGAGGTAGATCATAGTGACAGTCAATCCAACTGATTGTTGGTTGTAGAAGAGTGGTGACAAAAGAGGGCTGAGTTGACCCCATTGGTACAAATGTAGTGTGAAAGAAGTGTGAAAGTGTCTTATAATTCCCACTTTTTAAAATGATTTTTGCGCTATTGGTATTCCATTGACCAACACTCTCATAACCTTTTTGGAAGTCAAGCAATTTCAACACATTATACCAATGGGGCATTTTACAGGAAGAAGTTGTTTCCTACATTTGTCTTTAGCCTTTAACCCCTTGAAACCTGGAGCAACATCACTTGCCTTGCGCTGCTTTCAGACGCCTTTGTACAAGTATTTAAACCTTTGAACTCTGAGCAAATTGGTACGATTTTTTTCAAAAACATGGGAGAAAAGGCAATGAGCAACTTAGTAAGAAATGTCCCACAAATTGCAAAAATTAATAGATTTAAAAAAAAAATGTTTTCTTTTCAAAGTAGAGAAAAAAGTAAAAAAAAAAAAGAAAAGCTGGGGGAAAATTACATTTATAATTAACAGTATTACATATTTAATATTATGGTGAAGAATTATTGTAAATAATTAATTTTCTCTTTATACTAAAGAAATCATAGGAAGAAGGCAACAAATTACTGAACAGAAAATTTCCCCAAAATAAGAAGAAATTAGTTGCAAGAAAATTACTTGAAAATGAGCCAAAATGAAAAGTAAAAAACAAACAAACAAGCAAATGACATGATGTTTTTCTTTTTCAAAAATAAAAAATATGTATGTTTATTGTAAATATGTAATTTAAATAGTTACATAGTTTTATTGACAGTTTTCCCTCTTTTTTGATAATATTCTAGTAATCTCCCCTAGTAATCCAATATTTTCTTAACACCTTTTACTTATTTATTGCAGTTTGCCCGACATTTCATTTAATATGCTCATTGCTTTTTTCCTGTGTTTTCCAAAGAAATAAAACTAGTTTGTTTAGGTTTCAAAGGTTTAAATGCTTGTGAAAGTTGTCTGATTGCAGCACGAGAAAACTGATGTAGATCCAGGTTTCAAAGGGTTAAAAAACAACAACAGAAAAGTAAGATTAGAACTAGTTGTTGTTATGGAAAAAGTCAGGGAAGGAGAACAGGAGAGTGTTGGGTGATGGGTCGTATTGGCTTTGAGCTATTTCTGCCAGACTTTCCTCTACAATCAATATTGATTTTCCATGAGTAACCATCAACATGCAGCCACGGACTGTCAGAGTACTGGATAATGGCCAGCCAGCTAAGTGGGTATCAGTCCAAAAAACAATTAATATAAATTGCTTTTATTGGGTTTCTGATCCTTTTCATTCTGTTTAAATGAAAGATGGCTCAGCAGTATCCTGGTTACTATTTGACCAATCAACCTGGAGCTTTTGAAAATGTGGATCCTTGCCTAACTTAACTGCTTAACTTTTATCGTATACAAGTTTAGACTAATATTTAAGGATGTCTGCAAATGTGTTTTCGTCGTGTTTATTTAAACTTTGGTGTGCCACAAGGCATTATTGTAGGCTTGCTGCTTTTATATATCCATCTGTTAGCATGCAGCCCTGTCTCCTAGAAATGACTAAACTGCTTTTTAGTCACGCTGTTGTAGCAATGTGATCATTAGCTGGATTGTGTTCAGATACATTTTGTTCAAGTCACAAAACACTTTCCTAGGTTTAAGCAACAAAAGCACTTGGTTAAGGTTGGGGGAATGTTTTGATCTTAGCTGAAATATGTTGTTGGTGAACATTTTGCTGATACATGCAGTATCAACATTTGTGCCAGGGACATTAATAAGTAACATTTCATCATTATGTTAATAGAAAATGCAATTTGGTCTGCATTAAGTTTCTCTCAAAACATATTTGCTGTTTCAAATTGGTTGTACATAAACGTAATTTCTAGGAGACAGGGTTGTGGCATGAAACATCACTTCTACGTGGATGATACTCAACAATATATTTCTAATAAAGGGAGTGATCATTCCCACACCCTCATTTCTGTATTTATGAACATTTTGATCAAATTGGTGACCTTAATTAATGTTTTAATTCCTCTTAACACTATCATTATTTAATCTTCCCTTGCCTTTTTTTAGGCTATAAATGTGATTAAGGGCTGTTTAAATACACTCAACTTGGACCACAGGAAACAATCATTCTTACTTTGCAGAGCTGTCCTCTTTATGAGCACCATGCCAAGAACTGTAAAACATAAAACATTTAAGCATTTTCCCACTCTAGAACCTAATCGGTAACTCTACTTGGCTAAACCTAAAGACACCCAACTATGTTTCTTTTCCTAAACCTAACCACAGTAACTTTGTGTTAACTATAACTGTACTTTAAGGATGTAATGTCATTTGTGGGGTGCTAATTCATAGGATATCATGCAGACTGTTCTTCGGACTGGACACATTGACAATATACTATAACTGTAGTTTGCAAAAACATACAATGTGAATATTTTTTCTGGTGATTTGGTTGAGGGGGCGGCATGGTGGTGTGGTGGTTAGCACTGTCGCAAGAGGGTTGCCGGTTCGGTCCTGGGCGTGGAAGCCCTTCTGTGCAGAGTTTGCATGTTCTCCCCATGTCAGCGTGGGTTCGCTCCGGGCACTCCGGTTTCCTCCCACAGTCCAAAGACATGCAGACTGGGGACTAGGTTAATTGATAACTCTAAATTGTCCGTAGGTGTGAATGTGAGTGTGAATGGTTGTTTGTCTCTATGTGTCAGCCCTGCGATAGTCTGGCGACCTGTCCAGGGTGTACCCTGCCTCTCGCCCAATGTCAGCTGGGATAGGCTCCAGCCCCCCGCGACCCTCAAGAGGATGAAGCGGTTAGAAGATGAAGATTTGGTTGAGTTTTACACTCAGTCATAAAAGTGACAGAAATACTTCTCACTTGCATTACTACAAACATGCTACATGGGTTTAAAGAGTTATAGATGCCTTATGGTGAACCTTTCAGTACTCTTCACTCTTTGTTGGTACTATTTAGGTCTTTGAAAAACCCAGGAACTCTGTAAGTGCATGATCTTTGCTAAACTAAACTATGAAGATGTGAAAGTGGAAAGGCTGTGCATTAAAGATAATTCAGATATACTGTGGAGTATAGATGTAAAAGGCAGTAAACACACAGAAAAGCAGCTGTACTTAACCATCAATAAATGTAATTTAAAAAGAAATATAGGAGCCCTTTTGAACCCTTTTCTGTTTGATAATGTCTAACCATCTTCTTTTATGTTGAGAGTTTATCCCCGATAGCCATAACTGCAGCACTCTTGTATCGTGGGAACAATAAACCTCCAGTAAGTGTTCACCGTGCTCTAAAAGCCCTCGCCCTTAACTCTAAAGCTCCTCCACACAAAGCAACTCCATGTTCCTAATGGAAAATATCGCCTGATCCTATCCCCTGATGTGGTCAATGCAGCCAGTAATGGGTACACATTGCCTCCAGGCAAAAACCGATCATGAAGAGACTTCTGTGTGGTGAGGAACTTTGACTGTGTCTGACTCCTGTGGGCTCAAACACTGTGTTCTTGCTTTGTTGGTGTACAAAAGAAACAAGATACTGTACCATGCAGATGCAACACACAACATTTATTTGTGAGGAAGTTTAGTTTGTGCAGGGCCACCAAAGAAAACACATCACACACGAGGGATGACATAAACATTGAAGAGCGGACAACACTGAGTCATGTAGGGATGTTGTATTCCCATATTAATCCAACAAGCTGTTGTCTGAGGGGGGAATCAATGAAATATTAACCTTGATTATCTGCAGAGATTTTGGAAATGAGCACTGGCTTGTACAGAAAGATTTTTTTTTATATCTGAATTAGTTAGTAATTAGTTCCACCTTTTGTACCTCAAAATAGTCCTTTCTTGATTCTGATGTTGTTGTTGATGTATCTTTTTGGCCTCTTCCTGCAGTGATTTTGTTAATCACTATTGATTCTCCCTTAAAATCAGACATGACAAATCTAAATCACAGTACTTGAAATGCCTCAGTGCACCTAAAAAGTTCAAAGGAATATCTTGCAATTTACCTTGTTTATTTTTATGCCTCCTTGCCGGGACAGCCATGGCCAGAGGTATTATGTGTTCGGGTTGTCTGTCCGTCCATCCGTCCATCTCATCCTAGTGAACACAATGTCTCAAGAACGCCTCAAGATGATTTCTACAAATTTGGCACAAATGTCAAATTGGACTCAACAATGAACTGAACTAAGGTATTTGATGGTCAGAAATCAAGGTCACTGTGTGACCAGAATGTCAACAAGCAACGCACTCAGGGTACCTTGCACGTCATATCTCGACATGGAAAGTCCATGACCAGATGTCGATATGTGGTGAGGTCGGAGTGAGAATGTGTTGTCCAGAAGCTCCTTACCCTCCGAGCAGAGGACAAGATCAACCACCCCTTAAATTATTGTCATTATTATATTATGCCATTGTTATTGTTCATAAAGTGCTGACAATGCCTATGCAGACACTGTTTTGTTACATGTCACGCCTCTTTTGCTTCATTACCCTGCCTTTGCTTTTGCTGGAACACTGTCAAAGGCAAAGGCAGTGTAATGTAGGATCTTTGTTGCGGCAATATTGTGGAATCTCTGCGTAAAAAGGGCAGTAGTTTCAAATTGGTCATTTCTAATTGGCAAATCAAGCAAAATGGTGTGGATTTTTTTCTTTTTATTCACAGCCCTGCTTTAATATTTATGTACATAAAAATGTTGCAGGTCACTAGCTAAGTTTTTGTGGATTACATTTTCAGTATGTTTTGGCCCTACATAGATGCTCAGAGGTGTTGAAAGTGACAGTCTTTCTCAGAGTGTCTGCTTCAATCCCAGGATTACCTTGGTGGTAATACAGGACAGAACATTACTATTGAGTCATAACAAATACTGTAAGACTGAAATCTATTTTAATCAACACAATGCATCGACACGTGGGCTCCCCTGGAACAATCCCGATAGGATTTAGACTTGAACCATCCGATGAGATCTGACATGTTAAGATGCCAGGCACATACAGCTGTGAAATCAGATGAGGATGATGAGCAGTGCAACCATGTGCTGAACTACAGTGATATGAGCCAGGGGATTATGGGTACGGTAACTGCAGGGCAGGCGGTGCAAGAATACACATCTGGGATGGAGATGATTTAAACAAACAGGTCTGATGATGGATAAATCAAAGGACAGATGGATGTGTAAACCAAAGAATGGGAGGATATAAAAAGTCATGGCTGACTGGTGCATTGCAGTGGCAGAGCAAACCATTTTCTTAGCTCGTCCAAAGAGTGCAGTGATAGAAATCAGACCTGACCATGCCAGAGGCTGGAGACGAGACACACTCGTGCACACATGGAGTAACAGCACTGAACCTCAGAAGGACAGTTTTTGACGCTAGCAAAGTTAGAGGGCCCCGTAACACACAAACACTTGAGATGACCTCAGGGGCCTCAAGTACGAAGTGGAGTCGACTGAAACAGCCAGACTGAGTTTATTACATGTTTAAAGCTGCAGATATAACATAAATTCATACATTAGACATATAGATTATCTGAAAGGAAGAAATGATGTTAGTTTACCAGGTTTTTAGGTAACTACAGAACATGAATAGGAAAAATTTAGTGCAGGAAATGAATGAAGGATTATTGGCAGTTTGTTGGGCATAATAAGACATTTTTTCAGTTTAACAAATGTAGGTTTTAGGGCTGCAAAGCCCAGCCAGAAGCCCAGTCAAGAAAATGCTGGCATTGATTTTCCCTACATTTGTAAATTTTAGAAGTATATAAGCTGACTTTATCATTAGGAGGTGAAGGGATGGTGGTTAGTGTGACACAGAGAGAAGACACCTGCCACGCTGCAGACCACTGTTCAAGACAACAATACCAATACCAGTAACTTTTGTCGACCCTTGGTGGTCTTTATCGCACCAGACCTGGGTGTTTTTTAGCGACACATCACAGCAATTCCCACTGATGTTTGAGCCATAGAATCTGGGTGTTTTTGACTGACACATTGTGGTGTTTCCAGCAGCATTTGAGCCTCTGAACCTGGGTGTTTTTCACTGACACATCTCAACATTTCCAGAAGCATTTGAGCTACAGAAGCTGTGTATTTTTCACTGACATGACAGCATTTTCCATTGATGTTTGAGCCACAGAACATGGGTGTTTCTCACTAACCCATCGCAGTGTTTCCCAGTGGAGATTGAACCTGGTTGTTTTTGACCAAAACATTGCAGCATTTCTTAGCAGCATTTGAGCGACTGAACTGGGTGTTTTTTTTACAGTTTTTTACAGCTTTTACAGTGATTTCTTTGCCACCAAATGTGTGACCTGTCCCTACTTTTTTGGGTGTTTTAAACCAAAAAATGATCTTCTCCTGTGTTTTTTGTGCCTACATCTAACCATGCATTTATCACACTGATTGGGTTGGGCTGCAACTAATGATTGTTTTTTTTTTTTTAATGATCTATCATTGTGCTGATTGTGTACAGAGTTGGGTAGTAGTTTGATTACTTTGTGCAGTAACGAGTAACCTAACGTGTTAGTTTGCTGTTTGAGTAATCAAATACTTAAGTACATTTTCAAACAAGCCATCAGTTACTTCCGTTACTTTTAGAACGCTGGTCCTTCAGCTCTGAAACAGCAACGGCTGTCGTTTGGTTCTAATAACGGAGATAACCTTAAACCTATCAGTCTGAAAGAAGTCATGAAGCTTGTGGCTCGCTACGTGGTCGGAGAAATGCTGCTATTGTCTACGGTGGAGTCTAAAAATGGTGGAGGAGGACTCGCTGATAGACAGGTCAGACTCAGGACTTGAATTATGCCTGGTACACATTAGTACTACACGACTTTTCTGCCCGTTCTGAAAGTCAGTATGTCACAACATGATTGTGGAGTCATAAAATCGTGCCGTGACTTGGCTGACAGACATGACATACTACACGATGGTACTCACCAATTATGTAGTCACCTAAAAGCGTCAGCAGATGGCAGGAGCTACATTTGAAGTGCCATACATAAACATTCAAGCTACTGAATCCTCCACAACCAAGTTCCTAGAAATGTTTCACAATAAAAGCCTATTTAGAAAATGGAGGGATTCTCTCAGCCGAGGTTATAAGGGGCTTTTAATTTGAAACAAGTGTTGAGTTTGAAATGACGGTGCGATATGTTAACTTTACAAAGACAACGGAGCGGATAAAAAGTAAATATATAAACACACAGAGGGATTAATAAATAACGGACCGTCTATAATGTAGTTTGTTTCAAATGAAGCTGGGAGCCTCTGCAGTTGTGGTGAGTAAAAGCCCCGCCGCTATTTGTTAATGTTGTTACTTTATGTCCGACCATGAGGATGTACCATTGTTTGCTAGCTTGATGCTAATGACAGTAACGTTAACTCAGCGGGTTGACAAAGTGCCTCTGCTGTTTCACACCATCATTTCCCCCTTTTACTCTGTGTGGTAACATCCCTAGAGGAAATATTAAAAACGCTGTGGTGTTGTTGTCATACAGTTGTCTACGGCAGCAGATCGTTCCGTGTTTCTACTGGTCAAAGTCACGGCTGTGATGGGAGAATTGGATCTCAGTGAAGGGCAAGTGGTCCATAACTTTAATTTTGGAGACAAAAAAAATGTAGGCTTAGTGCCCCCTGCGGTCCATTGTCCAATAGGAAATGTAAAATACTCAAAAGTACTTTAAAAGTGCTTGAGTTACATTTCTCAGGGAGTAACGTTGGAAGTACTTTAAGAGTACTTGAGTTACTTTACTCAGGGAGTAATGCAGTAAAGTAACTGGTTACTTTAAAAAAAAAAGTAACGCAGTAAAGTACTTTGATTACTTTTAAAGTAACCCTTACCCATCTCTGACCGTGTACACACTCAATTGTTTGGTCTTTTAATCATAATAGTCCCAAAATATTCAATTTATCTGAATTCAACTCAAATTTGTGAAGCTTAAATAATTGAAACTATTTATCAATTATCATCATTGCTGCAGGTTTTTTTGCTGTTCCAGTAATAATTCAGCCCCAATATTAATTACTTGAATTACATATTATGCAAAAATTGATTGTTACTGTTTGTAAATGGAACCGCCAGCTAAAGTGAAAGCTAAAGAAAATCCCAGTTTCACTCTTGTTCTGAAACCAGCTTTCTCTGCTTGAAGTTTGACTTCTCTATATTTGCATTTATGCTGTGCAGTGTCCACAATCTTTGTAACTTACTTCAGATGGGTCTCTGCAGATAAATACACCTGCCTAGTATATTTTTAATGAAGTTTATCAAAAGTTAGTTTGGCACAATGACAAAATGTCCTACAGTAGATAAATGATTACCAATGACTTCAAAGTTACTTTCCGTGTTCAAAAAACAAACAAAAATAGACAAAGTGTGTGAGTTCTGACATGAGAAACAGCTGTTCATGTGTCATTTTCCATTTCCATTTTCATCATCAGTCAACAAAGATTTTCACCATGGCCAAGATTTTTCCCCAACCATAACCATGTACTTTTAGATCCTAAATTTAACCAAACTGTAGCCTAACCTGTAGCCTAATGTCATTTAGTTTGGATGACAAGACTACTGCCAGACAGAAGTAAATGGTTGAGATTTGAGTCCACAAACATATTCATAAGTTGAAGCTGTTTGCAGTCTGCTGTCATCAGCATGTCTCCAGTATTATCTGTAAAGCATCAGGCCCATAGATATCACAATCAGGATACATTTTAAAATTGTTTCTTGTGTGAACTCAGTTGGCTTTGTGTCCGTTATCAAACACTGATATAAAACTGTGTTCTCATTATCTACCAGCCCTTTTTCTGTCTGTCTCTCAGCAAGAATAATCATGAACTGGGCAGAGTGTAAATCATCTTAGTTTGCAATAAAGAGATGATTATCTGTTAAACATGCAGAGATCAGCAGGTTCTCTCAAACACTTTGACAGAGACTTCTGCAGCCACATGTACCTCCCCCTCCCTAGTTTTGCGAGCAAAATTAATCATTCAGCACGCTGTGCGAATACAGATTTCAACCAGCAGCAGAAACGAAAGGCGAATCCTGCCGGTTGTGGGTTGAACGGGGGTCACAGACAGGAATACGGCAGTCAAATAGCCTACGGCTTACTGGCGACAGAGAAGTCCGACTCCAGGTCCAGTAGCCTAATTTCCTCTTTCGTTGGCGTCATGACTGCCCAGTAGTACCTGGACAACCAAGCCGTGGCGGCACACAGGTAAGTGACATGTCAGAGGAGAAACGAGCCATTCACATTTCTCTCTTTGTGGCAGGTAACGGTCCACAAACCTCACCGCACTTTAGGGACTGTTCATTACTTATGAAGGGACTGTTCTTTACTTGTCAGGGGAGGAGGGTGGCTGGTTGATTTTTATTTTATTTATTTATTTTATTTTGATCCCCCCTATGTTAATCACTGATTGATGCTGTTTTTGAAGTATGAATAAGTCAATAAGCAATTTATTCCATTGAAATATCAGTGATGTATTATAGAAAAGTGATTTATCTTTTTATAAATGACAAAAGGCACATCTGCCTCATTTTTGCTGTGGTATCGTGATACTACTCAGAACCGTGATACTTTCAGTGGTATCGTACTGTGGGTCCCAATTTTGGTACCGTGACAACACTAGATGTCACATCCATTCCATTCGGAGCTGCGCAGTGAGGCGGCTCGGGTGCCGCTTAAAAAAGTGTTCCCCCACTTTTGGGAGTGGGGGAACACTGAGAGGCCCAAAGTGTTCACCTACTTCTAATTTTACAAATTAAGCACTGAATGATTCCCATCCTCCAGTACCCCTCCCATGATCTCTATCTAGGATCTCTTAAAATCTAAAGGATATAATACATGAATATATGATAATAATGTAAAAATAAATAAATAAAAGCATAGTTAAGATAATTTTAATGAGCTGGAAAGGGGAGAATATTTGAAACATAAAGGGATAGTTTTTTGGCTGCAGCTCATGCTGGGAAAATATGCCTTTTTTCAAGATGATGGATTAACAGCTGATACATCTCATCTCCGTCCTTGTTGCTAAGTACTCGTTGCCGTGTTGTTGCTAGCGATTACCTGTCAATCAAACGTTTGAGTGTGACTGTAAGTACTTTAGGATTTTATGTAGATGGGGTTTTTTTACGGTGTTGCTGCCACCTGGCCGCCCACTGTGCTTAATGATCAAACACAGCATTCATTTACAGTGATTTCTCTCTCTCTTGCTTTCATACTCTGTCTTTCTCACACACACACACACACACACACACACACAGCCCCGGCTGCCTCCTAGCTGAAGCTGCCAGTGTGGCAGAACCAGTTGCTTTGACAAAGGACACAAGTTCCCCTGGGTGTCAGTAGGACTGAAGCCTTGATGCCCTGAATATACTGGAAGTGTCACTGTTTGCATGTGGCTGCGTGTTTGAGTGTCTGCATAGTGGATGCAAAGGGCCTGTGAGGTCTCCTTAGTCTATACTTGTGAGGACCAAATGTGCTCACAAGCATAGAAAGGCAGTGGCATGAATAAATAGTAAATTTAGGGTTCAGAGCTTCAGGTTACAGTACAGTTAAATGAGTGTAAGACAAGGAATCACATGCGCATGTTCAGCTGGGACTTTAACAGCATGTTCAGGCAGATTTAAGGGTTTTTCGATCAAAATTTATATGAGCAAAACAGAATGAGGAAATCTTGGATTGAGGTATTAAACACAGATATGAACAGATTTGGGAATATACTAATGAAAGAATGTGTGTGCAAGCCACTGAAATCAAAGTTTACAGTTTCAGTTAAAAGCTGATGTGCAGCATAAACCAGTGAGTCGTTCGCAAACGATAACAAGGACAAGGCTGAGGTGAAAGAGAGCCAAATTTTTTATTATATTAATTAATTATGGCTTTTTGTGGAATGGCTGCACCTCTGTACCTCTGTGCAGAGGTGTGTGTGGAGTCAGAGCCAGGAGTGGTGGGATCATGATGTGAATGGCTTCGAAATTTCAGGATGTCAAGGATTTATTTTAACTACAGTACTTCTGTCAGTGCCTCTCCACAAGACTCTCGCAGCAACACTTTATGCCGACTTTTCAAATGGTTTCACTGTCGCAGACAAATTTCCAGTGTCTAATAAAATCTTGAGAGTTTTACCTCAGCTGGTGCAGCCTTAGCCCTCAGTCTGAGCTGTTTTAACTCAGTCTTTTTCTCATCTTGATGTTCTGACAAAATTAAACATGTTTAATATTAGCGTAAATTTTAAGTCTCGGCTCATGCAAATAGTGAAGTTCAGTGACGAAATATCAACAACCAATAGCTGCACCCTCTCCAGCAGCAAACCGGGTAGAAAGTAAACATGGAGGGGACTCTTGTACTGTAGGAAAAGAGGAGAAACTGGTGGAGCTGTCAAGTGAACAAGAGTCTGTTAGATTTGGCGTGTATATGATGCACCAACCAGCACTTATCTTAGTGAGAAATCTTTTTTTTTTAAATGGTTCGCTTCTCATTCCCACGGGATAACAACAAAAGTAGAAGTTTAAGTGGGGCGGATAGGAGGGGTGGTGGATGGGTCCAGCAACCACTGATTTTCACCCAGGAGGCTGGTGTTCCCTTCCTGTAAGATTGTAAGGCCAAATCCTGGTCTTTTCTCCTAAACCCAACCACGTCTATGTGTTGGCAAAACATAATTATGTGCTTTTGCTGTTGAAGGAAAAAACGTCAATTTGGGGTGTTGTACTGACGTAGTGCATTTATTTTGAAAGAGACTGTATGCAAACTGTGCATTTCCTGCGAAAATGGAAATGTATTTTGAACACAACAGATAATGCTTGTAACAGGCTGAAGAACCACACCCACTAAATGTCTGAAATGTGTCTCAATCACAAACATAAAGATGTGTCTGAGACGCAGCCAGATGTTTCTATGAATGAGGCTGAGCCTTTTAGTGCTCATGTCTGTATGAAATTATAATGGGCTGCTCCATGCATTAATGAAAAGACTCATTTGTTTGTATCTGTGCACATGATGTTCTGCACACTCTTATTAATGTCTCTTCCTCTTGTCAGGTGTCAAACTACCAACCCCGCTATGTAAAAGCCTAATGTGTCCTGCAGGATGGACTTGGCCACACAGACATTCCTCATGGCTGTAGCACCATATGTGGAGCTGCTCACTTAGCCTATGCATGGCTGGCTTTTATCATTAGCAGAGAATTTAAAAAATAAATCTAATTAGGCCTCGTAATTTCAAGCATTTCCTCCCCACCTCCCCTCCAGTAAAGATCCAGCGGTTTTCACGGCTGCATAAATGTGTGAAATACAAGAAAAATTAAAGAAGGAACCCACAAATCAAAAAGCTTAAGTCATGTCAGGACAGTCTTTGAATTAAAACATCATAAATTAAACTGTTCAACCTCAGCAGGGAGTGTCTGTGATTTATAATTCTTGCCATCATCATTATTGTGTGCTGTAATTTGCATTCACATCTCAGAGGGATACTGTAAGGTAGCATAAAGCAGTCAGCTGTGGAAGATTGGAATGAACCCTGCAGCTCAGTGCTTTTTATATCAGGGACATATTTTCATTAATTTGTTTTTAAAAGTACTGTTTCAAGACGACTCACAAAGTTTGTTGAATAAAGATGATTTGGTGGATTTTTAGGAACAATTGAGAACTGTCATGTCAATGTAGTGTTTGAGAGATTTTTTTTTATGTAAGCAGCATGGCTTTAGGGATGTTCATCAAATCTGGTATGCTATTTTGTATTCATGCTCCTCAGAGGACGAAACCTACTGGGTTTTGGTGATGCCTTGACTCCTCCTTCTGTGCCACCATGAGATTGACATTTGTGATTGTGAGGAACCTTTGTCTATTTAGTGGATTGCCATGAACTTCGTGTAATAACTGTGCCCATCTCTTAACTGTTCCTCTCAGGCTTTCTGCAGGTTAAAAACTGTGTTTGTCCAACAACAAAAAAATTCATGACCAAAAGGTTTGAGGTTTGTTTAGTGCCAATTAGCATGCCTAAAATGGTGAAGATTGACATCAGCATGTTAGCATTGTCATAATGAACATGCTATCATTAGCATTTAGCACAACATTTGTTCTTAAAGGTATACAAAAGATGCTTTACAACAAATGCATCAGAAGCTATGCCAGTGGTATGAAATGGTGTTTATGTCTGGTCTCCTCTGTGGCCACAGTCATCTCTCCCCCACATACCCCCACCTTATTCTGAAGCATAGTGAATGTCCTGTGGATGGATGAAAGCAGAAACTGCCCGCCCCATCCATGGGCAGGCGGGCCCCTAGCGTAAACCCCCCCCTGACCCCAGTGCAAGCAGCCAGGCTGGAGCCCACGCCGGCTGTCCCTGCGAGAGGGCTACCTGATTGATCCTGCCAGTACAGTTAAGTAATGTTTGTTCCTTATTTTGTCACTTGCTTTTTATCTGCTAACTTAATCTACCCAGAACAGCAACACATTTTCACTCCAACCTCATCACATATCAACTGGACTTTCCACATCAAGATATGACATGCAAGGTACCCTGGGTGTGTTGATTGTTGATGTTCTGGGACGCCGTGTCAACCTCACCGTTACATGCAGTGTCTGTTTTCACAATACACTTCTGTTTTTACAGGAAATGTACAGTTTGCATGCCGTCTGTTTTGAAACAAATGCACTAATTTGATACAACAACATGAATTGACTTTTTTTACTTCAACAACACATGCACATGGACAGGGTTTGGCTTTATAATCTTATGGGAGATGAACACCGGCCTCCCAGGTGAATCCAGGTCAACCACCCCACTCAGACTTTTGCCACCTGAACTTTTGTTCTTGTCTCACCACATGTCCCCCTGAGGCTGCTGGGTACCATTGTTGCCAGATCTTATGAGAGTGTGTTGCGGAGACAGAGACAGGTCTTTAACAAAGTTAATTTTCTCCTGATGTGTCTCTCGGAAAAACGCCATTTTGGTGCAGAATGTCCAGGAGTTATGTGGCTTGTGAAAAATGCATCTAATATTTACTTGACTTTGTGGCAAAAGAATAAGACATAATCTGTACACATGTTTACTTCTCTCATTGGAATGAAAAGACTCAGGATCTCCACTAGGGCTTTTCCCAAACTGGACCCTACCCACTCCCACTCCAGTGGGTAACTCAGTTTGTAGTCAGCTTCACAGCTGAACAAAGCACCCTTTATTAAGGTGTAGGGTGCAAATACAGCGGCAAGCTTTGGGACAAAAAAAGGAACTGTCATAATTTTCGTAACCATCAGAAAAATATAACTTACACTCATTTTATGTACTTCATATATAACCTCATGAACTGATCAATATTTAAATAAATGAATAAAAATTAATTGATGAATAGAAATGAAAATCACTCCTTATCTTCTTTGGTTCCATTTCTTTTCTTTCTTTTTTTTTTTGAAACTTGTTAAAGGGCCAGTGTGTAATATTTGGCATGGTTTATTGTCAATCTGAATCTGAATATTCTACCCATTAATATGTTTATACAAGTGTATAATCGCTATAAAATAAAATTCGTTTGGTTTTCGTAGCCTTATAATTATGCTTTTATATATATATATATATATATATATATAGCAAGGGCCTTGCTTCAGAGAGGTCGCCATCTTGCGCCGCCATGTATGTACGGCAGACCGAGCGGACAATCCAGCCAGCCAGAGAACGCGTTTCGTGTGTATAAATGAACCAACGAAGACAGCAGGAGGAAACAGCAGAGAGTGTTAGTAGTTCGTCGATAGAGAGTAGTGAAAAGTTTTTTTAGTTATAAAGTTTGCGAACGGACCACACTTACCACGCAACAGGAGAGAATGAACCCGAACCGTCATCTGCGACTAAAAGAAGACTCAACTTCACTCCTTGTGATGCACTCTCTGCAGCGCTTTTCCTCCTGATGATATATCTCCCAACAATGGCAGCAGTAGCACCGAATCCCATTCTGTGCATTCAGCCTCTCTTCTCACCCACTCAGCATCAAACACATGGAGTTCCTCATCTGTGTGCTCTGGCTCAAACAGGTATGGCTCTGGGTCTGTGTCCGCTACAAGAAACTCTTCAAAATCGCGTTCAAAGTCGTCCATTGCAGCTACTATAGTCCGGAGATATTGCTAGGCTAAATAAACAGCTGAGCACTGTTTACCGGCTACGCTGTCAGTCAGTGTGCGGGCTGGAGATTGGCGGAGCAGAGGGGGGAGGGGGGTCCCCACTTAGTATGGCAAACGAGTATGTGTGTAAAGTTATTAAGTGTGTCTGTTACGCCAGAAGAGTCAGAGTTTGGGACGGAGTGGAGTGTTACCAGAGTTTCTGGAGTGCTCAAATAAACGGGCCTTTTTCCCGAACGCTCCTCTGGTCTCCTGCTCGTGAGGGATTCATTACAATATCGTAACATGGCTTAGATTTCTAAATAAACATTCACCTCGTCGCTAGATAGACCTACTCCTGAAAAAGTCCTGCGCAAGGCTTTTTATCCCTACGAGGCAACCGTCATTTACCCGACGGGAGGGGTGAGCGAGTGAGCCCTGCAATCTAGAATTTGACCACTGATGTCACTGTTTTCAACGATTTTCAACCCATTTTACACACTGGGCCTTTAAATACTGTAATTTACTATAATTTTGGTGTCACATACCCATGCACAAAGGCACCTTGCACGACAACGTAATACGACACTCCTTGTTAGTTGATTTGGGACAGCACTTGATGTGTGCCCGGAAACAGAGTGATATTGGGTAGGGTAAGGGTGCAGGGGGGTGGTTTGGGAAAGGCCTCCAGTCTCCTAAATGGTGGGACAGTGGTGAAACCCACCCAGGAGATTTTTAAAGTGAGCCATCTCGTTATTGATGGCCTCTGGATATACAGTACTATACAATAATAGTCATTTACTATATGTAACATTATTATTACAGCATTCAAACTTGGCCCTCCTCCCTACACTGCTTGTACATACACTGCAAGCTACTACTGAAGAAACATTACATTCATTGTAATGGAAAAGCAAATACTTCAGTATTTCAATCTAAGTGCCAGCAACTACATGTACGCCCAACCCTGTCTCACTCCATAGTTGTCAAAAACCAACGATTGGTCAGGTATCAGACACGGATGAAAAAACCATCCTTTCACATTTGCATTATATGCGGCCAGTCGCTGGTCCTCGTGCAAAACAAAAGCACCTGGTTTAGAAAAAAACATCATGGTTTGGATCAAAACTCCAATGGGAAGTGAACGGCAGGTTCTTGGGTGGAAGTCTGGGGTTTGTTGGACCCATGTTCCTCTACTCCTGCCCCAACTCCAAAGTCATCAAACAGCGGTGCTTTGTCAGTGACTTCTGACATTAGACACAAGGGAAAAAAGTTGTCCTTTCATGTTGATACGCGGGCACTTTTTTAATGGTTCCTGGCTGCTTAAGGGGGAAACGCAGCAGGACAACAACAAAGGTTACAGCGGAGGAAGTCCAAGTAGGGCGATCGGGAGGGGTGGTGGATGGGTCTAGCAACCAGCCTCTCACCAGAGAGGTGTTTGCTTCCCGTAAGATTGTAAAGCCAAACCCTGTTCTTTTTTCCTAAACCCAACCACGTGCATTTGTTGTTGAAGGAAAAAAAACGTTAATATGTGGTGTTGTACCAACATAGTGCATTTATTTTGAAAGAGACTGTATGCAAACAGTAAATTTCCTGTCAAAACAGGAGTGTATTTTGAAAACAGACATGCAATGCATGTAGCAGGTTGAAGTTGACACAGCATCCCGGAACATCAACAACCAACCAGACATCGATATGTGACTGAGAATGTGTTGCTTGTTTAGTGCTCAGAATTGAAAGTGAATACCCACTCCAGATTCACTCTCGTTCTGGAAGGAGCTTTGTCCACTTCGAGTTACACCTCACTATATTTGCTTTTTTTTTTTTTTTTTTTTATTAGTGCTCTATCTACAATTTCCGTATCCTTTCCTTGGATTCATGCGGTTTATGGTATGCCACCTAGTCGCTACCTTTTTCTAAAGTCCTGATTTCACGTGCACGGGCATTGCTGTGTAAAAGTCGTGCCCATAAATGTCCCAAATACAGCAAAATAAGAAAAAATGAGGAATACAGGCAGAGGGCAGAGTCTCTCAGCAGGTAAATAAATCTGCCACACTTCTAGTGGGCCATAAGTGATGATTGAGAGAGATAACCTTTGAATGAGTCCAGATATTGTTTTATGAAAATGCTGCATGCGGTATACCTTTAAATCATGTGTATTTTTTTGAGTTTTGATGAGTCTGTAATGTCCTCCACTTTCCCCTCTCATTGAATACATCCTGTGCTGTGAGGGGGTGGACTCTGGTTAAGAAGCTGCTGATGTATATAAAACAGACATTCATGTGAGATGTTGTGGTGTGTTAGATGTTGGCATGGATGTAATAAATACTCTGCATGTAGGAAAAATATACAGTGCCCTCTAAAAGTATTGGAACAGTGAGTCCAATTTGTTTACTTTTGTTGTAGACTGAAAACATTTGGGTTTGACATCAAAAGATGAATATGAGACAAGAGATCAACATTTCAGCTTTTATTTCCAGGTATTTACATCTGGATCTGATACACAACTTAGAAGATAGCATTATTTGTAATGGAACACAAAATTTTTAGGTGAGCAAAAGTATTGGAACATATAAACTTAAAATAGATTAAAGTGAATGAGACTTAATATTTAGTTGCAAATCCTTTGCTTTCAATAACTGCATCAAGCCTGTGACCCATTGACATCACCAAACTTTTGCATTCTTCTTTTGTGATGCTTTTCCAGGCTTTCACCGCAGCCTCTTTCAGTTGTTGTTTGTTTTGGGAGGTTACTCCCTTCAGTCTCCTCTTCAGCAGGTAAAATGCATGCTCTATTGGGTTTAAGTCTGGAGACTGACTTGGCCAGTCTAAAACCTTCCACTTCTTGCCCCTGATGAACTCCTTTGTTGTTTTGGCAGTGTGTTTTGGGTCGTTATCTTGCTGCATGATGAAGGATCTCCCAATCAGTTTGGTTGCATCTTTCTTTAAATTAGCAGACAAAATGTTTCTGTAGACTTGTGAGTTCATTTTGCTGCTGCCATTATGTGTTACATCATCAATGAAGATGAAAGAGTCCGTCCCAGAAGAAGCCATGCAAGCCCAAGCCATGACATTACGTCCACCGTGTTTCACAGATGAGCTTGTATGTTTGGGATCATGAGCAGATCCTTTCTTTCTCCAAACTTTCGCCTTTCCATCACTTTGGAAAAAGTTAATCTTTGTCTCATCAGTCCATAAAACTTTTTCCCAGAATTTTTGAGGCTCATTTCTGTACCTTTTGGCAAATTCCAGTCTGGCCTTCCTATTCTTCTTGCTAATGAGTGGTTTGCATCTTCTGGTGTAGCCTCTGTACTTTTGTTCATGAAGTCTTCTGCGAACAGTAGATTGTGATACCTTCACTCCTGCCCTCTGGAGGTTGTTGCTGATGTCACTAACAGTTGTTTTAGGGTCTTTCTTGACAGCTCTCACAATGTTTCTGTCATCAACTGCTGATGTTTTCCTTGGTCTACCTGTTCAATATCTGTTGCTTAGTACACCAGTGGTTTCTTTCTTCTTCAGGACATTCCAAATAGTTGTACTGGCTATGGCCAATGTTTGTGCAATGGCTCTGATTGATTGTCCATCTTCTCTCAGATTCACAATTGCTTCTTTTTCACCCATAGACAGCTCTCAGTTTTCATGTTGGTTCCACCTCTAAATGCAGTCTGCACAGGCAAAACCTATCATACCCAATCTGAAACTGAGCTCAGACATTCAGTGCTATTTATTGTTTGAATAATCAATGTAATTGGGAGACACCTGGGCAACAAAACACACCTGTCAGTCACATGTTCCAATACTTTTGCTCTCATGAAAAATGGGTGAGTTCAAACAAAAGGTGCTATCTTCTAAGTTGTGTATCAGATCCAGATGTAAATACCTGGAAATGAAAGCTGAAATGTTGATCTCTTGTCCCATATTCATCTTTTAATGTCAAACCCAAATATTTTCAGTCTACAACAAAAATAAAGGAATTGGCCTCACTGTTCCAATACTTTTGGAGGGCACTGTAGACATCAGTATTAGCCTTTAAAACCCCATGTTGTTTGACAATAGGTCCTTTAAAAATAAATAATGTATTAAAATGAATAGTAAAACCTGGTCATAAAAACATGGGAGAGATAGGAGATTGTGAGCAGTAAATTTATCCTATGAATGAATGCTATTCATTTCCTATCATGTTGTGTGATATATACTAGTTCTGCTTTCAGTGTTAAATATTTTGACTCCAGCTGGATGCAGTTAACACCACTGATGCTGCACAACCCCTGAATGTTGATTGCTCACATTTCACAGACCAATCATACTGTATATCTGCACAGTGATGTGGTTTGGCCTCGTTTCATTGGGCCTGTACTGGATATGTGTGCTCTGTTGGAGGAAGACGTGTGCTGAAGTTGGTTGACTCATAATCTTGGTATTGCCCAAAGGACAAATAATGTTTTGCAGGCTGCTAGCTCCCCTTGGTGGAGAGATTTAGAAGAAAACAGGATTCATGTTCAGTGTGTGGTGTATGTCTTCATTCAGAGGTGGAGACAGAGATGTGACATTGAGCAGGACCATGAATTTAATCACATGTACAGATAATAAAACATGCAAATGATCAGCTCAAAATTAACTCTTAAACATCAAAGACAAAATGTCAGACAGAAACAAGAAAGTTCCCATCATATTTTATCCTTATTTCAAGCAGAGGCTAAGCTTAATCCGCATCTTGACTTAAGGGCTTTTTTCTGTGTTAAACAACAGAAACACATTAGCATACTGCAACAAACAAAGGAGTAAAAGTTGATCTCTCCTGGGAGCGCAGAGACTGAAAGCAGTAAAGTGGAACTTTAACAACAAACAAACTACAGCTGTAATAAACTGGTGTTTCAGAGCTACAGTAATGCTCTCTAACCTTGGTGAGAGTGAGAAACTTAACATGAGCACAATGTTTGACCTCCAGAGGTGGGACCAAGTTATTGCTTCGCATGTCATGTCAAGTGAGTCTCAAGTCTTTGCACTCAAGTCCCAGGTCAAGTAGGCAAGACAAGGTAGCTTTATTGTATAGAAAAATTCATACACAAGGGCAATTCAAAGTGCTTTGTAGAGCAATAAAATATAAAACATAATGAAGGATACAGATTTACAATAAAGGAGTAAAGATATTAAAGTTAAAATAAATTATTATATGATTTACAATTAAAGAAACCACCGTTTAACAATAGCAAAAGTACAGACAAGAGGTGCAAAGATAAAACAATTTTTAAAATGATTTAAAATTGAGTTTAAAAATAAGGTTGCAGTCATTACAGGGTGGATCTTTGACTTAAAAGTGGTCAGAGTTGAGGCTGCCTAAGATTATCTGGAAGGTTATTTCAGGTTTATGCTGCATGATAACAAAATGCCACTTCATCATGTTTTGTTCTGACTCTTGGGACGGTAAGGAGGCTGGCCCCAGATGTTCCAGAAGGTTCATATGTCACAAGCATGTCAGAGATATATTTTGGGCACTGATCCACAGAGTGATTTTGAAATCAGTTGTCTGAGTGGGAGGTAACTAGGTTAAGGATTTTAGAACTGGCAGCAGAGTTCTGAATAAGCTGAAGTTGCTGAACAGCTTGTTAATAGTAATCTAGTCTACTGGAAATATAGGCGTGGGTAAACATTTCAAGGTCTTGCCTTTACATTATTCCTCTGACTCTAGCAATGTTTTTAAATGGTAGTAGGCAGATGACGTTAAAACCCCTCCAGTTTGCACATTCACGTCTCAGGGTATGGTGTCCTGTTAGGATAAAGGGGTGGAACGAAGTGTTGGAGCTACATGGCCCCCAGGCACCCCCCAAAGCCTTTTTCCCACAGTCCACCATTTTAAAGGAGACATCTGTAAAACTGTTGACCCAACACATTAAAGTGCAAACAAAGTCAACTATGAATCTTTTTATCATGAATTTTTGATTCATGGATGTTTTACAATTGTAAGACTTTTAGAAAAAACTATTCAAAAAGTCCATGAGCCGAGTGGAAACTTTTGGGCGGGGCCAGTGGGAGAAACACTACTGCCTATACTCAGTGGGCTGTACACTGCAGTACTAAACTTGGAAGCTGGAAACTTTTTTTTGGTGTATGTGCCAAGCAAGCAACTCCATTCAACTGAATAGGCACCATCTTTGCATCCAGTATGTAGGGCAGGCGTCGGCAACGTCTACTATCAAGGTAACACAGCCTTTTAAGTCGAATAAACATTACTAAAAGGTCTAAAAGAACAGTCAATATATTTTAGCACGAAGTGGCTACTCTGCAGTGGGCTATTTTTAATTATTTAGTACTTTAAAGAAAACATATATGTCAGCACATTATTAAATTCTTATTCTTCTTCTTATTAAATTTTCCTTTTTTTGGATTTGGAATCCACAGCTAGCCTAGCTAGGAACACCCAAGACTACTGTGAGCATCTCTAGTTATGTTTTTAGGGGAAAAGGTGCCAGGCCAGACATATGACTCTCATTTTTGTTGACAAAATGTTAAAACATTTTTTAAAAATCTGTGTATAGACTACGCAATTTTACAGCTGAAGAATATAAGAATCACTTTAGGCTTACAACAATAAATGAAAATTAAAATGTTAAAAAAAAAAGGTCATTCATTACCATATAATTTTTTGTTAAAGGCGCAGGGAGCCACTGGAGAGGGGCTAAAGAGCCGCATGTGGCTCTGGAGCTGCAGGTTGCTGACCCCTGATCTTGGGTATTATTATAATATATATTTTTCAGAGGCACAGGCAGCAAAAGAAACCCCTCCTGGGCACTGGTGAGGTACCCTTGAGCAAGGCACCGAATCCCCCAACTGCTCGGGGCGCCTGTCATGGGCAGCCCCCTCACTCTGACATCTCTCCGTTTCTGCATGTGTGTGTATTTCGGGCCTGTGTGTATATGTATATGACAATGGAGTGAAAAGATTGAATTTCCCCTTGGGGATTAATAAAGTATATGAAATTAAAAATTGTAATTAAATTGAATTTAAAAAAAGCCAAACACGCTCTGAGTGCCTGAGGTCTCCAGGTTGTGGTTGTAAAGTTTCATGAAGCTGTGGTTATCCTAGAGCAGTGGTTCCCAGCTGGTGGGCTGCGGTCCAAAAGTGGGTCGCAGGTTCATTCTGAATGGACCGCAAGTGACTCACAAACACACTTTATTTTGAAGTGCTGTTTCTTGTCATAGAGTGAGTGACTAAGGGACAGCTACTTGACAGAGACAGCAAACTAGCTTGACAACATGGCTAAATGCAAGTATAATGCAAAATATATTAAACTGTGTGGACCTTGAGTTGATGATGAAGGAGAAATCTGGACCCTGTGGCTAGACCAATTGGGAACTGCTGTCCTTGAGGTCACTTTCAGTTATTTTATACAGTGAAGCCAAGTTTAAAAATATGATCTCACGACAATAAAATGGCTACTATGGGGTAACACCATCTTACATGAACAAAACTGGGCTCATTGAATCTACAAGTCTCATCTTCCCAGTCATACCTGATATATGCCATTCCAAGTCTATTTAGAGACCCCAGCATGAAGAAATATTCAAATACAAAGGCAACCCACATTTGGACTGCATGAGAAAAACTGCATGGTTTTATTGGCATAAAGGGGACATGTCTGTAAAGAGAGACATGTGGGGAGAACCCATTTTCATTCAGATATCTTTGGCCAGGCCAGTTGTTTCCTCACCAACATTTAGCCTAACCCTGGAGGGCTTTTAGCTCCTTCTTGACAAGCTATGAGATGGTGGTTGTGGTTGATGACTGGTACAAATGTATTCCTTAAATCATCTAACTTAATTTGGCAGTCTTGACTTTAGCTTCAGCCCTCTACAGCCTCTCAACTGAAATCACCAGTGGTCCCGTGGGTCTCTAACCCTTTAACTTAAATATAAATCTTTATTGTAGCGACACAGACATACACAAAATCTCTTAAACATGCTTGGTTAAAATGGACAAAATAGCTGACAGAACATGTATAGATAATAATAAACTTTATTTATACAAACCAAAGTTACAAAATGCTCTACATGGTTGAAGCAGGAATAAAACATTTCAGGACTTCATTGAAATACCCAACAATAATATAAGATTAAAAACAGTAATAAAACAGATGTGATATGTTGGAAATAAAACTGTGTGCTAGCATAAATAAATTTAGGTTTTGCAGCAGTGATTTTTGGGGGTAAAATAATCAGCCTATAAAGACATAAAATGAAGGTGTTACAACCTTTGTGTGTGTTTTGCAGGTTGCTAGAAAGCTTGAAAACTTTAAACTTCCTTTTCTGAACTTCACTGTTTCTATCGATGCCTCTTTCTTTCCTTTATGGAGCACAAAAGTCCTTTCCTCCTGCGGATGATTCAGCTTTTTGTGGGGGATCCCGAGGCGTTCCCAGACCAGATGGGATATTTAAACCCTGCAGCATGTTCTTGATCTTCCCTGCTTTCCGTTTCTTCTCCCAGTTGCTTAAAATAACCGCCACAGGGAGGCGTCCTAAGCAGATGTCTGAAGTCAGCTGTCAACAAAAGAAAACACTCAGGATGGATAATTTATCTCACAGATCTGTGACCCCCATAGTCCTTCAAACAAAGCTATAAAAGTTTCTCAACTGCCTTATTAGTACTGATATATTACCAAAGCAGATTTAATGTGGCTTTTCTGACACCAGTAACATATATAAGGCTCTTTAACATCAGTTTAATGTCAAGGTGATTTAAGGTGTGTAAAAAAGCCACATTAAATACTATACTAAAGCATGATAACTCCTCAGCACAGACAGCTGAGCAGGTTTAAAAGCATACAGTACAGCGTGTGGAAAACACTGTAAAAGTGACAAAATTATGAAAGCAGCTCAACAATCTGCATCTGTGCGCACACTAACAAGCACTTGATTTTTAGAGTGTGCTGTTGATGGTGACACAGAACAGGAGAAGCTGCTCACAGCTGCAAACAATCAAAACTAATTATAGGTGTTAGAGAGACAGCTGCAGCGAGATTAGGGAAAACAAAAACAGAAAAACAAACAAAAGAAAGATTCAATATTTATTATGTCTTATTGACGATCATGCTCCAAAGTTGTAGTTTGACATTCTGCAACTTTTTCTGGATGTACAACATTGTAAAGTATGTTTGATTTCTTGGACACTAACTATAAACACTAACTGTAAGAGCAGTATAAAATCTGGCACACTGCACACAGATAGTATCTATTATGCAGTAGTGGAATGCAGCTATGGACATTTACTCAGGTACTGTACTCAATGAGGTACTGCACTTGAGTATTTCACATTTATGCAGCTTTGTACTTCTACTATTATACTTTTACTGTACTATATTTATCTGACAGCTTTAGTTACTTTGCAGTCTGCAAAGTAACTAAAGCTGTCAGAATCATGTTTCATGATTTTATCATGTGTTTTTACACTTGAAATAAATGAAACTGTTCAAAAATGTATAAAATCAGCTCCACCTGGACCAACTACAACAGTAAAAGGCTACTTATGCATGAATGCGTCAGTGATATTAATCCAATATATAACAGGTTAAACATCCACAGGGGCCATACTACTTTAAGGCAGTGGTTCCCAGCTGGTCCAGCCACGGAGTCCAGATTTCTCCTTAGTCATTAGTTCAAGGTCCACACAGTTTAATCTATTCAGCATCATACTTGCATTCGGCCATGTTGTTGAGTTTGTTTGCTGTCTCTGTCAAGTAGTTGTCTATTGGTCACTCACTTTACAGCAGGAAACAGCACTTCAACATGAAAGCTCTATGCGCTGGGAATTTACTATATTTCAAAATAAAATGTGTTATTTTATAAACTTGACACATTGGTGAGTCACTTGTGGTCCATTGAGAATGGACCCACGACCCACTTTTGGACTGTGACCCACCAGGAATTGTCGGCTACTGTTTGTAAACACGCTCGCCAGCAAAGTGAAAGTGAAAACGAACCCCAGCTTTGTCCGCTTGACATTTTGTTTGCTATATTTGCATGTTTATGCCTCTGCTGTGGCTGGAGTCATATGTTTTCAGGTTGTCCATATGTCAGTGTATTCTCAACGGTTTGTATGATATCCTACAAATTAGTGCCCCATGAATGATGTTACATCCCTGATGTACATTATGTAATTAATGTAGAGTTATGGAGATTAGGTTTAGGCAAGTAAAGTTACTAATGAATGGGGAAAGTCCTCATTCACCACCCCAACCTGCCTCCTTACAAGTGCTTGGGACTGCTTCCTTGTTAACTGCCATCAGGGCATGGGTCATGTGATTGCAGCCTTTCAAAATACATGGTATATGTATTTGAGTGCATTGCTTTTCGTTGGAAAACATGCAAACAAGTTGTGAGAACAGTCTGCCATACGTCCGTCCATTCCATTCTTGTAAATGTGATATCTCAAAACACCTTGAATGAATTTCTTTAAACTTGCCACAAACGTTCACTTGGACTATATAATAAACTGATTAAAATGTGGTTGTCAAAGGTCAAGGTCACTGTGAGCTTGCATCTGTGTCATTCTCGTGAATGCACATCTCAAAAAGGCCTTACGGAAATTTCTTCAGATTTGGCACAAGCATCCACTTGGACTGAAGAAAGAACTGACTAGAATTTGATGGTTGAAGGTCAAAGGACAAGGTCATTGTGACCTCACAAGACATGTTTGGCCTTAACTCAAGAATTCACACGATGATTATGACAAAATTTCATACGGTTGTCTAACAGGATAAAATGATGAAGTGATGACATAGCACAAATGCAACCACCACACCTTCATGGCGTGGTTCTTCTGGGAACCTTGTGTGCAACAGCCTTGCAAAGGTGATGCTGTAGCCTGTTATCCTGACAACCAGAGGAAGGAGGAAACCAAATATATGGCTAAACGCACGAGTGGCACTCCACCGCGAGGAGGCACTCCTCCGCGAGGAGGCACTCCTCCGCAAACAGGCAATGCAGATGTCAAAGTGTTCAGAACAGACCATCCTCTGTGCGTCGGGGTCTAGCTTGTGCAGGCAGAGTGAGGGCCCAACTAAGGGCCCACAAAGCTGCACACAGGTGCCAGCTGCACATCCTAATGACATTTTATATCCAAAGGGTCAATGATCAAAACATATCTCGAGGCCATTATTCAATGTCTCATTCTCAGGAACAGAGGGGGAAACATCTGGTCAGGTACTGAATTGGTGATGCTAATTATTGGTGTCCACCTTGAAACTGTGTTGATTGTATAGATCATCTTTGTGTATGAAGCATCCTTGTTTTCACAGACATGGATGTTAACTGTAACTGCAACTTAACTGGTGCACAGAGTAAGTAAGTAAGTAAATTTTATTTATATAGCACATCTCACAGAGAGGACTCACAAAGTGCTTCACAAGATAAAATACAAAAAATACAATAACAGAAACAATGCAAAATACACAAAAACAAATAAAAAGTAAAGTGCAGCGAAATACAGAGATGATACAATGGACAATTAATGGAATGCAAGCCTAAACAGATGTGTTTTTAACTGCTTTTTAAAAATGTCCACCGAAGAGGCCGCTCTCAGCTCATGAGGTAGTGCATTCCACCATTTCGGTGCAACAGCCTTAAAGGCTCTATCACCTTTCGTCTTTAATCTTGTGTGAGGGACAGTAAGTAGGTGGCCTTCAGCAGACCGCAGTGGCCTGACAGGACAGTGAAAGGACACCAGATCCGTCAAGTATGCAGGTGCTTGACCATGGAGGGCTCTGTAAGTGATGGTTAGAATCTTGTGCTGGATCCTGAAATTAACAGGGAGCCAGTGCAGGGATGCCAGGACTGGAGTGATGTGAGTGAACTTATGAGATCTGGACAAAAGCCTGGCGGTAGTGTTCTGGACCAGCTGGAGGCGGTCTAATGAAGTTTTATTTAGACAGGTGAAAAGAGAATTACAGTAATCTAGATGTGAGGAAATAAAAGCATGGATGATCATTTCTAGCTCGGAATAAGTTAACATGGATCTGAGTTTGGAAATGTTTTTGAGGTGGAAAAAGCAGGAGCGAGTGACAGTTTTGATGTGGTCATCGAAGAGCATGGCCTGATCAAAGGTGACCCCAAGGTTTCTCAACTTGGGGCGCACATTTGCACTGAGGGACCCTAAGCAGCTGACCACTTTAGATGCTGAGGCGTCAGGTGCAATAATTAAAATCTCAGTTTTAACTTCGTTCAACTGAAGGGAGTTAGAAGCCATCCAGTCCTTAATTACATTCATACAATCGTACAGTGAGTCAATCCCATCGGTCCTATCAGGGTTAAAAGAAAAATATAACTGGAGGTCATCTGCATACATATGGTATGAGATACTTTCAAAATTGCTGATGACATCTCTGAGAGGGAGCATGTATAGCGTAAAGAGGATAGGCCCAAGCACTGAACCTTGGGGCACCCCGCAAGAAAGGGGGGCAAACTCTGATTTATGAGGGCCAACAGCCACAGAAAAGGATCGATCAGACAGATAGGATTTAAACCAATGAAGGGCGGTCCCTGAGATTCCTACCCTGTCCCTCAGCCTGTCTAAAAGGATGTAGTGATCAACAGTGTCAAAGGCTGCACTGAGATCAAGCAGAACCAGGATAGTGGATTTACCAGCATCGGAGGCCATCATGATGTCATTGGAGACCCTGAGAAGAGCACTTTCTGTGGAATGTAACTGACAATAACCGGACCGAAATTTATCTAAGATATTGTAACTGTTCAACACTGTCACTAACTGGTTTGCAACTACTTTTTCTAGAATCTTAGATATAAAGGGCAACTTGGAAATGGGCCGGTAGTTACTAAGAACATTGGGGTCCAGATTGGGCTTTTTGTGAAGTGGCTGAACAACCGCTTGCTTGAAATGGCATACAACCACAAAGTGGTGATTCTGGTTTCGGTGTTGTGTTCACGATTTTCATAGCTTCCTCTTGTATGTGTGCTACTCACAGTCTGATACTTGGTCGCTACCTCTTTATGAAGTCTGGACTGTGTGGTGTAGTGGTAGCTGATGATGTGGGTGTACTACCAGGTCCATGGGTAGGTTACCAGAGAGGAGGTGGGTATGCTCTCATATATATAGCCTACCAATGGCTTTTTGACTGATGGGTGGGTATACTGTAAATGACCAGATAAAGAGGTGGGTATACCGTATTGCCCCCACTACACCAGAAAAGTACAGACAGAGGGCAGAGTCTCCACAGATAAATACATCGTCACACACCTCTTGTGGGTCACAAGTGATGACTGAGAGGGATTACTTCTGTATGAGTCTATACATTGTTTCTTTGTTGTTGTTGTTATTGTTTGGTTTTCTTTTTTTTAATAATTACATGAAGTCATATTTTCAATGCAGCACTTTTACTTCTAACAGAGTATTTTTCACAGACTGGTGTAACTACTCTCCTTAAGTAAAGGACTCCACCGCTGATAGTATGGAGTTTTACTATAGTTGCACTTAAAACAGTCACATTTTGGTGACCCCAGGTGGCAGCAGGGTTACATGTTTGCCATACTACATACTAATTGCATGTACTCTTATATGTATGAATGTACTACTACTACTAATAAGGTAGTGTACAAGAAATCAGCACAGTAAGCTGTTTTATTCTTACAGGAAATGAAGCAGTAATTGAGTTTAATGCAGTTGCATTGCAGTGCAGTTTTTTGAGTGCCTGGAGCTTTCCCTCTCTTTTCTTTTTTTTACTTTTTTGCAGCTGTGATCAATTGCCCTCCATTGTGGGAGAACAGTACAAACATTGCACTCAAAAATCAAATGTTTTTTGAAATTGTGCTTACTGACTATTTGTGTCCTTTTACTAGTGTGAATACACTTAAAGGAACCTATTATACCCATGGATATACTACCCATGTACCCACACACACACACACACACACACACACACACACATATATATATGTGTGTGTGTGTGTGTGTGTCTGTGTGTGTATGCCCCAGCTGCAAGTACACTGCTACATGTCCATGCTAACATCAGTGAAACATGTAAAATTATTTGCAGATGTTGAATTTTCCTGCTATGCTTTCCTGTATTCCTGTTGTAATGGTTGTGAAGATTTTGGTTTAGGAGCTTTTATTGGGATTTTTCCTCAATACAAAGTGCCCCTATACTATGTTGTGTTTACATTACATACACTGCTACATGTAGCTACATGCTAACATCATGGAAACGTGTAATCTTGGTTACTGATGTCTTGAAGTGAAGATTTTGGTTCAGAAGCTTTTATTGGTATTTTTTCCACAGTATAAAGTATAAAGAGATGTATATAGAATCATTTCTCAGCTGCAATGACAATGCAGAAACAACAAGATACAAAAGACCCGGAAACACTGACCATTCAGAGCAGACCAGTCTTTTTCAGGAGGGGGGCTTAAAGAAACAGCCGCTAAATCTAACATTTCAGACAGAGGGTGAATTCAGGTGTTCCAGCACAGACCGTATGGGAAAAATAAAGTGTTATTGGAATATTAAAGCATGCAAACATGCTCTAGCAGAAACCCAAAATACCAGTATGAACCCGAAAATGAACAAAATAGGTCCTGTTTAAAACCTGAATAGAATAAGTATGTGGTATGGAATAGGGACACAGCTTTGCATGTTGAAATATACTCAAATTTTCAAATGTTTTCAGATGTTATAAGGACTGCAAATCATTTAACTTGTTTTCTCTGGATGGAGCACTAATTGGCAGCTGACAAGAATATTGACTACCTAAATTTCAACACTTTATTTCCTGAGAAAGTCCATACAGACATCCAACTTTAATTTGACAAGGACAAGTCATTCTAGATCCAGTTTCACTAAATAAAACAAGTGTAATTTCAACAGAAATACTTTCTAGTTCACCCCCTTCTGAAGGTTGTTAAGACATTTCTGTGCCATTTTGATCCCAGAAAATCAGAGCAAAAAAAAAAAAATAAATAAATAACTTGCCGTGCCTTTGATCTCGAATCAATATGTAATGTCAGAAATGGCAAACTACAACTTTGCAGTGATATAGCTGAAATAAATCAGAGGCTGAATTGAAAAAGCTTCAGCGTGAAGATTAATGATGTGTGAAGAGTGTCACTGAGTATCTGCCGCCCCACAGCTTTTAAATAAGGACTTTATTAAACAGGTTGGTTTTTTTGACACCATATCTGGGACAAATGCCAGTTAATGCCATAGAAAAGGCTTTGCAGAAGGTTGGGAGCATGTCCTCTGTTTGTACATTTGGTTTTACAAGCAAGGTCAATATGCTCTTTTTCCTATTCTATACAGTAGATGCATGGTTTCTCTAGCTGAAGTTAATATTATGAGAATATAACAAAAATAATAAAAATAATTTGCTCTCATATGTTTTATAATGAAAATCTATAACCCAACCTCGTGATGTTACCATGGGGGATTAATTTAGACCGTTTTGCTGCTGCTTTTGCTCCAATAACAGTTTTAAGCTTTGAAAACTTCAGTACAACAATGCTACATGGATTTATGGTGCTATAATAATGGCATCAATAAAAAGGTTACAATGATCTTCTTGTACTAAATTTAATATTCCACATGGTGGTTTCCAACCTCGACCTCACTGCTGTAGTACAGGTTGGGCTTTTTTTAAAGGGTCACAAGATAAATGTAAGGTTTGGGACTTTTCTACAATATTTATATATATATATATATATATATATATATATAAATATATATAAACCAACGTAACGTAACGCTAACTGAGATCAACTTTGATTGAATCACTGTGATTATGGTTATTGTATGGCGAGCTAGAATCGATATAGACGGCCAATTGTGCTTTCTTGACATAAGCTCAAGGAAACAACATAAAACGCTGCTGTGTTAACCTTTGACCGAGAGCATGCACTCCTTTTGTCATACAGGTAATCCTCTGACTCACATGCACACTTCTAATGTGTGAATTATTCTGTGTAATGATGACCATTGCCCTTAGGGTTTGTATGGTTTCTCCTGCACATTTGTGATATCTATTCTATATATTGTATGTCTTTTGTTCTACTCTTGCATTGTTTGGTTTTATATATATTTTTCCTCTCGTGCTAATAAATAATTAATATATAAATTGTTTACATATTTTCCTTACTGTTAAAATGCACCAGACAAATAAGCTTTGCTCCTGTAATGTGTTTACATATTTTGGTTATTTAAAATAAATTTTTCTGTTGCTGTGCCAATCCCTTGCCCCTTTAATGTTAAAGTTTCATTTTAATATAAGATTTTGGCTGTTAACATTTTAGTATGATAAGAAAGTTACAAGATTTAGTGAAGTTATTTCAATATATTTATTTTTTTGGACATTTTACAGCGCTTAAAAAAATATCGCAATATTATCGTTTACCGTGATAATTTGGTCACTATAATCGAGATATCAAATTTTCCATATCGTTACATCCTTAATATATATATACCAATGTCCGGGGCGGGGGGTGTTTGTACTGAGACATGGCAGCATTTCAAGACATATTTTTTGCTGCCAAACCTGGGTGTTTTTAGCGAGACATGGTAGCATTTTCAGACATATATTTGCCACCAAAACCAAAGGTATTTATAGCGAGATAGTAGCCAAAACCACATGTTTTTACAGCGGCACATGGCAGCATTTCCAGCAGTAAGTGTGCCATCAAAACCAGTTGGTTTTTTTAGACATGGTGGCATTTCTAGACATGTTATTGCCACCAAAACCAAATTTTCAATAGTGAGACATTGGCAGCATTTCCAGATGATTTTTGCCACCAAAACTGGGTGTTTTTTGGCAAGACATTATTGCTATTTCCAGCGAGATTGTGCCACTAAAATCAAGTGTTTTTAGCAGACATCAATGGCATTTCCACAATTTTGCCACCAAACTGGGTGCTTTTAGCAAGACATCAGCAGCATTTCCAGCTGTGACTGTAGTGAGACACTGACGGCATTGAGAGCCATGATATTATGACCAAATCAGATGTTTTTAGTGGGACATCCGTGGCATTTCCAGCCTTGATTTTGCCACCGAAACCAGGTGTTCCATTCCAACACTTTTTCTTACCATAACCAAGTGTTTTTTGTGTTTTAGCATAACCACATAACAACCACAGCACTGTTGAAAGGTAAAGAAACACAGTTTCAACATATCCGCTACCTCCAAATGTTACATATCTTTGGTTTGAAGAAAGGTACAATGCCAACATTAATTTTCAATATTGGGTTGGTCATAAATATGTTTAATTTAAAACCTTAATCTGTAAAGTAACTATCGAACTAAAGAAAGTGAAATATTTCCATCTGAAATGTGGTGAAAATGAAAGTATATAGCAGCATGAAATACAAATATCCTCAAGTTAAGTACAGTGTTTGTGTAAATGAACCACTGGTTATGGGATTATTTTAATCCAATACAGTGAAATGTCAAATGTAATCTGATTACATAATCAACAGTTGCCACCTAGGAACAAGCAGGTAGCCTACTTCAGAGAGATGAAATGCGCACCACCACCACTCTCTCCCTCCCTCCTTCTTATTCCTCCTCCTCCTTCTCCTCCATCCTCAATGTAGTGACAGGATTTGTAACGTCAGTCTCGTGCATGCCTCTTGTGTTTGTGTGTTTTCGGATGTGTGTGTGGTTGGCTGGAGGAGTTACCACCGAAGCTCCTGTAGACAGACATTTTCTCATCCTCCGGGCTTTCCATAATCTGTCAGATTAAACCAGCGCTGGATGAGACGGACCCCCTTTGCGCTCCTGCGTCTCCATCATCCTCCTGTGAGCCGAAACACCACCCCATTTTCTTCTTCTTCTTCTTCTTCTTCTTCTTCTTCTTCTCTGTTATTTATATAAATCCAACAAACCGATGTCTTCTTCCTCGCTGAAAATGACAGCCGAGCTGCCTGAGCGCTGTCCGCGGTGCTGAAACTCCCGCGACCTTCCACCTGCCGCGAAGAAAAGGCGGGTTTGATGCGTCTCCGGCAGACATTTGACGCAAAACCAAGCCCGCTAGTTACATGCAGAACCGAGGACAAGTGGCGGAAAGGGTCGAACTACCTGTTAGCTTCACCGGGCTCGGGGATTATGGTGCCTCTGCTGCGCGACGGGACTGAGAAGTGTCGTTTCATATTCATTCCGCATCTTTGAAATCGCAGCTGACCTACTTTGTGCGAGTTGGGAGAATCAAACCGACGCAGGGGAGGAAGAAGAAGCAGTGCGGACTGTTGTTGTAAGAGGTGAAGGTGATGTGGGAACAGTGGTGACCCCGTGGGGAAACTTCTAGTGAAACGCAGGAGAGTTAAAAAGAGGGGAGAGAGGAAGAGGAGAAGGCGTGTAGAAGAGCCAGAGGTGCGTGCACGGAGACAGAGAAGGTTATGACCGCGTCTCTCCACCTGGACCTCGGGCTGCTGCTGCTGCTGCTGCTGCTGGCCTGCTGGCGAACACCGGGGATGGTCGGAGCAAGTGAGACATTTTCCATTTCAGTGTGTTTTTCGTTTTCTATATCGATGTAATGATCTTGCATCAAAGTGAAGTGCAGGAACAGCGTGGCCAGCTGCAAACATCTGGCAGAATTCGGATAATTTTGCAGCAGGAAATGATGCATGTGTATTTCAAAGGTGTTCATGTGCAATAATACATTATAAAAACACAATATTTATCTAACATACTACAACAAATCGACCTACAAATTTACTGAAATGCATCATAGATCTGTTTTTGTTTGCCTCTCCAACCACCTCTCTCAACAAAGACCAAATATCATAAAAGGTTGTAAAATAATTTCAACAGACATTTTATGTTTAACAGCAATGAATAGGCTGTGATGTCATGCTGGTAGGAGAAGCAGTAGGTGTGAGTAGAATCAATCCTGCAGGTGTTTTTTAGGCGACCCTGTCACCCACTTCAAGCTGCTCGCTCTTTGTTAAACATTTTCTTCTTGCTGTCGTCCAGCTTGTTGTTATTTTTTCAGTAAATAAAATGGATGTTAAAATATGCAAATCTTAAGGCTGGATTTTGGACCAAAAAGCAAGGACATTAATGTCATTTTCAGTGTTCACAGTGCAAACTGCTGTGTCTTCTTCTTCACATAGACTTTTTCTGTGGTTTTCATCCGGCCCTTGATGAAAAATAACAAAATGAGCACCATATTTTGGACAAAAACAGGACAACATTTTGATTGTTTTTCCTGTTCTCAGTGCAAACATGTCTTTTCTGCAGAGGCATAGATTTCAGGCATAGTCTCAAAAAAAGGAGCCACCAAAAAGGTTGTATATGTTAAAACATTTCCAAAAAACTGTTCCAAAAAGGTTCTCCACCAGATTAGATCATCTCGCATATGCATGTGAAAGTCGACTTTGCTGCCATATAGTGAACTTTTTGAGGGCAGTTCTACACGATGATATCGATTCAACATAGAAAACAGGGTGCTTTAATGCTACTTGAAGATGCCCTTGAAACTGGTTTCAAAGTGCACTAAAGAAAGTGTCCGAAAATGCAGATGCTCTTGTGTGTAATTTGTGGTGTCATTTCAATTTGTCTTAAAGGGGAACATATCTAGAGAGGTTTTACAACAGAGCATTTACAACTAATTTAGTATTTCAGAAATGTGAAGATATAACATGACAACACAATCTGTTTGGGTCGGTAATGTTTCATGGACAGTGTAACCAAAGAACCCTTAAAAATAGGTGTGTTATGGTATTCAACAAATAGGAATGGCTGGGAATGAGGTTCAGACAATGGTAAAGATTTCAGGGGGACAAAGAGGAAACGTCCCCGTCAAAATTTAGAACATGTGCATATGTTTGATCCCTGGCTCCTCCAGCCCGCATGTCGAAGTATCCTTGGGTAAGATACTGAGCCCCAAATTACTCTTGATGGTTGTTCCATCTGTGTGAGTATGTGTAAATGCTTACTGAGTAGCAGATGGCAGCTTGTATGGTAGCCTCGGCTACCATGGGTGAATGTGACATGTAGTGTAGAAAGCGCTTTGATTGGTAGGAAAACTAGAAAAGCGCCATACAAGTGCAGTCCATTTACCCTACCCCCAATAAAAACATGAAAGTAGCAGAGGACTTTTATGTTGACTGTGTGTTTCTCAGGGTAAGTATAACCTACTGATGTTATACTCCTTGTGGTTTCTGCTCTGGTTTATTTGTTGAGCTCTGGATGCAGAGACTGTGCCCTTGCACACTAGTGTCTTAGAGGGGAAACTTGATTTGGTGGAACATTTGCAATTGAAGATGCGAGCACAGAAAATGCAGATAACAGATACAGCTCAACTGTCAACTTTCACTGATAGAAAAGACAAATATAATTCGGAAAATCAGTGATTTGATCCCTGGCTCCTCCAGTCTGCATGTCGAAGCATCCTTGAGTAAGAAACTGAACCTCAAACTGCTCCTGATGGCTTTTCTATTGGTGTGTGAGTGCAAGTGAATGGTTATTAAGGAGCAGATGGCACCTTGTATGGTAGCCCCAGTGTGTGACTGCGTGTGAATGGGTGAATGTGACATGTAGTGTAAAAAGCGCCTTGAGTGGTCAGAAGACTATAAAAGCACTATACAAGTGCTGTCCATTTACCATTTTACCTTTGCCCCACCCCTGCTAAAAACATGAAAGTGCTTTTATTTTGGCAAAGTTAAGGACATTTCCACTTAAAGTGATGCAGGAAAGCCACAACATGGTGCATAAAAGTACACCAGAGTGCAGGACATTAAGTGTTTGATGCTCAAAATTCCCTGATGAAGTCCCCCAGTCTCCCCTGTTTCATATGTTCCCCTGAAATCTGTGCCCTTGCTTATCTGCTTCATTTTCTCTGCACTGATTCATTTTACCCTTCAATCGGTTGATGGTAAAGTCAGTCCAAACCAAAATCACTTTATTTAAGATTCTGGTGCAGATCCCAGAGTCTGGGAGATACCAAATATTCCAGTCTGAATTTGGGGGAAATCAATAAAAAACACAGCTGTAAAAACATATTTCACTCAATGTAAACACTATATAGCTTCAGTAAAGAGTTGGAATAAACTGATACAGAATAAATGAGTCAGACAGTGTGGAATAACATCATTTTAACAAGCTTAAAGCAACCAAAGAGGAACAAACTTGATGCACACCTTTACATGAACGTGTTACTTCCTCTTCATCTGTGTGATTTGAGGTGAGTAGGGGGTTTGCTGTACCGTATTTACGGCGTGTATTTCAACAAGACAAACAGCTGTTGTAAAACTGTCAAAACCTTAATTGAATGTCTATCAGGGGATTAGAATTTCAAAGCAATCCCCCTCTCACTCTCTGGCCTGTTTAATTAACTGTAGCAGGAATGCACTTAAATCATCCAAACCACCGCCGAGATTTCTGCGCTCTCTATCTTTATACAAGGTGTTATGAAAAGCAACCTTTGGCAAATGAACCCGAATCAACATGCTTCTCCTTGGCTGATTACCAAGAGGTGGTTAATCTGCGCTTACGAGGCTCCGTATTGATTTATTCAATGAAGTGTGCCTTTTATATTCTCCCACATGGCCTTCACCTTCCCGCTCATGACATAAATACCGCAGCTTTACAGGAGCTCATCATCCTGCTGCTCTTCACTTCACTTCACTTCACTTCAACTTTATTATGTCCCAATATGGGCAAATTGGGTTGCCGCAGGCACAGGCATTATAAACAAATTCCAGAAAGTACATTTGCAAAAAGTACATTTGCATGAGTAACAAAACACACAGATAAATAAAAATAAAAACCTAAGAGCATACGTCAGTCAGACAAGTATTTTTGCATGGGGGTGGGGGTGGGGGACAGAGTTTGTAAAGTGCAATTCAAAGTGCTATGTGCGATTTGCATACCAGTTAGAGAGAACCCATGGATCAGGCTAGGTCTCTCCGAGATCTAACGAGATCACGGAGAGACCTAGCCTGATCCATGGGTTTCTCTTGGCCTCAGGTTTAAAGGAACACTTTGCCCCCCAAACAACCATTTGAATATCAATAATAACTCACGCTGTGTTATTTGAATTTGTGAAGAGATTTTTTTTCTCACTTGCCTCCAGTGAAGAGTGAAGTTCTTGATGAATTGAAGTCATGGGGGTCCACGTTCAACAGCAAAATGATATGAAAACATCCCTTTACAATCTCTCACACAACTCATGCAGTATAATCCAAGTCTCATGTATCTAGTCATATGGTACTTCCCAAACAGACAGTTCTCTCTAAGACTTGGCCAACAGACATGAAAGACTACATGGGGATCCACGACCAATCATTGCAGTTCATCTTTCATCAACATGCATGTTGTCATCGGGTTATTCTTGTCCTATTCTTATTATTATTACTATTATTTCAGTCACTGTGGCTGCTCATGTCCCAGCTGAAATGTTTGATAATAATACATTTTATCTGAAGAGGCGCCTTTCAAAACACCCAAGGTCACCGCCCAGTACATAAAATAACATACTGTACAGAGCAAGATACATGAATTGGCAGCTGGCAGAGGGTACAGTCACTGTTAAAGTCCATAAGTCAGTTTGAACAGGTGGGTTATGAGATGGGATTTGAAGGATGTTATGCTGTCGGACTGGCAAATGTGTGGAGGTAGGGAGTTCCAGAGCCTGGAGGCATTGCAGCTGAAGGCCCTGAAATGATGGATAATCGCGTATCACAGTCATTGTCGTTCATGATCCCAGCTGACACTGTACGACACTGCGTCGGGTTATAATCGGGCTGATATCCTGAAGTGTTAATCTGGCATTAACTATGATCCCATCAAAGCCAGACTCCATTGATAAAAACTGTAATTTTACCTAGTTGAACACAGGAGTTGCTGGTCTACTGCTACCTCGATCAATTAGTTTGTTAATGTTTTTGTGTGACCTTGGTGTTTGAAAGCATCAGTTTGAAGTTACCAAAGTCACACAATAGTGCAAACAAACTTACTGTTGGAGGCAGCAGTAGACCAGCAGCTCTTCTGTTTGGTGAGGTAAAATTACTTTTTTTGTCAAGGTTGTCTGGGTTTAAAGAGATCATAGTTAACAATGGCTTTTAGTTCAGTTCCCTGTCAGAAAGGGCTGTCAACAGATTTGTCTTCTTGAATTCACAATAACACAGAATGAATATTGAAATACAGTTTTTTTTTTCTTTTAATGTAGATTTTCATTTATGAAAAACAGCGGGGGAAAGCTTTTTCTTGATTAAAAAATGATTCCAAAGGCAGGATGAACAGATTTATTAACACAATATATCAGGAGGCAGTCATGTCTGATTTTAAAAGATCTTTATTAACCTAGAAATATTGCTTTTCCAACAAGGACTTTGGCCAGCCTCACTAAGCTTTGCCACTCAAATTATTGCAGGACAAAATTGAAGCTCAGCCTTTCCAAGTTCCTAATAATAATAGTATTTACTGAATGTGGGGAACTATAATGAACAAGCTGCATTATGATCCATGATATGACGTTTACTGTTGTTTGAATTGTACTCATCTGAATATTTTTGACAAAGAAAAGTAATGGTGGCATGGTGGAGCAGTGGTTTGCATTGTCACCTCACAGCAAGACGGTTGCTGGTGGAACCTGGGGTGGGAGGTTTGAACCCTGGGGTGGGGGGTTTGAACCCTGGGGTGGGAGGTTTGAACCCTGGGGTGGGGGGTTTGAACCCTGGGGTGAACCCCCCACTCTGAATTGTCCATAGGCGTGAATGTGAGTGTGAATGGTTGTCTGTCTCTATGCGTCACCCCTGCGATAGTCTAGCAACCTGTCCAGGGTGTACCCCACGTCTCACCCAGTGTCAGCTGGGATAGGCTCTAGTCCCCCCCACGAATCCCAAAAAGATAAGTGGTTATGGAAAATGAATGAATGAATAGAGAAGTAAATCTTGACTGTGAAAACAGTACTGTCATTGACACTGAGGTCCATTTAGCAGATGATTTTGGATCTTTTGGTTGTACCACACAAGTTTGCCCACTTATCTCTAAAGTGCTGATGCCAAACATGTACAAGCTCAGGAATGGACTGTCACTTTCAACTTTTAGGCTAAATATTCAATTCATACTTTATTAAAGACACATCTCAAGGAGAGGTCCATAGCACAGAGCAAGACAAACAACATACACACTTTAAAAAAAAAAGATAACAACAATACACAATAAAGTCACACACAAGTGTACAGGCAAGATCGCCAGTGACTCCACATCTTAGACGTGAACCTGACTGAGCTGAGTGCAGGGTCAATTAGGCATGAAATAATACAATTTAATGAGTTCGATATTCTACATATGAATCTATACATCAGATTCCATATCACTGCAGCACAGGTAGGGACCCCAACACTAGCAAACATATGACTTGCACTGCAGCTTCTTAGAGCCTTAAGCAGCAACCTCATACAATCATTGTAAGCCACAGTGAGTCTCTGCATGCTGCTTTTCTTGTATCGACACCACAAGTGGGCAGTATAAAGAGATGTACAGAATGCTTTAAACAGACAGATCTTTATATCCACTGAGCACATGCTGAATTTGCATACAGCATGTTTGCTTGAGCATACATTTTTTGACATTGTCTATGAATATCCTTGTCATCAGAGAGATCATTTGTCATGTAGTGACCGAGATATTTCACCTCATCACACTCTGTGAGGGCTGAGTCTGACAGAAAAAAATCAGGAAAGATTGATCGTCTGTCCTCCCTACTATGGACAATCATCACATTGCTTTTCTTTGCATTATACTTAATGTCACATTCAGTACCATACTGTGAACATATCCTCAGCAGGTGCTGGAGACCAGCACTATATGGACAAAAGATAACAAGATCATCAGCATACATTAAGTGATTGATGAGAGTATCTCCTACCATGCATCCTGTGCCACAATTGTTTAACTGGACAGAAAGGTCCTCCATATAGATGTTAAACAGGACTGGGGATAAAATCCCCCCCTGCCGAACACCATTGGTTACATGGAATGGGGCAGATATAGAGTTTCCCCACTTTACTCTCATAGTCTGTTTCGCATACCAGTACACCAGGATTCTAACTAGGTATCCAGGAACACCTCTCTGACACAGTTTATTAAATAACTTTTCATGGTTTATGCGATCAAATGCTTTTGATGCATCAATGGAACACATAAAAATAGTGGTGTTTTGTCTCTTATATTTATCTAAAATTTCCTTTAGAGCAAATATACACATATCTGTGCCATGGTTTTGTTTAAACCCAAATTGGTTATCAGATGTAAGAATATTGTGTTCCAGTCTACTCAATAGAATTCGCTCCAACACTTTAGATAGAGTACTGGCTAGGGCTATAGGTCTGTAGTTCTCTGAGCTGTTAATTTTTCCCACTTTATCTTTAATGACAGACACTAATAGAATCGATAACATAGATTCAGGTAGAATACCATGTACTAGAAACCCTGTGAAACATATAGCAAGCAGGATAGACAATTTTACACTAGCAAATTTTAGATGTTCAGCACTGATTTTGTCTAAGCCACAGGCTTTATTGCCACTTAACTCCGCAATTGCTTCCTGCACTTCTTGAGGAGTAACAGTAACATTTGCATTATTATCTATTTCACCCATTTCAAACACATTACCCTTCACACAATTAAATAACTCACAATACTGCTTCTGCCATAACCAAGATATTTTATCAGCGCCACTCACACCATCAATATTAGATGGGAGAGGTAGTTTACAGTTATTTATTACTCTGATTTCTTTCCAAAAATTGTTCAAATTCATGCTTTGCATTTTTCTTGCCAGGGAGTCAGATCTCATCATATTTTCATGCCTTTTAATAAAACGGAGTGCATATTTAAAATTAGCATTTGTACATTTCTTATATTCAAATGTTTCTCCATGCTTTTGTCTACCTGACTCTACCCATAATTTAAAAGCCCTTCTAGCCTCGGCATGTAGTTCTTTAACATAGTCATTCCACCCTGGCTTAAAAGTGAACACAGATTTAGGCCTACACAAGAACTTGCTGGCCTCATTGAGAGAGTCTACAATACTTCTAAATAAATACAATTATCATTATTATTATTATTTTTACAAATTATTATTTGAGAGGGCATTTTATACTGTCACGACAGGAAAAGAGGACAGAGATGCAATAAAGGCAATGTTACTGTTATGATAAAGACAGCCCTGCAGAAAGGCAGCAGCTATATCATCACATCATGATACAGAGACATGTACACTTGTTGGCCCCTTTGCCTTCACTCTGCGGTCCAGCTCACCCCAAACCATCTCGATTGGGTTCAGGTCCGGTGACTGTGGAGGCCAGGTCATCTGCCGCAGCACTCCATCACTCTCCTTCTTGGTCAAATAGCCCTTACACAGCCTGGAGGTGTGTTTGGGGTCATTGTCCTGTTGAAAAATAAATGATCGTCCAACTAAACGCAAACCGGATGGGATGGCATGTCGCTGCAGGATGCTGTGGTAGCCATGCTGGTTCAGTGTGCCTTCAATTTTGAATAAATCCCCAACAGTGTCACCAGCAAAACACCCCCACACCATCACACCTCCTCCTCCATGCTTCACAGTGGGAACCAGGCATGTGGAATCCATCCGTTCACCTTTTCTGCGTCTCACAAAGACACGGCGGTTGGAACCAAAGATCTCAAATTTGGACTCATCAGACCAAAGCACAGATTTCCACTGGTCTAATGTCCATTCCTTGTGTTTCTTGGCCCAAACAAATCTCTTCTGCTTGTTGCCTCTCCTTAGCAGTGGTTTCCTAGCAGCTATTTGACCATGAAGGCCTGATTGGCGCAGTCTCCTCTTAACAGTTGTTCTAGAGATGGGTCTGCTGCTAGAACTCTGTGTGGCATTCATCTGGTCTCTGATCTGAGCTGCTGTTAACTTGCGATTTCTGAGGCTGGTGACTCGGATGAACTTATCCTCAGAAGCAGAGGTGACTCTTGGTCTTCCTTTCCTGGGTCGGTCCTCATGTGTGCCAGTTTCGTTGTAGCGCTTGATGGTTTTTGCGACTCCACTTGGGGACACATTTAAAGTTTTTGCAATTTTCCGGACTGACTGACCTTCATTTCTTAAAGTAATGATGGCCACTCGTTTTTCTTTAGTTAGCTGATTGGTTCTTGCCATAATATGAATTTTAACAGTTGTCCAATAGGGCTGTCGGCTTCTGCACAACACAACTGATGGTCCCAACCCCATTGATAAAGCAAGAAATTCCACTAATTAACCCTGATAAGGCACACCTGGGAAGTGGAAACCATTTCAGGTGACTACCTCTTGAAGCTCATCGAGAGAATGCCAAGAGTGTGCAAAGCAGTAATCAGAGCAAAGGGTGGCTATTTTGAAGAAACTAGAATATAAAACATGTTTTCAGTTATTTCACCTTTTTTTGTTAAGTACATAACTCCACATGTGTTCATTCATAGTTTTGATGCCTTCAGTGAGAATCTACAATGTAAATAGTCATGAAAATAAGGAAAACGCATTGAATGAGAAGGTGTGTCCAAACTTTTGGCCTGTACTGTATGTGATTTATATCTTGTTATCTGCAGGAACAGATGAGTAAGAACTGTTGATCAACTAATATGAAATATATATCAATAGTACAGCAGCGATAGTTGACCATTTCCACGGCAATGAGTAAAACAGTCTTGAGGGCTCAGAGTCTCGAGTCTCAGCCGCTTGCAGTCCCTGCCCTGGCCGACTTTACATGATGACAGCATATACGTCACACGTTGTACAACTGAAGTCCAAGACAGCTCAGTCCACAAGTTCAGAGGGTGGACATTTGGATTCAGCCATAGAGACAGTCAACCATTCACACTCTCATTCATACCTACAACCAGTTTAAAGTCACTAACATGGAGACTCCCAGGGTTCAAACCCCCCACCCCAGGTTCCACCAGCAGCCTTCTTGCTGTGAGGTGACAATGCTAACCACTGCTCCACCATGCCACCATTACTTTTCTTTGTAGTACAAGTACAACCCAATCAACAGTAAATATCATATCATGGTTTTTCCCAGCTGAAAACCTTGGATTGAGAAGAAAAGCTGTTCATTTTTAGACCAAAAATTCGACCGCGGGAGGTTTTTATTGAAAGAAGCAGGGCAAAGAGCTTCTTTATTCATGCAGGGAGGGCTTTCGTTCTGCTCCACTCTGCTCCACATCGCTGCTCCTCTCATTGTTTATTGTCGTTATTTATTCTCTTTGCTCGCTCTGATCTTCCCTGGAAACCTGAACATTTGAATGATCCCTGTGTCTCCTTTTCTGGGATTTCTTCTCCCTGGGTTGTTCCACTTTTTCAGCGTCACTTTGATGGGTTCTTGTGGGACGTGACTAAACTCGACCTGCTGACAGGAAATTAAAATTCTCAGGTATATGCTGACACTTGGCTCCGGTTCAAAAATACTGTTGCATAATGTGGATATTAATCAGAAAATGATTAGCAACTTTCAGTTGACTCACAGACAGTTAAACAAGAATTAGAAATCCTATCATGGTATGTCATACCGTTACATTATCATAGTCATGGAGGGAATACTGAACAGGCTTGATGAGGCAGGGACCCGAGGGGTGAGGGGACCCCAGAATCTCTGTAAGAAAGTCAATCAAACAAAAGACACAAAACAACAACAACAAAAGTCAATATCGCAACAAAAACATGCAAATCTACCATAAAGAGACACAAAAACCAATACAATACAATGATCATGAAGAGATGCGAAGAGAAGTGACCTTTGAAGAGAGACAAATAAGCTGCAAACAAACAAAAAGACCAAAAAGAAATGCAAAACTACAACAAACTGAGATAGAATAACCAGAAAGAGATGCAAAACAATCATGCAGCAATACAAAACAACTACAAAGAAACACAAACTACACAGGGATGCAAAATGACAACAAGGAGAGAAGAAACAACAACAAAGACACACAAACAACTGAGATGGAAAACAACTATACACACACAGCACACCACAAACAGATGTAAAATGACCATACAAAGGGACACAAACAATAAAGATGCAAAACGACAAAACACACACAAAACACAAACACAAAACATTTAGAGGAGTAAAGAAACAATGTGTCATTTTTCTTCTCTTTGTGGTTGATCTGTCTCTGTATAATAGTTTTAGATGTCTGTCACATTGCGTCTTGTTGTGGTTGTTTTGTCTTTCTGTATCAAAGATACAAAACAACCACAAAGAGAGACAAAATGTCAGACATGCAAAACAACCATGCAGAGCATAACTCAACCACAAAGAGGCAAAACAGCGACACAGCAAAACAACAAGAGAGACAAAACAACCACAAAACAACAAAGATGCAAAACTGCCATACAGAGAGACAATGCAACCACAAAGGGATGCAAAATGACAACAAAGACAGAGAAAGCAACCACAAAATTACACAAAACATCAGAGGTGGACCATACAGAGAGACAAAAAACAAACAAGCAACCACACAGACAAAGCAACCACAAAGGGACACAAAACAACAAAGAATACAGAGACAACAAAACAACACAGAGAAACAAAGCAACCACAAAGGGATGCAAAACAATGACACAGAGAGACAAAATGATGGAGATGGAAAACAACCATACAGCCAGACAAATCATCCACAAAGACAAAATGACACAGAGATGAAAAACAACCACAGGGAGACAAAACAACCACGAAGAGAAACAAATGACAGAGATGCAAAACAATGACACAAAGATGCAAAATGACAACAAAGGGACACAAAACAATAGACATGCAAATAACTATGCAGAGACAAATCAACCACAAAGAGACAACAAAATGATACAGAGATGAATAAACAAGCACAAAGGGATGCAAAACAACAAAAAAGACAGAGAAAACAATCACAAAGAAACACAACACACAACACATGAGATGGAAAACAGCCATACAGAGACACAAAACAACCACAAAATGCAAAAAGGTTCATACAGAGAGAAAAAACAACTACATCAGACACAAAATGCGAAAGATAAACAAAATCGATCATACAGAGACAGGGATCATTTTATTATTAGTATTTGTATTAGTATTATTTTTCAAACAAGTTTTGTGTTTTGTGTCTCTTTCAGCTGTTGAGTCTTCAAAGGAGTCAGGGGCCTTTCCCATGTCTGTGCTCAGGCACCCATAGTCTCAAAATCTGCCCATGATCATACTGTATCTTAATCAGCATGCGCAGGTTGTAACTGTACTGTATCTGGAGTGCTCTCACAGTCACACACACACACACACACACACACACACACACACAGTATACACAATATATACACCGTCATCCATCTGTCCCAGAGAGGGCGGTGAGCCATTAGCCAGATTAGGCTGTCTGAGTCTATCAGCAAACTATTACTTTGCTGTGATTTACAGTCCGAGTCAAACGTCAGAGACTACTCTACTCCAGAAGCAAAGATGTAAACAACGGCTGTCATGGGGCTGTTGTTTTTGTCGCTGGTAGAGACACAGACATTATTGTGTTGCTAGGGACTACAGAGGTTGGATTTGACAAGGAAATACATGTTTGGTGGAAGCCTTTGTCCATCTCGTAGTACAATAAATGAATTGAGCATTGTGTGGAAAGATCACAGCACTGGTTGTATGTAGATGTGTTTTTCTAAACTTCTGGGGACCAAATGAGGACAGAAAGATGAGGGAAATCCTTAAAAGTAAACATGTCCCGGCTGTTCCTTTCTTCTTTGAAGAAATGATTTACTCTTGTGCTAAAACCAGGATTAAGGAGATTAATGTTTTCATTCTGCTGCTGTAGCAAAACTAGTCAGTCTGTTCCAGTAACAACAGCAAAATATTCTCATGTGATCTTTTCTGTTATTTAATTTGTAAATGTTAACTCGGTCTATAGCTTCATTGTGGGATATTTGATAATTAGCATTTTTTAAGAGAAGCATCTTGTGTGCATTTTTGAGTATTACTTTTATCCAAGCGTGCATTTGAAATGGGGGTATTTCAGGAAATAGACAGAGCCACACTGCAACCTAACTCAATTATAACAAAGGGAGGGTACACAAAAACAAAATAATAAGTATACTGAACATTTTTGTCATGAATGCCTCTGTGACCACAGTTACGGGTTCTTGGACTGTATCCAGAGTCAGAAAAAGAAGTGGAGACTGGGTGTCTTAATGGAGACTTTGGTTGGACTTCAGCTCTAATTTCTTATTAAAAGCTCCATGAAGCAGAGATCCAGAAATAGTTTTTGAGTCTGGTGTACTGTGGAAAAACAATATTATCTCCTTAAAGTTATTTTTACAAAATACACTCACCAGCAACTTTATTAGGTACACCTGTTCAACCGCTCGTGGCTGTGATAGCGGCGCGCAACAGTGCAGCGGCTTCTCAGCTCCTGGTGACAAGTGTGTGTTTTACTCTTTTCTCGTCTGCTAACACAGAGAAATACAGTGCAAGTGAACTTCTGGAACTTGCTGACCCAGCGACAGAGATCCATCAAGATCTGAAAGCTGCACTGGGCAGATTGGGGCTTCTGAGGACAACCGATCGGTATGGAAAATTATACCGACTGAGGGGAAGCAGTGCGCTCGGAGGCAGAAGAGGGGTAAGCGAGCCGGCTTACTGGCTAGGCTAAGGGCTAACAGCAGACCCGCATTCCCCACACTCTTCTTGGCTAATGTACGCTCGCTGGACAATAAGATGGACTTGTTGCGACTCCGTATGAACACCTACACGGACATGAGGAAATGCTGTGTGCATATTCTAACCGAGACATGGTTACATGACAACATGCCGGACTCTGTGTACTAGCTCAATGGGCTGCTTTTATTCCAAGCCGACCGCAACCACCTGTCGGGAAAAATGCGGGGAGGTGGCATCTGTATCTACATCAACAGTCGCTGGTACACAAACTGTTTCATGGTAAGCAGCCACTGTTCTGAAGCAGTAGAATACCTGACTCTGAAATGCCGGCCATACTATTTGCCGTGGCAGTATACAGTGGTGTTTCTGGTGGCTGTTTACATTCCCCCGAGTGCTAATGGTAGCGATGCTCTCAAAGAGCTCTATGATCACATCTCAGTGTTCCAGTGCAAGCACCCGGAGGCTTTTTTCGTGGTTGCTGGAGATTTTAATCACGTAGAACTGACGGATACGCTGCTGAGGTTTTACCAGCATGTCACCATAGCAACCAGGGGGACCAACATGCTTGACCGGGTGTACACCAACAGAAGGGACTCATACAGAGCGGCGCCCCGCCCCCACCTCGACTTCTCTGATCATGATTCCATCATGCTGGTTCCTTCTCACCACCCCGTGCTCAAAGACTGCAAGCCCACACGGAAAACCATCACTGTGTGGCCCACTGATGCTGCCTCCATCCTACAAGACCGTTTTGAACGCACTGGCAGGTCTTTAAGGGAAGCAGCAACAGTCAGAGGCGCAGTGGACCTGGAGGAATACGTGTCATCTGTCACCGGCTACATTAGCAAGTGTACCAATGATGTCACCACCACCAGGACCATCACCATCCACCCCAGTCAGAAGCCCTGGCTGAACAGTGAAGTTTGTTCCCTTCTGAACTCACGGGACTCTGCATACAGGCTGGGAGATGCTCCTGCATTGAGAGCAGCAAGAAAGGAGCTGGGGGCTGGAATTAAAAGAGCAAAAGCCAACTATACTCAAAAAATTCAAGGTCACTTCTCCAACAATGACCCTCGCAGTATGTGGAAGGGCATTAAGACCATCACTGAGTACAGCAGGAAAGGTGCAGTGTGCCCCCGGGACCCATCTCTCCCTGATGCCCTGAACAACTTTTATGCACAGTTTGAGGCCTCCAACACCTCCCCCAGTTTCAGGCTCACTCTCCCACCCGAGGAGCTGCCACTCAGAGTGGGTGCAGAGGATGTGAGAAAGTCCCTGCTGAGAATAAACCCTCGTAAAGCGGCAGGCCCAGACAACATCCTGGGATGGGTTCTGAAGGACTGTGCACATGAGCTCACTGACGTCCTGACATTTTTAATACCTCCCTCTCCCAAGCCCTGGTACCAACATGCCTCAAGACTGCAACCATCATCCCTGTCCCAAAAAAACCCACAGTGACAGGCATGAATGATTATCGTCCCATGGCTCTCACTCCAGGTGATCATGAAGTGCTTTGAGCGTCTGGTCATGGCCATGGGCATGGTAGTGGGGGGAAAAGTGGACCTGACTACCCAGGGCCCGAGTAGGGAGAGGGGCCCATGAAAATCCTGATTTTTTTTTTTTTTTGTGATGTTTTTATTTCGAATGAATTGGGCCCTCCAATTAATTGGTGTCATAATTTATTTCAAATATATTGATAACATCAACTGAGAGAAAGAACTTTATGTCACAGTCCTCCCACATATTGGACATTCTGGGGGCCCCCTCTTGGAGGCGCGAAATGGTTTAGTCCGCCCGACAGCGACCGGAGACAAGTGTAACGTCAGTGAGCCCAGATTGAATGACCTGGGGGCTAGACATCATGCTGCCCAAAAAGCATAAATCGGGGTATCAAAAGAAGAAAAAGAGGAAAGAAAAAGAAAGAAGGCAGAATGAGGGGAGGCAGCTGTTGACTGCTTTCTTTCCCAAAGGTGAACCGAGTTTGCTTGTTATGCAAAGTCCAATTAAAGTTAACGTAATCCACTCCAGACAGCTGCTGCTGATGTTTGTATGCTCACGTGAGGTCTTTAGCTTAGCTAGTTGCCAACCAGGCTGCTTGCGGCTGTAAGTATAAAGACAATTATGGGCCAGCTAAGGTTAGTTGTCAACATTAACCAGTTTCAGAAACAAACAGTGGCACTGGCGCAGCCGCAGCAGCTGGAGCAGCAGGAGCAGCAGTGGCCAGTCCTGGCGGCTCTTCTGAAGATGAGGCTGAGATTAGAGATGAGCAAAGACAAGGTGAGATCGTTGTTCAAGTATTCAAGGGCGAGCTCCCCCCCTTACGTTGGTATGTTGGTTTGCGAGGGAGAGAGAGAGAGAGAGAGAGAGAGAGAGACAGAGACAGAGAGAGAGAGAGAGAGAGTAGCAAGAGAGAGAGAGAGCGAGCGCTTCCCGACATGAGTGTTGGTTCACGCACGGAGAGAGAGAGAGAGAGAGAGAGAGAGAGAGAGAGAGAGCGAGCGAGAGCTGCTGACTGGTAGAATTGCTGCCTAAATGCGAGTTGTTTACCTTAAGTTTAAAGTAAGTTAGCCTTTTGGTTCAGTGCGTGTGCTATAGCCTACTGTCTACTAACACAGCAGAGCTGAAAGTGAAACTCCGTGCTGAGACTTAATAAATGATCCACCTAGCAATATTTCTGCTGCATATATCAACATGTAAATAGCTTACCAATATCACTGTAGGCTCAAGTGCACACTAGTAATATATTAATTGAGCAATAAAGCAATTTATTATTTTTGTCTGGTAAAAAGCCTTAGCATTGCAGTGCAGTGCTGTGCTTAAAAGCTATTGTCAATGCTCAATAAATTCATAATGTTACCAAAGCCAATGAATAATCATGTTAAATAACTGTGATCTCAATATCAATCAAAAATAATTGTGATTATGATTTTTGCCAAACATTTTTGCCATACATAGAGATAGAGAGAGAGAGAGAGAGAGAGAGAGAGAGAGATAGGTGTAGGTAAGAACATAGAAAAACAATTAGCTATTCCTCTCAATCTGGCTGAAAAATGGCTTAAAACATTTTTGCCTCTGCAACTTGCTGACCATGAATACTGTGTGTTATAGCAAATGATTAGGCTAGTCTAAGCATCTATTGTAGGAAAGCATATCTGATGTTTACTTCACGTTTGACTTTTAATGAACATATTTGCAACCTTTCACATTATCTTTGTACTTGTTCTAAATGGTAGATGTCAAGCGCTGGCAAGCGCCCTCTTGTGGATACTTACCAGTTATGACTGTTTGGTTGACAGCCTTAGAGCTCAGCCCATAGCAACACAAAAATGAGCCCCATATAAAAGACAGTCCGTCAACATAATAAGCAATGCTTGGCCATATGTTTCATTATTTTTAGCAGTTTATCTTGCACTGAAATGGCTCTAGAAATACAAAGTGAGCTTGCTTTAAAAAGTAGGTTGGGTTATTTGTATGTTAAGAGGCTAATACCAATTTTTTATTCTTGTAGATGTAGAGAGTTCTGCATCAGATGCTGAAGGCAAGGAAGGGTGTAGCTTAAAACCCTATTTATGCTTTTTTATTTTAAATAAATACCCCTTTTTTTTCTTCTTCTTCTTTTTTTTTTTTTGCTCACACGCCTCGTGCACTGGCATGGATAGGGGCCCACTGACATTGAGAGTGTACAGGGCCCAGAATTTGGTGCTACGCCCCTGGTCATGGCCCACATAAAGGCCAGTATTAACATCAATGCAGACCTCCACCAGTATGCCTACAGAGAGAACCAGTCCACTTCTGATGCCATCTCATTTGTCCTCCACTCAGCCCTTACACATCTGGAGACCAAGGGTTCCCACGTCAGACTGCTCTTTTTGGATTTCAGTTCTGCATTTAATACCATCATCCCGCAGACCTTGATCAACAAGTTGCAGCTGCTCGGAACCAAACCCTCCCTCTGTAACTGGATACTGGATTTTCTGACCAACAGCCCGCAGACCCGCCAAGATCCATGATGTAACATCCGCCTCCATCATCCTCAACACCGGCTCCCCACAGGGATGCGTCCTGAGCCCCCTGCTGTACACCCTCCTCATGTATGACTGCTCGGCCAGCAATCATATTGTGAAGTTTGCAGACGACACGGTCGTGGTGGGACTAATCTCCCACAATGATGAGTCTGAGTACAGACAGGAGGTGGTACTGCTCAAGGAAAGGTGCAGAGCAAACAACCTGTTCCTCAATGTGGCAAAAACAAAGGAGGTAATTATGGATTGTAGAAGAGGTGGTCACACTCCCCCCCTCCCCATGCACATCGGAGGAGCAACTATGGAAGTGGTCTCATGTTTTAAATACTTGGGAGTGCACATTTCACACAACCTCACCTGGACCAATCACACTGCCTGTGTCAGGAAGAAGGTCCACCAACGCCTCTACTTTCTGAGGAAGCTGAAACATGCTGGCCTCAGTGCAACCGTCCTGACTGCCTTCTACAGATGTGCAGTGGCGAGCATCCTCACATCCTGTATCACAGTCTAGAACGGGAACTGCAGACTACAGACAGGAGGGCTCTCTCCTGCATTATGAGGGACCCCACCCATTCCTGCTAACGGATTGTTTGCCCTCCTCCCCTCTGGCAGGAGGCTGAGAATCCTAAAATTAAAAACTACAAGGCTGAAATCCAGCTTCTTCCCTGAGGTGGTGAGGCTGGTGAACTCCCTGTCCTCCCTACCTGCAATAAGCCACTGACTATGTCACCTACCCCCCCGAACTGCACTTTTTAACATGGACCTGCACTCTTATTCTTATTTTTATAAGATGCCAGCACCTGATTCACTATATGCAATTTATATATATATATGCCACTGCACTTTACTGTTATTTGCTGCCAGGTATGCAGAAGATAAAGGTTGGAAAAAGGTTGCCTGGTCTGATGAGTCTGGATTTCTGCTGCGAAATTGAGATGGTAGGGTCAGAATCTGGTGTAAACAACATGAAAGCATGGATCCATCCTGCCTTGTGTCAACGGTTCAGGCTAGTGGTGGCACACTTTGGGCCCCTTAGTACCAACTGAACATGGTTTAAACACCACAGCCTACCTGAGTATTGTTGCTGACCGTGTCCATCCCTGTATGACCACAGTGTACCCCGTCACAAAGCTCAAATCATCTCAAACTGGTTTCTTGAACAAGACAATGAGTTCACTGTACTCCAGTGGCCTCCACAGTCACCAGATCTCAATCCCATGGAGCACCTTTGCGATGTGCTGGAACAGGAGATTCACATCATGGATGTGCAGCTGACAAATCTGCAGCAACTGTGTGATGCTATCTTGTCAATATGGACCAAAAGCTCTGAGGAATGTTTCTGACACCTTGTTAAATCTATACCACAAAGAATTAATGCAGTTCTGAAGGCAAAATGGGGTCCAACTCTGTACTAGCAAGGTGTTCCTAATAAAGTGGCCAGTCACTGAACTTAAAGAGTAACTAAACCCTAAAACCATTTTTTTCAGCTGATAATCATTGTTTCTGGTTGTATAGTAGTGTTACTGACTGATCCTGCTCAAAATCTTGACAGTGTAGTGCAAACTGCTGAAAATCTACATTTTAAAAATGTGGTATGGAGTGCCCTCTACAGCTTGAAACCTGGTTACTACACTTGAATTTACATTACATTACATTGGAGGCGAATGATTCTTTTTCGAGGCGAATGACATCACTAACCGTCCACGCTAAAGCCCGCCCTCCTCCCTTTACTCCTCCCCTTACTATAAAACCATTCCGTCCGCAGTTATCAAACTGATAGCGAGTAGGTTGGATCAGAACAGAGAGAGTAGTAGAGCAGAGAGAATAGCTAGTAATTTGTCGAATTGTATTGTTAGCATAGTGTATTTTAGTGTAGCTTTACAGTTAGTAGTGTGTTTATAGTATTTAGGTTAGTTGGTCAAGGAGAGACGCCGAGCCTCGGGGGTATATGTGCGGGGCGGCGAGGGAGGGATGTGGAGGGGTGGATGGATGGATGGATGCGGTGGGCTGCTGCGTGGTGAGCCTAGGCTCCCAGAGAAGGAGAAATAGAACCAAGCAGTGGCGGCTGCTGGTCTTTCAAGGAGGGGAAGCTCATTTTCGGCCTACATCATAAAATGTGTCCGTTTATTTATACGTAAATTCTACCCTCTGGGGCTGCTGCATGAGGCTAGTGTGACCGCCTGTGAGTGCTTTGGGATGGTGGAGCAGCTCATAGCAGCACCCACTGCTTGTTGGGGACAGTAACTGCAGAGCGACAGAAGTCTCCAAACACGAGTACAGTCTCCAATAACACCAGAAAAAGATGCTAGATTTGTCGCTAGTCATTTTTAACAAAGAAAAAGTCACTTAGAGGATTGGAAAAGTCTCCAGATCAACTCAGAACAACAGAATGAAACTTGAAAAACGCTCTGGTGGTGGTTTATATTTCAAGATCGCTGATTCGCTCATTTCGCTGTCAATCAAAAAGGGATTCAGCCTCAGAGGCCGTTTACACGTGCACGGCGGTGATTTTGATAAACAGAGACATCTTCCTTCGTCTGTGCCCTTCGTTTACACGCAAACAGAGATTTCTCCTCTGAAAACGAGTCTTTCTAAAAACTCCGGCCAGAGTGGAGATTTTGGAAAACTCTGGTTGCACGTTTGCATGTAAACTGAGATAAACGGAGATAAACGAAGTTATAGGCAGCCGACGTCACAGTATGCGCCAGAACTTGCACCTGTGTCAAAAGTGCGACCTATGTTGCTATGGTGACAATGGATACATGGAAGGCTGCAGCTTCTCGTTACACTGCCACCTACAGGTTTGGCATGCTCTTGTGTATATATACACGGGTAAGTGTAAACGAAGATCTTTTTGAAAACGGAGACGGTGAAATGTCCGTTTATGAAAATAGCTGGCCACGTATAAACGGCCTCTCAGACAGATCATCCAATCAATTTACAATCAATTTTCAATTTTATTTATAAAGCCCAATATCACAAATCACAATTTGCCTCACAGGGCTTTACAGCATACGACATCCCTCTGTCCTTAAGACCCTCACAGCGGATAAGGAAAAACTCCCCAAAAAAAAACCCCTTTAACGGGGAAAAAAAACGGTAGAAACCTCAGGAAGAGCAACTGAGGAGGGATCCCTCTTCCAGGACGGACAGACGTGCAATAGATGTCGTACAGAACATATCAGCATAATAAATTAACAGTAATCCATATGACACAATGAGACAGAGAGAGAGAGAGAGAGAGAGAGAGAGAGAGAGAGAGAGAGAGAGAGAGATGCAGGTAATGACAGTAGCTTACAACAACATTAATGAAAGTAATAATATTATAGTTATAGTTCTGGCTACTGTGGTACAATATGTTGAAAGTATGTATTAATATCTGACAGTATACTTGTGTGACAATAGTCATATGTGTATAATAACAGTAGAAGTATGACTAATGACTAATGATGGCAGCAGCAGCAGCAGGAGGCATCTGGCAGGACCACGGCAGCAGCACAACCACACACGTCACACTGTCCAGGCACCGCTGCGGTATGAGTTATTCTGAGAGACAGTGGAGCACAAAGGCTCCGGAGAAGAAGCCAAGTTAGTGACATCCAGAATGGCCGAGTTAGCAAGATGCAGTAATAGGATGAGAGTGAGAGAGAGAGAGAGAGAGAGAGAGAGAGAGAGAGAGAGAGGGAGAGAGAGGGAGCCCGGTGTATTATAGGGGGGTCCTCCGGCAGACTAGGCCTAAGTCAGCCTAACTAGGGGCTGGTACAGGGCAAGCCTGAGCCAGCCCTAACTATAAGCTTTATCAAAGAGGAAAGTCTTAAGTCTAGTCTTAAATGTGGAGACGGTGTCTGCCTCCCGGACCGTAACAGGAAGATGATTCCACAGGAGAGGAGCCTGATAGCTGAAGGCTCTGGCTCCTGATCTGCTTTTGGAGACTTTAGGGACCACGAGTAACCCTGCCTTCTCAGAGCGCAGTGTTCTGGTGGGATAATATGGCACTATGAGCTCTCTAAGATATGACGGAGCTTGACCATTTAGAGCTTTATAAGTTAACAGTAGGATTTTAAATTCAATTCTGGATTTTACAGGGAGGCAGTGCAGAGAAGCTAAAACAGGAGAAATATGATCTCGTTTCTTAGTTCCTGTTAGTACACGAGCTGCTGCATTCTGAATTAGCTGGAGAGTTTTTAAGGACTTACTAGAGCTACCTGATAATAGAGAGTTACAGTAATCCAGCCTTGAGGTAACAAAAGCGTGGACCAATTTTTCTGCATCTTTTCGGGTCAGGATAGGCCTAATTTTCGCAGATGAAAAAATGCAGTCCGTGAGGTTTGCTTTAAATGAGAATTAAAAGACAAATCTTGATCAAATATTACTCCGAGGTTTCTTACGGTAGTGCTAGAGGCCAGAGCAATGCCATCTGGAGAAACTATGTCATCAGATAAAGAGTCTCTGAGTTGTTTGGGGCCAAGAACAATAACTTCAGTTTTGTCTGAATTTAACATCAGGAAATTGGTGCTCATCCAATTTTTTATGTCTTTAAGGCAGTTATGGAGTTTAGTTAATTGATTACTTTCTTCTGGCTTCATCGATAAATACAACTGAGTATCATCCGCATAACAATGGAAATTTATAGAGTGATTTCTAATGATGTTACCTAAAGGAAGCATATATAGAGTAAATAGGATTGGTCCGAGCACAGAACCTTGCGGAACTCCAAAACAAACTTTGGTACGTAAGGATGATTCATTACGAACATCAACAAATTGAAAACGATCAGATAAATAAGATTTAAACCAGCTTAGTGCTGAACCTTTTAGGCCAATTAAGTGATCCAGTCTCTGCAGTAGAATTTGATGGTCAATTGTGTCAAACGCCGCACTAAGATCTAATAAAACAAGAACAGAGACGAGTCCTTTGTCTGAAGCAATCAGAAGGTCATTTGTAATTTTAACTAGAGCTGTCTCAGTGCTATGATGCACTCTAAATCCTGACTGAAATTCCTCAAATAAATTATTATCCTGGAGAAAATCACACAGCTGGTCTGCGACTACTTTCTCAAGGATCTTTGACATAAAGGGAAGATTAGATATTGGTCTATAGTTGGCTAACACCTCTGGATCCAGGGTGGGCTTTTTTAGGAGAGGCTTAATTACAGCTACCTTAAAAGACTGTGGTACATAGCCTGTTAATAGGGATATATTGATCATATCTAATATATGAGTGTTAACTAAAGGAAAGACCTCCTTAAGTAGCCTAGTTGGGATGGGGTCTAAGAGACACGTTGATGATTTAGATGAAGAAATCACTGCGGTCAATTCTTGAAGAGAAATTGGGGAGAAGCAATCTAAATATATATTAGATTCTACAGCTGTGTTTGAGGTTAGATAGGTAGGCCTACCATCTGAGGGCAGGAGGTCATGAATTTTGCCTCTAATAGTTAGAATTTTGTCATTAAAAAAGCTCATAAAATCATTACTGCTAAGGGCTAAAGGAATACAAGGCTCAATAGAGCTTTGACTCTCAGTCAGCCTGGCTACAGTGCTGAAAAGAAACCTGGGGTTGTTCTTGTTTTCTTCTATTAATGCTGAGTAATAGTTTGCTCTGGCATTGCGGAGGCCCCTCTTATAAGTTTTGAGACTGTCTGTCCAGATTAAACGAGATTCTTCCAGTTTGGTTAATCGCCAATTCCTTTCAAATTTTCGCGATATTTGTTTTAACCTACGGGTTTGAGAGTTATACCAAGGAGCAAACTTTCTTTGCTTTGTTAACTTCTTTTTAAGAGGAGCTACAGAGTCGAGCGTTGTTCGCAGCGAGCCTACGGCGCTATCAACAAAATGATCAATGAGGTTAAAGTCGGCACGGGAAACCTCTGTTACTGAAGGTATTGGTATTGAATTTAACGACGAAGTAATCTTTTCCTTAAATTTTGTGACAGCACTATCTGATAAACATCTAGTATAGTAACTGTTGCTGAGTGGCGTGTAATCGAGTAAAAAGAAATCAAAAGTAATCAGATAATGATCTGATAGCAAGGGATTCTGTGGAAAGACTTTTAGGTTATCAATTTCAATTCCATACGTCAGAACTAGATCGAGGGTATGGTTAAAACAGTGAGTGGGTTCATGTACACCCTGACTGAAGCCAATGGAGTCTATTAATGAGATAAACGCGGTAGCCAGGGAGTCATTATCAACGTCGACATGAATGTTAAAATCGCCTACAATAATAACTTTATCTGATTTAAGAACTAAACTGGATAAAAACTCTGAGAATTCAGATACAAATTCAGAATACGGGCCAGGAGCACGGTACACTATAACAAATAAAAGTGGCTGCGAGGTTTTCCAGGTCGGATGTAAAACACTAAGAACGAGGCTTTCAAATGAATTATAATCTAGTTTAGGTTTAGGGCTGATTAACAGACTAGAGTTAAAAATGGCTGCAACTCCCCCTCCTCGGCCGCTGCCTCGAGGAATGTGGGTATTATTATGACTGGGAGGAGTGGACTCATTTAGACTAACATATTCATCTTGACACAGCCAGGTTTCAGTGAGACTGAGTAAATCAATATGATTATCTGATATTAATTCGTTTACTAACACTGCTTTAGACGATAGAGACCTGATATTTAACAGTCCGCATTTAATTCTCCTGTTTTGTCTTTCTGTCACAGAAGAGGTTTTAATTTTTTATGAGGTTGTTATGCACAACTCCTCTTTGTTTAATTTTAGATTTAAATAATTTAGGTGGTCGGGGGACAGACACCGTTTGTATAAAACTATGAAAACTATGGCTGGGTAACTGAACTAGAAGCTCAGAGAGGCGTTTAGGACTGCAACTCTCTGTCCTGGTCTCAACTCTGGGTTGTCAGGGATTTAAATTACTAATAAAATTTGCCAGGTTCCTAGAAATGAGAGCAGCTCCATCCAAAGTGGGGTGAATGCCGTCTCTCCTAATAAGACCAGGTTTTCCCCAGAAAGTTTGCCAATTATTAACAAAACCCACATCGTTTGCTGGACACCACCATCATCATGCAGAAGCCCAGCGTCCAGACCTGTGATAAGTAGCTGATTCTGAACAAAAGTTAAACGCATTCTAGCGCATATTTAGTCAATGAAATGTAAACACAACAGTACATATTTGACTTATATATTTCACTTATTTTTTGACATTTTAGGGGAAGCTGAGCTTCCCTTGCAGTCTTAGAGCAATCGCCACTGGAACCAAGTAGGATAAAATAAGTCAAAGTGTGGAGAAGGGGACCGGCTGAGCTCCGGCCGCCTTCCCTTCTGCCCGAGTGGCACAGTTAGAGGCGGTTTTCCAAGCCACCATTGGCACAATGGATATAAGCTCCACTGTCGGCAGGGTGAAAAAAAGTCTAAGTGTGGAGATGGGGAGAAGGGTGAACAGGAGGAAAGAGGCCAAGCTCCAGTCGAAGTGTGGAGGAGAGGGACCGGGCAAAGAGGCCGACCTCCGGGGAAGCCCTCTCCTCTCTCCCCGCAGCAAGGGACAATCTTCATCTTCTTCCGCCCCCTTCCTCAGCCATTCGCCCGGTTCATGTTTTTGATGATCAGTGTGTGTGCATGAGTGATTGTGTATATCTATCTGTCTACAGCTAATCTCACAAACTACTGGACTAATCAACCTAATATTTTGTGATCACATTTATGACTGTATGATCTAGAACTGCTCATGGTTGAGGTTCAGCAATTGTTGGAAAACCTGTTTTAGTGACTGTTGTATACCATCACTGTATGCTGACTCCTCAGTCGTCTTAACAATCCGGTAGGAGCTGCAAGTTTTGGAAAGTCATCTCAGCTTAAAAAACAGTAAGCCTTACTGTCAGTTGTTGGCCACATTTTGGCCTTTGTCACAGCTCAAAAACTGACATCCATAGAAAAGTTTGGTCTAATTTTGAACCAGAGCATTTTAAAATTAATTCCATACCCACTATGTTATGGTCCACTAAAGTAAGGCAGATTATGAGATGAATTCGTCCACATTTTTGCTATTTTCTTCACCATATTGACTGCAAAGCCCAGTTCAGACCAAAGATTTGTGATGAGATTAAACCGTTGCAGGGAAAAGTTGCAGCAGAGTGAACTGGCCGTTCTGAGCTTGACTCAAGCCGGCTGATGGTGTCACCTGCAGTTCCTCTGGTCAAATAGCCGGCAGCTGGTTTTAGAACGTAAAGCACGTGACCTGTTTCTATAGCCAATCAGCTTGTAGTGAAGTCTGCTGGTCAAGTCAAAGTGACCGCAGGTGGCGTGTTTGTTTGCTGCAGCAGATGCTCTGTCCCTGCTGAGCCCTCTGTTTCCATCCTCACAGTGTTGGACAGTGGGTCGCTGCTGCTGCTCACTGTATGTGCGTATGCCTTATGGTTTCATCACTACTACAAATGCAGCTGTAGCCAATATCTCACTATCGCTATCCTCATTCATATTTTTAGAAGCTACATATTATATCCAGCCACAAATTAAGCTGCTATTAAACTGCAAATCAGAACAGAGGTAGAGAGAGTTGTTGCATAGAGATGATACACCATCTCATCTAGTTGCATTGATGTTAACTGGCAAGTTTTTAGAATGTTGCAGTAGTTGCATGTTTCAACTCGTGTCATTGTGAATCTGGGCTTTAAAGGAGCCGGGAGGGACAGTTCCACTGGGTGCCGCTCTTTGTGGTCTGGCTGCAACCTGCTTTTGTTCTGTCCGCCACATACCGTCATGTAACATCAGGAGCATTTCAGAAGCAGAGCGATTTGCCTACCTTATTTTAAGTTGCAGATTTTGTTGATTTAGTCTTTCTATTTATACATTTGTGCTTCTACCATAAGTAAGTTAAGAAGGCTATTTACTTGAATGGCTTCTTTTTCTGGCCGGATTGTTTATCGTTATTTTCTACTTTGTGGTGTGTTATTCAACATACATTCATGCTCATAATTACATCATATCTTCTGAAACGCACTGCGGCATGTCTGCTGGAACTGTCTAGAGTGGTCACGCTCAAAATCGTCTAGAGTGGTCACGATCAACACAGGCAGCTGAAACATGGCGGCTTGGCGGTGATCTGCACTCTGCTGAGTGCACTTTTTGAGCTGAAACTGTGTTTTTCCTGCCTGGAAATGATGATATGTATATCACTCTGAGCTTCAGCTGTGATTTCGTGTGAAAGGTTGAGAAATAGAAAGTGTTAATTATTAGTGAAATGTAAAATTGCTTTTTTTAACGGTTGGTGATTGAAAAAACTGCTGACTGCTTTTTTTTTTGGGGGGGGGGGGTGTTATTGAGGTAGTTTATTGATTTTTTTGGGGGGGGTGGGGTTGTTTATTCATTCACACTTAAATTAATAGATATTAATGTCGAATAAATATGATTATTAAAATATGAGTTATAGTGTAATTAAGGTCTTTTTTGGGTTTAATTCTCCTTTTTTAACGGTTTTTCTTTTATTAACGGGGTTCAGGGCATCAGTGAAATCTATTTCATGTTATCTTTTGATTTAAAGGATAACTTCGGTATTTTTCAACCTGGGCCCTATTTCCCCATGTGTATGTGTGCGTATGATTCATAGGTACAACTCGTTTTAAAATTGGTTCAGTATTGAGGGAGGCGGATGCAGCCGGCAGCCGCGAGATAGATATGGGGGCAAATGTGTGCCGTATAAGTTTGCGCATTAAAAGTGTTTTTTTATTGCCACTGACCGGTTCAGATCGCCAGTACTATCTCTGTAGATAGCATACTAAGCGTTTCCCTGACCTTTCACCTCCTCCCAGCTGTGACATCATCTCGCGAGAGCTTTGCTTGTCGCCGTAAGAAAACAGAGGAGCCATGCTGAGCGCCGCTCAGAGTGGCGCTGGTTGTCCCGGAGTACAGTTGAGAGTTTTACTGCATCGGTATCATGGCTGCATATTTACCCGATTTCGAGAATAAGGATGAGTCCTTTTATTACGATGGCCGCCACTTATTTGAGTCCAAGTATACAGATGAGGAGCTCCTACAAATTGAAGAGCAGACGAGGATAGAGAGAGAGAGGGCCAACGAGCAGACGAGGGTGAAGCAGCGGCTGCACAAACGTGAATCTCTGAGGACTGGTGGTGCTCCTTGCTGTGACTTCATGCCCACAGAGGAAGAATGTCTGTGTTGCAACGAGTGGGACCTGCTGCCCAATATTAAAGGTCTCAATGTGTCCTGGGATGATACAGAAACTACCAAACGCTGTGTAACTATGTTAGAGGATTTCCCCCCTCTGATCAACAGGGCAGTGCACCTTTTTTCATGTGCCCAAAATAAATTGGAGGAGGCGGCCAAAACCACAGGGACCAAATGGTCAACTATCCATCAAGTAAGTATAACTAATATGTCTTTATGCATGTAATACCGATACCTAGAATTGTCTCCGAGACGCACATTTACTGTTGCATACTTTGCCCTCGTATATATCATACCCTGTTTTCTTCCGGCGACAAGCAAAGCTCTCACGAGATGACGTCACAGCCAGGAGGAGGTGAAGGGTCAGGGAAACGCTTAGTATGCTATTTACAGAGATAGCACTGGCGATCTGAACCGGTCAGTGGCGAAAAAAAGCACTTTTAATGCGCAAACCTATACAGGGCACATTTGCCCCCATATCTACCTCGCGGCTGCCGGCTGCATCCGCCTCCCTCAATACTGAACCAATTTTAGAGCGAGTTGTACCTATGAATGATACACACATACACATTGGGCAATAGAGCCCAGGTTGAAAAATACCGAAGTTATCCTTTAAGAGGATTTCACTATGAGGAGAAACACTAGAATCCCAAATTTATCTCAATATAGAACAATCACGGAGTGGAAAAGTGGCTAAATGCATCCTGAAATGTTTAAAAAATGATGAATGGGCATAAATAAATAATTTGGACAAACCAGCCAGAAACATGAAGGACAAACAAGGACATGGGAGGATGGTGTGTGTGCGTGCATGTGTGCTCTTACATCCACCTGAACTGCTATATTTCATCATTTAATCAATACTCACATTCTCCTCCTCCCTCCTACTCCCTGTTCTCCCTCCACCCTCTCTCCATCTCTAACCATTCGCTCCATCATTGATCTTTTATCCCTCCCGCTCCGTCCATCCATCTCACTTTGCCCTTCGTCCGTCTTTTCTCTCAAAACCAAAAGATTGAAAATTCACTCGCCATCTCTTGATATCTGCCCGAGATAATTGCTCTCTCTTCATCCTTCTTCTCCCTCTGACTCATTCATCTGCTGCTCTGTCATATTCCTGTCATCTTTCCCTCCTCTGTTTTTCCTCTCTCATCTCCATCTCTTTTCCCTCTGTCTTCCTGACTCCATCTAAGCCTCCCCTCTCATCTCCTCTCCTGGTGTGTATAATGTAATTGCAGAAGTCTATTCACTGTGTGTGTGCACTCTATTGCAGCCCTGGCAGATGAAAGCGGTTGGGATTTAGCAGCCATAGCGTGATGGGAGTTCGAGGGGGGATCTTGGCTGTCATTGGCAGAGACAAGGGAACATGATGTTGAATGTGTTTGTCTCTGTGGAGTGTGTGTGTAGGTGGAGGATGGGATTTTTCTGCATGTTTTAATATTTGTTTTTTCATGTCCTCTATTCTTTCCAAAAAAGGAGAAATCCTCCTACAAAATCCTTCAGTGACTGGATGCACTATATTGCCAAAAGTATGTGGACATGCATATTTCAGCTGTGTAGGAACAGTTTGGGGAAGACCATTTCTTCTTTAAACTTGACTAATGCTCATGCAGAGATTAATGGTTTCTCAGTTTGGTGTGGAAGAACTTGACCTGACCTGACATGACCTGAACACCATCAGGGGTTTTATGCCTCCACGCTAGGTATAGTAGTGGCCAGAGCATTATATTTTTCAGTCCATCAGTCCATCCCATTCTTGTAAAAGCGATATCTCAAAAATCAGTGAGGGAAGATTTTGGTGGTCAAAGGTCAAGGTCTTTGTGAACTCATTCTGGTGAATGCTATATGTCAAGAAGGCGGTGACAGGATTTCCTCAAAGTTGGCACAACCATCCATTTGAACTTATTGATGAACTGATTAGAGTTTGGTGGTCATAGGTCAAGGTCACTGTAACCTTGTGTCCGTCTCATTCTCTTTCAAACTTGGCACAAACTTTCACTTGGACTCAGCTGTGAACTAATTAGATTTTGGTGGTCAGAGGTAAAGGTCACTGTGACCCTGCATCCTTCTCATTCTCATGAACACAAAATTTCAAGAAGGCCTTGAGGTAGTTTCCTTTAATTTGGCACAGACATCCACTTGGACTAAACGACTGATTAGATTTTGGTAGTCAAGGGTCAAGGTCACTGCGACCTCTTCTGTCTTATTCTCGTGAGTGCAAATTGTCAAGGACACCTTGAGGGAATTTCTTCAAATTTGGCACAATTATTGACTTGGATTTAACAGTGAACTGATTAGATTTTGGTGGTCAAAGGTCAAGGTCACTGTGACCCTCTGTTCATCTCATTCTCATGAACTCCATATCTCAAGAAGGCTTTAGGGAATTTCCTTGAATTTGGCAAAAATGTCCACTTATATTCACAAATGAACTGATTAGATTTTAGTGGTCAAAGGCCAACTTCACTGTGACATCATAATGTTCTGCAAAAACACTCTGGCCATATCTCAGGAACAGAAGGGTAGACATTTGGTCAGATACTGAATTGGTGACTCTAAACTTGGGTGTCCACCTTGAAACTGTGTTGATTGTATAGATCTTATGTGTGTGAAGCATCCATGTTTTAGACTACTAGCTTTTTTTTTAGCTACTAGCTTTTTTAGCAATATTTGAAGCATTGTCAACTATCATGATTTAATATGAGTCTGGACAGACATGGATGTAAACTGCAACTGCAGTTTGACTGGTTGGCAGAGGTTTACAATTGCAAGGCAATAATTCTAGTTCCTCATCTGACGACTCAAGGGTTTAAGGACAGAGGATGGTTGTTGAGTTACAGATTTGTGAATCAGTAGGCAAAACTCTGCACAGCAGTTTAAAAAATATCCGTTTCCCAGAAATTACATTTGTATGTGTATGTGTTGTGGAACATTTACTGAATATTAAGGTGTGTTAATGTCAACATGAATAACAAATGATAACACTATGAATGTATGACTCATCCATGGTCATGGTTTGGTATTTGAAAGGCCCCAGAGTCCTTTATTGTCTGCATGCAGACATGTGAAGAGGCTCTAGGATGTCTGAAGGTTGGGATTCTGTAAGATGAAGACCTTGTACATGTTCAGACGTAAGTGGTAAACAGACTGGACCAAGGGTTACGAAATATTGTGAGGTGACACCACATTTAATTGCTGCAAAAGTTGAGCAAGGTTAATATGTTTTTGCATGATGACCCTGAGATTCAAATGAGTAGGAATACTGCGTTTTTAACATAGAGCTAAAGTCGGTCCTAACATAGCTCTATTCACAGTCTGTGTTTATTTGCCTATGTACACACTGTACAGGTGTTTGCTGGGAATTGAGCCCTGAAGCCCAGAATAAGCAGAAAGTTTGCAAATACACTGAGCATGCTTTGTTTCCATCTTCCATGAACAACTGTTTGCTTCATCTTAACGTACCTCGATTGCTTCTACAGCTGAATGGGAGCGAATCCATGCAGCCAGCCTCCAAAATCATGTATGCTTTTAGAATATGGTGTTTATAAATAATCACATATGAGTGCAGTGTGTAAGTGACCACATATTTTTGGCCATATAGTGCTGTGTTAAATCTCAGGAAATGATCCATAAATGGAGAAATTAAGAGCATGTTCCTGCAGCCAGCATTTAACACACACATTCAGTAATTATACAGAGAGAAATTTATTAGCACAGTGGCCAATTTCTACGCCCACAGAACCAGGAAATAGACCACAATGTTGCTTCTTTAACTTCTTAACTGAAAAAACCTCCCACTTTCTTGCTCTTGCTGTGCTTTCATTCACTCCACCTACACATTCTGGGTGCAACAGGTTCAATAGCTTTCCATGTGCAGTGTCAAAAGGTATTCTGGGAAATGTAGGAAATCAGACTGAGGGAACTTGATGCACTCCATCACAGGTTATTGATTTTGTCCTGTGACGGTAAACATGTTGTTTTTCCTTTAATGACTGAACCGGCTCGGCTGGCGTGTCCTGCAGGGAGCACAGGAAGCCTGGCTTGCATAATAAGCTGTGGTTAGCTTGTTAGCCTGAGATAGAGCTTGACATTCATGGTGATACTCCACAGAGCCCCACTGGATGCTTTTGATTTTTTTTTTTAGTCTGTCACCGAATGTTTGGAGACTTGGTGTCAGTTCTGCCGCCTCCAGCAGCCTGGAAATGAGCAGTTTTCTTTGTTTTTTACAGTAAAGGGGAGGCGATGCTGCTGTCATTTCTGCTTCTGTTGCTACTGGATTTAGGAATACTTCAGAGACAGTCAGTAAAACAAAAGTCAAAACAATACTATGAACCTGTCAGTTATAATTACATAAAAAGACAAAATTAGAAGACAGAAAACTGAATGAAAGATTGCAGAGAAGCTTATTTGATTTTTTTTAAACATTTGTTAGCATTGTTTGATATTGCTTGAGAAGAAAAATCAGAGTCAAAATATAGTACTGAGGTGGTGCAATATGTCTCATTACTCATAACTAAAATCTGCTAAGCATAAAAAATTTCAGACTTTGCAATGTAATCTATTGTTTGCAACACAAAGACAGACGTCAGAAGTGGAATTACAAATCTCCAAAATTGTAGATATACTATGCACGATTGTTATTGTTTGTAAACAAGCTCACAAGCAAAAGTGAAACTAAAAGCCAAACCCATAGCAGCCAGTCACCCAGTCTCACTCTGAGGTCATCACTTGGGCAGTGACTTCTGGCATCAGACATTGACGAAATAAGCCACCCTTTTGACGTCAGCATGACACACGTTATGGGAGTTGTTATTGTGTAATGGCTCCCAGTGTTGTCGGGGGAAAAGCAGCGGGACAACAACGTAAGTTAAGGGGGTGAAAGTCTGAGTAGGGAGGGAAGGAGGGGTGTTGGATTTTTTTAAAAAAAAAATTCTATGTATTTTATTAAATGTCCTACACACAGAAAATAAGACAAATATGTCCAAAACACACTGACGGCAAACGCTGTGCATCCAAACATACTCCTATTATTTTTGATGTACAACCCCACACCAGCAGCTGACGTGTGTCTGTGCTTCTGGACGCACAGCCTCATGGCACTTCACGCCACTGTCCTATTCCAGCCTCGCTGCCCCCAGAATTAAATTAATATTTCCTCTGCTTGCTCTCTGCTTGTACATACGAGCTCCTGTGGCAGCTCAACTCCTCTCCTCACCACTGATGTATAAAGAGAGCTCTGTTGCTGTGTCTCATGTGTAATGGAGACTGGATGAGGAGAGACGCATTGTTGAGGTATACAACTATCCCAAGCTAAATGATTCACAATCCCGTCATTATAAAGATGATGGCTAAAAATATATTGCATGATGCGTCATAGCTCTGGACATTAGCAGTTCAGGTGAGAAATCAAGTTTAATTAGGGGCTCTCCTAACGCAGAGGTGGAGGAAGTACAGATCTTTCAGTAAAAGTAATAATAACGTTGTGTTGTTGTCTGTTGGTGAGCTGTAGTGTGACACGTCCAGTGTGTGCTAGGAGCAGCACTTGACACATGTCACATGATGCACTGCGCGGCTGCTGCACCAGTGTGATTTCAGCTTAAGTAAATAAAGTCAGAGATCAGAGTCCCTGCAGAAAAACAAATTGCCACACGCTGAGAGTGGGTCATAAGTGATGATTGAGAGCAGTTACTTATGTATGAGTCTATATGTTTAGAAAATTGCTGTATTGTAAAACTTTAAAGCAAACATTACCAATATATTAATATTCTACCCACTGTCTTTTGTAGAATAAAGAGCATCTATAGGGTCCACAGTGTTAGATATGGACACAGATGGAGCCTTCTCTGTGTATTTTGCATTCATTTTGTACGTGTTTGTGCTCGTATTGTGATCGCTTACAGATACAGATGAAACAGTAGTACCACTGGAGATCATGGCAGTGTAGTGGGGTTTTAGAGAGATACGACGACCATAGGAGATGATAAAGAAATTTTAAAAAATGGTGGAACATTATCAAATTGGTAATATAATGAAAAAAAATCTGTCAACATGTCAGAATGTATGTAATGCCCCACAGACCACCGCTGTTTACAATGCTGCCTCCATTTAAATGCACAATATTTTGACCTCCTACACAGTCACCTTGTTTGTTGTGTGAAAATTTTGACTCTGCCCTCTATAGTGCCATCTATTGACTGTATCTATGCCAGTATGAAAGATGCAATTATGAGAGCAATGACATTAAAAACATTTGAAACTTATCTATCTGTTTTTGTACGTAAAGGGAGTATGAATAGGCCTTGAGGGCAATGTTTAAACAATCTGTAGTATATTTAGAGTGTGTCCAACTCCACTTTCACTATTTAAAAGGCACATAATCATGGCACAAAGTAAGGGGCAAAGGGGTTGTATTTAGTCCCCTAATTAATCATAGGTGTGTTTTGGGCATAACATGAATGCAACCAATCAGAACATCATGTCCAAATACCTTTAAAAGCCAAGTGTGCCTGCACCTGGCACACTGATATTTACATGGCAGATTTGGATAACTGGGGCAGTGAGTGTTTTTCTGCCGAGAGTAATACGATAAGAGCTTTGATGTCGAGTACATTCTCAATCCGACCTTGCCACCTATAGACGCCCGGTCATGGACTTTGCACGTTGACATATAAAGTGCAAGGTACCCAGGGTGTGTTGGTTGTTGACATTCTGGGATGCCGTGTCAACTTCTGCCAGTTACATGCATTGTCTGTTTTCAAAATTCAATTTCGTTTTTACAGGAAATGTGCAGTTTATATAGAGTCTTGTTCAAAAGATCATAGACCAACATCTAATCTTCCCTTTCTTTCAAAAATCCTTGAGAAAGTAGCCGCAGACCAGCTGTGTGATTTTCTCCATGATAATAATTTATTTGAAGAATTTCAGTCAGGATTCAGAGTGCCCGTTAAAGGTTTTTTTGGGGGGAGTTTTTCGTTATCTGCTGCGAGGGTCCTAAGGACAGAGGGATGTCGTATGCTGTAAAGCCCTCTGAAGCAAATTGTGATTGGTGATATTGGGTTTTATAAATAAAATTGATTGATTGAGAAGAAATACATTATGTCAGTATAACACTGCAAATGGACTTTTTTTCACCCTTCAACGACTAACGCATGAGGTTACGGTTGTCCCACCACATTGTCCCCTGATGCTGCCAGGTGCTGTTATACAATAAGGGTGACCGGCCATGTATCATGCCGACGTGAAAGGACGTCTTCTTTTAATCAATATCCGACACCAGAAGTCAATGCCCAATTGCCAATATGCCCAATTGCCAGTATTCCACGGCTTCAGGGTGAGACCACATTGACCTAAACAACGTGGCCACTGGCTATGAAAATTACAGCTGCATTGGTCTGAAACTAGTGCTGCGTTCAGTGGAGATAAGTTGGTACAGATGGATGGATGGATGGATGGATGGATGTTTATGTCACTGGAAGTCACAAACATAAGCTTGTGAACATGGTAAACAACCCCATTTGAACACAGCGTAGCCATGACAGCTGTGTTGCGGGTGCTGGGTGTAAGATATAATTTTTTTTGCAACACCACTGATGGATAACTGAGTTATAAACTTCATGAGCAAAAGCCATGGCAACAACAAGTATGTCCAAGCCATGTGCATCACTTCTTAGTGTCCCCTGGAAACAGTTTCTGCAGCCCTGAGTGGCTTGTTTCTGTACTTGCTTGTGTTTGCAGCTGTGTTGTCTAATTAGTGAAGATGTTTTGTTAATGTGCATTCTGTTAAGGTCTCAGGGCCACCGTACTTATGTCCTCTTTTGTAAAATGTGCACAACAGCTGCTATTTCATTATTGTTTCTATTTTCCAGCAGAATGTGACAAGAATTCAGATTTCAGTTGGACGTTAATACAAAATGCAAAACCTCAGTATTATAATGTCCTTTTTTAGCCTTGATGCCCTAATTGGCTGCTGTGCCGGCGCCTTTTCCCTTCTGATGGTGTGTGTGTGTGTGTGTGTGTGTGTGTGTGTGTGTGTGTGTTGTTAAAGCACACACACATGGAAACACACAAACACACACTCCTCCAGTGGGCACGTATTAATTGCTTTCTGCAGCCAGAGAAATGGATGAGAAATATGGAGCTGCTATTCTTGTCCTGCACTAAAAGAAATAAAAAGAAGAATTTGGAGTGGATGAAGTGAAGTCATCAATACCTCCTGACTTGAAGTAAAAATCCAGTTATTGAATGCATTAGATGTTATATCATCACCAAGAGGGAAGCATGGACAGATGCCCGCTCATCTCTTTCCTGCTCATTTCTGTCTTTTTCTCTTGGTATTATGTCTCACTTTGTCTTCATTTTTTGTCTTTCTTTCTGCCTCCCTCTCTGTTCTCACTCCTTGATTGTTTTTCTTTTTTTTTCTCTCTGTTTTCTCTTTTTTTCATGTCTCTGTTTTTTCTGTCTGTATTTTATATAGTGTTTCTGTCTCATTTTGGCTTTGTTTCGGTCTCCTAATTTCCGTCTAGTTCTGTCTTTTTTGTTTGTCTTGTCATTGTTTGTCTCTTTTTGATGTTTCCTTTATTTCTTGCTGTTTTCCTTTTTATATTTTGTGTTTTTGTTCCATTCTATTTTTTTTTCTTTTAATCTTCCTTTTTTCTTTCTTAATATGTTTTGTGTTTTTTCTAGTCTCTTTTTTCTTGTTTCTGTCTCTGTTTCTGTTTTGTTGTCTTGTTATATTTCCAAAATCTTCTCACTCCCACTTCGTCCAATTCCGATGCTTAATTAAATTATGACAATTTGGTTCTTTTCTAGTTTTGGACATTTAGGGGCAGTGTGTCACATTCAATAAAAAATAGTTCCATTTGCAAAGCTATAAAACAGTCAGTAGGAAATATGTTATAAATATATGCTTATTCTGCATAAAACTACAAATAAGCTATAAAAACTATTCAATTAAATGAAAAATTCCTAATCTAATTTTCTTCTTCTATTTTTGTCATATACATCTATGCAATGATTTTTCTGGGTAATATGTATGTTGGTGTTATACTGTACAATGTCAACTACCTTATGCCCGACACTGGGTTAGGTTCAGAAAAAAAACATATTTTGGCTTATTTGTTACTAACATAATGTAACATCACCTCGCATACATCACTGGTGAAGTATGTCATACATATTAGCACACTACACTGTAATTAAAATACTTTCATGGGTGAAAGTCTGGAGTTTGTTTGACCCTCTCCCACCTGCCCCATGTGGAGGCCGGGTTGTTATTTCTTTTTCTTCTTTCTTGCCTAATTTTCTTTTCTGTCCTGTTTTTTTTTTTATCTTTTTCAGACAGTCAATTTCTTTCTCCATATATATCCCTTCATTCCTCCTCCTTTTCACTTTACTTGTCTTTTCTTTGCTCATTGTTAAAATCTGTTTTCCTCACAAAAAAACAAAACAAAAAAAACAAACAAGAGAATTAATTTACTACTATCTAATACTTATTTACCGTCTCTCCCTCCCTCTCAGCGGAGGTCACAGCTTTTACTGATGATTTAATGATATAAAAAAATCTCTCACACTCTCTTAGCCAACACTGCAGATTCCCCATCAATTCTAACCAGCCCCCAGAGAATCATTTATATGAGGAAGTACAGTATGTGTGTGTGCACATGATCATACATTTACATTTCAGCCATTGGGCGGACACTTTAATCCACAGTGACAGAGGAGATAGGAAAGTCATCCTCACAAGTGTCTTGCTCAAGGACACTTGGACTGATGGAAACACTGACAAAAATGCACGTGGGCATGATGGAGGATCAGAATGGATATCTGTGTGTGTTCATGATGGCCAGCTCGAGACCAGGACACTGTAAGAACTGGGGAAGACTTTTATGCTAGCCAGGGAGTGAACGCACTGGTCAGAGGAGCCTAAATCTTTTTCAGATTTTTCTGTTGGCATTCGGGAAAATATATTTATTCACTCTCTTGTAATAGAGTTAGATTAGAAGATGGATGCCATTCTCATGTCTGTACCGTACACAGTGTTGGGAAGGTTATTCTTAAAATGTATTACATTACAGATCACTGAATGCATGCCCTGAAATGTAATTTGTAATGTATTCTATTAGATTACTCAATCTAAGTTACATATTGTAAATACTTAGGATTACTTTTGGAAGACTTTAAAATTGTCTGCTGCTTGCTGAGCTCATTTGTCTGGGTCCTCTGTCAAAAACACCAGTGTCCTGGCAGTGTGTCTCATGCACTGCACATGTTTTCTTGAAAACTCTGTCTATGGGAAATGCATTCCTCATATGAATTTTACACCGTGTCCTAACAGCAAGTGAGCATCACTGTCTGTTCATATTGAATCTGATGAATATGTACTTCAGGTATGCCATGTAAACAAACTCTGTATGCTAACTAAGAGCTGTGTCCTCAACTGGAGACTTAAGCACTTAAAAGATGGGCAAGTACTTTCTATCTTCCTACTTTTGTGCTTTTTAAACAGAAAACACAAATTTTATATTGTGATATATAGTGGAAATGACTGACAGTATAGCCAACAGCAAGGAGGTTATTAGTGATAGTCAGAAACTTTCAGCTCCCTGGTGATTTCCCTGCAGCCAGCTGCCACCTTAACTGAGCATAGCATTAACTAAGGCAGGACACAAGTCAAGCTCAGCTCACATCCCAGCTACATCAGCTGATCTTAAGCAGCCCAGTCAACTGATGGAGCAGCTGATAGATCACATGATTCCTTTCCATGCAACCAATTGGCGAATCTCATTCAGGGCACCTTATTTAAAATGCTTTGACCAGCCTACTGTTGCTGCTTCCTCTTCAAGTCACTTTGCAACTCTGCTCCACCCCAGCTCCTCCTTTTCATGCTGTGTCTGACTTATCAATGTCATTTCTGTTTTCACCTCCACCCCAGCTCCTCCTTTTCATGCTATGTCTGACTTATCAATGTCATTTCTGTTTGTCATTTTTGCTTACTCTGCTCCTTTCCTGGGGTGGGGTCTTTGCTGCTACTCTCTCTGCCTCAAAGGTTGTACACATTGGCTTTGATTTTTCTGGCCCTCGTCACATTATATGCAGTGCGGGCTGTAGTGTTCCAAAAGTTGAACTCAGTTTATCTCTGGGCGCAGCCATTATGCCCTGAAAAGTAGGCATTCTGGAACACATATGTACTGCGACGGCATCACTCTGGTGTTTGAGCATGCCTGCCGTGCATCTACATTGAAAATAATGAATTTGAGGGCACAAAAAACACAGCATGTGTACGGACCCTTGGGCATTCCTTGTATGCACGTGGAAGGGCAGAGAGGTGTGCTCTCTCCGCCTTAGTCTTTCTGTGTAGGCCCAAGGAAAGGCAGAGAGGCCCCAGGACAGAGCCATACTGCCAAATATAAAACTGCAAATGTAAATAAAGTTTTCATTGACTGAAGTGGTCCTGACTGACTTTAAGTTCTTGCAATTAAATGAGGAGATGTTGTGAAGATCTCTCCACATTTCAACTTTGTGAATCAGCCATTCTATGTCCATTGCAAGCTTTTAAAGCAAGGGACAGGAATAACTAGAAACAGGGTGTCCTGGCCATAAACAATTTGAAACCAAAAAAAAATGTAATATTATGTTGGAATTCTACAAAAAAACTATATACTTCAGCGTTTGATAGTACTTCAGAAGAGGTAGGTAGTTTTTTAGAACAGGTGAATTTGGTTTCATTGAAACAGGATGATAGAGATGTGTTATGTAGACCAGTAACTAAAGAAGAACTATTTGAAACTATCCAATCCCTACAAAACAGTAAAGCTCCAGGACCCGATGGCTATGGACCAGAATTTTACAAGAAGTTTGCTAAACTGGTAACAGATCCACTTCTGCGCATGTATACAGAATCTTTTGAAAGGGGATATCTCCCTCCAACTTTATATACAGCTAATATTACCCTCATTCTTAAGAAAGATAGGCCCGCTGATCAATGCGGTTCATACAGGCCGATCAGCTTAATAAATGTGGACAGTAAACTGCTCTCCAAACTTCTGGCAAGAAGATTGGAGATGCTGTTGCCTAAAATAATTAATAGAGATCAGACCGGATTCATAAAAAATAGATTATCATATACAAATATGCGTAAATTACTAAATGTTATCCAGCATGCAAATGAAACACAGAGTGAAGGACTAGTTATCTCACTCGATGCCGAAAAGGCATTCGACAGGATAGAATGGCCCTATCTTTACAAAGTCCTGGAAAAACTTGGTATGGGTGAAGTTTTTATTAAATGGATCAAACTTACATATTATTCTAGTGCTAAGGTAATGGTTAATGGTACCCTATCTCCATCTTTTCGGTTGAGTAGATCCACACGCCAAGGGGATCCCCTCTCACCCCTCGCTATTTGCTGCAGCCATTGAACCATTTGCAGAGGCAATTAGAAACAGCCCTGATATATCTGGTATTAAGCTGGGGCAGAATGGTCTTAAAATAGCATTATATGCTGATGATGTTTTACTTTTTGTTTTGAATTCAGGAAGATCGATCCCTGCCATTTTGTCGATAATTGAGTCATTCGGGCTGGAGTCAGGTTATAAGGTTAATTTAGACAAGTCAGTTGCAATGCCACTAGGGGGTGTTACTGATCCACCCTGTATTATAAACTTCTCTTTCAGATGGTCTACATCAGGACTTACTTATCTAGGAATAACTAATCTGAAAGATCTGTTCAAGCTTAATTGAGTGATATTAAAAGAAAGGTGGATGGATCTTCCTGTTTCGTGGATTGGAAGAGTAAATTTAATCAAGATGAACATTCTTCCACTCCTACTTCATCCGATGCAAATGCTACCTTTATGGATCACGAAACAGATAGTTAAGAGTATACAGAAAGATCTCAGTAAATTTATTTGGCGTGGTAAAAGACCCAGATTAAAAATGAAGACATTAGAGCTTCCCATAGACAGAGGGGGATTAGGACTCCCTAATTTTTTGTTTTATAGCTGGGCCTGGCCTGTCATATCTGACTGGATACATAATTATCTTAAAGGAGTACAGGGTCATATGGATGAATGGTGTTGTCTACCTTTAAATCTTCTTAGTTTGTTAACATGTGAACAAAAAGCAGATAACAACCAACCTCAGAAATAACCCAGTTATATATAATACTGTAAAGGTATGGAGAGAGATGGTGGCTTATATAGGGAGGAAGGGGTTTTCATCTTCCTTAACTCCTTTAATTGGGAATAAAGCTTTTCCCCCAGGCATTAATAGCAAGATTTTTTCTCTTTGGCACAGTAAGGGCATTGGAGTTATTGGTGACCTATACTCAGAGAACTCATTAATGTCTTTTACACAGATTCAAGCTCAGTTTGGTATACCACACACATATTTTTTTGTTTTTTTACAGAGCCGTCATTTTATTCAAACAGATATTTTGCTACCTTCTGGTGGTCCAGTGGTCAGTCTCCTCGATAAGTGTCTTAGAGAGTTCACTAAAACTAAAGGGTTTATTTCATATTTTTGTCACACACTTGATTCCTGGAATGAACATAATGTTAATCACATTCAGACAGTCTCGGAGAGAGATCTGGGGATTAAGTATGAAGCAGACGACTGGACTGAGTGCATCCTTGCATGTCATGATACATATGGCTGCAACAAATTTATGGAAACTCAATATAAAATGTTGCATAGACAACATAGAACACCCTACCTTCTTAATAAATTTGATTCCAGTCATTCCCTTTTTTGCCAGAAATGCAAAATAGAGACTGGTACTTACATACACTGTCTGTGGCAATGTCCCATTATTTCTGAATTCTGGTCATCAGTGTCCAAAGAATTAAATTTGATTTTAGAAACCAGGATTGGAAAAACACCAGGGGCCTCATTTATAAAGCTTGCTTATGCACAAAATGGGGCTTGAAAGTGGCGTACGCCACTTCCCACGCAAAGGTTGTGATTTATAAAAATAAACTTGGCAGGAGAATGTGCGCACCTGTAAGCAAACTCTGAGTCATGCGTGCACACATTTTGGAAGACAAGTGGCGATGCAGACGGCGAGGTGGAGAAGTGGAGTCACATTTTTTTTGATATCTCACACAAATTTAATGTCACGCTATATCCACCTTAGATCCACGTTATCATTGGAATTAAATCCAGCAGCCTTATTTTGCACTTGGATTGAGTGATAATTGTTTCATAAAAACGCTGTAAAATCCAACTCAAATCCTGAATTGAAATTCTTTCTAAATACCTATTTAATCCGCACTGCCTCTAATGTCTAATTGTCCACTCTGTGAGCGCAGGAGGGGGAGAGGACGGCACAACTGCATGGAATATATTTATTTATTTAGCTAAATATTTCCAGTGCATTTATCATGTCTCGAAATACAGCCATTAAGCACAACCGTTACACTCATTTCATCAGCCCTACTTAGACATGTGCAGTTCATGACAAAACCGGCATGAAGAAACGTGTTCGCCTATTACACTTTCATCTTTGAATTGTATTTCAGATTACACGTTGTATTTTGGGACAGGGATAACACTGGTTCATGCTGTAATTCAGGCCGGGTGTCTGATCAGACTAATTGCCATAAACATATAAATACTGCGGTGACTCTCGTGCGTAATTGCGCAAGATGGCACTGGCACATACTCCTTTTTGCATCCACCTTTAATAAATGTGATTCTTTATGTCGCACATCAATGTCAAACATCCTCAAATTTAAAAGCAACACATTAACTACATGTTGGTAAAGGAGTAGAAATATTTGGTCTACTTTTAGATCAGACCACTTTTTTTTTTTCTGTCCCTGTCCATGCAGTCCCACAGACACAGCTGACAGCATCAGCAGCGTTGATGTGTTGCCACTTTTTTTCACTTTCTTTTATTAGTGATCCCGCTGCTGTGGCCACCAAATAAAATCTTTCTTCAGTCCTCCACCTCCCATTAAAGGGTCTCTAGCTCGGTCTCAGAGAAATTCTGTTTTTTGGTTTGTTTCTCACACCTGTCGCCGTGACTCACAACGAGAGAACACTTGCATGCCGGCTTATTTATATGCAGATCGCATTCATGAGGTGATTTGCATGACCATTTATGGTTGAACTAGGGCGTGTAGAGGGCGGAATATGAGGCGGATCTGGGTGCGCACAACTCCAGGAGGTCTGTGATTTATAAAGAGAACATTGCGTACAAGTGTGTGTGTGCACGGTTTTATAAATCAGATTATTTTTTGGCGCACATCATTTTCAGCTTTTGGGCACACGTCAACTTTTAGTATGAATCCTAAGCACTCTTTTATAAATGAGGCCCCTGGTCTGTTTCTCCTTAATCTGCCTGATAAGAATCTGTCTCTTAATACTTCTTATTATTTGCTTCTTAAAAAAATTTTTTTTTTTGGCCAGAAAATGTATACTTTTTAATTGGATTATGGATTATCCTCCTACAATTTCTCAGTGGTACTGGGAAATATTTAGGGTATTGCCAATGGAGATACTCTGTGCTAGAGCCAAGGGTAGCCAAGACATTTTCCATGGGTTATGGAAACCTCTATTTAGCTGAAGTCCGCACACCAGAAGCTGCTCCTTGAACAATTTATTATATATATGTTACGTTTCGGGCTCCTGCCTTTCATCAGACATTGTCTGATAAATTGTTCAAGGAGCAGCTTCTGGTGTGCGGACTTTATCTTTTATTTCATACTTACCTTTTGGTCCAGCACCCAGCTGTTTTTTGTTTCGTGTATTTGTCTGAGGTGTGTTTCTTTGTTGTTGTTGGTTGTGTTTGTCTTGTTTATGAAAAAAGGAGCATTACTAGCTAATTTATATTTTGTCGAAGAGTTTACCTGTATGTACTCAAGTAATGTTCCTGAATAAAATATATTACAAAAAAAAAAAAGAAAAGAAACAGGGGGTCCAACAAAAGTTCAGCTCACGTACATCACATTCAGATAGGACACAGCATTAGAGCAAATAAAACAAAAACAAAAAAGTAATCCCTTTACATAATCTATTTTTTAAAGACAGTAACTGTATTCAAAATACCACCAATTTAAACTGTAACTTTAACAACATAAAGTTAGTAATATTTTGTATTATAAATATGCACTGGTATTTCTTGTATTTCGTTGTTCCATAACCCTGGTGGTAAATATATAGCTAGCTAGCAGCCGGTTAGCTTAGTTTAGCATAAAGACTGGAATCAGGGGTTTGTTTATCTGCACAATAACAGAAATGTTAAAAAATATTGTTTATGGTTTTCAGAGGGGGTTATGCAGCTACTCTCCCCAAAATGTCAAACTTTTCCTTTAATCCAAAACAAAGTCATTATATTACAGGAATATATGTAAAACTGTTAGCAGTTCCAACATCTGGTGGAAAGCCTGGGACCAGAATAGTGGAAGCTGTTATAGCAGCAGATGCTTATTAGGGTGTAATGTTGGCATGTCCACATACTTTTGTGCTTAATAATTGCACATATTGTGTATTTTCCATGAACTGTAGTAGAGTTTGAGTCAATTATTTTTTGCTGCACCATGACACGAGTGCTCAAACTAGATGCGAGACTCCAAAGTGTGTTACTGACCATCCCTAACAACTAAGAATACAAATGTCTGTATTGTGTTTACAGCTGTGCCAGCAGCTCCGGTGAATGTCTCAGTGACCCAGCTGAGGGCGCACTCAGCCATGGTGACCTGGAACGTCCCTCAGGGAGACACCGTCATTGGATACTCCATCTCACAGCAGGTACAGTAGCACATTATCATCACTGTGTGTGTGTGTGTGTGTGTGTGTGTGTTTACTCCAGTGTTCATGGCAACAGAGCTCAAATTTTGATTTTTCTTAATTGCTTTAATCCTCAAAAAGCTTAGAAAATAATAAATCAATCTGTCTCACGTCAAATTCACCCTGATCTAACCCCTGTCCCCCTCTGTGCTCTCATTTGGTTTGTGGCCAATTAATTTTGCAGAGATACAAATTGAAGGGATATAAATTATGGATTGAATGCCCAGAAAACTTGGATGGCTGCCATGCTTGGGGCTACAAAACAGCATTCCCAAAGTTGAATTATCTATTTTTTTCTGATTGTCTTTATCTCGCGAGGAGCGGCTTCTTTTCACAGGAGGTTTTTAAAATGCTGCGTCATTCATGGGGCCAGAAGCTTTGAGTCACAAGAGATAGTCTCCTTTAAAAGTTTGGAAATGTCAGGGGAATTCACTCATAAACATTAAGCTTGTTAATGTCAAGGCTGGCTGCTGGTTAATGTAAGTCCTTTTTAAAGTAATGATTTTTTTTAAAAAATCTCCTGATTAGAAAAGTTTGCAGCCAAAAGTATCCAATTAGCAGGAAAGCGCTGACAGATATTTGGTAATGGAAATGAGATATGGAGTTCTTAGAAAATAAGTAGAAACGGGGTAATAGACCAGTTGTCTCCAACTTTTCCCTGCTCCAACTTCACATTACATGTTATAGAACACTTAATTATATGAAACAATGTTTTCACATACTTGAACCATCATTTAGGTTGGTTTGGTCAAGACTGCATTTGTACAACACATTCTCACTCCAACCTCGTCATATATTGATGTTTGGTCATGGACCTTTTCACGTTGAGATATGACATGCAATGTACCCTGGGTGTGTTGGTTGTTGACTTTCAAGTTCTGCCTGTTACACACATTGTCTGTTTTCAAAATACACTTCCGTTTTCAAAGGAAATGTAAGGTTTACATACAGTCTTGTTGGGATTCACTGAACCACAGATGATTTGTCAAAGGTTAAAATCTTAACTGGACCTGTGAAGGTTTCTCCTCTTGCCATCTGATATGGTGAGAGATGGTCTTTGTTCTTCACAGAGGACAGGTATTTGAAACCCTTCTCCACAGTGGGTCCCCAACTCACACCTCTCTGAGAGACAAGTCTAAAATTTCATTGGACAGGACTTTTACTGTGACATGTGACTCTGTGTGGTCACCAGCCAACTGTAGAAGGTCTGCTCCCTTCAGACAGTCTTTGTCTTGTTCGTGAGCTGTCAACCAGCTCACACCACCTCTGGCTCCTGGGCCTTTGGCTGGCCCAGACAGAGCCTTCTGGGCTCTCAAACCTGAACCAGAGAAATTAGTATGCAAGCACAAGGTTTGCAATTAACTTTCCAGCGACAAGGAGAACCCCAGAGTCTAACTCTGCAAAGACCCCGAGTGACCACCTGCCTCGGATCTGCATCTGGAACCACAGCTCTTTCCAGCCTTCCTCTGCCAGCTAACAAAAGCAGCACACCACCATGTGACTCTTTCTTCCATCCATTCAAGGATCGGTAATGTAACAACTGGGCATAGCTTTATCACAGCTGTACAGGGTAAACAAGACTGTTTTAACTTGTTGATTGTGATTTAACGCTGTTAGTGAGTTATTGTTGTGATTGGTTGCAGTTAGGTCATTGGTTAGTTAAGCTAGGTGATGTAAGTTTGCTAATGCTGTTCACAGACAACGTTTTGCATGCAGCTAAACATTCTCTGTACTAATCCAGAGCCTTTGCAACACATATCACCTTCACACAGACTCATTTACAAATAGGCTGTCAACAGAGCTGTACCCAAACAGGCAACTCAAAGTTCCAGCTTCTCTTCCTTTGTCTTTTTCCTGACCACACCACACCATCAGACAAACACTTCCCCTGATCGGAAGCCAGCTTTGACTCGGCCGTCTTGTAGTTCTTTGTTGTCTGCCATTTTGTTTTGTAGGCCAAACACCACTTTGATTACTACACCCGCCTTTGTCTTTCTCTCTCTCTCTCTCTCGCACACGCACACACATACACACACACACACACACACACACACACATATACTCACCAAGCTTGTATATATAGTTAGTTAGTTAGTTAGTTAGAATTTGTGTGTTTTGGGTTTTGCTTTGCTCACTTTATGAATAAATATAATTCTTTGGAATCATACCTGCTGTCTGTTTAATGTTGCACAAGGGTGAATGAATAGCCAACCTCTGCTGCATCAAGAACTCCGAAATACCACAGGCTTTACTATTAAATTTGGTTACTGTTATTAATTTAATTATTAATAAAAATTCCAAATTGATAGTTAAGTGAATTTTATGAGACTGGTATCTTTAACTGATTTTAACATTTCAGGAATGGTGTCCCACGAGGTGATTTAATGTAAATTAAGTCATATTATTTAACATAATCAATAATCATTATTAATAATTATTAATTATTTCCCTCTTTTACAGTATCACCAGTATAATTTACAACATTGATAATGTCCCCCCTTGAGGCCCAGAATTGTTCCCTACGTTAATGGTGCCGCTTGGTGAGGCCTAATATTGTTGTTCCCAACATAAATGGTGCCTCTGCATGACATCCAAAATGTTGTTCCCAACAGTCTCTTTCAAAATAAACACACTGTGTCAGTACAACATTACAAATTGGCATTTTTTCCTTCATCAACAAATGCATGTAGTTATGTTTAGCCAACACATGCATGTGGTTGGGTTTAGGAAAAAAAGAACACAGTTTGGCTTTGCAGTCTTTCAGGGGGCAAACACCAGCCTCCCGGGTGAAAGTCGGTGGTTGTTGGATCAGTCCACTGCCCCTCCCGCCAGCCCTGTACAGATTTCTGCGGTTCTTAACTTTTGTTGTTATACCGCTGCCTGTCCCCCTGACATTGCTGCACACCATTAATGAGTAACAGCAACTGGCTGCTTATCATGCCGACGTAAAAGGAGGGCTTTTTTTGTCTGTAACTGATGCCAGAAGTCACTGACCAAGCGCCAGATTTTAAAGGCTTCTGAGTGAAACTGGGTTGGAGTAGCAGAAATTACAATATAAACAATGTCAGCTGCCGATTCAGCATTTTGAATTGGTGTCAGAGATGGCAGTGCCCATTCAAGAGGTAAATCAGAAGATGTGACAAAAAAAGTCAACAAACTTGTGATATTAGGTACAATTTTTTAATAGTCATTGAGCTCTTAAGCGGAAACGTGGTTTTTTTTACTGGCACACAGTAAATATCCTTTGTTCTGTCAACAATGGGTTGTGTTGTTAATGTGCTAACTGGCTAACTAGCATCTAGAGTCCATCCTGTCAGTCTTCCGGCTTCCCTTTTTGAATGACAGATACAGAATTATTTTCTCTCACATAGGCACAGAACGTGCGAGTTTGACGCCCGCTGCGATGTGTTCAAGGGCAACTTTTTGGCCAAGAAATAGGCAATGTGAGACACCCAACAGTCAGCCCCAGTCAACACTCATGTCAGATTGGTGTGCCAAGGCCTTTATGTAACATCAGTTACTGTGCCGCATGTGGAAGTGCAAAATGTATACCTCACACCACTCGATAAAAGACTTCCACGTACAGTAGGATACACTTGTGTTTCCTTGCTCTAAGCTCCTCCAGAACCCTCCTCCCTCCTTGCTCCTCAAGGTGCATTTAGAGAAATTGGAAGAACATGCATGAAGGGGGAATGATATCTGGGTCACAGTAGGAGAGAGGATGTGAGGAGGCATACCTTAGCATCATGAAAAGCACCTGGTGAGTGACAGACACATGGGAGAGATAAGACAAGAGACAACAGTCTGAGAAATAAGTGAGTCAGAGGAAAGAAGCATGGCATGCTCTAAAGAGAGAGAAAAGCAGACAATGAAGACAGAGCTTTTAATCAAGAATGGACACACTATTACATGTTCATTCTTCCCACAGGCTGTTCAGAACCAGTATGTCTCATGTCTCATTTCAGGGGTTGGTAAGGGTGGATGCCACCTCCCTTGTTAACCTGCCCTACCTGCTCTCTATCCCCTAGTGGCACAGTGAGTACAGGGGCAGGGGGTGTTTAGTCTGCCTGACTTATTAATTATTTGTCTGACTGGAGTTTGTGCAAGTTAGAAACTGTGGGCCCAACCATGGCACTGAAATATCAATAGCCAAAAGCCCTGTTTCCACCACAAACTTTTGGTAGAACCAAAAGGGGGGAACCAAAAGTAACCCCTACAGACGTGTACCTAGACCCTGGGTCTGTTTAGCATTTCCACTACAGACAGTACTCTTAAACAGATATATATCAGGACTGTGTTACTGTATTGCTTATTTTTTGCCTAAAATGTTTTTAAAATATAGTTTAGGGCCATGTTTAGCTGTAATAGCAAGACTTTGTGAACAGCAAGTGGGCACCATGCTGTTTCCTGCAAAGTGAAAACAGAGGCTGAAAAAACTGAGATCAAATGGTAAAACTCAGCAGCGTTGATCAAATATAAACCAAGATTCTGTTACTAGGAAACATGTTTTAGGCATTCAGGTTTTTTGCCAGCCAGCCACCATTGTTTCCAATGGGCGGTTCCACATTACATCACCCACCAGCCCAAGTTTTTATTGGTCTGGTGCAGTGCAGTGCATTCTGGTAGTTCTAGGTTCTCTCTCTTTTGAGCAAAAGCATCCTTTTCCTCTGTTTTCTGTGGTCCTGTAGCACCAATTTCAAAAGCACTTACAGCTATTTACTGCAGAGACATCTTAGTTTTATTAAAAGGCTTAACAACAGTGAAATACTTCTTTAAGCCCCATTTCCACCAGCTCCCCAGTTCAGTTCAGTTCATTACACATTTTCAGTTTCCATTATGAAAAGTTGTGGATGGTACTAATAGAACCATTTCTTACTGTTTCCATCTTTCATCACCCCTCTATTGAGTTACCTAGAACACAGATCTGGTACTTAAAGGTGGCCCTAGAAACACCACAATCCGCTGATTGGTCAATAGAAAGCTGTCATGCAGCTCATGTAACCATTGTTCATACCTTGGCAAAGCTTACATATATTAATAAACTATAACTATAAAGTGAACAGATGTTTTGCTGCCTCTCACAGCAGCTGTAGTCTGAGAATAAATAATTTAATTCACTGGGCCAACTGCTTGCAACTGTTAAGGTGTAACATTCACTTGTAATGTTACTTGACACATGAGTTGATGACGTGAATACATCAACACACCTTAAATTTCAATATGACAACTTTGACCATTTACTTTAGTTTTTACTGTCTCTCTTGGATGACATATACTCTTTATATATACTCTCTTCTATCTCCTTTAACTTTAGCTTATATTGGAGTTATGCTATGTAGCATGTGAATTAGAGTATGGTGAATGTGCTAGGAAAGGTAGTATCAGCCCTGCTTCTACCTAAAGCTCGCATGTATGGAGCCTGGGTTTGGTTGAAGGTGGCAGTGCTGTTTGGGCTGAGAAAGCCATGTGTAAGTAAGGTAAAGGAGGTTATTGGGTTGGTGCAGGGAGGGGAGCAGTGAGACCTGGCATTAGGGGAGTGTCTCTGGGACACTAGAGATCACTGTCTAGCCTCCTGGAGGTGTCGTGGGACCAACTAGACGAAACACTGGTGAAAGGAGGTTCCCACCCGATGACCCCAAAGACATGCTAGTTATCACTGCTCATTGGTTTGTATAGTTAAGCCTTGCCATATTAGCTTATCATAGGGCTTAGGTTTTTCACTGACTATTGATCCTTTCTCTAGAGCACAAGCTTCTTGTGTTTTATTTGAACTTAGTAATGAGCGTTTAAAAATATAGACTCGATATTACAGGTACAGGTGCACATCTGTAGGGGTTACTTTGGTTGTACAGGTACTACTGAAAGTTTTTGGTGAAAACCTGGCTTTTGGCTACTGATATTTTAGTGCCATGGTTGGGGCTTTACCTCGCTAGTACCAGGTTGGATCACCTTTTGCCTTCAGAACTGCCTTAATTGTTGGTGGCATAGATTCAACAAGGTGCTGGAAACATTCCTCAGAGATTTTGGTCTATATTGACAAGATAGCATCACACACTTGCTGCAGATTTGTCAGCTGCACATCCATGATGTGAATCTCCCGTTCCACCACATCCCAAAGGTGCTCTGTTGGATTGAGATCTGGTGACTATGGAGGCCATTGAAGTACAGTGAACTCATTGTCACTGGATTTTTCTCCTCTGACCTTTTGCATTAACAAGGCATTTTCACCCAGAAAACTGCCGTTCACTGGATATTGTCTCTTTTTTGGACCATCCTCTGTAAACCCTAGAGATGGTTCTGCGTGAAAATCCCAGTAGATCAGCAGTTTCTGAAATACTCAGACCAGCCTGTCTGGCACCAACAACCATGCCACATTCAAAGTCACTTAAATCACCTTTCTTCCCCATTCTGATGCTCGGTTTGAACTTCAGCAGGTCGTCTTGACAGTGTCTACATGCCTTAATGTATCGAGATGCTGCCACTTGATTGGCTGATAAGCTATTTACATTAATGAGCAGTTTAAGAGTTGTACCTTCTAAAGCAGCCGATGAGTGTTTTCTATCCCTACTTAAAGAAAAAAATTGGTTTCTCCGGTGCATTCTGGCAGCACCAAACCTCTGCTCTTGCCTGAGAAGGACTAACCCCGCTATTTTTAAATATGCAATTGAGAGAGACTCTCACTCCAGCCTGTCCAACAGCCCGAGAGCCAGCTAAACTCTTTTGGCTGGGGGAGGAGGGATTTGTAGCCCTCCCCCTCTTCCCCCCAGAAGCCATCCCCTGGGGTTACAAACACACCTGGTTTGGAATCACTCGACATTTATAGTCCTCATATATCACCACATTTTCTTCGTCTCACATCTTCTGACACTTGGGCTGCTAACTCAGCGTGCTTCATTCTAATCAGTTTTTACCACCCACAGTTTGGCAATAGGAGAATCAGACATTAGCTGACCTCTGAGTGGGAGTTGTCTCCATTAGTGGAAATGATTTGGCTGGGACTTGCCTCACTGAAGTAACATCCACTGCGGCGGCAGCGGCGGCAGTGATGCCAAACAGCTCTTTTTTTGTTGTTTTTTTTTTGTAAAGTTGCCTCACGTCTGACTTAGAATCCATCAGCCTCATGGCATTTTCAAGAAAACAGAGGATGAGAATGTAAAACATCTCCTGCCATAACCTCAGGAAGCTCTTATGTAAAAACCTTGCTCAAATATTAATAGGGGAGGTAATGGGAGCAGGTGGCAGGTATCCATGCAGGGGGTTTTATCTACTGAGCTCCTTTTTTTCTGCTGTTAGTCATCAAAAGTGGCTCTGGATAAGGGTGAACATGTACTAAAGGGAAAGAAATGCAGTTATGTAAAAGGCTGCAGTCAATCATTTTTCTTGGACACCATTTCTCCTTTTAAGGTGTAAAAAACAAAACAAGCAACACTGATTCTATGTCAGGCTTTAGGCTCCGTTTGGAGCCACATACTGTGCACTGGCTTGTTTCAGTAGATTATTTCATATACACTATCTCTATACACTATCTCTCAGTAACAAGCTGAGCCTTCTGTTTGTGAAGGAGAAGCAGGACGAGTGAATCTGCTCAGACAAAGAGTTGTTTCACTCATCTGAAGTTGTTCCAAATCCCAGAAGCTCCGGCTGCTGAGATTCACACATTACGCAACAGAACAGCGCTTTCAAACTTTCGGAGGAAGTAACACACTTTGAGATTATATATGCGAGATGCACAATAATCCTCATTCTGATTCATGAATCCCAAACTATCACAAGGTCAATTGATGATTAATGTGTACGTGTGGGCGGACGTTGATCAAATAAATCCATGCTGCGCCTGTAGATAGTGTCTGTTTTCGACTGTAGGCGTGTTTCTTAACCTGCTACAAGAAGAAAACTGACAGCCTGTGACAAGAAGAGGTTTGTTTATCTGTGGCTTTTCACTGGTGAAAGGGTGTTAAGCTACTTTATTCACGTAAAAATAGCTGTGTAATCAAACTTTGTCTTCACCTGTAGATTTCAGGGTCAGGGTCCTCACAGAAGACACATTTTACAACCCTTTGAAAAGCCTCTAAGGCTTCCACTTGTCTCAATTAAACCATAACCAGCAGAGCTCAGAGCTTAACTCCAGTTTTCTTATTGAATTTTTGCTTTTTCATGTCAAACCATCTTTTCTTTGTGGAATATGTCATCACCACCTGCAGCCATAAGAATCAAAGACCTTACAAAACCTTTGTTCCAGCAAGTTTATCCTTTCATGTTTGGTTTTATGTTCTCTTTTAGAGAATGAGAAAAACATTTGCCACTATAGTAAAGTACTTTATTGGTTTTATCACAATTCATCTTTCTAGGAGACTTTTTAGTACTGACAGCAAATGTAGATAGCATAGTTTCCACTGGAGATGATGAGGACACGTCTCCCTTACTTTCAGTTTGATGACAATTACATAAGGTATTTGTCTTACTGTTTCTAAGGCTTACACCAATCAGCCATAACATTAAAACCACTGACAGGTGAATAACATTGATCATCTCATTACAATGCAATGTTCTGCTGGGAAACCTGAGGTCCTGCAGTCATATTGATGCCACCTGGCATGCTCCACCCCTTCATGGCAACAGCACTCCCTGATGCCAGTGCCCCCCTTCCCAGCAGGACAATGCACCATGCCATGCCACAAAACCTGCTCAGGAATGGCTCGAGGAATGTGACAAAGCGGTGCCGGTACCCCACCTCACAACCAACAGGACTCAAAGGATCTGGCGCCAACACTCCGATTCCAGACACCAAGGGACGACCCCAGAGGTCCTGTGTACATTCCTCCAGGGGTCAGAGCCAAATCCAATCCAAGTACGTACCAGCACATCCGATGGATGTTAGTTAGACTGGGATCTGGGGAGTCTGGAGGCCAGGTCTTTGCCTTGAGCTCTTTGTCATGTTCCTCTGGCCATTCCTTAACGTTTTTTTGTGATGTGGCATGGTGTATTGTCCTGCTGCGGTGGGCACTGCCATCAGGGAGAGCTGTTGCCACGAGGGGGTGTACTTGGTCTTAAATGGTGTTTAGGTGGATGGTGTGTAGGCTACCAAGTGTCATCCACATGAATGCCAAGACTCAAGGTCTCCCAGCAGGACTGCAATGTAACAAGATGATCATTGATCACGTTAACTGTCAGTGGTTTTAAGTTTTGGCTAATTGGTGTATAAAGGTCAGATGTTGTTTGGATTGGAAACTTTAAAGGGTAACTTTGGTATTTTTCAACACTGACCCTATATTCCCATGCTTTGGTTCTAACTGAGTAATGGGGACAACCATTTTTGAAAGAGGTCCAGTATTGTGCAAGAGTGCTACAGCTGGCAGTGGTGAAACAGGCTGCAATGTAATGTTTATGAGCAATTGAGCATAATTTTTGTTCAACCAGTAACAGCCATGAAATTGCCATTGCCAAACCCACCAAACTCCATTTAAATAAACAATAATTTTATCATTATAAAACACACTTCATTCAAAGTCGACAGAAACAAAATAAAACTCACAGAAACCGTATTGTCTTTGCACTGTTCCAACAATGACTAAGTCTGGTTTGGTTGAAATAAACCCTTCATTCATCCAGTTAGATGTGAAATATATATGCTGCCTCTTTGCACTCTAAAATTATTGATATTTAAATGGAGTCTGGTTGGTATGGTGATGGCAATATTGGGGCTGTTTCTGGTTAAACAAAAATGATCTTAATCTTTAATAAAAAGGTCTATCCCTGTAGGGATCCTTTCAATAATGTTTTAAGAGACTAACATGAGAAAATAGGTCCCAGTTTTACAAATACCAAAGTTACCCTTTAAGGGGAACATCAAAGAAGCAAGTTTGGTTGGTGGAAATGCAAAAAATGTGCAATTTATTAACAAATATACTCATGAAACTGAGGTAAAAATTCTGTTTTTTCCAGGCACCTGCAGAAATTAAGCTGACAGAGCAGCAGCAAGGATTTAATAGTCTTTTATGTATACAGGTTGTCCTTCCCTGTGGACTGTGGGCAGGCACTGCTCACTGCTGAAAAACATTTAATGTTAATACTTACTGTTATTACACTCCTAAAAATACATTACAAACAGCCAAAGATAAAGCAGTGAAGCCCAGTATCACGCCTACTTAAGGTAAAATATACATGTAGATTTAGTACACCAATAACGCAGCATTTACTTTTTTCAGTTGGAGCTCTGACAGATACACAGTTTTAAGGCTCCAGCAGTTTTAATTTAAAGGATTTTTAGTTCGAAATCAGAGAATGATGCAGCTGAGTCACAGTTATTGATTAACAATCCTTTTAGCCTCCATAAAGATTTATTATATATTAATGTCTTTTAGTGCTGAGGGACAATAAAACCATCTGCCAGAGGAGCTGGAGACACTCTGACTCTGCTGAGTCTCTGGTGATTCAGACATCTGGAGAGCCTCGAGCGTTCTGCCAGACTTCTTATTTACTGACTCTTTCTCAGCTTTCAGTACTTTTACTTACTGGGAAACTTGTGTCTCATTCTGAGCTGGACTTTAACACCCACTACTGGCTGGATCGAAGACCTTTATCTAGTGGAACACAACAGGTTGTTCAGATAAATGTTTTGCCTACCATAATGTGGATTTTTAGAAAGTCTTCCCTACAGCAGTTGTTCTGATGCTAAGCTGGTGGGTAATTAGAGTAACAAAACAAAACAAAACAAAGAACAAAATGTTATCTGAATGTATCATTATACCACTGTGTAATTAGTCTAGAATAACTGAATCTTAATCTTTGAAATAAGCAAGTTTTAATAAAGCATTTAGCCTTAGTACCTAGTAGAGGTACATAGTACAGAGACGTCATTATCTGTATCTGTTCAGCCAACAAAATGATCTGTCTCTGTTTTCAGATAGACAACCAGAAGTGGGTGTGGTTTATACACAAAATCACGTTAAATCAGGCAAATGTATTGTATTGTATTATATTTTATCTCCAAGGAAAATATTCACTGGCAATGAAATTGTGCCTCCAAAGCATCAAATTGTTTTATTAACATCATATAATTGTTATGAAATATATTTGTACACCCTCTTACTGAAGTATTCACATACCGCTCTCTTTAGCTTTCAGTTTTTATTTTTAACTTAACTTAGTTTAACTGTCTAACTGTCTGAAACTCCACCACTATGGAATGACATTTGAGTCAGTATTAAAGCAATTAATATGCCTATGTAACAAATAAAAAATAAAATAAAATAAAATAAATAAGCCTTTGGAATAAATAGATAAATGAATATGGCTATGAAATAATCCTAAAATAAATAATTTAGGAAATAAATATAAATGTTAATATGAACATATAAATTAGTCATTAGTCCAATAAATATATGAATACATAAGTATGGCTATGGAATAAATAAAAAGTAAATAAATATGCTTCTGTAACTAATAGGATATTAAATTAATAAATAAATTAGGCTGTGGAATGAATTAATAAATATGGCCATGAAATAAATCCTAAAATAAATAAATAAGCCTATGTAATAAATTAATAAATACAAATAGAAATGCATAAATATGGCATTATAGTTCATTAAAAAATAATAAATAAATATGCTCATGGAATAGAAAGAGAGAGAGAGAGAGAGAGAGTTTTTTTTTTTTTAAAGGATGTTTTTTTCAAATGACTACTTTTATTTATTTCAGGGGACTTTTTCTGTCCTAATGCCACATTTATGTCCCAGTTCTTTTGATTTCCATCTATCACCATGGAGTACTTGGTAGGGTGTTTGTGGATGCTAAGTCAAAAGTCTTTGAAACCTGCGGCTGATCATATTGACTGAAATACAAAGTCAAATTTTATTTTATTTTTTTGTTAATAAAGAGAATATGTACATACAGCTAAAACTGCAGATTCTATATGAATCGATTCAGACAGACATGTCAGTCATGACTTTTTTTCCCTGATTAACAACAAGCTTCGGGTAGAATAAATATCTGTTTCCATCTCATTATTAGTGCTTTTCTGAATATTGGGATTCAGGTAAATCCCTTGTACAGTACCTACTGGAATTATCTCTAAAATAAGATTACAGCCACATTATTTCAGTAGTTTTGTCCAGAGATGAGTCTTAAAGCAGCGATGATTAATATTTTTATATGTAAACATGTCTACTTGTATGTGATTGTGTCGCTCTTAGAGACAAACCCACTGAGAAAATCATCCTCAGCTCCACAAAGCTTTATAGCATTGTTGTCTCATTACTTTGGTTTTACTGTTTTGGTTCACTCTCATTGCTCCCATAGCACCCTTTTTCAGCCACAGCAGGCAGCTGTTTTCAGTTAAAAAGCTCTTAAAATCCACTGTTCACTTCCTGCTCAGCATCAAACAGCAGACAGACACAGTTAGAGACAAGCTGGTGAACATGCTGGAGCATTTACGAGAAGACATTCCCCCAATTCTACTGATAAAGGTGATGATAAGTGGATTTTAATGAATCTCTCTCATTGTTTTTCCATTTGCTGTGTATGGTACGGTTTGCAAAATAAGAAAATAAGCTCATGCTTTTGCCAGAAATTTAAAGACATTTTTTCACCAGGTCAAAGTCAGTTTATCCATGAACTATGGGGAGTTGATGGTCATGTATTCTGTCATAAAGACTGCTTTTTGCACAGAGTAGAGTATCTCTGGCTCTGTTTCCTCCACAGGATGATTGCTCGTGTTACCTTGCCTGCAGACCTTATTCTCCCCCGTGGGACAGTCAGTGTTTGAGCTGAATTTATATGAGTGGAGCGAAGCTGCTCATTACAGAGGGGGGATTTTATTTGCATTCATAACGTCTGTCTTGAAATTGTGAAATAAAATTGTTAAATTAGCCACGATGGTGAAGCGGGCTTATAACATATGTCCTGTGTTTGCACGTGTCTCCTCTCCAGAGGCAGGATGGCCTGATGCAGCGCTCCATCCGCGAGGTGAACACGTCCAGCCGCTGGTGCGTGCTGTGGGACCTGGACGAGGACACACACTACAGCGTCCAGGTGAGGCACACACAGACACACACACACACACACACACACACACTGAGGATGACTGTGAGGTGCCATTGAAACCTTTCTAGCAGGGGTACTTCAGGTAAGAATTGTTTGTTGAAGTTGTAAAAACATTGCAGTGAGCAGCCCAGTCTCCAGAAGAAAATTTTGGCATTGTAAGTCTCTGCAAACCATTACATTACATTTGTACATTTCATTCGTATCATAGCAACGCCTCTAAATTGACATGACCTGAGTTTGTCATCTGGAGGTGGAGGGGATGTTGAATGGCATGGACACCATTGATACCACTGTTTGAGACTAACAAACAATAAAACTGGTTGTGATTTAGTGTGTCATTGCTGTTGCTCTGGCAGCTTTTTAGACACTAAAAGCCATTGTTTTTGTACAGAGACATTGCTGTGTTTTTTGCTGGAAAAATGACTTGAAAAGCAGTTGTTCATTCTCCAGACATCGCTGCCTTCCTGCCAAGATAGTGCCATGAAAAGTGGTTGTGTTTTACAGAGACATCTCTGCATTTCCTACTGGTATAGGGGCACAAAAAGCGGTTGTTTTTTATAGAGACATCATTGCATTTCCTGCCAGATAATGACCCAAAAAGCTGTTGTTTTTTTTCTCAAGACATCACTGCATTTCCTGCCAGGATGGCGGCATCATTATTTTATACCATGACATCGCTGCATTTCCTGCTGGGGTAGTGCCACCTAAAGTGCTTATATTTAAGTTAAGACATTGCTGCATTTCCTGTTGGGATAGTGCCACAAAAAAGGGTTGTTTTGACACCAAGACATTTTTGCACCAAGGATAGTGCCACGAAAAGCACTTGTTTTTTTACAGAGACATCGCTGTGTTTCCAGCGGGCATTGTGCCCCCTAAAGCCAAAAAGTAAAAACATGATCTTTTCCGAACCATAACCAAGTGGTTTTTGTGCCTTAACCTAAGCACAGTAATCACAGTGTTCTGTTGGAAGGTAAAGTTTTAATGTATCAATGGTTTGCATTAACATACAACACCAACATTTTTTTTCTGGAGATTTGGTGATGAGAAAAAGATATGAAGTGCAGCTTTAATTGAGGAACTTCACTGATGATGAACTTAATTTTGAAAATTCATTTTTATTCTTATTAGCTTCCTCTCAGTATATAATGGACACACTTTTTTATGACGTTATTACAGCTCAAAGTTTCTTAAATCAAATGCCAGCACAAACTCCAGCTTCTCTCTGAAGGAGGAGCGTCTAATGTGACTTCATTATCATGACTCTATTAAACTTTTTATAATCCATTATAGCTTAATAGACTGATATAGATTGTCCTTCAGCTGGCGGACGCAGTTAAATATGCTTGTCAGCAGGCGGGTGTCCTGCAGAAGTCTCATTGAGCAATGCACTGAAGCCTCGCCAGCACCCGGAGGGTGGAGATTTGATCTTTTCACCTCTGACCTTCCTGTAGAACAAAGGATGGGAAAATAAGATAATTTGTCTGTGGAGTTTAGTGAAGGGATTTGCAGAGCTCAAACTTTAGGATACTTTCACATTAATGTAGGGACGTATTTTGTGATAAAGTGTTGTAATTGACTTTTGTTTTGTACCCAATTCTGCCTCAGTCAGTCATTTTCCTAGAATGACTTGCAGCAACCTCTACAGAAAACTCGTTGCATTTAACCTTTGGGTTTAGTGTGTAGGTGGAGGCACAGCTAGACCTCTTGTATGTAATTGTGCTGGTGATGGATTTCTCTCCCTGTATAATGCTTGAACTTAACACTTTCTGCTATCCACTGTAGCTGTGAGAAATATCTTGTATTTGAGTGAGAAACACAACAACAAATTTGTTTATTTCTCTCTTCATTTTTGGATTCTTTGCTTGTTTGCTGAAAATGTCCCCAGATAAGTCTTTAGCCGAAATCTATACTCCCTCCTTTGTTTTCCAAGCTTTCAGTCTGCTTCTACATCTACAGCACCGCACTCGTCCTCCAACAATCATTCAGGATCCCAGCCAAAAACCAAAGCACCATTTGCTCGCTAAATATACCCTCGCCAGCCAGTTTCTTGTCATCGTTACATAATGTCATCCTCCGTTAATGTCATCTGGGACTGTACCCAGCATTCAGCTGTGCAGAACTACGGCTGCGTCCAACCTTCCTTAAGCATATGAGGAGTACTTCATAGTTTCACTTAAATAAACTTTTGTTGGGGGGTTTAGGTGCAGTCTGTTGGGCCACATGGTGACAGCCAGCCCAGCCGTGCCATCCACTTCAGGACTTTGGAGAGGAGTGACCATTATCCAGCTGGAGTCCTGGATCACCGTAAATAAACACACGCACATTACACATATATTTTACTTAACTTATTACTTTTTTTAAAAGCAGATTTTCCAACACCTTGACTCAGTTTATCACTCAGAAATGTGCACTTTTAGGAGTAAGAACAAGGGTAAGGGTAGGGTGCAAGTTAAACCACCAAAAACCTCCTTCCATCAATCTACTACTGTCTTAATTTGAACTAAAAAATACTTTGTATATTACTGCAATCATCTTCTTGACCTTGCTAATTAAGTTAACAAATAATTAAAGTAACAGTGTGATGCTAATTGGCTTTCTTGCTGAAAATTGGATGAGAACATTGATCTACAGAAGCGAAGAACAGCCATGCTTCCAATTATGTTTTCTTATGCCATAATCTCGAGTTGAATCTTTGTTATCTCATGAGAAAACAAGCTTCGTTATCTAGAGATAATTAAATGATAAACTTGGTATCTCAAGACAATAAAGCTCGTGTTCTTGAGATAATGAAATTACAGTTATGTCAGAGAATCTCAAAGAATTAAAGTCAAGATAATTAAATAACTGACATTTTATCTCAGAGAACATAAATTTTTCTCTCAAGGTTATGAAATAATTGTTATCTCAGGAAATAAAAATCTTTTATTCCAGATAATAAAATAATTAAATGGTTATTTTACAAAAACATTTTTTATCAAGATAATGAGACAATCATCAAGTCATTATCCCAGGGAATAAAAAGGTTTTTCTTAAGATAATGCAATAATTTTTAACTCGTTATCTCAGAAACAAAACCCTTTTCCTCAAGATAATGAAATAATTATTTTGTTATCTCAGGGAACACAAATCCTTTTCTTAAGGTAATGAAATAACTAACTCATTATCTTAAAGATCTACAATGAAATGTTAATGAAATAATAAACTTGTTTTGTCAGGTAACTCAAATGTTTTTCTTGAGATAATAAATTTATTAACTCGTTATCTCAAGGAACAAAATTTTTTGTTTCGAGATAACAAGATAATGAATGCATTTTCTCCAGATAACAAAATTAATTAACTAACTTCTCAAGATAACGGCTTTTAAGAAATAATCAGAAGCACAGCCATTCTCAGCTTCTGTAGATACAACTTTCATATCTGAATGCTTAAGTTGGAGCTACAGCCAGTTAGCTTAGCTAAAAACAAGGAGAAACAGCTAGCCTGGCCCTGTCCAACTGTACAAAATCCACAGATATTTTTGACATGATTTTTTTTTTCTCATATGTATTGCCTGTTTTTATTTGCACTACTTACAGCACCTCTCATTAACTGTCATTTGTATTTATGTCTTTTTTAGTAGTTAATACAGTAGTTTATTTAGCAGCTAGTGGAGCTCTGAAACTATACTACTGTCCTCTTTGAGGATGTTTTTTTTGTCCTTGTTGATAAAGTTTGCCAACACTGAGTCTTTATTTGTCCTCAGACGAACCGGCGATGGAAGGTCTTGGCATGACTCCTCACTTACAGACAGGAGAGCTGCTCATTATCACCACTGTGCTGCTGCTGTGGGCAGGTCAGCTTCAACGTGTGTGGGTGTTTGTCAGAGGTGGAGGAAATATTCACATCCTTTACATTAGTAAAAGTACTTTGGTACAAGTGAAAGTATTGAAAATGTTGCTTGACACTGTAATTCTGGCATTACTGGGTGCATTATGAAAGTCTTTCTTTTTCTTTTCTGCCTAGCCCAGCTTTAATTATTAATATTATTCTGCATAAATCTGCTGATTAGTTGCTGGAATATCATCACAGTTACCCACAGTGACACCTTCACAATGCTTTGTTTTGTCTAAATCTCAGTATTATTAAAAATGAATGTGTTTGCTTGTTCACTTGTTTTTGATGTTTTACTTTGTCACCTTCCTCCCCAGCTGTCATCGCCCTCTTCTGCCGACAGTATGACATCATCAAAGACAATGACTCCAACGGCAGCAAAGAGAAAGCCAAGAGGCCGCTGGTCCACGCCACTTCCTCCTACTACAACGCTTCAGCCGGCAGCTCGCCCATTTACCACAACGGAGCCGTGCGCAGCAGCAGGGTGACTCATTTTCTGCTACCCGAACTTCATTAAGAAAACATCTTCTCAAACTTCTCCTCCGTCGCTTTCATTTTGTTGCAGCACCTCTCTATAATGCATGATCATTCTTGGCTGCCAGGAGTATTTTGTTTCCTCTCTAAAGAGCCTTTGTAGTTGCATCAGAGATCTCCTAGCAACCAAGGCTGCTGCCATCATGGCTAAATATAAAACAACCAGGCTGAAGACAGAGAGAGCTTGTTGGGTTGTTGCTGTGGATCTAATCAGCGACAGAAAAAGTGAGCAGTCTGACGAGGTGGATTTGTTTCCAAATATAAGACAAAAAAGTGGAGTTTGAGGCGAGTCAGATCAGTCAGCGCTAGCTGTCACTGCAAAGTGATCACTCAGTTCTCTTAAGATGACAAGGTGTCATTTTGAAAGATCAATTGGTGGTGAATGAATGATGTGTCAGAATGTGTTCTATAATGCGACACTTAAAACAAAGGCCAGGATCACACTGAACATTTCTGTATGTAGCTTTTGACATGCGCAAGCTGATTTCAAGCCGACTGAGGGTCTGTCTCCGCAGCTGTTAAATGGATGTATTAAGACCTGGATACAGCATTAGAGGCCAGACCCTGTTCATTCCAATGACAGGTGCTTAGTGGCACAGATAGCCATAAAATCTTTATTTACGCTGTATGAAATTACTTGGATGATCTGTGCTGATTCAGCATCATTGGGCCCAAAGAGCAGGCGCAGTAGAGACTTTGACCAAGCATGCCAGCTACTTCCAGTTTAGCACTCCAGTACCTTGAATGGGGATAAGAAAGATTTAATCTTGCAGCTTTTCTAGATTTTCTAAATGTTATCAGACCAAACTGATTAAGTCCTGATAGTAAAACAAGTCAAGTCACACTCAAAAAAAATGTATTCACTGATTTAAAGACATCACTTTCCCAATGTAAGTCAATGGGAAGAAAGTTTTTTTGGGCTGCATGGCATCATGTGACTGGCTCGGGAGTTTTTATTCTACTGTTTGGCCATTACAGAAATTGACTTAAAAGCCTGGGCGCCTGATCTGGACTCCTAGTCAGGCCCCCAGACACTGCTCAGCCTTCTAGCAAATTTTTCCCAGTGGTCATTCATGGTGTTGCAGAAAAAAATCCCCTGCAGCCAACACATTCTCACTCCGACCTTGTCACATATCGACGTTTAGTCATGGACTTTCCACATCCAGATACAACATGCAAGGTACCCCGAGTGCATTGGTTGTTGACGTTCTGGGACACAATGTCAACTTCAGCCTGTTACATGCATTGTCTTTTTTCAAATACACTTCTGGTTTCACAGGAAATGTAAAGTTTGCATACAGACTCTTAATTGCACTACGTCAGTACAACACTGCAAATTGACATTTTTTCCAGTAACAAACACACATGGTTACATTCTGTCAACACACACACGGTTGGGTTTAGGAAAAAAGAACAGGGTTTTGTTTTTCAATCTCACGGGAATCGAACACTGCCCTCCTGGGTGAAAGTCGGTGGTTGTTAGACCCACCCATCCGACCAGGACTTTTGGGCCTTAACTTTCGTTCTTGTCCCCACCGCGTTTCCCCCTGACTCCACTGGGTGTTAGGGTTATATGATGTTATATGTTTGCTGATGAGGCAGATGTATTTTTTTTTTTTTTTTTTTTGCACTGATAGTGGATGTCTACATCTTATATTGTGTTTGGTTGCAATCTTGAAAAGCCTGCACTGAAACATGTAAAACTTAAAGCATAGCTTAATAGCCAGCCATAACAACTAAGGCTAATTTTTATTATCAGTCAGCTGAATCAATGGATTGTTTTCTTGGTCATTCAATTCATTGTTTTTGTCCATGAAATGTCAGAAAATGCTGTAAAATATCCATCCAAAATAAGAAAATATTAACATTTGAGGAGCTGAAGATTTTGTTTGGAAAAATGACATACAGAATTCATCAATTATCCAAACTTTTGCTGGTCGATCCTCTAATCAAATACTTCTCTAATCACTTGAGCTGTAATGTAGTCAGCTTCATTAAGACGTTGATTATTAACCCTTCAGTGTCCTTGGTTTCTCCTGAAGCAGCTTTAAGATTGGATAAATTATCATCAGCTATCTATATACGCTTGTTCTAACATTTCGTTGCAGCTACATTATGTGACTCAAATCAGATAGATGATTCTCAATGTTTTGTGCATGATGATTTTACACACATTGTCCCTAAATTCAAACTGAAATATTTGGTAATTTTTTAAACTTTGGCATCTTGACTTGAATTCCAAATACACTTTTGTATGTCTGAACATAGTTTGGCAGCACAGCATGAATTTATAATGACTTAAGAGGTTAAAAATTAAATTAGACAATGATCAAACGCCTATAATGGCTTTGAAATGGTATGAATGTTTAAACTGTGTGCTGAGGATGCATGTCAATGACAGTTGTTGTCTTGGCACAAGTGGCCTCAGGGCAGAGATAAGTTGAAAACAAGATGTGCCAAATGTGATTCATTTTATGTCCGGGTGCCTCGATAACAAGGAACTCCTCATCCTCCCCACAGTCAGAATTATTTCTTATTTTTCAGCCAAACCTGAGCGCAATTAAGTAAACTGTCTGAAATGTCAAGCTCGCACAGGTCATTGATTAGCTATAAATCTTTAACAGACGTCATATATAAAGTGCATGAAGGCACGTGGCAGTGCATGTGAGTGTGGCCCACACACAGCCTTCCTGAGATTTATGAGTCATGTACATATATGTGACCATCTCTGTTTATGACTCATGTGTTTATGAATACAGCTGCCTCTCACTCCTCTCTTTCTCTCAGCTCCACAGAGCCTCCTCCTCCATCAGCATCATTAGAGTCTGAGTTTTGGTTCTGAGACTTACTGTACAGCGCAGGACGGGTGGACTCAGTCATGTGCAACATTTGCCTGAGGAACTTCAGTGGGATTATCATGACAAATGGAGAATTTACGGACCTGACTAGAGTCTAATGTGTTGAAAAATATGGGGAAAGTCAGAAACACTTTGTGAAAATCAAACTGGGGAGGAAATGGAGGAATACTGCCCTCTAGTGGCAGAACACTGCAGCATTACTGGTATGCACACTGCAGCTTTTTTTAGGAGCTTTTCCAGGTGAACTTCAGTGCAAGAGGACAAATTTTGACCTGCAGCCAAACTCATTTCCTGTTGTACAAAAAAAGTTTCATTTCTGTTACGTCTTCTCTCTGATTTCAAAAACTAACTGTGAATATTTGCCAGCATGTCGACTTCAGATTAATTCAACAGCTCTGTGCGTCAAGTTTGAGTGTTTTGGTTTAACATATGAGTGAAAGAGAGTGTGTGTACATTTGTTTCTCACTATTTTCTGTGATTTCTACATTTAACTTTACCTCTCCTGTATTTTTCATCTCCTAATCAGTAATTAGTTGTACAGTACTAACATCAGAAACTGTGTATTATATGTAATTAGAATATGTACATAGATCAAATTGAAAATGTTGAGTAATTTACAACCTGTTCTCATTCCCAGGTCATGAAATACCAACGCTCTGTCACGTCCCTCAGCATGGCCACCTTCGATACCACCATTTAGCGTCCCTTATAGCCCCATTTCACCAAACACCTGCGTTATAATACCTTTGGAACCAAAAGTAACCCTTCAGACATGGTACCCAGACCCTAGGTTCATTTAGCGTTTCCACCGCAAACGGTACTCTTAAATGTGGGTGGGTTTGTTCATCATCCACAGAATGAGTGTAAAAACACAATAGAACAGGCTGCAGTGAGAGTCTCTCTCCGTGGAATTTTCTAAAATAGCAGGTTTGTGCATTTAGTCCTTGTCAGGCAAACACTTGGTTTTAGTGTGGCAGGAGCCCACAGGAACAACACTCTGTAATATTTTTTTTTTTTTTTTATCTCCAAGTGAGAATTGGTGTATATGCTGTTGGACTAAAAGTCTCATCCTACTCTCCAATGTGCTATGTGTGAGCTCAGTCCTGCGTGTTCTTTAATGAAGCAATAGGAGAAGATATTCGGTCTCAGTTAATGTAGTTTATTAAGCAGTAAAGGAATAAAATTACAGAGCTCTGGGTCTCAACTTCACGTCCCTGACGAACAACAAAGGTGTGTCAGTTCACGAAGTCTGACCTCCTGTCCTTCCCCTGACCCAGTATATTTGAGCGTAACAGAGTGTCATTGTGCACGCAAGGCGTTGTCCTCTTCTCATTGGCAGTTCCACTTCCTCCTTCACCACACCACGCCCCTGCCTCGTGTTAATCTGACTCCTTCCCGCTGGCGGTGGGGGCGTGGTTCCTGTTTTGAAAGACAAGAGAACAACACAACTCCCTACACGTGCTGTACCTTACTATCTGTACATCACTTTCTATTCTTTTTACCATATATGAAACTAATTATCTAAGCATTGCGGTATGTGCTCCTCAGACTTCATGTCTCTTCCTCTCCTGTACTTCTCCACTTCTGCAAAGCAAACACATTCAGATCAGCTGAAATCATCTCAGTATTCTCATTGTTCACACATCTAAAACTTATATAGTGAAACACAACTTATAGTAAAACACATAAAATCATTCTATTCCCAACAATGCAGTTCACATAATCCGGAAGACTTTAATATATTTTCTTAACCCAAAAATAGGGAAAAAAGAAAAAAGCTAGGGAAAACTGTATTAACAGTTATTATTAGTATTATCATTATTATTATTATTGTTATTATTATTATTATTATCACAAAATTATGTTACAGAATGATTACTATTTTTAAGCACTATTTCCAGGTCATTTCCTTGTTTGTGTTCCTGCATTTCATTTTCTATTTTAATAATTTCTTGGAAATTTTGGGGGTCATTTCTCATTTGTTGCGCATTGTCCGCTTCCCGTGTTTTTAAAAGAAATCAAGCCAATTTGCTCAGGTTTTAAAGGGTTAAACACTTGAAATCTGCTCATTACTGAAAGTATATGTCTTTAAACTAACCTTAATGTAAACCCATCTGCTACAATACTTGACGCTGAGAGAAACTGACGTATTATAAAGAGTGAGAAAGGGTGGGAGGGAGGCAAGGGGGACGAACTTGCACCCAGAAGACCACAGAACTTGTCCTGTGTCAAACCAAAGTAAATCTTGTTTTAATGTTAAGTAATTTAAGAATGGTCATCACACACTGACGACACTCACATGAGGAAATTACATCACATTAGGTTACAGATGTACTTATTTTAACCCATAACATGATGTTTTTACTCAACCTGACCAAGTACAGGGTTCCTGCAGATCCTTAAAAAATGTTAAAAGGCATTGAAGTCATTATCTAAAAAAAAACCCTTAATTTTAAAATGTCTTAAATCAATCTCTCAAAAGACATACAAAAAAGTAATAATAATAATAATTTACTCAATGCCTGTAATATCACCAAAGAGAGTATGTTACAATAAACATTTTGCCAAAAGTCTTACTCACAGGCACGTGCACATATAGACCCCAGGTGGTGCTCAAGCACCTGCCCCCTTGCCCTTTGACTTAAAGCAACACTTACCTTTCTGGAAATTTTATGCTTTTCTTTGTTTAGGTTAAAATGCTATTGATAAGCTGATGGCACACTGAAATGTAAGTGAATTCCACCAGAGATAAAAACTCATAATTGTACCATTCTCATATGGTTCTAAGAAAACTCTGACCAATCATTGCATTCGGAACAAATGCAATGATTGGCTGAGCATCCTGTCTGTCTTCCTCACGTGGAGGCCTCCGCTTCATCCTAAGCTAAAAAGGGACGAGATGGTCGTAGAGTTTCTGCTGGACAGGTATTTTTATTTTGCCTCTAATGTAACATAGGCTATAACATTATATATGGCTCCTCTTCTCTTCTACTCTTCTCTTGACATGTTACACTCGCTCTCCTCTTCTGTGTATCTCACGTTATCTTGCCAGTGTCTACGTCTATCATAGATGTAATGAGGAGTAGGCCTTTGGAGGAAGGTGAAGTTGCAGGAGGAGGGGGATGGGACTTTGGAGGGAGGCGGGAGTTGTGGATGTTCAAATTTTTTGGTGTGTGAAATGCAAGGTAAGAGTAGCTTTAAGTGCCTTTTTTGTGAGGCATGTTTTTTTTACTCCATTTCTTTGAATAATTTTCTATTTTAGTTTTTAAATGTATGTTGTATGCTCAACAACTGTATTTCAGTTGAGAATCTGCCGCAAAAAAACGAGCGCCCTGCAGAACACGTCTCCTTGACAGCCAGGTAACAACAGTGTTTGTCCTAAGCCTCCACATTGTTTGTCACTGTTGTGAAATTACACAACTATTAAAACATCTCAATACAACCAGTCAAACTTTGGCAATAACTCACCATTAAGCATAACAACAAGTAAGGTAGCCTGGTGTAAAACCACACCAGATTCGGGTTCACCGGTTCACTGACTGCCTGGTGTGAGCAGAGACAAACGCAAAATTGCTTTGCAAATATGTCTTTTTAAACCAAAAACTCAATTTGAATTGAAGTTTATGTCAACCACGTCACATTTCTGCTAATTAATTTAAACAAAAATGACCTGCAGTTTGGGCCTGCGCCGCATAAAGAGCACAGAGGATAGTAGGAGCACAAAGCAACATGCATCTGTTCTCTGGGATTCATGAACAATATTTGGGAGATAATTATAAGAATTAGCGCATTACTATTTCAAAAAGAAAGGAGGAGAAGAGAATGAGGAGAGGAGGAGAGCAAACTAAATAAAGCAAAGGAAAGGACTACAGAATGAAGAGAGGAGAGGAGAGGAGAGGAGAGGAGAGGAGGCCCTTTTTATTACCACTTGAGCCTGTGCCCTGCAAAATGTCTGTGCACGGTACTGCTCCCTCACCTACAGGTAATGATGTCAGTTCATGTTTTTTTTTTTTCTTGAATTGGTCTTAAAAACCCTTTCATGCATGAAGTATGACTACTTCATTCATGATTATTTTCCTAAGTGTTAATATCCCTCTTTGGTCATGAACAACAAAAATCTGAAACAAATTGATGTACAATGTGAAAGTATAAAAATATATATTTTTAATGCTGTCAGACTAGAGTGTTCACGTATTTTAACGTACTCGAATTTTATTCAAAGCATTGAACCCTGCTTCTGTCTCCTTGCCCACTCCCCTCTCTTTCTACACCTCCCTCTTGGACCCCTCCTCCCTCATTCAGCTCCTTCCTCTTGACTCCTCAGCCCCCCACACACCTTCCCCTTTAAAACTATGTATATTCTTTCAATGAACATTTTCTAAAAAATACCAAAATTGTTTTTGTCAAAAAAATTGCATGTTACATTTTGATAACATTAATTAATTTATTTACAGCTCAAAAAGTCACTGAAGTACAAAGTTAATTGTAGTTGAAATACAGCCAGTGCTACATGACGTTCAGTTTAGTGGGCCATCTTGGTTTTCAGAGATTTGTGTTGCACTTACAACACCTGGCCAGTGGGTGGTAGTGTATGGCAAGACGCATGGGGGTCCATGGTAGAAGCTTTTATGCAACTATAGCATCAGTGCCCATGCACATAAAAGGAAATGTTTTTTAAATAACTGTCTACTGTAGTGACCACAAGTCTTAAGTGCTTAATCCCACTTGCCTTACGATGCAGGAACCCTGAAGTAGTTTTGTGGCCTAAACATAGCCGTGACCTTTTCACAACATTATCCACATGTTGCATCACTGTCACACTGTCACATAGAGACAATAAAGTGTGTCCTGTGCATTGCTATGAGACGCTGAGGGGCATGACAAAACGTCAGTATTTGATGACCTGGGAATGAGAAGGGTTTGCAATCTAAGTATAATTCAAACAGATATTTGAATGTATGGGATGTTGAATTTACACTGTAAACTTTCATAATCTGTTTAATTAAATCATCTCATCATTTAAATGTTTAGATAATCACTCTATATTGTTATCACATCTTAAAATTAAGACTAAAAGTCAGTCTGATTCTTCACTCATTAAATTAAGTTGTTTAGAAACAAATCATCTCATTAGCACACTTCCCAGCCTGCATTGTTTTGAAGTTACAACTTTCCAGAATGCAACAGCAAATCAATCCTGTTTAACTTATTTTGGTGATAGAGATTATTGATTAAATGTTTTTATTTTTGGTATTGTTGGATTGTAAATTACATGGAATACATGTGTAAATGCAGTTTAAAGGAATGCTTTGCCTGCAAAATGACGATTTGTATATTAATTACTCACCCAGTGTTAACTGGAAATTGTGAGGAAAGCGTTGTTTTTATCACGTGCCTCCACAGTGTGCGAAGAATCCACAAAAGGCAAACCTACTTCATGAATTGAAGTAAACAGGGACCACATTTAACAACAGCAAAACTATATCAAAACATCTGTTTACAAACTCTCACACAACTCATGCAGTGAAATCCAATTCTCATTTATCCAGTCGTATGCTCAGAACTTCCTAAACATATGAACACCTACAAGAAGCACACCCTGAGCATGTGCCTATGTATGAGCAGAGTTCAGATGCAAGCATGTGCCCAGGCTTCCTACTTGGATTAGTGTACACTGCACAAGTTCTGTGAGAGTTTATTAATTAATCTTAAACTGCAAACAGTTTTGCAGTTTAAGGAGAACCTTTGTTCAAGTTATTAAAATGTTCATTTATTTTGGATTCTTCGTTCACTGGCATGCGAGAGGAAAAAAAATGCTTACTTGACGAATTCAACGTAACTCAGGGTGAACAAGTGCTATACAAATTTTGCATGTGTACAGTATTTCTTTAACAAGAGTCACATCCAGATACAATCCATGCCATACTGTAGTAATTAAAGCTGCACTAGGCAACATCCTTCTCCCATACCCGTTTTAAATGCCACATATTCAGGCCTATTTATTGTTTCTTGTCCTGACGCATTTAGTTTTAGCAATGTTGCTGCAGGATGTCTGGCCACACAAATAAAGTTTGTAAAACTATATAATAAACTGGGCCCAGTTTTTCAGAACTATTCTGATCATGTTTCTTTCATTGTACTGGATCAAATCGGGCATTTTTAGGCAATTCTGAGCAACAAGCAGAAGAATTGGAAGACATTTAGGAATTTAGCAACACAATCTGCCTTTTGCATCAGCTGAGGCTTGAACTCACAACCTCTGAGACTAAGGATCAATTTCTATCTCACTGAGCTAATTAGTCAGTGACATTTCATGTGTAGCTTCACAAACTGACTAAGCCAGACGTGCAGGTTTAGCAGCCATCCATGCATGGAAAAGCAGATTTCAAACCACTGTAAAAAATTCAGTTATCGAAACAAAAATCTGAAAATACACATATTGCATCTAGACAGCATGGAGATGTTGGTAATTTATTTTAACTATGATTGATTTGCTTCATAAGTGAAAAACTGATGTTTAACTAGTTGAGCTATGTGCAAAGTGAGAAGCCTCAGATGGTTTCACACTGAAGTATTGACACTGGATCTTTGTGCAAAGTTTGGTTTATTTTCAAGCATGAGAAGGCAGATTTTCTAGCAGGAAGAAGACCTGGGGCCTGTATCACGAAGCAGGATTAATGTCTTAGCGAGGTAACTTCAGGGTTAACCCTGGGTTTTCAGTCTCAAGAAGCCGGTTCAGTTCTTATCGGGGTAGTTCACCATGGTAACTTACTCTGAACGGCTATCCTGCTCCGGAGCAGGGTAAGTTCAGGGTTGAATCTGATCCTATAAAAAGCACCACCCACTGGCCAATCAGCTGTTCGGAAAAAAATGACTCCGCTGACAGAAATGCAGCCCAGTCATGACGGGAAGTTTAATTCATTTGATTGATTTTGATTTGAAAGTTTATTTTGAACATTAAAAAAGAAAAGAAAGCAACAACAACAGACAATGAAAAGATTGTTCAAAAAGGAGTGGAAAAAAGTCAAACTTTCATCCCACCCCTTCATAAGAAAGAAACTGATCATTTGCGGACACTTAATAGCACCATTAATTAGTGCCAACGTTAAGATAATGGGCCTAATTGACAGCTTTGCTGCTGGAAATGTGGAAAGTAGCCTATCATGTCTACACTTCATGGTGTTTGAGGGATTTTCCTTTTTGTTTTTTAAAGAGGGAGACTAGGTATATTTCTGCGCAGCTGTTAATTTCTAACACAGCTCAATATCAGGTGATTGTATTCAGACTATCAATTTGGTGTTGATATGATTTAATTGTGACGTCAGCTTTAAGCTTTATTGTAGCATATATAACGTTATGACAAAGAAGAGCAATTTATCAGACGCAATCATGTTAGACGATAATTGTAATACACGCAATTCATCTGCGCAGCATTGATTTCATGGGATTCAAGGGTGTGATCAGTGTCAGATGTACAGGTACAGGTACTGTAGCTACTTGAACCAGTGATGAGTAATTTAACCTACACATCATTTTATTTGCTACCTTGTGTTGTCTTGATTTTTCCCTCTCTCCTCCTCTATTTCTTCTTTCCTCACCCGTTTTTTTTTCTTCTCTATTATGTGATTTCATTGATGTTTCGACAGGGGAATTTCTCTGATAAGCTTTTAGTGGCTTCTAACCTCTCCGGTACTTTTCTTTTTTTAATCTTGTAAATGTTATACTGTCTGTTTTTAACATTATGTGCAAATAAACTAATCTAAACTAAAGCTAAACATTATTCATCCCGTTATGTGTTGCCACGCATGTTTCCTCCTCCTGCAGCTGCCACGGTGTTGGCCTTTTCTCTAATGTTGCTTTTCTCCTCCTCATATTTTAGTAAAATTAATCTCTGATCCTCACATGAGAAATACTTTTTTTTCCCCTCACATCATACAGCACTCTGTGAGGACGCTCAGTGACGCTCAGTGACGCTGCGCTTCTCTCATGATTGTGATTGGTCCGCTGCGTGCGCGTTCACGGCTCTTGATAAAGCAACCCTGGGTTGTGTTACCGAGTTGATATCCAGCGTTGTGATACCGATTATCCTGATTGCCATTGTTAGGGTTAGTCAACCCAGGATAGGTCTGGGTAACCCAGGAAAGGTTGATCTCGCTTCGTGATACAGACCCCTGAAGATGCTGAACATCGATGAGTCAGGCTCAGGCAATTTTAAGCAATAAGCTGGAGCACAGGAAGATGATTACATTACAATGTGGATTCTGCACCAGTTGAGGCTTGAACTCGCAACCTCTGGAACCTAAGACGATCATCTACCACTCTGAGCTGATTGGCAAGTAGCAACTCAACAGTGGCTTCACAAATTGAGTAAGCCATTCACTGTTGTGTAGGAAAGCAGCCATCCGTGCATGGAAAGGCAGATTTGAAACCACTGTAAAAAATTCAGTTATTAAGACAAAAATCTGAAAATACACATATTGCATCAAGACAGCATGGGGATGTTGGTAATTTGTTTGTAACAATGATTAATTTGCTCCATAAGTGAAAAACTGATGTTTAAAATTGCCATTTTTACATTGACTCCAATTGTTCACATTAGAGCAAAATTGAGATAAAATTCTGAAATTTGCCACACATCATCTACCATGACTCGAGAATTCTGTCATTTTTTCATGAACATTGAAGATTTATTTAGCAAGAATTTGCATGTATATGTTTACAGTACCGTTTACAGTCAAACATTTTGATGCACTGTAGGCTCAATTTTTGATAAATTAAAAATCTGAGAAACATAGTTTTTGTAGGACAGTCTGAAGATGCTCTGTAGCAAGTTTGGTGTCAATTGAGCAAAAATTGTGGGAGGAGATAGGTTTAAGAAGTTTAACAGTTTTTGAAAAGAACAGAGTGATGGACTTCATAATTGTTAATAGGTTTAAATGAACAAAAGTTTCTTCAGTATTGGGGCTACAGTTTGATGAAAGTTGTGAAGTTGTAGCATGTATGGTTGATTTGTTATGAATTTTCAAAGTTTTGAACTTTAGAGGCTTGCTGTAGCGCCACCATCAGGACTATTGGCTTGAGTTTACAGCTGAGGATATCTGGCATGAGACTGGACCTTTGTGCAAAGTTTGGTGAGTTTTCATCCATGGGAAGTATGATTTCCTTGCAAGAAGAAAGAAGAAGAAGAAGAAGAAGAAGAAGAAGAACTAGGATTACAATAGTGTCCTGGCAGCTTAGCTGCCCGGACCCTAAAAATAATATTTTTTCAAAAGATAAAAAAGATTCTGAAGTCAGATTAGATCATTCTTTCCAGTTTTGGTTTTAATCTGGATCCAAACAGTGGAAAATACGAGCACTCTCGGAGATACAGAACTGTGGAGGTGCACGGCTCAGTCAGCAGCACTCAAGTGTCCATCAAACGTTTTCGTTTATTTTACTCACAGGTAGTTTGCAGGTAGCACAGACGCGTTTCGACACTAGGTCTTCATCAGTGTGTTAGGATGGAACAGGAAGTGACATGTATAAATACTCGACACAGGTGTATAGTAATTATTAATTAGCCTGACTGCTCACTTAACTGACAGAAGGTCAATATAGAATAAAACAAGCATTGTAAAAATACATAGAAAATATAGCCGCAAGCGGCAATCTGCGGGTTCTAACCTGTTCCGCCCCAAACCAGCCACCGTGACCCTCACCACCCACCGTGACCCTCATCTGCCGTAGTGTAGGACGTTCCCCACTCTGTCCCTGAAAGCTCCAAGCAATACATACTCTTTCCAAGTCACACATTTCTTGAAATCGGGTTTTCAGCTAGCCTACATGCTAATAACATTTGTGGTATACTTTCACATAGAGACTCCATTTGAACATCAAAACATTAATTGAAATTTTACCTATTGATGCGTATTTCAAAGTTTCAATAGGTATTTTAATGTTTACCTTAAGTATACCTCAAAGCCACTTCTCTGTTTTCCCACTATCCTCTTACTCCACCCTTCTTCACATATTTCAACAAGTCACAGTCTGCCAGCCTCTCCCTGTTCTCTACCAATCCGTCATTAGCTGTCAAATTTCTCTCTCTGCTGTCATCCAGCTGTCATTTCAGCAAAACTCCCAGCCCACCTCCACCCCTGCACCACCTCCATCACGATACAGACTGTCTTAATCTGGATCTTCAACCCAGAAATTCCCTCATCCGGTGACCTCAAGATTCCCTACCTTCCCCAGTGTCTAGGCCGGGGGGTGGGGGTAACTTCTTCAGTTGCAAGTTTCTCATCCACAGATCAGTTTACTCAGCTGGTCTCCTCCCCATGGTCTAAGTGGCAAATTATCAAACCATTCTAAATATATTCACGTGACCTCAACAGTCACATAACTATAGCAACATGTGCACATGCAGGCTTTTTTATTCAAACATGACATAATAGCTTCATTTGCATGAAGTGGTATTATGTGGTAGTGAGGGTCCGTGTACCTTTTGATAGTTTGATATTTTGTTTTCAAAACTGGAATGAGTATGTGGATGAACTCCACCAGCAAGACAGAGAAGCTTTTAAAAATTGGGTTATCGCTGGTAAATCAAGGCATGGACCTGAGAGTGAAATTAAAAAGAAAGCTGTTGCTAGGTTCAAATATGCAATTGGGAAATTGGCTTTAAACAAATCCTGTGGCCTTCATCTGATCTCTGCAGAGCATTTGAAATTTTCATGAATGAAATTTTCATTTTCAAGAATGAATGAACAGAGGTAAATGAATGAACTAGAAAATTTCACATGAAATTTTGAGTGTGCCTGATGCTCGCTGCCAACTAGCATCCCCATAGCAATATGCTAATTATTAATAGCAGTAAATGTATCACTGTGTGTCTGTGTGTGTGTGCATGCCTGAATGTGTGTATGTTCACGTGCTGTTGCGCGTTTGTGTATGTGTGAGTCTGTTTGTCTGTCTGTGTGTATGTCCACTTACAGATAGAAAAAACAGCTTAACTTAACAGCTAAAAAAGACTGCAGTCTAAAATGTCCAAGATGGACACAGAAAGACAGAGACAGACAGACCCAGACAGGCAGACTGACACATATGTAATTACCTCTGTATGATGAGGCTTTAACTGCAAAGAAGTCAGGTTGCTGAAATATTCAAATTTGACTGTGCTGTGACACACAGACGATTGGCCGAACGGCTGGAGTTGATTCAGCCAATCACCAGTTGGCAATGGCACAGTCAAATTTAAATACACCAAGAAAAGGCAGAAACTGAGCCAAAAGTTCCTCTCAAACTCCAACTGTTTAATGAAAAACCATAAGTGCTACAGCTACAAAGAGCACACCGTGAGCGAGAGGACAGGATGCGGATCACAAAGGTGTAAATTTCATTTCTGTGGTGTGAAAAATGAGGCCAGAGCCATGATGGACATAAGTGGAATGGTCTGCTTTCTTCCAGAAATTTGGGCTCTCACTTAACATGGGAGTGAATGGGGCAGTTGGTTGGACTTGTTGTCCTTTTAGACCACCTGCAGCCAAAACCCTAAATCCATTTTCTTCAGCGGTCACACCTCTGCGACCGGAACGGCTTTTCCTACAATTTGGTGTACAATTTGTGTATGTAGAGTGAACGATGTGGCCGCACCAGTGAGTTTAAGAGAAAATTTCTTGATGATTTCAGAGGTGCTGTGCACTCTAGTGATGACATCACCCACTCTAACTCTCAACATTCCACGCAATACACACCCATTATAAATTCTGAGAAGGGCTGAAAATTTCATGATTTTTAAACAGCTGGTGTAGAAAAACTAAAAGAGATATGGAAAATATGAATCAGTCACTGAAAGTCCATGGCAATGTCAACATTTCAGAGTTGGAATGGAGTTTCTACGTGAATGTATGAGTTCGTGAAGTGTGGGTGAAGATGAGTGAGTTTGAAGGATTTTCTCATTGACTTCCATTATAACCAAGTTTCAGAAAATGCTAAATATTTTGGAAAGTTTGAATGGGATTGAAAAGTTGAATCATATGTAAAAAGTCAAGGAATTGCTGAATATTTTCCAGTTTGAATGGAGTTTCTAGCTGAAAGTATGAATCCGTAGTTACTGTTTGAAATTTTGTGATTTTTGAAGATTCCGTAATTCATTTTCAATGGAGAAAACGGTTTGGCGGTGGCGCCCCCTATGTGCCAATCTCAAAATCTTTTTTTGGGTGTGTTCTTGGTCCCCTTCTGATGATATTTACCCAGTTTTGTGACGATCGGAAAAACGGTTAACATTTTACAGCCGATATTCGCTAAGCCCCGCCCTTTCCAAGGACACTTTGCTTGACGGCAGCCGTGTTTTTCGTCCGATCTTGCTCATTTATAATAGAAATGAGTGTCTCGGTCCCCCGATGCCTCATACCAAGTTTGGTGTTGATAGCACAAATATTTCAAAAGCTTATTCATTTTACTGTTTTTAACATTATTAAAATTAGCAAAAATTCTGTAAGGGCGGCATTCATGGTGCAAGAGGCTTTTTTGTAGAGGACTATCAGGAGGATGTGTGTGTAAAATTTCAAGTCAATAGCACTTGTGGTGCGGCGGGCAGAACCTTTCAAGCTTTACACTCTATGTTATAGCGTCCCCATAAGGCCGATTGGGACCAAATTTTTTGAGCAGTATTTGGATGTCATTTATAGTCCATGTACCACGTTTCATGTCCCTAGGTCCTTCCAGCTGGTCATAAATTAATAAAACGCAAATTATGACGGTTAATGACGAATAGGCCACGCACACTTTCACCTATCAACATGGCACTCAAGATATGAGTTAATAGCCACCCCTAGAGCATGCATACCAAATTTGGTGAAATTCCATCCAATGGTCTTTGAGATACAGATGTGTGGCATTTATAGCGCCCTCTAGAGGCTGAGCTCAAAATGCTTTGGTAGGCAGCTTCCAAGTCTCATTGTGGACCTACCCACCAAGTTTGGTGATGATAGGTCAAAGGGTGTGGGAGTTATGGCCAATCAATTCTAAGCTCCGCCCACAGCAAAGATTCATTGGTCCGTGACGGCCATGTTTTTTGACCAATCTGGCTCATTTATAACAGAAATGTGTCTTGTCATCCCCCAAAGCCGTGTACCAAATTTGGTGTTGATGGAGTCAAAATTGTAAAAGTTTATGTCACTTTACTGTTTTTCAAATTATGCAAATTAGCAAAAAATCTAGTAGACGGAGCTTAATGGTCCCAGAGGCTTTTTTGTAGAGCACATTGAGCTGGACCTGTGTGTCAAATTTCAAGTCAATCAGACTTATGGTGTGAGGGGCGTGGCCTCCCAAAAAAGTCATTTTTAAGCCTTAATTACAGCGCCACCATGTGGCTGACTGGGCTCATATTTTAATAAAAGTTGATGCACATCATTTCCAATCATTGGGCCAAGTTTCAGGTTTCTGGCTTATTCCAGCTCACGGGAATTTGAGCTCAAGCGGCAGACAACAAAAAATAATAATAAATATAGCCGCGAGCGGCAATCTGCGGGTTCTAACCTGTTCCGCCCCAAACCAGCCACCGTGACCCTCACCACCCACCGTGACCCTCATCTGCCGTAGTGCAAGACGTTCCCCACTCTGTCCCTGAAAGCTCCAAGCAATACATACTCTTTCCAAGTCACACATTTCTTGAAATCGGGTTTTCAGCTAGCCTACATGCTAATAACATTTGTGGTATACTTTCACATAGAGACTCCATTTGAACATCAAAACATGAATTGAAATTTTACCTATTGATGCGTATTTCAAAGTTTCAATAGGTATTTTAATGTTTAAGCAATCACAGTTCCATGATCATGATAATTTTGGGAGAAATCTGGAGATAATAATGGATGTGTATGGGAGAGGCTGTAAAATATTCTGTAAGGCTAAAGACACAGATGTGAGTGTACTATTATGATTTTACCTAAATGAAGGTAAGTGAAAGTTCAGACAGGAAGATCATCTCTTTACGTAAGTATACCTCAAAGCCACTTCTCTGTTTTCCCACTATCTTCTTGCTCCACCCTTCTTCACATATTTCAACAAGTCACAGTCTGCCAGCCTCTCCCTGTTCTCTACCAATCCGTCATTAGCTGTCAAATTTCTCTCTCTGCTGTCATCCAGCTGTCATTTCAGCAAAACTCCCAGCCCACCTCCACCCCTGCACCACCTCCATCAAGATACAGACTGTCTTAATCTGGATCTTCAACCCAGAAGTTCCCTCATCTGGTGACCTCAAGATTCCCTACCTTCCCCAGTGTCTAGGCCGGGGGGTGGGGGTAACTTCTTCAGTTGCAAGTTTCTCATCCACAGATCAGTTTACTCAGCTGGTCTCCTCCCCATGGTCTAAGTGGCAAATTATCAAACCATTCTAAATATATTCACGTGACCTCAAAAGTCACATAACTATAGCAACATGTGCACATGCAGGCTTTTTTATTCAAACATGACATAATAGCTTCATTTGCATGAAGTGGTATTATGTGGTAGTGAGGGTCCGTGTACCTTTTGATAGTTTGATATTTTGTTTTCAAAATAAAACGGATTTACAGAAATACGGCCGTTTTCCCGTTATTCCGTTTTGAGACACAAAACGAAATAACGCAAGTGCTTCCGTTTTCCCGTTTTCTCTTTCAAAACCAAATTACGGAAAAACCAAATTGAAACGAGACCCAGATGCATTAGCTAGGTACAAATAGGATAGGCCCAGTACTCTATGTCATTGTTTTCTCTCTGCTCAATTTCTACAACATTGCTTTTTGTGTTTATCTTTCTTAACCCCACCTGAACAACCACTAGTCTATAAAAATGTTATGTAATGTTTTATGTTTCCAAATCAAATGAAATCAAAATGATAGTAGGCCTATTTACCATATTGTTCAACCAGGTGAAGTTCCAAAAACATAGGCTAATCTGTGGCATTTTACTAAATCTAAAATAGGCCTACATGTGCCGCCCTCTTCAAGGGTAAAAAATGTCCTGACATCATGTTTGTTTCACTTATGTTGTAGGATGGGAAGTCATCAAATATTAGCAAAACTCACAGAGTGAGAGAGACCTGCAATGTCTGTTTGTCAGTCTGTCAGACTGTCCTGGCCATAATAGTATTAAACTTAAAATCTGCACCATATCATTAATGATTAACAAGACTGAGTAACTACATTGGAGTTGGAACCCAGGATCAACTGTGTGAACATACAAGGAGTTATACATGTAAGCAGAAAGGAGAGTGGAGAGAAACATGATGTAAAGAGAAAGCTTGGGTAAATGACATGCAGTAATCATTTCGTCCATCGCTGCTTACTTGGGTGACATGCATAAGATTTGTCTACTTCTCATGAGAACTGTGTCATATAACACACGCGGCCTGCGTCTAGGACACAATGCAGCGGATAAGGCACGGCGACTTGTTGTTGACAAACTCCTTGAGGAAACTGACATTCTTTGTCTACAAGAAACTTTTCTTGCTAAACAGGACCTGGACAAGCTTAACTCTGTTCATAGTAACTTCCATGGGGTGGGGGAGTCAACCACAGATTTGAGCTTGGGGTTGGTTCAAGGCAGAATACCTGGAGGTGTGGCCATTATGTGGCATAAAAAATATGACCCTCTGATCAGTGTGATTAGATTGAGAGTAGACTGGTGTGTTGCAATAAAAGTTTCTTATAATGGTAATGTTCTTATCATTTTGAATGTTTACACACCTTATGAATGTTCCAGTAACGAGGACGAATATCTTCAAAAGCTTGCTTTTATTGGCTCTTTTATTGAGGAAAATGAATGTACCCGTATTTATATAATGGGTGATTTGAATGCAGATATCTCTGATAGGAAGTCTGTGTTTGGCCGATACCTAGTTGAATTTTGTCATGATAATAAGCTCTTGTTAACAAGTAAGATCCATTTGCCAACAGATAGCTATACATATGTCAGTGAGGCTTGGAATACAACATCCTGGCTAGATCATTGTGTAAGCACAGCTGATGCCCATGAATGTTTGGATAAAGTTGAGATTTTGTATGGGTTTGCAACAATGGACCACATGCCTGTCTCCATTATGCTCAATGTAGAAAACCTGCCTACAATGACCACGGATGATAATCAGGTTAATCATGGTGGGAAAATTGAGTGGGCTAAACTCTCAGAGAACGACCTGCTACATTATCATGACTTGACTTAGAAGACCATAGGTAACATTGAAATTCCATATGATGCTATAATGTGTGATAATTTCAACTGTGGTATGCCAAATCAGAAAGAAGAGCTACAGTGCCCTCCAAAAGTATTGGAACAGTCAGTCCAATTCATTTACTTTTGTTGTAGACTGAAAACATTTGGGTTTGACATCAAAAGATGAATATGAGACAAGAGATCAACATTTCAGCTTTTATTTCCAGGTATTTACATCTGGATCTGATACACAACTTAGAAGATAGCATTATTTGTAATGGAACACAAAATTTTTAGGTGAGCAAAAGTATTGGAACATATAAACTTAAAATAGATTAAAGTGAATGAGACTTAATATTTATTTGCAAATCCTTTGCTTTCAATAACTGCATCAAGCCTGTGACCCACTGACATCACCAAACTTTTGCATTCTTCTTTTGTGATGCTTTTCTAGGCTTTCACCACAGCCTCTTTCAGTTGTTGTTTGTTTTGGGGGGTTACTCCCTTCAGTCTCCTCTTCAGCAGGTAAAATGCATGCTCTATTGGGTTTAAGTCTGGAGACTGACTTGGCCAGTCTAAAACCTTCCACTTCTTGCCCCTGATGAACTCCTTTGTTGTTTTGGCAGTGTGTTTTGGGTCGTTATCTTGCTGCATGATGAAGGATCTCCCAATCAGTTTGGTTGGATCTTTCTTTAAATTAGCAGACAAAATGTTTCTGTAGACTTCTGAGTTCATTTTGCTGCTGCCATCATGTGTTACATCATCAATGAAGATGAAAGAGTCCGTCCCAGAAGAAGCCATGCAAGCCCAAGCCATGACATTACCTCCACCGTGTTTCACAGATGAGCTTGTATGTTTGGGATCATGAGCAGATCCTTTCTTTCTCCAAACTTTCGCCTTACCATCACTTTGGAAAAAGTTAATCTTTGTCTCATCAGTCCATAAAACTTTTTCCCAGAATTTTTGAGGCTCATCTCTGTACCTTTTGGCAAATTCCAGCCTCCTATTCTTATTCTTCTTGCTAATGAGTGGTTTGCATCTTCTGGTGTAGCCTCTGTACTTTTGTTCATGAAGTCTTCTGCGAACAGTAGATTGTGATACCTTCACTCCTGCCCTCTGGAGGTTGTTGCTGATGTCACTAACAGTTGTTTTAGGGTCTTTCTTTACAGCTCTCACAATGTTTCTGTCATCAACTGCTGATGTTTTCCTTGGTATACCTGTTCAACGTCTGTTGCTTGGTACACCAGTGGTTTTTTTTCTTCTTCAGGACATTCCAAATGGTTGTACTGGCTATGGCCAATGTTTGTGCAATGGCTCTGATTGATTGTCCATCTTCTCTCAGATTCACAATTGCTTCTTTTTCACCCATAGACAGCTCTCTGGTTTTCATGTTGGTTCCACCTCTAAATGCAGTCTGCACAGGCAAAACCTATCGTACCCAATCTGAAACTGAGCTCAGACATCCAGTGCTATTTATTGTTTGAATAATCAATGTAATTGGGAGACACCTGGGCAACAAAACACACCTGTCAGTCACATGTTCCAATACTTTTGCTGTCATGAAAAATGGGTGGGTTCAAACAAAAGGTGCTATCGTCTAAGTTGTGTATCAGATCCAGATGTAAATACCTGGAAATAAAAGCTGAAACGTTGATCTCTTGTCCCATATTCATCTTTTGATTTCAAACCCAAATATTTTCAGTCTACAACAAAAATAAAGGAATTGGCCTCACTGTTCCAATACTTTTGGAGGGCACTGTATGTGTAATATATGACAGAATTGTGCAGGGTCTGAATGAGGCTAGTAAACCACTCATTCAGAGAAAAGCAAAGAAGTACAGCTTCAGGCCAGGCTGGAATGAGTATGTGGATGAACTCCACCAGCAAGCCAGAGAAGCTTTTAAAAATTGGGTTATCGCTGGTAAATCAAGGCATGGACCTGAGAGTGAAATTAAAAAGAAAGCTGTTGCTAGGTTCAAATATGCAATTGGGAAATTGGCTTTAAACAAATCCTGTGGCCTTCATCTGATCTCTGCAGAGCATTTGAAATTTTCATGAATGAAATTTTCATTTTCAAGAATGAATGAACAGAGGTAAATGAATGAACTAGAAAATTTCACATGAAATTTTGAGTGTGCCTGATGCTCGCTGCCAACTAGCATCCCCATAGCAATATGCTAATTATTAATAGCAGTAAATGTATCACTGTGTGTCTGTGTGTGTGTGCATGCCTGAATGTGTGTATGTTCACGTGCTGTTGCGCGTTTGTGTATGTGTGAGTCTGTTTGTCTGTCTGTGTGTATGTCCACTTACAGATAGAAAAAACAGCTTAACTTAACAGCTAAAAAAGACTGCAGTCTAAAATGTCCAAGATGGACACAGAAAGACAGAGACAGACAGACCCAGACAGGCAGACTGACACATATGTAATTACCTCTGTATGATGAGGCTTTAACTGCAAAGAAGTCAGGTTGCTGAAATATTCAAATTTGACTGTGCTGTGACACACAGACGATTGGCCGAACGGCTGGAGTTGATTCAGCCAATCACCAGTTGGCAATGGCACAGTCAAATTTAAATACACCAAGAAAAGGCAGAAACTGAGCCAAAAGTTCCTCTCAAACTCCAACTGTTTAATGAAAAACCATAAGTGCTACAGCTACAAAGAGCACACCGTGAGCGAGAGGACAGGATGCGGATCACAAAGGTGTAAATTTCATTTCTGTGGTGTGAAAAATGAGGCCAGAGCCATGATGGACATAAGTGGAATGGTCTGCTTTCTTCCAGAAATTTGGGCTCTCACTTAACATGGGAGTGAATGGGGCAGTTGGTTGGACTTGTTGTCCTTTTAGACCACCTGCAGCCAAAACCCTAAATCCATTTTCTTCAGCGGTCACACCTCTGCGACCGGAACGGCTTTTCCTACAATTTGGTGTACAATTTGTGTATGTAGAGTGAACGATGTGGCCGCACCAGTGAGTTTAAGAGAAAATTTCTTGATGATTTCAGAGGTGCTGTGCACTCTAGTGATGACATCACCCACTCTAACTCTCAACATTCCACGCAATACACACCCATTATAAATTCTGAGAAGGGCTGAAAATTTCATGATTTTTAAACAGCTGGTGTAGAAAAACTAAAAGAGATATGGAAAATATGAATCAGTCACTGAAAGTCCATGGCAATGTCAACATTTCAGAGTTGGAATGGAGTTTCTACGTGAATGTATGAGTTCGTGAAGTGTGGGTGAAGATGAGTGAGTTTGAAGGATTTTCTCATTGACTTCCATTATAACCAAGTTTCAGAAAATGCTGAATATTTTAGAAAGTTTGAATGGGATTGAAAAGTTGAATCATATGTAAAAAGTCAAGGAATTGCTGAATATTTTCCAGTTTGAATGGAGTTTCTAGCTGAAAGTATGAATCCGTAGTTACTGTTTGAAATTTTGTGATTTTTGAAGATTCCGTAATTCATTTTCAATGGAGAAAACGGTTTGGCGGTGGCGCCCCCTATGTGCCAATCTCAAAATCTTTTTTTGGGTGTGTTCTTGGTCCCCTTCTGATGATATTTACCCAGTTTTGTGACGATCGGAAAAACGGTTAACATTTTACAGCCGATATTCGCTAAGCCCCGCCCTTTCCAAGGACACTTTGCTTGACGGCAGCCGTGTTTTTCGTCCGATCTTGCTCATTTATAATAGAAATGAGTGTCTCGGTCCCCCGATGCCTCATACCAAGTTTGGTGTTGATAGCACAAATATTTCAAAAGCTTATTCATTTTACTGTTTTTAACATTATTAAAATTAGCAAAAATTCTGTAAGGGCGGCATTCATGGTGCAAGAGGCTTTTTTGTAGAGGACTATCAGGAGGATGTGTGTGTAAAATTTCAAGTCAATAGCACTTGTGGTGCGGCGGGCAGAACCTTTCAAGCTTTACACTCTATGTTATAGCGTCCCCATAAGGCCGATTGGGACCAAATTTTTTGAGCAGTATTTGGATGTCATTTATAGTCCATGTACCACGTTTCATGTCCCTAGGTCCTTCCAGCTGGTCATAAATTAATAAAACGCAAATTATGACGGTTAATGACGAATAGGCCACACACACTTTCACCTATCAACATGGCACTCAAGATATGAGTTAATAGCCACCCCTAGAGCATGCATACCAAATTTGGTGAAATTCCATCCAATGGTCTTTGAGATACAGATGTGTGGCATTTATAGCGCCCTCTATGGGCTGAGCTCAAAATGCTTTGGTAGGCAGCTTCCAAGTCTCATTGTGGACCTACCCACCAAGTTTGGTGATGATAGGTCAAAGGGTGTGGGAGTTATGGCCAATCAATTCTAAGCTCCGCCCACAGCAAAGATTCATTGGTCCGTGACGGCCATGTTTTTTGACCAATCTGGCTCATTTATAACAGAAATGTGTCTTGTCATCCCCCAAAGCCGTGTACCAAATTTGGTGTTGATGGAGTCAAAATTGTAAAAGTTTATGTCACTTTACTGTTTTTCAAATTATGCAAATTAGCAAAAAATCTAGTCAGACGGAGCTTAATGGTCCCAGAGGCTTTTTTGTAGAGCACATTGAGCTGGACCTGTGTGTCAAATTTCAAGTCAATCAGACTTATGGTGTGAGGGGCGTGGCCTCCCAAAAAAGTCATTTTTAAGCCTTAATTACAGCGCCACCATGTGGCTGACTGGGCTCATATTTTAATAAAAGTTGATGCACATCATTTCCAATCATTGGGCCAAGTTTCAGGTTTCTGGCTTATTCCAGCTCACGGGAATTTGAGCTCAAGCGGCAGACAACAAAAAATAATAATAAATATAGCCGCGAGCGGCAATCTGCGGGTTCTAACCTGTTCCGCCCCAAACCAGCCACCGTGACCCTCACCACCCACCGTGACCCTCATCTGCCGTAGTGCAAGACGTTCCCCACTCTGTCCCTGAAAGCTCCAAGCAATACATACTCTTTCCAAGTCACACATTTCTTGAAATCGGGTTTTCAGCTAGCCTACATGCTAATAACATTTGTGGTATACTTTCACATAGAGACTCCATTTGAACATCAAAACATGAATTGAAATTTTACCTATTGATGCGTATTTCAAAGTTTCAATAGGTATTTTAATGTTTAAGCAATCACAGTTCCATGATCATGATAATTTTGGGAGAAATCTGGAGATAATAATGGATGTGTATGGGAGAGGCTGTAAAATATTCTGTAAGGCTAAAGACACAGATGTGAGTGTACTATTATGATTTTACCTAAATGAAGGTAAGTGAAAGTTCAGACAGGAAGATCATCTCTTTACGTAAGTATACCTCAAAGCCACTTCTCTGTTTTCCCACTATCTTCTTGCTCCACCCTTCTTCACATATTTCAACAAGTCACAGTCTGCCAGCCTCTCCCTGTTCTCTACCAATCCGTCATTAGCTGTCAAATTTCTCTCTCTGCTGTCATCCAGCTGTCATTTCAGCAAAACTCCCAGCCCACCTCCACCCCTGCACCACCTCCATCAAGATACAGACTGTCTTAATCTGGATCTTCAACCCAGAAGTTCCCTCATCTGGTGACCTCAAGATTCCCTACCTTCCCCAGTGTCTAGGCCGGGGGGTGGGGGTAACTTCTTCAGTTGCAAGTTTCTCATCCACAGATCAGTTTACTCAGCTGGTCTCCTCCCCATGGTCTAAGTGGCAAATTATCAAACCATTCTAAATATATTCACGTGACCTCAAAAGTCACATAACTATAGCAACATGTGCACATGCAGGCTTTTTTATTCAAACATGACATAATAGCTTCATTTGCATGAAGTGGTATTATGTGGTAGTGAGGGTCCGTGTACCTTTTGATAGTTTGATATTTTGTTTTCAAAATAAAACGGATTTACAGAAATACGGCCGTTTTCCCGTTATTCCGTTTTGAGACACAAAACGAAATAACGCAAGTGCTTCCGTTTTCCCGTTTTCTCTTTCAAAACCAAATTACGGAAAAACCAAATTGAAACGAGACCCAGATGCATTAGCTAGGTACAAATAGGATAGGCCCAGTACTCTATGTCATTGTTTTCTCTCTGCTCAATTTCTACAACATTGCTTTTTGTGTTTATCTTTCTTAACCCCACCTGAACAACCACTAGTCTATAAAAATGTTATGTAATGTTTTATGTTTCCAAATCAAATGAAATCAAAATGATAGTAGGCCTATTTACCATATTGTTCAACCAGGTGAAGTTCCAAAAACATAGGCTAATCTGTGGCATTTTACTAAATCTAAAATAGGCCTACATGTGCCGCCCTCTTCAAGGGTAAAAAATGTCCTGACATCATGTTTGTTTCACTTATGTTGTAGGATGGGAAGTCATCAAATATTAGCAAAACTCACAGAGTGAGAGAGACCTGCAATGTCTGTTTGTCAGTCTGTCAGACTGTCCTGGCCATAATAGTATTAAACTTAAAATCTGCACCATATCATTAATGATTAACAAGACTGAGTAACTACATTGGAGTTGGAACCCAGGATCAACTGTGTGAACATACAAGGAGTTATACATGTAAGCAGAAAGGAGAGTGGAGAGAAACATGATGTAAAGAGAAAGCTTGGGTAAATGACATGCAGTAATCATTTCGTCCATCGCTGCTTACTTGGGTGACATGCATAAGATTTGTCTACTTCTCATGAGAACTGTGTCATATAACACACGCGGCCTGCGTCTAGGACACAATGCAGCGGATAAGGCACGGCGACTTGTTGTTGACAAACTCCTTGAGGAAACTGACATTCTTTGTCTACAAGAAACTTTTCTTGCTAAACAGGACCTGGACAAGCTTAACTCTGTTCATAGAAACTTCCATGGGGTGGGGGAGTCAACCACAGATTTGAGCTTGGGGTTGGTTCAAGGCAGAATACCTGGAGGTGTGGCCATTATGTGGCATAAAAAATATGACCCTCTGATCAGTGTGATTAGATTGAGAGTAGACTGGTGTGTTGCAGTAAAAGTTTCTTATAATGGTAATGTTCTTATCATTTTGAATGTTTACACACCTTATGAATGTTCCAGTAACGAGGACGAATATCTTCAAAAGCTTGCTTTTATTGGCTCTTTTATTGAGGAAAATGAATGTACCCGTATTTATATAATGGGTGATTTGAATGCAGATATCTCTGATAGGAAGTCTGTGTTTGGCCGATACCTAGTTGAATTTTGTCATGATAATAAGCTCTTGTTAACAAGTAAGATCCATTTGCCAACAGATAGCTATACATATGTCAGTGAGGCTTGGAATACAACATCCTGGCTAGATCATTGTGTAAGCACAGCTGATGCCCATGAATGTGTGGATAAAGTTGAGATTTTGTATGGGTTTGCAACAATGGACCACATGCCTGTCTCCATTATGCTCAATGTAGAAAACCTGCCTACAATGACCACGGATGATAATCAGGTTAATCATGGTGGGAAAATTGAGTGGGCTAAACTCTCAGAGAACGACCTGCTACATTATCATGACTTGACTTAGAAGACCATAGGTAACATTGAAATTCCATATGATGCTATAATGTGTGATAATTTCAACTGTGGTATGCCAAATCAGAAAGAAGAGCTACAGTGCCCTCCAAAAGTATTGGAACAGTCAGTCCAATTCATTTACTTTTGTTGTAGACTGAAAACATTTGGGTTTGACATCAAAAGATGAATATGAGACAAGAGATCAACATTTCAGCTTTTATTTCCAGGTATTTACATCTGGATCTGATACACAACTTAGAAGATAGCATTATTTGTAATGGAACACAAAATTTTTAGGTGAGCAAAAGTATTGGAACATATAAACTTAAAATAGATTAAAGTGAATGAGACTTAATATTTATTTGCAAATCCTTTGCTTTCAATAACTGCATCAAGCCTGTGACCCACTGACATCACCAAACTTTTGCATTCTTCTTTTGTGATGCTTTTCTAGGCTTTCACCACAGCCTCTTTCAGTTGTTGTTTGTTTTGGGGGGTTACTCCCTTCAGTCTCCTCTTCAGCAGGTAAAATGCATGCTCTATTGGGTTTAAGTCTGGAGACTGACTTGGCCAGTCTAAAACCTTCCACTTCTTGCCCCTGATGAACTCCTTTGTTGTTTTGGCAGTGTGTTTTGGGTCGTTATCTTGCTGCATGATGAAGGATCTCCCAATCAGTTTGGTTGGATCTTTCTTTAAATTAGCAGACAAAATGTTTCTGTAGACTTCTGAGTTCATTTTGCTGCTGCCATCATGTGTTACATCATCAATGAAGATGAAAGAGTCCGTCCCAGAAGAAGCCATGCAAGCCCAAGCCATGACATTACCTCCACCGTGTTTCACAGATGAGCTTGTATGTTTGGGATCATGAGCAGATCCTTTCTTTCTCCAAACTTTCGCCTTACCATCACTTTGGAAAAAGTTAATCTTTGTCTCATCAGTCCATAAAACTTTTTCCCAGAATTTTTGAGGCTCATCTCTGTACCTTTTGGCAAATTCCAGCCTCCTATTCTTATTCTTCTTGCTAATGAGTGGTTTGCATCTTCTGGTGTAGCCTCTGTACTTTTGTTCATGAAGTCTTCTGCGAACAGTAGATTGTGATACCTTCACTCCTGCCCTCTGGAGGTTGTTGCTGATGTCACTAACAGTTGTTTTAGGGTCTTTCTTTACAGCTCTCACAATGTTTCTGTCATCAACTGCTGATGTTTTCCTTGGTATACCTGTTCAACGTCTGTTGCTTGGTACACCAGTGGTTTTTTTTCTTCTTCAGGACATTCCAAATGGTTGTACTGGCTATGGCCAATGTTTGTGCAATGGCTCTGATTGATTGTCCATCTTCTCTCAGATTCACAATTGCTTCTTTTTCACCCATAGACAGCTCTCTGGTTTTCATGTTGGTTCCACCTCTAAATGCAGTCTGCACAGGCAAAACCTATCGTACCCAATCTGAAACTGAGCTCAGACATCCAGTGCTATTTATTGTTTGAATAATCAATGTAATTGGGAGACACCTGGGCAACAAAACACACCTGTCAGTCACATGTTCCAATACTTTTGCTGTCATGAAAAATGGGTGGGTTCAAACAAAAGGTGCTATCGTCTAAGTTGTGTATCAGATCCAGATGTAAATACCTGGAAATAAAAGCTGAAACGTTGATCTCTTGTCCCATATTCATCTTTTGATTTCAAACCCAAATATTTTCAGTCTACAACAAAAATAAAGGAATTGGCCTCACTGTTCCAATACTTTTGGAGGGCACTGTATGTGTAATATATGACAGAATTGTGCAGGGTCTGAATGAGGCTAGTAAACCACTCATTCAGAGAAAAGCAAAGAAGTACAGCTTCAGGCCAGGCTGGAATGAGTATGTGGATGAACTCCACCAGCAAGCCAGAGAAGCTTTTAAAAATTGGGTTATCGCTGGTAAATCAAGGCATGGACCTGAGAGTGAAATTAAAAAGAAAGCTGTTGCTAGGTTCAAATATGCAATTGGGAAATTGGCTTTAAACAAATCCTGTGGCCTTCATCTGATCTCTGCAGAGCATTTGAAATTTTCATGAATGAAATTTTCATTTTCAAGAATGAATGAACAGAGGTAAATGAATGAACTAGAAAATTTCACATGAAATTTTGAGTGTGCCTGATGCTCGCTGCCAACTAGCATCCCCATAGCAATATGCTAATTATTAATAGCAGTAAATGTATCACTGTGTGTCTGTGTGTGTGTGCATGCCTGAATGTGTGTATGTTCACGTGCTGTTGCGCGTTTGTGTATGTGTGAGTCTGTTTGTCTGTCTGTGTGTATGTCCACTTACAGATAGAAAAAACAGCTTAACTTAACAGCTAAAAAAGACTGCAGTCTAAAATGTCCAAGATGGACACGGAAAGACAGAGACAGACAGACCCAGACAGGCAGACTGACACATATGTAATTACCTCTGTATGATGAGGCTTTAACTGCAAAGAAGTCAGGTTGCTGAAATATTCAAATTTGACTGTGCTGTGACACACAGACGATTGGCCGAACGGCTGGAGTTGATTCAGCCAATCACCAGTTGGCAATGGCACAGTCAAATTTAAATACACCAAGAAAAGGCAGAAACTGAGCCAAAAGTTCCTCTCAAACTCCAACTGTTTAATGAAAAACCATAAGTGCTACAGCTACAAAGAGCACACCGTGAGCGAGAGGACAGGATGCGGATCACAAAGGTGTAAATTTCATTTCTGTGGTGTGAAAAATGAGGCCAGAGCCATGATGGACATAAGTGGAATGGTCTGCTTTCTTCCAGAAATTTGGGCTCTCACTTAACATCTCTTCTATCCCCTGAAATCTGAGGGTACAAACCTTGTGTCCAGCACTGTGAAAATGTCTTGCCACAGAAGACTTCTCATCTTTGTTCCTAATATTGCTTTTATGTTCAGAGATGCGGGTCTTGAGTTCTCTCTTCGTTTTACCAACATAACACAGGCCACACGGGCATTTAAGGAGGTAGACTACAAACTTAGTCTTGCAGGAAATCCTGCTCTTCACTGGATATTTACGGCCCAAGTGTGGATGTATAAAAGAATTACCTTTAATCATGGCATTACAATGAACACAATTTCGGCAGGGGAAATTCCCATTTGGTAGTGAAGACAGAAAATGTTGTGGGCGAACAAAACAGTCTGTTTTCACCAGTTTGTCTCTCAAATTGTGGCAAGACATTTTCACAGTGCTGGACACGAGGTTTGTACCCTCAGATTTCAGGGGATAGAAGAGATCAAACCTTTAAAATGCGGTGGCAACAGAGAAAGATTTTTTCTATGTATTTTTACAATGCTTGTTTTATTCAATATTGACCATCTGTCAGTTAAGTGAGCAGTCAGGCTAATTAATAATTACTATACACCTGTGTCGAGTATTTATACATGTCACTTCCTGTTCCATCCTCACACACTGATGAAGCCCTAGTGTCGAAACGCGTCTGTGCTACCTGCAAACTGCCTGTGAGTAAAATAAACGAAAACGTTTGATGGACACTTGAGTGCTGCTGGCTTTTTAAAGACTTTTAATCTGGATCCAGCCTTTAGCATGTGTTGTTCAAAACTTTTTAGTAGGATTGGGATAGTTTGATCCAAAGCATCTGGATTATTCTGATCCCAGCAGAAGATTTAAGCAGCAACAAAATGCAAATATAGACACAAGCAAAGCAGTCTCACTCTGACCTCGTCACATATTGACATTTAGTCATGGACTTTTCATGTCAAGATATGACGTGCAAGGTACCCTGGGTGCATTGGTTGTTAATGATCTTGGACGCCGTGCCAACTTCTGTCTGTTACATGCACTGTTTGTTTTCAAAATACACTTCAGTTTTCACAGGAAATGTACCGTTTGCATACAGTTTCTTTCAAAATAAACGCAATATGTCGGTACAACACTGTGAATTTACGTTTTTTTTTCCTTCAACAACATACGCACGTGGTTGGGTTTAGGGAAAAAAGAACAGGGTTTTGGCTTTATAATCTTACAGGAAGTAAGTATGTAAATAGTAAATTTCTTGTGAAAATGGAAGTGTATTTTAAAAGAAGATAATGCAAGTAACAGGCTGAGGTTGACACGGTATCCCAGAACGTCAAAAACCAACGCACCCAGGGTACTTTGCATGTCACATCTGGACGTGGAAAGTCCCTGATCAAACGTCGATATGTGACAAGATCGAAGTGAGAATGTGTTGGAAAGCTGTGAAGGACGAAGAGCTCAGACAGTTTATAATACCTGCAATGAAGATGACTAACAGGTGTTATGATGAACAGACAGACACTCAATCATTTAAGTCCAAATTTGTTCCAGGCCTCGCTCTTCTTTGGCAACACCATGGCCCCCTCCTGATCAATTACAGGAACATTTTGGTATCATGCTTCAATAATTTCATTAACAATATCTACCAAGTTTGGTGATGTTTGTACAAACTTGCGTTGATTTATGGCCAGATTTTGCAAAAGGCCAATGCAGTTTATTGGAAGTGGTGGCGCCCCATATTGAGCAGTTTCAAAATAATTCTACAAATGTTCAACTTTGAAACATATCCTGCAAGTTTTGTAATGATAGGACAAACACTTTCTAAATTTTGCATTTGGTGTGTTTAGATGTTACAGTGATAAAGCAGATAAAGTAGATAGGCTATATGTAAAGACTGTCAGTACAGTAAAGTTAAAAAAAACTATTTTGTCCCCATAAAGTAATCATCCAAATAGCTGTCAATGTCAAACAAAACATATTTAATTTTAACTTTCAGTTTTCACTTTGTATCAATTACAATGACACAGTTAAAGTAGTTTCTAACATATGCATTCCTAATGCTGTTTTCTGTCTCTTCAAATCACTTAAAGAGACCCACTACTGGCTATTCTACCTGTTGCTCTTTTTGTGATATGTCCGTACATTTAAATTAAATCACTGGTTATCCAGATTTAGTTATCTTGAAAAGTTTGTATCTGCATCAGGGTGATCCAGTTCAATGCGGCTTTGAAAAACTGGCACAAAAGTACAATGGTTTATTTTATCCTGGAAAGCAAAACATAATTCTGATCCAGTCTCTGAACGACTGGGTCCTGGAATTTTCCTTTAAATCCTGGCTGGAAAGAGACATCTACACAAGCATCTCTCCTTCTCCGCTGCCTGACTCCTTTCACCATACATTTTTAAAGAAATCCTAAAACTGCAACAATCAATACTTCCTGAATGACACGTCATGTCCACCCCCTCACTCCAGTCGTGCAGAGGTCATCCAGCTTCCTCCTGCTACAGGAAGCATCTCACCCCCTTTGTTCTGTAAATGGATGGGATGTAGAGAAAATGTTGGCCTTAAGAGGGAGCAGTTTGCTCACATAGATGACAAGATTTATTACTGACAGCTCTGTATTGAATGTACCACAGTGAAACCACACAAGAATGAAAGCCAGCACAGACATGAGCTATAAAGTCTACCTAATTAATGACTGTAAGTGATTGGAAAAAGCTGATATTTGTAATGATGTTCTTTGGTTAGAAACAGCTGAAAGATGATTTTATGTGTATTTATGTTAATTTTCATGCTGAAGAAAATGTCTCATTTCTCTGGTGTAAAATATTATACAACATATTGAAAAAAAATACAGTTTCTGTTTTCACTTGTCAGATACTTAAATGTCATATTGAATCCGTTTTGATTGTAATCTAAAACAAAGCAAAGGGATTTAGTTTGTAAATCAAATGTCTGATCATAATTTCTGACTCTGTATTCTCCAGTTTCAATAAAAATATAAAATAAATGACAGAAATGCTGTGGTAGTACTACACACACACACACACACACACACACATGCAACAGTGCAGCAGGATGATAAACAGATAGTCAATCTGTGTGTATAGCATGAATCTTGACTGGTTTTGAGTCAATATTTGCGTACACATACAACAGGAGAAGTCTTTTTTAACATTTCAGTGAGGACAAAGGCAAGGCGACTTTAGCTGTATGGCACGTTTAATTTGCTTTACAGGGTAAAAATACAGCAGGGATTTACAAATTAAAAAGTGCAAAAGTATAGACAGGTGATTGGGGGCGTAAATACAGACAGTGCAGGCAGTGGGGCCCGTGGGGAGAAGGGGTCCATAGAGAGAGCAGGCCCTTGCAAGTGTTCCACATTGCCATCTTGAATATATTCAGAGGAAAAATGAAAGAAGAATGTTCCCAATTTAAAATCAGTGCCGAATGTGTGCAAAGTTAGGCTGGAAATATTTTGAAATTTTGTATGTTTTATTTCCAAAACTTTGTCCCTATATATATTGTACCATATGTCAAGGTCACATATCTAGTAAAATGACTGTAAACTTTTATATTGTATTTTCAGACTGTTTTGGAATGTTTTTCCTCTCCCAAAATTTGTCACTACTGAAACATATAGTGTTATATTATACAAAATAAAAAATAAAAAATTATCAGCCTGTTATGCTTGTTCCTTCCCTTGTCTAAAGATTTAAATTTTTACAAATTTTGACTGAAGGTTTTCACAATTAAATCTATAAAAATTAATATTTTAACAAATTTCAAAGTTCAAATGAAAGAATTCTTCAAAATCTAAATGCAATCTTTCTTTGTAAAATGCATAACGCTGATCAGATTGATTTCAGAGTTAATAATTGATGAAACAGAACATAAATGTAACCGATTAGCATTATAATACTTTAATTGATAACTCAATATACTTTATTTTTTACAAAACACCCAGTGTTTTGGTAGTGACTGCACTGTTTCGGTAGTGACAGTCCTGTTTCGGTAGTGACCATTATTCTGTTTTTAAGGTTGCATCACATTCCCTCAAATGTATGCCTTATGGTTGGAATATTACAAAGACAAATGTTTTGTGGTCAATAAAAAAAATTTAATTTTTGAGAGAGTAGAGTAGAGCGGAGAAGAGCAGAGTATAGTAGAGTGGAGCAGAATAGAGCAGAGCAGAGTATAGTAGAGCGGAGCAGAATAGAGCAGAGCAGAGTATAGTAGAGTAGAGCAGAGCAGAATAGAGCAGAGCATAGTAGAGTAGAGTAGAGTGGAGTAGAGTAGAGCAGAGCATAGTAGAGCGGAGCAGAATAGAGCAGAGCATAGTATAGTAGAGTAGAGTGGAGCAGAGTAGAGTACAGTAGAGCAGAGTACAGTAGAGTAGAGCGGAGCAGAATAGAGCAGAGCATAGTAGAGTAGAGGAGAGTAGAGTGGAGAAGAGTATAGTGGAGCAGAGTAGAGCAGAGAAGAGCAAAGTAGAGCAGAGTAGAACAGAGCAGAGAAGAGCAGAGTAGAGTAGACCAGATTATCGAGTAGATCAGAGCATAGTTGAGTAGAGCGGAGTATAGTAGAGTAGAGCAGAGCAGAATAGAGTAGAGCAGATTTTAGAGTAAAGCAGAGCAGAGTAGACCCAGATAGCACACATACATCTGGCCGACGTCGGCCCGATGTATCAAGTTTAGATCGTTAAGACGTAGCAGGGAGAGCGTTTGCTCATTGCCAAGACGTCGCCAAGGCGTCAGCCTTTAATCGAAAATGACCACCACGCGACATTCAAACGATCAATAAAAAGCTGCGCTCAGTAGGCGCTCCTTCTATATTAATATTTATATGCTTTGTTAACTACGATCTTTATTCATTTAGGTCGGACCTTTCAAACTACAAATATTTCACCATTCAATGTGAGAAATTAATGCTAACATTCAAAAATAGCTGACTGTTACCCTATTTCGTGTGTAAGTGTGCACAATGAAGAGACAAAAGTCAGTTTGAGAAACTTTATTTTCAAATTTCCACAAACAATATCTGATGGCCAATCCACTTCTCCTGGCAGCCTGCAAGAGACAGAAAAGATGATGAGCACATAACTTCAACAAACAAATCCCAACTTAACCACTGTATTTGTTTTAGCATTTCAGCTGTCTTTTAGCCAGATTGAAGGCTTTGGGTGCATAACTCTGCTTAATTTAGTGTTGAAACTGTTAAATAACGGAATCTGGCATTAACTCCGTTAACTGTTAACAGCAGCTCAACAATCAGTCCTTCATCTCGGAAAAACAGTGGTTTCAAACCTGCGCTATTACCTGTAGCCACCGGGTCAGTTTGCTTTGCACAGGAGGAGACCTCGACTGATAAATTGCCCATAAAATCACATTAACAACATACCAAAGGCATCCTTAGACTTCACTATTTGACCTCCACGCTCCTCTCTGCGCCTGTCACACAAACTTGAGCACCTGTTCTGGGATACACAGTGTCGGCCCGCCCCGCCTTACCTCCATGCTCTTCTCCGCTCCTCTCTGCTCCTGTCACCCACACTTGAGCACCCGTTCAGGGATACACAGTGTCGGCCCACCCCGCTTTACCTCCGCGCTCCTCTCCGCTCCTCTCCCAGACACTTGAGCACACGTCCAGGGCCCGGGGGGCCACGGGACCACGGGTGGCAGCTCTGGGCACTTCCACTTTAACCCAAAACAAGTGCTCACAATAACCAGATGAGCAGATGACGTCAACCAGGGAAAATAAAATGAAAACACAGTTGTAGCCTGTTAGCATAACATGACCTAAACTGCTAACTAGCTATCAGCTAACGAAAGATAACGTTAGCTGGTGGCTATATACACCCAGTCGTGCCTCGCCACTCACCAGGAACCTTTTTAACGGTCACAGAAGAAACAACATAGCTATTTTCTGCCAATTTATTCCAGTTTGCTTACCTGAAACCAACTGCGATGAGATGCTGTGTCCTGCAAGCTCAGTTCCAAACAAAGACCACAGAGATGAAATTCCGCCTCTGTGGCGACTTCCGTATGTGGGCAGACATTCTACGGCACTGTGCCGACCCAAAGCCGACGTAACAGAGACGTTTGATGAGCTGGGACAAAAGAGTATTAACTTTAAAGATATCCGCCCATGTGGCTGACGCTTGTCAGACGTTATAAATTCAGGGCCGATGTGTCGTCCTCGGGCCGACGTCGGCCAGATGTATGTGTGCTATCTGGGGAGTAGAGTAGAGCAGAGCAGAGCATAGTAGAGTAGAGCAGAGTATAGTAGAGTAGAGCAAAATAGAGCAGAGCAAAGTAGAGTATAGTAGAGCAGAGCAGAGTAGAACAAAGTAGAGCAGAGTAGAGAAGAACAGAGCATAGTAGAGTAGAATAGAGTAGAGAAGAGTAGAGTACAGAAGAGTAGATTATAGAGTAGACCAGAGTAGAGTAGAGAAGAGTAGACCAGAGTAGAGTAGAGTAGAGTAGAGCAGATTAAAGCAGAGTATAGAGTATAGCAGAGCAGAGTATAGTAGAGTAGAACAGAGCAGAGTAGAGCAGAGTAGAGCAAAGTACAGCAGAGTAGAACAGAGCAGAGTAGAGCAGAATAGAGTAGAGCAAAGTAGAGTATAGTAGAGTAGAGAAGAGCAGAATATAGAGTAAAGCAGAGTAGAGTAGACCAGGGTAGAGTCGAGTAGAGCAGAGAAGAGCAGGACTTTGGACCACAAAATTATGGGGTTTAACTACTGACCATTCCATTTTGTCACCACCGAAATGATCATGTCACTACCGAAACTTTACCATAGGTTTCGGTAGTGACTGTTTTGGTAGTGACATTCCTAGCTATTTTTCAGGATAACTAAAGAATGCTAGCAGTCACATGGCTAACAAACACATTTGAAGAGTTGTTCACACAGAAAAACATAATATTTTGCATAAATCCCCCAAATTTTTACATAATTGAAGAGAACATGTGTTCGGCAGTGACAGTTTTAAAAGTTACACACTGATTTTCAGACTTTGAAAGACATTTATTTAAAAAATGATGGGAGTCAGCGACTTACCATGCAGCCATGTGGGACGGGGGTGCAGTACTACCTCCCGTCTCAGAAATTCAGGGGTGTGGCTAAAATCCAGGCTTAACCAGAGCATTAAAACTCTTGTGTTTCGGTAGTGACATGAAAACAAGGGACACTATTTTTTTAGCATAGTTTCTTAATTTAAAAATTAATCCCACAATACATCTAAATCTTTCAACTTCTGTTTAAACTTAATTACAAAGATGTTTTAAATTAGACTTTTAAAAAAAATATGAAAAATGTTTTAAGTGTTATTTACATGAAGTGAATTTTAGAGGTCAGGGTTGGGGACAGCTACTTCCCAATAGAAAGTACCCTATAAATGGTGATTTTGTATATATTTAGCTTAGGTTTAAATAGGTCATAACATAATCTTTGTAAATATCTATGTCTGAATACTCAATTATATCATTTTTGTTGTTTTTTTTTTTTGTTAAGGGACAGCACTTTGCACACAATTGGTAGAATGCCCCATCATTTTCCACACATTTATGAGGACAGATGCAGATATTTTTTAACTTAATGTGACATTTGATAGTACGTGGTTTGGACAATAGATGGCGCCTGCACTCTGTCAGACACTGGATTGATGGAGAATAAAGGGGAAAAAGGAAATAATAGGTTTGAAAACTAAAAATAAAATAATACAAAAGTGCACCTATAAGTACAGTCAAGCTACAGCTCTTCTTTTGTAGACAACATGAAAATATCAATAGGATTTAAGTGGTTAACTTCTAGGAGGGATATCACATATCTTGAGAGAATATTTTGGCATTTTGGAAAATACACTTCCTTCTGGCTTGATTATAGCGCTTCCAGGATTCGAAACTACAACTCCCATATTTCAGGGCGGGTCTGCACTTCCTTAAAAGCTCAGTAGATGGCGTGAGACTGCGGAATAAGGGGGATGTGCATGCATGTCATTTTCACAGCTTATTATTGGACTGTCACTGGTGGCCTGCGTTGTGGGTGAGAGTGACAGAGATGCAATTCTGACAACTTCAGGCAGCCGCTGTCCAAACGTCCAAGCAGACCGCACCAAGCACACTCCTTGATCGCCTGAGCGGATCCTGCGCTTTTTATCTAGCACCCCTGCTGTCACCCTCCAGCATCGCAGCTCAAGTTACACTGCGCATGTGCAATCCCCCCATGTTTGACCCCGTGTCCCAGCCTTCTCTTGAATAGCCTTGGTTCTAAACAGGAAGTAATGTTGCATGGCAACGAGTCAGCCGTGAGTTACAACTTGAACAAAGTTTATTTTAGCCTATATTTGGATACATTTTGGAAAATTGGCACCATTAAAGTAAGCCAAATTATTTATCAGTAGTTCTTGACTGCAATGTTTCATGATTGTAAAAGAACAACTATCGCTGTATCACTGTTAAAATTAAATTTAAATGTGATAATCACCAATGGAATTCTGGGATGGACTATGGAGCGTCTTTTTTCAGGAGGACCTTTCTCGTTCTTTTTTCAACGTTTGCTCGCGATGGACATCGAAGATAATGACATCTCAACAAAAGTAAGTCACGATTAATTTGAACATATGTGTGTCATGTCAAATTGTATTTATTGTTTTGTAGAAAAAGAAGCAAAATGTCAGTAGAAACACACCCAGAGGAGCAGGGCCGTAATCACCTATTTGACCTTGGGGGTGGCTGTCTCCAGTCTACACCATGTGACCCAACTCTCAGAGGGTATTTTTTGGAAACAGGAAAAATGCACACACTTAGACTTTTTTTTTTTTTTTAAATTCATAACATTTTTAAATGAGAAACCTTAAACATGGCATTTCATAAAATGTTTAATTACATTTTTTATGACACATTTCTAAAGACAGTGAAAAAACATAGATTTTTGGATGTGAAACTGCTTAATTCAGTGTTTTTGTCAGTTTAAATCACTTGGTCCATTAGGTGCGGAGAGGGAGAGATCTTCGAGAATAACTCAGCTTAGGGCTGTGCGATATAACAATCAATATATCTATATATTTTCAAGCAAGATATACATTTAGACAACACCATCTATATTGGTATAGGATCAAGTTGCGTTATATAACGCATACCAGTGTATACCTCTCCTCTCTCACACGCACACCTCCGTCCCACCCACTCACTCACTCACAAGATCTCTAGCAACACTAAGAGAGACAGAGCTGCTCCTCTGTTTAATATATCTGTCATTCTACAGTGCTACATCGGTCTGTGTCTGTGTGAGAGGTGGATCACAGCGCGTCGCTGTTCTTCTTGGTAGTTGTAGTCTATTGTGTGACATTGAGACAGCTCCTCGATGCAGGCGACAGATGTGTTTTAAAAAATGTAGCGTCAACACAGACCTTGCATATACAAGATGTATAATGCAGACAAAGTGTCTCTGGCTCCTTCTCTCCCTCAGCCTCTGTGTTGATGCTCTCTGCATAAATAATGTTCATATAGCCTAATGAAATAAAGAAATAAAAATATTTCAATCATTTTCCAGCAGTACATTCATTTAAAAGGCCATGGAAAACAACGTTTTAATTCCCCCTGCAAAGATTTTTAATTGTTCTAAACTCCAATGCATTTAGACCTACTTGATACTTTTATAGTCATGTTATAGTTTTGTGTCCTGTGCTGAAAACCTTTAAACCTCTGTAGCCCCAGTGCTGTGTGCAAAAACAATCACGTACAGCCCTGTATTTATTTTTTATCATTTTTCATGTACATGTTGTGCAGCTGTATATTTTCAAACAGGAAAAACTCCCTGTCTTTGCATTTCTTTTTATCACAGTCTGTTTATATAAAAGTGCTTGTGGCATCTCAAATGTGGTTTGACTTGCAGCTGAAAACATGTAGTCCATTTCATAGAAAAAAACGAGATATATATTGTGTATCCCCAGTCAGCCTGTAAATACTGAGATATGAATTTTTGTCCATAATGCCCAGCCCTAATTCGGCTCCCAGTAAAATTAGAGAAATAAGTAATAAGAGTAGCAGGCTAGCATCAGATAAACTGCTTGAAATGTGCGTACACCACTGTCAAACCATAAATCAGGTTTATTAAGAAAAACTAAGTGAGGAATTGTGCTAAACTGGAAACTCTGTATTCTGCATCTCACTGGCACATCTTCACCACCTGCACATATGGATTGTGTACATGAGCAACATTTTTGTTTTACATTCACCTTTAGATCTGACCTTTTCTTTAAAAGAGAGAAAAATCAGGTAGTGTCTTGTTTGATGAACTCACTGCATTAAAAGCAGCAACATGTTCCCACTTTCTGCCTTTTCTTTAGTTTGTGAACCCACTGCCCACTGAACAATCTGTTGTGTGCTTCCTAACCTCCATCTTATCTACAAGCACCTTGATCTCTGCGTCAGGAATATTCCTTTTCTTGGTTTTCATCTCGATAAGATAAGATAAAATTAACTTTATTGTCCCAAACGGGAAATTTGTTTTGGGCACATAGTGCAACATAGCAGCATAGCATAAACCATCATATACAAACAAGACACACAGCAGACAACCAAGTAGTACAGCAAGACACAGATTTGAATAACATAATTGTACAATCAGGATTACGGAATTAAATAAATACGTCAACTTTATCAACAGGTAGGGCTAAAAGAATAAAAGCCCCTTAACATTGCACTGGCCCAGGAGATTATCATGAAATGTGCAGTAAGAACTGTAGTATGAATAGTGCAAATAAAATACAGTAGTGCAAATTAAACTGTCGCAAATAAATCTAAAGTGTCAGTTAAAGTAGTCAATAGTAGTCAAGTAGGGCTGCTATTGTGACTATTGACCAAATATACATATATATATATATATATATATATATATATGTATATGTGTGTGTGTGTGTGTGTGTGTGTGACTATTGACTACTATTGACTACTTTAACTCGCACTTCAGTTTTTATTTGCGACAGTTTAATTTGCACTGCTGTATTTTATTTGCACTATTCATACTACAGTTTTTATTGCATAATCTCCTGGGCCAGTGCAGCGTTAAGGAGCTTTTATTCTTTTAGCCCTACCTGTTGATAAAGTTGACGTATTTATTTCACATATATATATATATATATATATATATATATATATATATATGTATATATGTATGTATATTTGTATTTTTCTGTAATATCTTTTGCTTTTCTTGTGCTGCTTTCATATGCCTTTCACAAGTATTTAAGTCTTTAAATTCTGCCTTTTTTCTCATGTTTTTGAAAGAAATCCAACAAATTTGGTTTGTAAAATTCTAAAAAAAAACCATGGGGAAATAAGAAAAAAAGCATTTTTAAAATTATGATACAAAATAATTTTAACTTTTAGGCACTTTTTCCAGGGCATTTCTTTGCCTCTTTTTAACCATCTTTTTTTCTTGTTTTACATTTTCTTTCTTCTTTTTTTTTCTTACTAACTAATTTTTTGGGTCATTTCTTCTTTTATTGCTCATTGCCTAATTACAGCCCAGAAACAGAAGAGTAATTGCACAAATTAAACACTGAGGGTTTTGTAGGGTAATTCTGATCAAACATTTTTTCTATTCCATTTTTTTAAATACAAAAAAGTACAATGGAATTGAGGGACACTGTTGAAGAGGATAAATAAAGATAAAACATTAAGCCAAATAAGTCTTTTGTGGATAATATCCATCATCTTTAAGTGATTTACTGTTTTATATAGTTCACAATGAAAGAGCTCAAGCTTCCCCCTGAAAACAGATGAGCAACAATTCCATTAACAGTGGATGAGCTATTCATATTTTTTTTAAATGAATGCATAAATTTCAGGTTCATTTGAATAGAAGCAAATGTCACTGTTCACCCCACAGTGAACATGAGATGCAGCTTTAGGGCCCTGAGGGGTCAGAGGTCACAGGAAGGACTCTCAGATCAAACACTGCAGGCGCTCCTTGACCTTCAGAGTTTAAAATATGTTCCTGCTGTATTTTGTCTTCTGCCTCAGTCCCTTTCCTCTGCTCCCTCTTTCAGCAGGAAAAACAAAAGGCAGGATGGAGAAGTGGAGGAATCCTTAACAGGGAGGTGATGGAAAGGGCAGGTCACCCACACCGACAGACTGAAATATCACAGCATGCCCAGGGCTCGTCATCGTCTCTGATGCTGCAAGGGAGTTTGTGACAAGTCGGGGGTACAAGATCGATTGACTGTGGGTAAATCCTCTTCTTTAATGCTGCCTTTACCATCTGATTTCCTTTGAAGGGACTGTAGGGAAATGGTGGAGTATCTCATTGAGAGTTAATGAGATTTTAATCCGACGTATATAACAGCAGCACCTTCCATGGTGACATTTAAAGAAGTCATTAAGTGGTGATGGGTGAAAACGAGGGTTTAAAAAAGAGCAGGGTGGCAAATTGTGTCTGTCCTTTTTGTCTGAATGTTATGTACAGCAATACTGTAGATTGGTGCCCACTTTTACTCAAAGCACTGCACAGTAGTGTGACATTTTAGACAAGGTTAAAGGAACTATGGTGCCCTGTGTCACACCTGAAGTGTTCGGATCGGGTCATCCACCAATCGGAAGATCAGCGGTTCGATCCCCAGCTCCTCCTGTCTGCGTGTTGAAGTATCCTTGAGCAAGATACTGAACCCCAAATTGCTTCCGATGCAGGTAGCAGGTGGCACCTTATATGGTAGCCTCGGCCACTGGTGTATGAATGTGTGCGTGAATGGGTGAATGTGATTTGTAGTGTAAAGAGTTTGAGTGGTCGGATGACTAGAAAGGCACTATACAAATGCAGGTCCATTTACCATTTGTCTCAAAGGCCAACACTCTGAGGCTATAAAAAGGGGATGAAGCTGTGGTTTAAATCCACAAAAAACAAAAACTTAAAGGGACAGTTAAACCCATAATCAAAAATACATATTTTTCCCCTTAGCTGTAGTGCTATTTATCAGTCTAAATTGTTTCAGCATGAGCTGCAGAGTGTTGGAGATATCGGCCATAGAGATGTCTGTCTTCTCTCAAATATAGTATAGCTAGATAGTATTCAGCTTGTGGTGCTCAAAATGCCAAAATGTCTCTGCAGAAATTAGGGCTGCTCGATTATGGAAAAAAATCATAATCACGATTATTTTGGTCAAAATTGAAATCACGATTATGCAAACGATTCTGCAGCGCATGTGATGACTTATGAAGCTCAGCGTAAGTTTAATCAGGAGGACCTTTCTCGTGCTCACCCTTTCACATTTCTCTCCATCCCACTCTCACTACTCCCCCTAATCAGCTGACTATGGGTGTTCACTCCTCTAGTGATCCAATCACACTTTGCCACGATCTCTCAGCCAATCAGGATGCCACTGCAACATTTTAAATCTGCTCTCTCTTCTGCTGCTGTCAGCCATCATTTTAGGCAGAGTCCAGGACAAGCTCTCAAAGACCCATTCCTCCACTTATCCAGAACATCTGCACTTATCCATCTTCCTCTCATCTCATCTTCACCACCTCTACCACCACCAGTGTCGAGACCCCGGGAGGGTTCCCTATTCGACTATGAATTCATCACCCTCCTTAAATCAAACCATCTCTACGGGGTCTAATCGCCAAAGACTTTCCACATTCTTATTCATTCGTTCACATGTTAACAAATATTCTTTTACCATAAAAACGTGTCTCTCCTGATTGAAATATTGTTTACACGACAGCATGTCATTTCTGTCTCTACATGGTCGCACGTTTACAATTCTCCTCTGCTCTCTGTATCGCGCACAGTGGTGTTCGGCCCCGATACGCACGCACGCACACACACACACACTCACACATACTATGGAGTACCATACATTTCAATATACAGTACAGGCCAAAAGTTTGGACACACCTTCTCATTCAATGCGTTTTCTTTATTTTCATGACTATTTACATTGTAGATTCTCACTGAAGGCATCAAAACTGTGAATGAACACATGTGGAGTTATGTACTTAACAAAAAAAGGTGAAATAACTGAAAACATGTTTTATATTCTAGTTTCTTCAAAATAGCCACCCTTTGCTCTGATTACTGCTTTGCACACTCTTGGCATTCTCTCCATGAGCTTCAAGAGGTAGTCACCTGAAATGGTTTTCCAACAGTCTTGAAGGAGTTCCCAGAGGTGTTTAGCACTTGTTGGCCCCTTTGCCTTCACTCTGCGGTCCAGCTCACCCCAAACCATCTCGATTGGGTTCAGGTCCGGTGACTGTGGAGGCCAGGTCATCTGCCGCAGCACTCCATCACTCTCCTTCTCAAATAGCCCTTACACAGCCTGGAGGTGTGTTTGGGGTCATTGTCCTGTTGAAAAATAAATGATCGTCCAACTAAACGCAAACTGGATGGGATGGCATGTCGCTGCAGGATGCTGTGGTAGCCATGCTGGTTCAGTGTGCCTTCAATTTTGAATAAATCCCCAACAGTGTCACCAGCAAAACACCCCCACACCATCACACCTCCTCCTCCATGCTTCACAGTGGGAACCAGGCATGTGGAATCCATCCATTCACCTTTTCTGCATCTCACAAAGACACGGCGGTTGGAACCAAAGATCTCAAATTTGGACTCATCAGACCAAAGCACAGATTTCCACTGGTCTAATGTCCATTCCTTGTGTTTCTTGGCCCAAACAAATCTCTTCTGCTTGTTGCCTCTCCTTAGCAGTGGTTTCCTAGCAGCTATTTGACCATGAAGGCCTGATTGGCGCAGTCTCCTCTTAACAGTTGTTCTAGAGATGGGTCTGCTGCTAGAACTCTGTGTGGCATTCATCTGGTCTCTGATCTGAGCTGCGTTAACTTGCGATTTCTGAGGCTGGTGACTCGGATGAACTTATCCTCAGAAGCAGAGGTGACTCTTGGTCTTCCTTTCCTGGGTCAGTCCTCATGTGTGCCAGTTTCGTTGTAGCGCTTGATGGTTTTTGCGACTCCACTTGGGGACACATTTAAAGTTTTTGCAATTTTCCGGACTGACTGACCTTCATTTCTTAAAGTAATGATGGCCACTTGTTTTTCTTTAGTTAGCTGATTGGTTCTTGCCATAATATGAATTTTAACAGTTGTCCAATAGGGCTGTCGGTTGTGTATTAACCTGACTTCTGCACAACACAACTGATGGTCCCAACCCCATTGATAAAGCAAGAAATTCCACTAATTAACCCTGATAAGGCACACCTGTGAAGTGGAAACCATTTCAGGTGACTACCTCTTGAAGCTCATCGAGAGAATGCTAAGAGTGTGCAAAGCAGTAATCAGAGCAAAGGGTGGCTATTTTGAAGAAACTAGAATATAAAACATGTTTTCAGTTATTTCACCTTTTTTTGTTAAGTACATAACTCCACATGTGTTCATTCATAGTTTTGATGCCTTCAATGAGAATCTACAATGTAAATAGTCATGAAAATAAAGAAAACGCATTGAATGAGAAGGTGTGTCCAAACTTTTGGCCTGTACTGTACGTGCACAGCTATCGACTGAACGTGTCACACGTGCGTGCTTTGACGCCTGTGCAGCAAAGCAACGCCTGACGTGTCATGTAGTTTCCCCATTGACTTATAACGGTCACGCGTGACTGCTGCACGCCGCGCAATCACATGACGCGGAGTGACTACACGTAACATTTATGCGTTTTTTGCGAACGCATGCATAAACGCACACATGAAGATAATAGAACAGTTTTGTTACGCGTGCACACGCACGTGTACTATGACGTGCGCAAACTACATCACACCTAACAAGAAGATGCGTACTGTACTTACAGCGTGTGCACGTCCGTCTGTCACTGTTGAAGAAATGTTAAGTGTCCACACACGCGCACGTTCGCACTTGTTGATTCTACACAACCGGAAGTTTATCTGCATCGTGCACACCAGTCCGTGTGCATGAACGCCTCATGTAGTTTTCTTTTTCATTTTATTATTTAGTCATTGAATTATAGTTGACCGGGGGATCATCGCATTGTGGGGAGACCAGCTATCAGACTGCATAATGTTTAGACTGTAATCCTAGCACCCTACCCAGTGAGCTAACTCTGCTCTCTGAGGTAATGGTACAATAAATTTCATCCAAATGCTTTCTTCCACAATAATAAAAAAAACTATCTAGGCTACTAACTTTGTGTCTGTGTTTTTCCAATTACATCTATTAATAAAAAAAAAATATAATTATATATGTCTATATAGAGTGTATTATTGGCTCGATGGCACCATCTACTGGATGAAAATGGAAGACAGAAATAGAATGAAATGGAAAAGGAAACCACGTGAGGCGTTCATGCACGCGGACTGGTGCGCGTGATACACATAAACTCTCGGTTGCGTAGTATCAAAAAAATGTGAACACGCGTGTGTGTGTGGACACTTAACATTTCCCCAACAGTGACAGACGGACGTGCACACACTGTAAGTACAGTACGCATCTTCTTGTTACGCGTGAAATACAATCTGCACGTAACAACGCATGTGCGCACGCACACGTACCAAAATTTACAATGTTAATCACGCATGCACACAACACGTTGCTGTGCGTGTGTCTGCTTATTTCGATATGGATAGGACTTCAACCCTAACCCGCAGAAGACAAAATAACATCTCCAGGCGTCCGTGACCAAAAATCGTTTACCCTTGATTTCATTAATTTTGAAATCCTTTGACCTCAAAATTGTAATCGCGATCACCAGACCATTAATTGCATAGCCTTAGCAGAAATCATGACCCTGGTTACTTAAGATTCACAGACCTTGCTGTAAGCAGTTCCATTTAGGAACTCTTTTCTTTCCACCAAAACACATCCACCAAATGTATCACCATGCAGAAGTGGTGACATTAACTGGGAGTGCTTTAGGCCCTAGTCACACAGAAAGCGTTTTACCACAGGCAACCACGGCAACATCTACGGACCCTAACCTTCCTGTGAAATCAATCTACTGTTTATTTATTTATTTTCACAGTAATTAGTATCTAGTTCCTAAAATGTTCAGGCGAGAGGGTACTTGCTGTAGCTCTGGTTGGGGTTGAGAGGCTGTCAGCAAATAGTTAGTAGGGCACAGGGAAACGGAGATCTGTGTGAGTACATGGTCTCTACATGGTCGTGTGTTTACAATTCTCCTCTCCTCTCTGCATCACTCACGGCAGAGTTCTGCCATGATGCGCGCACACACACACAGACTGGTGTGCGCAAACACATACAGACACAGGTGAGCACACTAGAGCGTGGCTCGGACAGCATTTTCCTGACCAAACCTGACCCGAGTCCAAGACAATTATGACCAAGCTTGGTCCGAACCTGCAGCACGGCACTGTACACACACTCAATGGAGTGGAGCCTGTGTTGCGTTCAGGCGTTGTCACATAAATAACAAATTCCAGCACTTTAATAGGCCATAGCACAACACAGCAGCATGTCAAGTGGGCCGAACCCAAACCAAACCCGAGAAATTGTTTTGTTATGTAATTGATTTATTATCCTGACCCTGTTCAGGTTGCCTCTGATGTTCTTTGTAATTGTGTCTATGTACTTTATTTGACTACTTTGTTGTTTCTGTTTTGCTTGTAACGTGGAAATCCAGATGCCCCGCCCCTAGCAAATTCGAATTTGTTCTGCACGGGAATCTGGCCCCGACGAGCAGAGCCCGCTGAATCGCCATCGGACCAATCAGATCAGTCTATCTGACAGAGGCGGGCTCTGGGCCGTAACATGATGACGACAACGCTGCGCTGTAAGAGTCTAAAAGTAAACAGCCAAGATGGCAGCTGCCGAAGGACCGCGTCCATTCAATTTAGCTTTGGAAGAAACACTAAGCCAACTACACTTATCTTTCCCCTGAGAGAGGAACAGAAGACTGCCCTAGAAGCCTTCGTTTCCAAGAAGGTCGTTTTTGCCGTTTTGCCGACGGGATACAGCAAAAGCATAATATATCAGTTAGCCCCACTGGTTGGCAAACAAATGGGGCTTAGCGCAATGAATACAACACCTTGTTTTTTGCTCTGATCGGCCATCGTGCTATCCAATTGCATGCAGCGGCATTTGAAATGCCTCAGTTAGTGCCGCCCCTTGAGTAGGAAGGGTGTATCGGTGAGGGCCAGACTCAAAATCTTTCTAGATTTGAGTCTGGATTTCCAGGCTATTTTGTTTGGTTAAATGTTTTTAAATAATCTGGTTAGTGATTGAGTGACCAGCTCAGTGCTATGTGGCTACTTTGGTGTTCAGAGTGCCGTTGGTTTAAGTCGTTTGTATGTTTAGTTTAGTTGTTTGTATGTTTTGCTTAGGTTCCAACTGATTTCCTCGTTACTTTTGTCTATGATGCGTTACTTATTCCTGTAGACTTACATTTGTTTGCTATGTTTTGAAATTAATTTTTAAATTATATTATGCACAGCAAAGTGAAATCTTAATAATGGAAGAAGAAAAGAAACAAGAAACAACTGTTGCAAAGTCAAGAGTCAAATACACAATGGAAACATTGACAAAAAAACGAACAAAACAAAACAAAATCGGTGATGTGGCACCAGCTTGACACATTTTAAGACAAACAGCTTCTTGTTTTACAGGAAAAGATGAATCTGTGCATTATTAAAGTTAATATTCCTCTTTTTTCTTTAGATTCTCTCCTTATTTGCATTGATTGGTGGGAGTCCATTGAAATGCAGCTGAAAGAGCTTCCTGTCCACTCGGACAGACACAAAAGCTGTGAGTGACCCAGGTAAATGTCAGGACACCTAGCAAAATGGCTTTTTGTTCCACCAGAGGAAGTCCAGAGAGGTGTGAACCATTATTTCACCCCATAGAGTGAAGAGTTTTCAGGGTTCACTGAGCATTTTGTTACTTGTTTCCCTCTCAAAGACTGACACAGTGCCCCAGAGAATACATTTTACACTTTAAGAAGTCATGTTAGTGCTTCACATCTCAAAAACAACCTCCTTATTTAATGACTTCCACTTGCAATTAGTCTTGAAGGCACAAATGACACAGAATAATGATCTATTAAATTACCTGCCCTCTCCCATATCAATATTTGAACCTCTGCTTGCAACAGGTCGATGTGATTAATTTCTCAGTTAATTATCATCTTATTTACCATAATTATTAGCTGAATAAGTGAGGGTTTGTCGAGCTGTTGTGGGAGTGTCTGGTCCCTTTGCTCTTACTCACACTTCTAATTAAATCTCATCAAAACATCATTATTTCTGCAGCAACTTGTTTGTGGAAACCAGGAGAACTGGCTGATCATTTCCACTTACAAAGTTTCTAATTACTGACAATGGCACTCAAGCTCACAGGGCAAAAATGAACCCTGGGTCCCCACCAAATCCTGCACAACTTATATATGGTTTAAATTTAAATAAGTAGAAAGAGTAGGAAGAGGGCAGACAACAGCACCTGGTGTAATTACACCCCAGGAAATACTTTTTCCAAGAACCTTAAATTGAGTTAAAAAATGAGGGATAGGGCACACAGGCTCGTTACTGAAACAAGGACAGAGACATGTAGCCAAAAATGAACCACATTTTATTGACTTTAGAAAAAATGAGCAAATAAGCAGGGACTGGAACTGCTGGGAGAAAACAAAAAACATTAACAGTCAAACCAACACAAATACCTGTATAAGGGAATTAAAATACTTTAGTTCAAATATCCAGTCCAACACAAAACTAAACTAAACAAAACTAGGGGAAGTGAGCAGAGGCTGGGTGCCCAGGCATTCCACCACCTATTCCCCTCAAGTGCAGCAGCAATACTCAAAATGGTGCAATCTACACTCTTGTCTGGTGCTTTCACTCGCATGCATTCAGTGCAGAGACCTCACCCTAGGTGCGTAGACTCCCAACAAGATGGCGCTCTGCTTCACTGAAAGAAAAGAACTTGTTCAAAAAGAATTACAAACAGACAACCCAGTTGGTTGGCAAAACAATGAAAGGCAAAACGGCAGCAGGTTAACCACGTTGGATATAGGGCACTGACAGGATCACTCATGGACAGGACAGCAGGGTTTCCACATGCACTGTGTGCAGATAATGGGTCAGAGACAAGCTGCTAACCACCAGCCACAACATGTTGTGCTTCACAGTTGGAGAAGTAATAACCAGTGCAGCATCCTTGAGCACTCAGTATGGGAAGCTATCCTAAATCTTGGCCTGCAATTTGATAGGTGCTGTCATCATACAGTCTGCATAAATCAAACTCGATGGCGTACCTAAGTTTATTAGATCCATGTCGCACAGTGTAGCTGCACTAAACTTATAAGATTGCTAAAATCTCACAGTCTGTAGGAGGCTTAAAGGTGCAGTATGACAGATAAAGAGTGATGTCAGTGTATTCAAATGAAATGATAGCAGCTCATATTATTGTGTAACATCCGGACTAACCCTGTGCAATGCCAAAGTTACACAATAACACAAACTAACTAACTGATGGAGGCAGCAGTAGACCAGCCAGCAATTGTTATTGTGTTATTGTAGGTAGTAAATGGGTTGAAAAATTGACCCTATATGGGATTGTCCATGGGCTCCATATTGGCCCCATGCCGATTGCCTTCATCAATGACTTTACCCAAGTGGGCCCCACACAGTAATGCTAGGGCTACTAGGTACCACATGGGTATGAGCCAAAAATTAGTGTCTTATCTGTGGCCCACTTGGGTAAACCCACCCATGTGGGCTAATGGTATGGGGCCAATATGTTGTGCATGAACAGTCCCAAATATGGCCCATTTTCCAGCCTGTTTACTACCCACATGGGTCCCATATACAAATGTTGGCTGGGGAACAGCAGCTCCTGTGTTCAGCAAGGTAAAATTACAGTTTCTGTCAATGGAGTCTGGTGGCTTTGACAACAGCGATGTAACGGCCTCATCAGAAATCTCTCTCTGATGGCAAAGTAGCAAACACTAAAACTGATATTGTTTTTTTTAGGTGGCTTAAAGACATTTTGCTGCTGACCCCGCCCACAGCAGTACAATGCTTAGCCTCTGTGCCGCAAAACTGATCATCTACTGTATTAACACACTGGCTACAGACAAGTACCTCATACAGCCTCACTTCAAAAAGTCTGAACTAACCTTTTAAGGCTGATTCGCATATTTTTTTCAGTCTAAATTCTTTATATTCTAAATATAAGCTAAAAAAAAGTATTTTTTTTTACTTGTCACCATGACAGCATCATGTAGGGAGAAGTAATAACAGGAAATGCATCATAATGATATGTAGAAATTAATAAATACCAAATGTCAAGTCTTCTTCTAGGCGTACAGATGTTTTGGGGGTATTTGGAGCCTCACAATTCTAAAATCAGAAACTCCCTTTGAATTAAGAAAAAAAGAAGCATTGGAGAAAGACAGTACCATCATCCTCACAGTTTTCAATTAGTGTGCAGGCAGACACCTCAGCATGGCTGCCATCACCGTCCTCAATCCTCCAGAGAAAAAAAAAAAAAGGAGCATTAGCGGTCATATGCCAGCCAGATTTGTCCCATTATTCATTACAATTAATTGCTTCCCTGTACTCCCGGCCTTTCCCAGGAAGGCAGCGCACTGCGGACTTCTCCTCCACTGCAGATTGTAATATGAGCGGAGGACTTAAAGCTGTCATTCAAATCTCATTGTGACCTTTCGGGAGAAAAGGCTGTTTTTCACCCAGTTTGCAGAAAGCTAAAGTGTGTGAGTGTGTGTGTACTTCTATCCTTGTGAGAACCAATGTAAGTGAGGATATTTTTACCAGGTGCAACTTGAGCCAATAGGTAACACCTAAGAGGACACTAAATGCTTTTGAACTCCACCTGCATCATTTTTTACAGATAATAAACTGTTACATCACTAATTTAATTTACAGTAAGTAAAGTAAGTAGTTGTTTTTCACTCTAAACAAAAGAGGTCAGGAGAGGGGCAGAACACTAGGTTTTAACGCCAAGATATAATTTCTAAGTTTTCCTCACTGAATGCCAAAAAAAGTCAAGACCAATGTATTCTATTTAGTCGTTGTGTACATACATTATCCCAAAAGTTTCCAACAAACCCAGAGAATATGTCATTTGAATCAAGGTCGTGGTCCGTGTCATTTGGTTGACGTCGCCTGTCAGTGGAGTCATATCCCCTTCGCATTGTCTGCCAAAGCTGTCATAAATGGACTTTTTACACAGTTTAAAATACACCTTTTAGATTTTGGTCATTTTTAACTATAAAGTTTAAACCAGATACGATTTTAGTCATTGGACGTCTGGATCTTAAGTTATCAGAGAAATAAGCTGAGCAAACAATGTCGGCAGTTTGGCTCCAGACCCTGCTGTGCCAAACAGCACAGGAGAAACACTGATTTGTAACATGAAACTGCTTTATTCAGTGTTTTTACCAGTTTAACTCACCTGGTCTGTTTGTTTTGGAGAGGAGGATACCTCTGCTGATAATTCGGCTTCTGGTAAAAGCCCCCTGAAAGGGTGATCTTGGAGCAGTGTTTAAGATTTAGGGGGATTTAGTGGCATCTAGTGGCTATGATTGCAGATTACAACCAGCTGAAACTTTCCTCCAGTATTTATTGTTCAGGAGGTTTTTAGTGGGAGCCGAATTATCTGTTTCCAAAACAAACAGACCAGGTGATTTACTCCGGTAAAAACACAGAATAAAGCAGTTCAATGTTAAAAACCAGCATTTGGCCGAGCCCATCGTGAAGGGGCTGCTTGCCCACCAATTGCTTACTGGGAGCTGAATTATATGCAGAGGTCTCTTCCTCTCTGAAACAAACAGCGTTTTACTGATGCCTGAAGCTGAAACATTTGCTCAGCTTGTTTCTCTGATAACTTAACATCCAGACATCCAATGGCTAAAATTCTTCGTCTGGTTGAAATATAACAATATAACAAATGGATCAAGTGATTTAAATCAGTACAAACACTAATTAAAGCAGTTTCACATTAAAACTCAGTGTTCTGTTCCGCTTGTCAGAGATGGGCTGCTAACCCAGCACCTGCTAACGTGCACTCACCTTGTTTCTCTGATAACTTAAGATTCAGACATTCAGGAGGTTTTTACTGGGAGCTGAATTATCCGTAGAGGTCTCCTCCTCTCCAAAACAAACACACCTTTAGTTATTTAAACCACTAAGAACATTGTACAAACAGTTTCATGTTAAAAATCTGTGTTTTCCAACACTCCATCATGCAGGGGCTGCTAACTACAGTGGCCAACATGAAAACATAAATGTCCCTATCTGGAACCAGTGTTTGGTTTGTCCATTCTGGGCTACTGTAGATCTCCATAGACGAAGACAGGCTCCCTATGTAAATATGAACAGTTGATTCTAAGGTAACGAAAACACAATGAATCTTATCTTCTGGTGATTATACATTAAAGAAAACATACTTATATTACATATTCAGTTTCTGCCAATATATCTTTAAACCACATTTTGTACCATGCAGTTTTTCGGTCTTGGTTGTTTTTAACTACATATTTTAACCAGATGAAGAAATTTAGTCATTGGACATCTGGATCTTAAGACTTATCTCAAGACTACATGAACAAATGTTCCAGCTTCAGCCCTTGCTGTGTTACACAGCATTAGTGAAACGCTTATTTTTAATGTTAAACTGTTTTATTGAGTGTTTTTACCGGTTTTAATTGCCTGGTCCGTTTGTTTAAGAGAGGAAGACCCCTCTGTGGATAATACGGCTCCCGGTAAAAACCTCCTTAACAATGAAAACTGAAGGAATAGTAACTGGAAGACTGCAATGATGGACTTGCTCCGTCTTTTGTTTTTGTTCTGATTGAGAGACACTCTGCAGCAGGAGATTACATATTTTATGTTTAAGTAAAGTTAAGAGAAAAACTGTACTTAAGTCTCATCACCTTTTTCCCCTTGATTTCAAAGCTTAATTTTTCAGTAATTTGACAAGAAAAAACATTTAACTCAAATTCAAACAACTTAAAATTTTCCTATAGAAAACATGTCCACATCTTTTCTGTCCCATTCACAGGCTGTCACATCTCTTCTCTCCACTGTTATGACGCCAGCTATAAACGATGCTCACACAAGAAACACAGAAAGCCCAACAAAGCTTTGCAAGCAACCAGATACATTTAATTAGATAATTGCTTTTTTACCTGAAGACTGGCTCACAGTATTCTTGCAGTATATGGAATATGATTCTCTTTGAGCCTGGATAAAGCTGTAATTTCATCCACAGAAGACAATCAAACATCGGGATGTGGATTTAAGTCGTGCTGCCCATGAGCTATTCTTGACGGGCGGTTGTTGGCAGCTTGAAGGGTCCTCAGTGTGGAGGTATTGTAGCTGAACCTCCCATGTGACCAAACACTGATACATACATACACTTCAGTAACAGTTACAGTGATGGTACATGGGAGGAAACATTATGGAATGATTCTGTTTACTGCATTAAAATAAGGCCATATAGATAAATCTCAGTTAGTGATCTATATAAATCATAATATGAAGGCAATAAAGAAGCACACAGACACTTCTTTTACAATAAAAAAAACCTTCAACAGGAGGTTTATAAAAAGGAGGTGTGAGGATGGACTTACTGCCATGTTGGAGGAATGAAACCTTCTCACTTTTATTTACCATTTTGAAAAGACACAGGAGATCCTAACAGTAAAATAATTTTATTAACTGCAACTCTGGGACTAGTTTTAGAGTCAAATGATGGTCTGAATGCGGCTAGGTTACCTGTTTTCCTCATTTATTGATATTGATTGTGATGTCTGATTTTAATTACCAAAAACTCTGGTATGGCTACTACAACAATTTTATCATTTTCACTTTTTTGATGGCCTTTGAACTAAGCAAAATAAACTGCAATCCAGGAAGTCCAGTTTGAGCAACAGATCTAACAGTCTAAAAGCTTCTCAAATGCTCAAACACTGCTCAATACTTTAAGACAGGAACTATTTTATCTTTCTCCAAAGAACAGAAATACTCACAGAGGGGTCAAATTGTTGCACAGGTTACGGTTTAATGTTTTTGCCAAAGGGTTAAAATTACGGATGCATGATACTGAATTTTTTGCCAATATCCGATATGCCGATGTATAACAACTCATTTAACCAATAACCAATAACCGATACTGATAACGATGTATCAGCTTTTTTCCCTACCTAATTTTAGTGATGATCAAGTCTCTTCTGTATTGGAATTAACATCACATTATGCATGCATACTTTTCTTGTGATGGCCCACCAGCAGATGGAGATGTGACATATAATGGTTTTCAATGTATGTAATATTCATTTATTGTGCAAAATAAGAAAAAGCATGTTGGCCGATTCTGATGGCATGCCGATATTGTTTTGCATCCTTAATTTGAATCCATTTGAACACAGTCTTTGAGAAATTTGTCCTTGACTTTATGTTTAAGTGAATAAGGGATGCAAGGACTTTTGAAATTGGTCCACTATTAAGCGAGAGTGTTGCAGCTGGCAGCTATGAAACAGCCTGTGATGTAACAATTCAGGGCAGTTGTGCACTGTCAATTTACATCCACTAAAAATGTTTGTTTTTGCCACTGACAGGCTCAGATTGTTTTTATTAGTGTCTGACAAAATTATCTAAAGGATCCCTACAGAGATAGACCTTTTGGTTAAAGAGAAAGATCCTTTTTGTTTAACCAAAAACAGCCCCAAATTGCCATCGCCAAACTCATCAGATTCCATTTAAATAAACAGTGATTTTATACTCGTATAACACACGTCATTCAAAGTCAACAGACACAAAGTAAAACTGACAAAAGTTGTCTTGGTCCACTTTGTCCACTGTTCCAACATTTCCCAACTCTGGTTTAGTTTAAATGAAACCTTAATTCACCCACTTGGATGTGAAAATATGCCGCCTCTGTCCACGCTAAAATCAATGTTTATTTAAACAAAAAAGATCTTAATCTTTAAAAAAAAAAAAAAAAAAGGTCTATCTCTGTAGGGATCCTTTCTGTAATGTTGTCAGACACTTTAAGTAACAATCTGAACCCGTCAGTGGCAAAAACAAGCACTTTTTGTGGACGCACTTTGAGGGTGCACAAATGCCCTGAGTGTGTGCATTGAAGCCTGTTTCACAGCTGCCAGCCAGTCACTTAAGACACAAAAATGTTGGACAAAAGGAGCCAGGTTGAAAAAGTTACCCTTTAAAGCCCTCAATCCTGATTAATGATGAGAAGTACATGACATCACCTTTTTTTCCAAATGAGTCCCACCTACAGTATCTCACATAAGTGAGTACACCCCTCCCATTTTTGCAAATATTTCATTATATCTTTTCATGGGACAACACTATAGAAATGGCACTTTGATATAACTTAAAGTAGTCAGTGTACAGCTTGTATAGTAGTATAGATTTACCTTCCTCTGAACATTACTCAAAACACAGCCATCAACATCTAAACAGCTGGCAACATAAGTGAGTACACCCCACAGTGAACATGTCCAAATTGTGCCTAAAGTGTCAATATTTTGTGTGCCAACCATTATTATCTAGCACTGCCTTAGCCATTTTGGGCATGGAATTCACCAGAGCTCACAGGTTGCTTCAGGAATCCTCTCCCACTCCTCCATGATGACATCATGGAGCAGATGGATGTGAAGACACCTTACGCTCCTCCACCTTCAGCTTGAGGATGGCCCACAGGTGCACAGGTGAGTTTAGGGCTGGATACATACTTGGCCAGTCCATCACCTTCACCTTCAGCTTCCTCAGCAAGGCAGTTGTCATCTACTAGGTGTGTTTTGGGTCATTAGCATGTTGGAAAACTGCATTGCGGCTCAGTTTCCGAAAAAGGGCGATCATGCTCTGCTTGGAATTCATGTTTCCCTAAATGAACCAATGCTGAAAGAGCACCAAGACAACTGTCCCTTGCCTACAGTCAAGTATAGTGGTGGCAGCATCATGGTTTGGGGCTGCATGAGTGCTGCCGGCTCTGGGGAGCTCGGTTCAAACTGAGCCGCAATGCAGTTTTCCAACATGATAATGACCCAAAACACACCTAGAAGATGACAACTGCCTTGCTGAGGAAGCTGAAGGTGAAGGTGAAGGTGATGGACTGGCCAAGTATGTATCCAGCCCTAAACTCACCTGTGCACCTGTGGGCCATCCTCAAGCTGAAGGTGAAGGAGCGCAAGGTGTCTTCACATCCATCTGCTCCATGATGTCATCATGGAGGAGTGGGAGAGGATTCCTGAAGCAACCTGTGAGCTCTGGTGAATTCCATGCCCAAAAGGGTTAAGGCAGTGCTAGATAATAATGGTTGGCACACAAAATATTGACACTTTAGGCACAATTTGGACATGTTCACTGTGGGGTGTACTCACTTATGTTGCCAGCTGTTTAGATGTTGATGGCTGTGTTTTGAGTCATTTTCAGAGGAAGGTAAATCTATACTACTATACAAGCTGTACACTGACTACTTTAAGTTATATCAAAGTGTCATTTCTATAGTGTTGTCCCATGAAAAGATATAATGAAATATTTGTACTCACTTATGTGAGATACTGTAACTTTAAATCTGTGAAAACAAAAACATTTAGTTCTATATACGTTTTCAGGGCCTTTGAATGGTAAATATCAAAACAAAAGCAGCTGCATATGATCTGAATAAAATTCTATTAAACTCAAAACATTTGGATTTTAAACAGGAACTATCTCATCATAAAATAAATAAACAACATCCAGCCCAATAAAATACAAGTAGCTTTTGATTTACACAGGTCAAATTACTAAATTATCACCGGGGTTATATTCTGGTTGTTAACCCCTCCAACATGGCACCCCTCCCAACAAAACCTCTGTTCTAAAATAAAACATAAAATACAATTTAAATACTATTCTTTATGTAACAACTTATTAAATATCTTTACATTCTTTACCATAATTTCCTGTGTTTCTTAAACATTGAGTGTGGCATTGTGAAAAAGAGGGTCATATCTTAGGCACATCAAGGCACATATACATTCACACAGTGTGCTGCCTTTTCCTTTCCCCAAAATCACAAAAACGTACAATATGCTCCGACATGACGTCCTTGTTGGATTAAAAATGTCCTATTTTTGTCACATAAACAATAACAACATCAGCTAACACGCATGCAGTATTATATATATACTTCCTCTCTGCTCTCGACCGCAAGCACAAAAAAATAAAAGAACTTCAAATACATTGTAAAAATAAAGATTAGGCTTTACATTATTAGAGAGAAATGGTTAACATGTAGCATGCAAAAAAATAAATGTATTTGAAATCCTGATTTCTCATGCAATGCATTTAAATCTCTGTAAATGTATGCGGTGTCTATAAACTGCTGAAGTGACATGAGAAATAAATAATAAAAAATATGAATAGAAAGAAAAGATTAAAAAGCATCTGTCTCAGAAAAACACTAAAGCTCAAAACCTTGCAATGTAAACTTCAGTTCTGGTAGTTATGGAAGCTCATTTCCGCGTGTGACAAAAAATAAAATTAAATAAATAAATAAAAAAAATCTGTAAGTAATTATGAGAAACTTCCTTAAAATAAGTGTTGTTTCATATTATTTTTGAGATCTTATGTTTCTTAAAAATAATGACAGATTTCTCAAGTAATGGCTTAGTATTTCAGTTTTCTCAAAATAATCATTTAATATCTCAAAATATAATAAATCATTATTTTGAAGTAATTTCAATTTCTTATTATGAAATATAAAGTCATGATTTTGAGACAGTTTCTTATCATTTTGCGGTACAAGCTCATTTTGAGATATAAAGTCATGATTTTGGAAAATCCATTTCCATTTTGAGATACTCATTCTTCTTAAGAAAGATTCTCATTATTTTGACATACTAAGTCATTATTTGTCTCATTATCTCATTTACATGACATAATAACTTGACTAACTTTCATTTCAAGATACTAGGTCATTATTTACAGAAAGTTTCTCATTATTTTGAGACAGTTTCTCATTAATTTGTGATGATAACTTGAGAACATTTCTCATTTTGAGGTACTACGTCATTATTTTCAGAAAGTTTCTGATTCTAACTTGAAAAAAAGTTTCTCATTTGGAGATACTAGGTCATTATTTTTAGAAAGTTTGTGATTATTTCAGACAGTAACCCATTACTCTGAGCTACTAATACACTACTTTCAGAAACTTTCTGATTATTCTGAGATACTAACTGATTATTCAGAGAAGGTTTCTTATTTTTGAGATACTAACTCTTTATTTTGAGAAATTTCTGTGTTTTTTAAAAAATATCTAATCATTATTTTCATAACGTTTCTCATTATTTTAAGGTATTATTTCATTAGTTTGAGAAAGTCTCTCACTATCTTGCAAAAGTTTTTCATTATTTTAAGATTCTGAGTCATGATTTGTAGAAACTTTCTCAATTACATGAGATACTAACTCCACCTGCTTGAAATATTAATTAATTTATACTAACTCATTACTTTGAGAAACTTTCAGATTTTTTGTTATAATAACTCTTTTTTTGTCATCACACTGGCAGAAATGGGCTTCCATAGTGTAGCTGTTTGCTGGTAGTGCACTAAATGGAAAAACACAGTAGGCATGAACATGTAAGATTCCTCCCACACTTACATCAGGTCAACAGGAGTAGAAGTACTTCGGAAACATCTCAGAGTGCTTTAAAACCCATTGAATATTAACTGACCAGTGCTTGTAATGTGCTTTGATCACATTTACATGCTCGGTGCGACTTTGTATTAGGGGTCCACTGTTACTTTTTTGGAAGTTTCCTGGAAATAACTAGTTACTCGTTACTTATTACAGGTAAAATAGGGTCAATTTCAGTCATGGTAATATTTATTTATCATTAATTTATGGAAGCTTTATTCTTCATTTATATTAAGTTGCATGCCTGTAAACATTTATGAACACCATCTCTATTTTCCCTGTAATTGGCACCAGGTTACAAATTATTTCCAGGGCATTATTTCGATAAATGATAGCAGACCCATAAAATAAAGCATAAACAAATGCTCAGTTGCCACATGAAAAAGCTGCATTGCATTGAAGACAGTGTTTAACCAACAATCGTGTCCATACTATTAAAAAAATTGAGTTTAAAAAGGAGTGTTGGAGAAGTACAAAGATAATGTTCATGATTAAAATATCAAAGTTTAAAAGACAGTACAAAACAGATGTGCTGTGTAATATCAGAGGCACCAGATGTTCAGAAAACAAACCTCAGCCTCATTCATTAGATACCATTTCCCTCAAAACACACTCAGGAGTGAGGCTTGATTTGGCCAAATTCACCCTGCCGTGTGCTTGATTGCATTATTGTCATTCAAATAACACCATTTGCATGAGAACCCTTTTGTCATCACCACCTTTAAAAAGGACCAGTAGCTGAATTTTTTCTTGGCACCCTCGGGCTCAGACTCCACCCCCGCTCCGGTCCACCGTCACCGGCCCTCTTTTATTCAGAGTCTCCTCTGCCGTTTTCATCAGTATGGCCAGGCGGCTGTCCGACACTTGTCCCTTCTTTACCGCGCTCATCAGCTGCAGAGAACAGCGGGAAAGGTTAATTTGTCAAGCAGAGCTGCTTTAACAATTATCGCTATGACAACGACAATATTCTGTTGTGTGCCCGATCACCTACACACATCCCGGACACCAAACACCAATTGTCTTCTTTTTGTATTAAAGCTGCACTAGGTGGGAAATGAAGCTGTTTTAAGGGTGACTGGAGTTTTAAAAGAGCTGCATCCCTTCCTTCCTTTTAAAGACAGATTCTTTATATGCCTGATTCAATGAAGCCTGAAACCATGAGAGACTTGTCTCCAGTTTATTACGAAGCATCTAAGGCCTTGTTCACACTGCCAACCCAAATCCCTTTTTTTTTTTGACATATCCAGATTCAGTAAGATTGTTATTCACGTCGGCGGCAATGACACCCGGTTACGCCAATCGGAGGTCACTAAAATTAATATTGCCTCGGTGTGTGAATATGCAAAAACGATGTCGGACTCCGTAGTTTTCTCTGGACCCCTCCCAAATCTGACCAGTGATGACATGTTTAGCCGCATGTCATCATTTAACCGCTGGCTGTCCAGGTGGTGTCCAGCAAACGATGTGGGTTTTGTTAATAATTGGCAAACTTTCTGGGGAAAACCTGGTCTTATTAGGAGAGACGGCATTCACCCCACTTTGGATGGAGCTGCTCTCATTTCTAGGAACCTGGCAAATTTTATTAGTAATTTAAATCCCTGACAACCCAGAGTTGAGACCAGGACAGAGAGTTGCAGTCCTAAACGCCTCTCTGAGCTTCTAGTTCAGTTACCCAGCCATAGTTTTCATAGTTTTATACAGACGGTGTCTGTCCCCCGACCACCTAAATTATTTAAATCTAAAATTAAACAAAGAGGAGTTGTGCATAACAACCTCATAAAAAATTAAAACCTCTTCTGTGACAGAAAGACAAAACAGGAGAATTAAATGCGGACTGTTAAATATCAGGTCTCTATCGTCTAAAGCAGTGTTAGTAAACGAATTAATATCAGATAATCATATTGATTTACTCAGTCTCACTGAAACCTGGCTGTGTCAAGATGAATATGTTAGTCTAAATGAGTCCACTCCTCCCAGTCATAATAATACCCACATTCCTCGAGGCAGCGGCCGAGGAGGGGGAGTTGCAGCCATTTTTAACTCTAGTCTGTTAATCAGCCCTAAACCTAAACTAGATTATAATTCATTTGAAAGCCTCGTTCTTAGTGTTTTACATCCGACCTGGAAAACCTCGCAGCCACTTTTATTTGTTATAGTGTACCGTGCTCCTGGCCCGTATTCTGAATTTGTATCTGAATTCTCAGAGTTTTTATCCAGTTTAGTTCTTAAATCAGATAAAGTTATTATTGTAGGCGATTTTAACATTCATGTCGACGTTGATAATGACTCCCTGGCTACCGCGTTTATCTCATTAATAGACTCCATTGGCTTCAGTCAGGGTGTACATGAACCCACTCACTGTTTTAACCATACCCTCGATCTAGTTCTGACGTATGGAATTGAAATTGATAACCTAAAAGTCTTTCCACAGAATCCCTTGCTATCAGATCATTATCTGATTACTTTTGATTTCTTTTTACTCGATTACACGCCACTCAGCAACAGTTACTGTACTAGATGTTTATCAGATAGTGCTGTCACAAAATTTAAGGAAAAGATTACTTCGTCGTTAAATTCAATACCAATACCTTCAGTAACAGAGGTTTCCCGTGCCGACTTTAACCTCTCCCAAATTGATCATTTTGTTGATAGCGCCGTAGGCTCGCTGCGAACAACGCTCGACTCTGTAGCTCCTCTTAAAAAGAAGTTAACAAAGCAAAGAAAGTTTGCTCCTTGGTATAACTCTCAAACCCGTAGGTTAAAACAAATATCGCGAAAATTTGAAAGGAATTGGCGATTAACCAAACTGGAAGAATCTCGTTTAATCTGGACAGACAGTCTCAAAACTTATAAGAGGGGCCTCCGCAATGCCAGAGCAAACTATTACTCAGCATTAATAGAAGAAAACAAGAACAACCCCAGGTTTCTTTTCAGCACTGTAGCCAGGCTGACTGAGAGTCAAAGCTCTATTGAGCCTTGTATTCCTTTAGCCCTTAGCAGTAATGATTTTATGAGCTTTTTTAATGACAAAATTCTAACTATTAGAGGCAAAATTCATGACCTCCTGCCCTCAGATGGTAGGCCTACCTATCTAACCTCAAACACAGCTGTAGAATCTAATATATATTTAGATTGCTTCTCCCCAATTTCTCTTCAAGAATTGACCGCAGTGATTTCTTCATCTAAATCATCGTGTCTCTTAGACCCCATCCCAACTAGGCTACTTAAGGAGGTCTTTCCTTTAGTTAACACTCATATATTAGATATGATCAATATATCCCTATTAACAGGCTATGTACCACAGTCTTTTAAGGTAGCTGTAATTAAGCCTCTCCTAAAAAAGCCCACCCTGGATCCAGAGGTGTTAGCCAACTATAGACCAATATCTAATCTTCCCTTTATGTCAAAGATCCTTGAGAAAGTAGTCGCAGACCAGCTGTGTGATTTTCTCCAGGATAATAATTTATTTGAGGAATTTCAGTCAGGATTTAGAGTGCATCATAGCACTGAGACAGCTCTAGTTAAAATTACAAATGACCTTCTGATTGCTTCAGACAAAGGACTCGTCTCTGTTCTTGTTTTATTAGATCTTAGTGCGGCGTTTGACACAATTGACCATCAAATTCTACTGCAGAGACTGGATCACTTAATTGGCCTAAAAGGTTCAGCACTAAGCTGGTTTAAATCTTATTTATCTGATCGTTTTCAATTTGTTGATGTTCGTAATGAATCATCCTTACGTACCAAAGTTTGTTTTGGAGTTCCGCAAGGTTCTGTGCTCAGACCAATCCTATTTACTCTATATATGCTTCCTTTAGGTAACATCATTAGAAATCACTCTATAAATTTCCATTGTTATGCGGATGATACACAGTTGTATTTATCGATGAAGCCAGAAGAAAGTAATCAATTAACTAAACTCCATAACTGCCTTAAAGACAAAAAATTGGATGAGCACCAATTTCCTGATGTTAAATTCAGACAAAACTGAAGTTATTGTTCTTGGCCCCAAACAACTCAGAGACTCTTTATCTGATGACATAGTTTCTCCAGATGGCATTGCTCTGGCCTCTAGCACTACCGTAAGAAACCTCGGAGTAATATTTGATCAAGATTTGTCTTTTAATTCTCATTTAAAGCAAACCTCACGGACTGCATTTTTTCATCTGCGTAATATTGCGAAAATTATGCCTATCCTGACCCGAAAAGATGCAGAAAAATTGGTCCACGCTTTTGTTACCTCAAGGCTGGATTACTGTAACTCTCTATTATCAGGTAGCTCTAGTAAGTCCTTAAAAACTCTCCAGCTAATTCAGAATGCAGCAGCTCGTGTACTAACAGGAACTAAGAAACGAGATCATATTTCTCCTGTTTTAGCTTCTCTGCACTGCCTCCCTGTAAAATCCAGAATTGAATTTAAAATCCTACTGTTAACTTATAAAGCTCTAAATGGTCAAGCTCCGTCATATCTTAGAGAGCTCATAGTGCCATATTATCCCACCAGAACACTGCGCTCTGAGAAGGCAGGGTTACTCGTGGTCCCTAAAGTCTCCAAAAGCAGATCAGGAGCCAGAGCCTTCAGCTATCAGGCTCCTCTCCTGTGGAATCATCTTCCTGTTACGGTCCGGGAGGCAGACACCGTCTCCACATTTAAGACTAGACTTAAGACTTTCCTCTTTGATAAAGCTTATAGTTAGGGCTGGCTCAGGCTTGCCCTGTACCAGCCCCTAGTTAGGCTGACTTAGGCCTAGTCTGCCGGAGGACCCCCCTATAATACACCGGGCTCCCTCTCTCTCCCTCTCTCTCTCTCTCTCTCTCTCTCTCTCTCTCTCACTCTCATCCTATTACTGCATCTTGCTAACTTGGCCATTCTGGATGTCACTAACTCGGCTTCTTCTCCGGAGCCTTTGTGCTCCACTGTCTCTCAGAATAACTCATACCGCAGCGGTGCCTGGACAGTGTGACGTGTGTGGTTGTGCTGCTGCCGTGGTCCTGCCAGATGCCTCCTGCTGCTGCTGCCATCATTAGTCATTAGTCATACTTCTACTGTTATTATACACATATGACTATTGTCACACAAGTATACTGTCAGATATTAATACATACTTTCAACATATTGTACCACAGTAGCCAGAACTATAACTATAATATTATTACTTTCATTAATGTTGTTGTAAGCTACTGTCATTACCTGCATCTCTCGCTCTCTCTCTCTCTCTCTCTCTCTCTCTGTCTCATTGTGTCATATGGATTACTGTTAATTTATTATGCTGATCTGTTCTGTACGACATCTATTGCACGTCTGTCCGTCCTGGAAGAGGGATCCCTCCTCAGTTGCTCTTCCTGAGGTTTCTACCGTTTTTTTTCCCCGTTAAAGGGGTTTTTTTTTTGGGGAGTTTTTCCTTATCCGCTGTGAGGGTCTTAAGGACAGAGGGATGTCGTATGCTGTAAAGCCCTGTGAGGCAAATTGTGATTTGTGATATTGGGCTTTATAAATAAAATTGAATTGAATTGAATTGAATTGACTTTGAAAAGTCTGGACATCAAAAAAACATCACATAAAATGTGATTTTGGAAATTGGAAGTGATTTGAAATCCGATTCCAATTGAATTTTTACAGATGTTTCTCAGTTCTGATGCTCTGTATGCTCAAATCAGTTCAACGTATCTTTGAATGCAACACATGATGACACTGTCAAATCCATAGTGAAAGAAGTGCTGAGCAGAATCCATGCTGCTGCTAGCTTAGCGCTAAAGAGGACAACAGCAGTCCACAGACATATGCCAAAACACATTCAAATTTATAACCATGACTCTACAGGGTAACTGTTTGGAGGGCAAAATGTAGATGTCCATTTCTCATGCTTCCACTGAAAGTGAAGTCACCAGGGTATCTATGTTGTTACTGATGCCTAAGTTGTGACACCAGCAACCAATGCAGATAGGTTGCTGATAGTTAGACACACATTCAATCTGATTTTGCAAATTACATTAATGGGAAATTCAATTTTTGCAAATCTGAGGTGATTTGAAATGCCAATTGGATTTCTACAGATGTGTCTCAGTCTGGACACAAATTTCCAAGTGTTTTTGAATGTGACTCACAATGATGATGTTAAAACCAGACTGACGGAAGTGCTGAGCAGAACCAATGCTGCCTCTAGAAGAGCACTATGGAGAACAACATGAAGAACAACAGTCTGTTAAAATAAATTGTCTGCTGGCACTTTGGGTGGAAGCATCTGTACAGGCAAAGCTGACAGGAACCTACCTGGACAAGACCATTTATCAAGAGATATCTCGCGGCATAGAAGAGAGGGGCTTTTGTCTCAAGTGTATGGGTTGGTACTGTTTTTACTGACATATGTGTCAGTAACAATGCTACCAACCCAGATAGGTTGGTTCTGTCTGGACACAGAAATCTTATCAGATTAGTTAAAAATACAACCTAATCGCCAGAAACAATATTAGCATTGTAAATTTCAGCAAACCATGGATACATAACATCTCTAAGTTATGCAATGGATACTTTGAAACTTTATGTGTCAGCAGTGTTGTGGTTAACATGTGGTTTGGTTAATGTACAAAAACTACTTGGTTATGGTTAGGATAGGATCATGTTTTGGCTTTAAATAGCTTAATAAAAAACAAATGCTTTTTGTGGCACTATCCTCAGTTGGAAAACAACGTTGTGTTGATGAAAAACACCCATGTTTGGAGCCTAAAGAGTTGCTGGACACAGCACTGACTTGCTAAAACACAGCTGGTTTTGTTGTCTATTGGTCTTAAACAGTAGTGCAGCAGGTGTCTCGCCTAGGTGTTATGCCATCCATCATTAGGGCTGGACAATATGGACAAAACTTCATATCTCAGTATTTTCAGGCTGAATGGCGATACATAATATATCTCGGTGTTTTCTATGACATGGGTTACATGTTTACAGCTGCAAGTCAAAGCCACATTAGAGATGACACAATCACTTCTATAAAAACAGACTGTGGTCAAAACAAAATGCAGAGACATGGAGTCAAGTAGGTTTGAAACAATTAAAAATCTTTGTGGGAGGAGTTAAAAAATTGTTTCCATGGCTTTTGAAATTAATCTAGTGCTGCAAAATTATTTAAATATGTTTTATTTATTTAGGTTGTTAATTGTATTAATGCACATAGCATCAACAGAGAGGCAAAGGGAGAGAAGGAGCAACAGACACTGTCCGTGTCATGTACGTGTTTTATACGAAACATCTGTGTCGTTGCTGCATTTTTTACACAGCTCTGTCGCCTGCGTCCAGGAGCTGTCTTAGTGTCACACAACAGACTACAACTACCAAGAAGCACGGCGATGTGCTATGATCCACCTCACACACAAACTAGCGGCGCAGTGCTGGACTGCACATGTGCTGTGGTCATTTCATTCATCTCGCAGACTGATTTAGACAGTGTTGTCTTACTTATATCTTACTTGAAAATATGTCAATATATCGTACATAGTCATTATATCTCCCAGCCCTAGCCACCATCCCCTCAACCTCCCATAAACAAAGTTAGCTCATACACTATGCCACTATAGAAACTCTGATATGATGTGTATGAAACATGACGTATTCATGGTTTGCAGAAATGTACAATTCTAACATTTCTTCTGGAGACTGGGCTGACAAATGAAAGTGCAAACAGTCTGTCTTTAATTTGAGAAACAAATCTTTTGTTTTGCCTGCAGTCTGAACGCAGCCTAAGACAACATATTGAAGAATTTCTGCATATTTATATTGCAACATTTATAAGGACAAGGAAGGTATTGTTCTATATTTTCTTTATTGTCAACAAATATCATTAAGACCAGACCAACACTAGTAGGATTAGCAGGATGAATTCATTGTTGGTTTTGGTCTTTTCATGGGATTTGTTGACAATGAGAAAATTAAGTTTCCTAGTGTAGCTTTAACACATCTTGAATGTTTTAAGTGTGTTTTTTTGTCCCTTTAGCCACCAGAAGACTTCATAAAGTTTTATGTGACTTAATTGTTAATGTGAGAACTGAAGTCAGCCTTGAAGGACACAGGGGTTACAGTTTTCCCATCAGTGCTGCGCATATACACTACCTGTATGTTGCCCCTAAAGTCATCCATGTGCAGGTCGAGCATACACACAAGCAGAAACAGACATTCAGAATCAAAATATACATAACATGTATGATTAAATACTTAACTCCATTATGTTTTACTTGTCACAGAAGGGACCAAAAAAAAAAAAAGGCTTCTCTTACTGATTTATCAGCTCGTTTCCTCGGCCAGCGGAGAAACCGGCACACTAATGAAGACTAAATCCTCAACTGTCATCAAGCTCCCCCATAATGACTCTTTTCTGGACTTCGTTGTCAAGTGAGAAAGTAATTTATTTAGCCACGGACGGACACGGAAGGCCCGGACACACTTCAGGCCTCATTACACAAGCCGCTGACAGAGATTCTCCTTTCTAATTAGCTCCAGGTAGTCGGACTTCACACCTTGTTTGCAGGAGCGGATGTTCGTCGCTCGCACGTCACTCGCACATCTCAGGTGGACAATGGCCTTTTGTTAACGATGGGGTAATGTGTTGCAGCACTAGTGACATTATAGCATATATGAGGAGGAATACGCTGTATTTATCTGGGTGATAACACTGAAAACTACAGACAGGAGGAAACTGCTTTCACTGCTACGATTTCCTGAGATTGTAAATGAGTATCTACAATAAGAAAACACAGACCTATAAACCACTGTTTAAAATGTGATACACTGTTATGAATTCAGGACAAAATGTGTCAAGATTGTCACTATTTCTGAAGCATGATGAGGCAGCAATATGGCAGCACACATAATAATCTCAGAGGTAAAAAAGTAGTAAAATAAAGGAAACAAAAGTGTGTAACGGATTGCGTTCCCCTGGGCTTATATTATCCAGCCTCCATCTCCTCAGTCCTGTTTGTTCTGCTGTTATTGACAGAGGTGTTAGGCTTTAATGGCTTATCACACCACAGTGCTTACAGGCACTCAGATGACTTTTAACTTTATTTCCAGGTGGTTTTAGATTCAGTCTTTTCTGCAGAAATCTCCATTTGATACATAAATACCCCCAAAGTCCAATTATCTTATAAATGTTAAAGAATTTGCCAGTGCAGTGACAATATTTGTTTGTGTCCAGTGCAAATTAACATTCATTAATTTCAAGCTTTGATAAAAATTTTGTTTTGATTCTATGCAGCAAACTGCTTTAGTTATTCATATTTCAAACAGGCTGAAACAGGCAGATTTTCCAATTGTTTGAGGAAAATAAGGTTTTAGGGCTTAATTAAAGACAAAAAATTATTTGTTGAGGAGATTTTTCAGAGAGGATAACAGAGATTAAATTCCAAACTAGCTGACGTTCACTTATACACATATATTTTATGCAGTGGTATAGGATGGAGACATGGTGTCTACAGGTATCAGACTCTTGAATTTAATGTTTTTTAAGAACTTTTCAAGATCATTTTTTAACCAAATTTAGGAAAGATTTTTGGATAAATCTTCTTTTTCTTGCAGCTACATGTAAAGGTAAGTAGAGTATATGAAGTCATGAGCAGAGGTAGGTTTTATGTAGGAATATAGTTATTGGCGTAAATAAGGTAAATCCATATTTTGTCAACAGGTAAGTGCATGTATGAAGTTAAATATTGGGATCAGTGGAAGGGTTAATGTTTTGCTAAAGAGCTTAAAGGTTCCCAGCAAGCATTTTTTGGTTTAAAAAACATCTAATAGCCATCTACATGAAGACCTGACGTCTAGGCTAAATCACGTCTGAATTTGGGCTGTTAGTGAAAATTTGGTAGACGTCTAACCATAGCCAAAGTGTAGACGTCATCAATTATACGGCTATGTAGAGAACATGTCCAAAAAATGGAGATAAACATATTTTAATTACTGTTGCCTCTCCATACGTGATTGAATATCATACCGCACGCCATCTGCAATGGCGAAAATTACATTTAATCAATTTCAAAATTAAATCGGCTAGATTTGGGTTACATGTAGCTAGGCTAAATCAGAGCTAAATATAGCCAATACGTTTAAATCATGACTATTAAGTCTGGTATTTTTCAAACCTTGTGTTTTTGTTCATAAGTGACTAATGGGAACAGCAATTTCTGAAACTGGTCCAGTATTGAGCAAGAAAGCTGCAGCCGGCAGCAGCAAAACAGGCAGCAATGTAAAGTTAAGGGGCAGTTGTGCACTGTCACTTTCTGTCCACCAAAAGTGTTTGTTTTTTAAACTGACAGGTTCAGAATGTTATTCTGTCTGAAAACATTATGGAAAGAATCCCTACAGAGACAGACCTTTTGTGAAAGAGTAAGATCCTTTTTGTTTAGCTTGAAACAGTCTCAAAATTGCTATCGTCAAACCCACCAGACTCCATTTAAATAAACAGTAATTTTATCATCCCAAAACACACTTCATTTAAAGCTGACAGAAACAAAATAAAACTCACAAAGACCATAGCAATATTCACCTACATCAGGTGCACTATTACTTCATATGATCCACATTACTAATTATATCTTGTGCAATATTTTTTCACAACATCATGTGCAATATTTCTATTCAATATCATGATCACTTGTCAGTGTAGTGCAATATCCTTTTCTCAGTCATGGGCAATACTACTTCTCATTGTTATATAGAATTCAATTTAACATTGACTATCAGGAGTCTGTTTTTTTTCCTCACCATTTTTGTTCATTCTCAGTAGCTCTTGTACTTATCGTACTCCTGTTGTTTCTCTATTAGGCACTAATTTTTGCTTCTGCTCTTTGAAAACACTTCTACATTGTATATTTGTATATTTTGCCAGATATTTAATACTCTGTTATTATAAAACTGGGCCCAGTGAGTGACCCTGACCGTGGGAACCAACTGGTTGTCTGGTTGGTACTGGTTGTGAATTATTACATTGTGGTTACTGTACTTAGTGTTACTGTAATTTGAGGCATTCTCTTGCACAAGAATTTCCTTTGGGATAAATAAAGTTTTATTGAATTGATTTGAATTCACCCACTTAGATGTGACAATATGTTGGCTCTATACATGTTAAAATTACCGTTTATCTAAATGGAGTCTGGTGGGTTTGGTGAAGGCGATTTTGGGGCTGTTTCTGGTTACACAAAAAAGGTTCTAACTCTTTCACAAAAAGTTCTATCTCTGTCGGGATCCTTTCCATAAGTTAGTGTCTAAAACAAACACTAGAGGATGTAACTTAACATTGCACAATTGCCCTGAGTGGTTACGTTGCAGCCTGTTTCACTGCTGTTGGCTGCCGTCTTCTTGCTCATTACTAGACCAATTTCAAAAATTGTTGTTCCCATTAGTCACTTAGACGCAAAAGAATGGGAAAATAGATTCCAGGCTGAAAAATACCAAACTTACCCTTTAACCCATTTTGACAAAAAGAAACTGAAAAATTGATAAATTAAATTAGATAAGATGATTGAGGCAATAAAGACATCACATATTCAAATTTAATGACTTTTAAGACGCAATATTTATTACATTTCGGACATTTTAAGACTTTTTAAAGACCTGCAGACACACTGGGAATGAGGCAGTATTATTTATTGTGTAATATCACTCCACTTTTGAGCTCATTTTATTTTGTTGTATGTGGTTCTTCATTAGAGGGCATTAAATGTTAAAACTGCTTCTTTTATATTTACATGTGAAATTCTATTTTACTATGCATTTATGCGTTAATGAGCCTTGATTACAGGAAGCCTATTTCACCATTGTGGCATTGACAAAAACCAGAGGTAACAATGTGACACTTATTTCACAGGTGGCTTTAACAGAAAATGTAAAATAAGATATTGCAGATATTTCAAAAATACTGACTGCTTCCTTCACTTCTGCACCAAGCATCACAGTTTAATAGTTAAAGCAAAGAATGGTAACAGCAGCATTGCAGTAGATAGTGAAATATCTGCTGAAACAAATACAGGAAATGATGGGCTGTCAGATGCCCCCTCTCTCCTCACTGTCTACGTGTTACGTACCTGCATGAATTCATCAATTTCCACTTGTCCATTCTTGTTGAGATCCACCTCATTAAGGATTTCATGGAGCGCATTTTCATCAATTTGGACATTGATGCTCTGCAGAGAGAAAAAAACAAGACGAGGGATTGATAACAGGTAATGAAAACAAGTGTGTAACGATGAGGGACAGACAAGAAGAAAAAGGAAGGGAAAGGAGGGATAAAAGGAGACTCACTTCTAAAACTTGCTGGACATCGACAGTGGTGATGAATCCTTTGCTTTCTTTGTCAAAGTTGTGAAAACGTTTCTTGTACCTGTCACACAGATTTCAGAGCTTTATTTCCACGCTTCTTTACATTTGATTCTGTAGAATTAACAAGACTGAATGACAGTATATCGTATTACTTTAATCTCACTAGAGATGGTGAATCATGACAAAGAAAAGTCCATCATGCTTGGCTCATGTTACAGGGTTTTAAATTTGTTTTTGTTGTGTCTTTAAAAAAAGAATGTGATTTTGTACCTTATTGTTGCTAACTCATGTACAACAGTAATTACTGAACCCAAGGGTGTAGGTGTGGTTTCAAAAGGAAGGGACACAATGAATTAAAAAACATTTTTAATACAAAAAAAAAATCATAAAAAATGCCCACACAGCACCCTTAGCATCACTTCCTGCGCATTAAGCCTTTTGCTCTGAGTGCACAGGAACACTTGAAGGTGACTCAGGTGATATTTTTATCTTATCTGTTGTAAGGTGGCTGGACAGACAGAGGACACTCCTCAAAGAACTTTTAGGTAAAGGTTTTAGTTAAAAAAATAAAAAAAATAGTGACCTGGCTATCTCCTGGTTGTCCAGGTTGATCTCAGATGTCTTGGTCAGCTGTTCAGAGCGTGACCTGTAGCCCATCTCATGGTACAGAAACTTCCTGGCTGCTTCAAGCTCTGCCTGGATTTCACATTAGTAGAGAGAAAAAAGGAGTCAGAAATCAGCTTGTAGTGATACTGCTACACTTCATTTGCTAGAACACTAAAGGAATACTTAAATGAGCACTTAAATACTTAAAGGAATACTTCACGCCCTGATTTGTATATCAATTACTCAACCCATGTAATGTTGAATTTGTAAAGAAAACTTTGTTTTAGTTGCATGCCTCCACGGTGAACGAAACCCATAAACAGAGAAAATTCTTGATGAATTGAAATCATGTTGAACAATAGCAAAACTATATCAAAACATCCATTTCTAAACTCTCACATGACTCGTGCTATATAATCCAAGTCTCATTTATCCAGTCGTATGCTTAGGACTTCCCAAAAAACAGGCTTTGTAATGGGGAACTGAACTAAAAGTGAAACTTGTCTATGCTCCCCTCAAAGCCAGACTTGATTGACAAAAACAGTTCACTTGCTTGAACGTAGTAGCTGCTGGTCTCCCGCTGCCTCGACTGGTTTGATTGTTAGTGTTATTGTGTGACTTCGGTGAATCTGAAATAACCCTGTAAAACACCAAAGTCAAACAATAACACTGACAAACTAACTAATTGAGGCAGTGGCAGACCAGCAGCTTCCTGTTTAGCTATGTAAAATTTCTGTTTTTGTCAATGTAGTCTGGCTCTGAGGAGAACTTTATCAAGTTTTACTTTTCATTCTGTTCTCAGAAAGAGCCTGTTTGTTTGGGAAGTACTGAGCATACAACTGGATAAATAAGACTTGGATTATGTAATGTGAGAGTCTGTAAACAGATGTTTTGATATATTTTTGCTGTTGTTAAATGATGACCCCTATGACTTCAACTCATCAAAAATTTTCTCAGCGTTTGGATTCTTCATTCACCATGGAGGCATGAAAGAAATACAAAGTTTTCTTTACAAATTCAATGTAACACAGGTTTAGTAAATGATATACAAATGGTCATTTGGGGGGTGAAGTATTCCTTTAAACATATATGGTTGTAAACATACTTCTTAAATGGAAAATAAACAGGTAATATAACACATGAGTTAGAGCGTCACAAAACGCCGCTACTTAACCTGTCCCCCTGCATACAGTGTTTGTCACTGCTACTGTTTGAAAACTTGAATAACTTGTATAAACTATTCATCATGGTGGCAGATGTCTTGTTTACGTTACATGTGGCTTCCCTGTGCTGTAACAATAAGGGCCTAAAATAGTTGAGAGTTCAGTTTTCATCTCTTTCATACACACACAGAGCGTTTCCTCTGAAGGGATGAAGGGTGTGGACCTTTTCTATTGTGTACAGATCGAAGAAGAAACCAGGACTTCAAATAGCCCAACAGGGCTTAAAGCGTTATGTAAAACAGAGCAGGCTTTCTGGGGTAGGGAACATTGTTACACAAACCAATGAAACAATCAGGTGAAACTTTACAAAATACTTGCTTTGGTAGGGCATATATTCAACTCATTTTATAAAATTTGTTGTAAAATTATACCGTCTTGTGCTCCTCACTCCAGCCTAGCTCTTTCCCCATGATTTCTACGATGCGTGGGAGGGCTTCATCAGCCGCCTGCACGTTCAAGAAGCCCAGGCGTGTTCGTCGGGCGATAACGTCAGTGGCCGTGCAGGCGTATTCCTTGATCGCATACAGCACCTGAAAAAGAAGACATGCATGAGGCTGGAGTATTTGAGCCTGTTCTGGCAAAACTAAGCATGAAATCACGCTTTACCTCACTCTCGATGTAAGGAAACTCAGACACCAATCTTTTCCCCACTATTGGCCATCTTTGCCCAGTGACCTGGGCCATCTTGGCCACATCGTAAGCCTTTCCTCCATACGTCGAGGCCAGGTGCTGAGCGACCTTTGCGCAGAGAAAAAGATTCCACATACAAAATAAGAAAGAGAAAGACAAGAAAACCCTGTATGCGAAGTTTCAAGCAGCTGTTTGGATGTTTTTTTATTGTCAGGTACAGTAAAGTACTTGACAGTACTACAACAAAATTTACTGTTGGAAAATACTTGAAAATTGTGTAACTTTTGCTTTGAAAAGTGATCTGAGGTTGTTTCAGGTTCTTTGCTCAAATGGTTACATGACCTTACAAGAGAAATATAAATTAATCATCAATACAAGTGACACAAAACAAGATCTAAATAATCTTTTCTAAAATAGTTCTGATCTTATAAAATATTAATTCATAGTGGAAAAATAAGGTTTACAAGAAAAACTTAAATTATACTGTCAAGTTTTTTCTAAAATATAATCTCTTTTCCTCATCTACCAATGTGTAAAAAACAGGTTGAATCTTCATTATTCAATACACAACAACAAATTTTAACACAGTATTTACAGGGTTTCTAGTCTACTTTCTTTATGCTAATATCAATAACATTAAACACACTTTTATGAAACAAATCTTTTACCTTTAGAAATAGCAGAGGCACTATTTAACATAACACAGCCCATATTTTTACTGAGTATGACTACTGTTTACAGTGTCATCTATAATTATAAGACAAGATGCATGAAGATCCATGCATATTGTCTTCAATCAGCCGTGGGTAGTAACCCATTACATTTACTTAATTACTGTACATATACTTGAGTATGTTAAAATAAATTTTACTTCTAAGAGTAGTCATTCTGCAGAATACTTTTTACTCTTACTCAAGAACATCTGCGATAAAATATGTTTACTACTCTCACACTGGGCAACACACTTCTCGCTATTTTAACCGATACACATAGCTGTAAATAATTTTTATATTCAGCTACACACCTACACACCTACACACATGACAGCAATTGCAGGACAGCTAGAGTTAAAATAGCCCCAATCATATCACTGAAGATGAAATGGAGGTTTTTTGTTTTGGACACACACAGTGTGTGGATTGAGGATTCAATAGGTATCTTATAGTTTAGAGATTAGACGGTGCTTAAAGAGTAAGTTTGGTATTTTTTGATCTGGACACTATTTTTTCATGTGTGACCAATGGGAAGAACAAGTTTTGAAATTGGTTCAAATTGAGCGAGAGCACAAAACAGGCTGCAACATCAGGGGCTTCACTGTCAATACTAATAATATATAACAATACTACGTCCACTAAAACTATTTGTTTTTGCCACTGACAGGCTCAGATCGTTATTCTAAGTGTCTGACAACATGATGTTAAGGATCCCTACAGAGCGAGACCTTTTATGAAAAACTGTGATCATTGTTGTTTAGCCAGAACAGCCCCGAAATTGCCATTGCCAAACCCAACGGACTCCATTAAAATAAGCAGTAATTTTATTATTGTGAAACACACTTCATTCAGGGTTGACAGAAACAAAATAAAACTCACGAAAACTGTCTTGGTTCATCTCTCCACTGCTCCAACAGTCATCAACTTTGGTTTGGTTGAAATTAACCCTTAATTCACCCAGTTAGATGTGAAAATATGCTGGCGCTATACACGCTAAAATTACTGTTTATTTAAATGGAGTCTGGTGGGTTGGGTGATGCCAATTTTGGGGCTGTTCCCAGTTAAACAAAAAGGATTTTACTCTTTAACAAAAAAGTATAACTCTGTAGGTGATTTTCCATTAAACTGTCAGACACTTAGAATAATAATCTGAGACTGTGGCAAAAACAAGTACGTAGACGTACATTTACAGTGCAAACATGAGTAAGCTACAGCTGCAACTAGCGATAATCAGTCATTTGGTATATAAAATGTCAGTAAAGAGTGAAAAATGTCTCTCACAGTTTTGTGACATCCTCAAATTGCATCTTTTGTCTGGCCAAAAGTCAAAAACCCAACCCTGTTTAATTTCAATAACAGGTAGAACAAAGAGAAGCAGCAAATCCACACATTTTGAGAAGCTGGAACTAAAAAATGTTTACAATTTTTACTTTACAAATAATTTTCTATCAATTGACTAATCAGTTAATCAACTTAGTGGGACTTTTACTGACTCTCAAACTGGATTGCTGTACTTGCTTTCCGTGAATGATAAATTATAAACAAATGTAACATTAGTAGCAGTGTAATTTTTTTATTAATCATGTATTAAAAAGAAAGAAAGAAAGAGCTTTAGTGTTTGGTCTTAAGCACGCCATGTGGGTTATTGTTTCACTTTCCTGCTTTTACAATATAAAAATTGCAGGTTAAACAATACAGATGGTCGTGGCAGCTCCTAGTATCCACATGATTGATTTCACCTCTTCGGAGTTAAGCGATAAGTGTTAGCGCCACTTTGTCAATGAGGTGTCATATGTTTACAGAACACAAGAGGGCTATTTGCTATTCAGATCGTTGGCTTGCCGATCATGTGAAAGGGCAAACGCTGTCCAAATATCAACAGTGACCTTTAAGGAATATTCCAGAGAAGACCAGGGCCACTGCAGAATGCCTCTAATGAGGAGGAAGTGTACTGTAGGCACAGAGTTCAGGAGTACTTTTTCTTCATGAAACACCGTTCTATTGTGTTTAATGAAAATGCACAGCCTAATTATTGGAAAGATGGCATGTAGCTGATGTAAATCAATGTGCCCTTACTTAATGCCATTGATAAATCGTACAGCATACAGTGCATTTCAACGCGTGTCCAGTCTTTTGTGTAGCAGAAATGTCAGCATTGTTACAGCAGCGGCTTTAATGTCAGCTCCACTGCTTCTGCTGGAGAGGACAGTGAATGTGTCTGTGTGAGCTTTTACAGCTTTGTTTGTATCTGCAGGTAGTTAAAGGTCTACTTTCTTCTTCTACACCTCGCCATGCTGAAAATGTTTTAGTAAGTCAAATTGTTTCTAAAGGCAGAGCTGCTGTTACAGAGCATTTTGGGAGATACATTTCACTTCTGCCCATAGCTAAAAAAAAAAAAAAAAAAGCACCTCAAAAGTTCACACATCATATATTTAACAGAAAATATACTGTATATGAATAAATAACAATTACAATCTGTGAGCTTGAATGCCACACTGGGTTTGGTATACTTGCAATGGTGGAGGAAGAAATTAAATAATTTACCTCACTAAAAACAGTACAAAAATAATCCATTACAAATAGGGAAACAAAAATGACTGAAATGTCTTATGTTTATTCAGTCCTTTCACATAGAAAATATCTACTTAAAAAAAACTGCTTTAAAAGCCTTTCTATTGTATACTTCGTAATTCCCTCTCTAATATGAGTTGTGAAAAGAAAATCAATATTGTACACAGAATCTAAATGTCACTATCAGTTACTGTCGTTCACAAACCAAAGAAATGAGAGATCATTTTTGTTTAGTTTTACTAAATATATCAAGGCAAACTGTTAGGTTGACATGTAAAACTAAATCACTTATTTTGTTGCAATTCTACGTTCTTAAATTAATAATAAATTTTTGTTGTTGCAAAAATACCCTGAAATCGCCTGGTGCATATGCCAAAAAGTTTCTAGCTTCCAGGATTACTTCCACAGTATGCAGCCCACTGAATATGCACAGTAATGTTTCTCCCACTGGCCCTGACTGCTAGTTCCCACTTGAATCACATCTTTTTATTGAGATGACGTCACAGAGTTTAAAATAATTTTTCTCGGCTTAAGGAACGTTTTAGAGATATAATACCTCCATGGATCAAAAATTCATCATAGATAGTCATAACTGACCTTGTTTGCAGTTTGAGGTATCCTGTCAACAGTTTTACAGACATCTCTTTTACAACAGTGGCCTGTGTGGAAAATGGGCCTGAACTCATCAGGGAATTATTATCAGGGAAACAATAAGGTGTGTCCTCTGATGCATCAATATTGACTTTACTGCGTCCTTGTGTCCTGAAGGTGTCTCAGGGAAGATCGCTGTTTATCCCGAACATGTTTTCTATTGTCCCTGGGATGACAGGAAGACACTAGTCTCAGAACCTGCTTTTTAGCCTGCGCTGAAATAGACATGACACACCAGAAAAACATTTGTCACTGCCATTGGTGAATTTCACCTTATTTGCAGAAAGGCATATTTCAGAAACTTATCATGTTTTGTTTTTAAAATCTTGATTTGAAAAGTGACTATTACGCTGAAATAAATGTTTAAATGAAACTTCCTCTCTGACATGTAAAGCAGAAGTACAAAGTAGCATCAAATGGAAATACTAAAGTACAGTACTTCAGTAAATGTACTTAGTTACTCTCCAGCTCTGCAGCAGTTGCTCAGAAATCGTACTAAAATCATAAACTGATGTTTTTCACTTTAACAATATTGATCTGCCCCATTTCAAGCTAAATGTTGTTCCTGGGGCATGTTGTTGTTGTTGTAGTAATGATACTCGTTACCTGAGGTTGGAAAAAGATATACGTTTCTTCCCTGTTCCAAAACCAAAATCAAACCCTGAAAAGTGTAGGGTTAGCTAGCTAGCTACTGAAGATATATAACAGTGAAAAAAAGGCCAACCCTGCTGTACAGGAACCAGTGAAGGGAAGCAGGGAAACTTTGCTGATATTAAACCAGCTGTGTGTCATCACACTGTGCGTAGATAAACATTGTTTGACTTCCCCCAGAGATCCGTGCCCGTCCAGCAGTGCTGACAGCAGCATGGGGATGGAGCCAAACACTGTTCATCTGCACACACTGCAATGCCACACAGCTGGTTCAATATCGGCAATGTTTCCTTTTATATTCATTGTCTTCTGTCGCAATCATCAGTGATGTAGTGGTTCACTTTTACACTGTGATCTGTAGCCTATAGTTCGGCTTTAGCTTCTAACTATCTTTGTCTTTGCTGCTGAGTCAGATGGCATCCTGGATATATCCTTCAAACACAGACTGCAGACCCCTCTGTCTGCTTCTCCCTGGAATCACTGTTTCATTATTTCCAAAACTATGATAATATTTCTTCAGGGAGTGCAGTTAGTTATGGTGTGGGCTCCATGCTTACTCTGACAGCTTGACGGACCATCACAAAGGGGCAGGGCTTAGCAAAGGGCCAACTTGAAAACAAAAAAGGAACTTGATGCTAAAAATAGAAACATACTGTAAACTTAGAACTTATTTGTTGCCCACTAAATAGAAGGTTGGAGCTGCAACAACTTTGATGTTATTGTAAGCAGGGAACTGTGAGAAATATCTGTACAAATTAAAATAACTTTATGAAACCCCAGCGAGTGTGCTAAAGCAACCTTAAGTGGTTTGTAATGTACAAATGTGTTTTACCTCATTCTCCAGTCCATAGTCCTGCACCAGGCGGATGTAGAGGGTAGGCGTCCAGCCCTTGCCTCCCTCCAGCATCAGACCCACAGTCTTACAGGGCTCAGCTAAGAGGCCGTGGGATTTGACTGCTGCGTCCAGAGTCTCTTCAGCCATGGCCCTGTAGGTCGTCCACTTCCCACCTGACGCACAAAATATTCACCTTAATATGCGGAAGCTTTGGTGGAGCATTTTCACAAGATAATCCAAAAACTGACCAGCGATGGTGACCAGTCCACTGTCACTGATGCTGACGATGTGGTTTCTGCAGATGGACTGAGTGTCTTTAGAACTGGGGTCGGTCACCAGGGGACGGATTCCACTCCATGCCGCCAACACATCTCCTCGGCGCACTGCAGAACACAGTCACGTTTTAACCAAGATACTTAACTCTGAACACCAGATAAATGTGAGACTGAGAGCGGCATTAATAAGATAAGAAAATAAGATCAGGACTGAACTGTCTACGCATATCCACGGACCTCTGTAGACCCTTTTAAAGTGAGAATTTATACAAACATACACCTATATATTTATGCTTAACCACAACAATGGTGTTTTTTGGTATCTTGAATTTGAATACATAATGATGTGTTCACACCAACTGCAAGGCATAATCTGACATCTTGACTTTATGTGTAATCTTGACATGCAAAACACTCCCATCACATTCGATGTGAACACATCATAAGCAGTGAGCCTACTGAAACTCCATATTTCTGGCTAAACTCACTGATTTATAATATGTTTTTAATTGTTAAAACTTTTAATTCATTTACTGTAATTGCTCCCCCCCCCCCAAATTCCTACACTCCTATTGGTGTGTAGTGAGGGTTTTGGTTTTATTAGTCATAATAAAACAATACTAGTCCATACCCATTGAGTGCACAGTTGCCCACGTACAGTTTCACATGGTGTGTGTTTGGGATACAGGTCATAGGAAATTGCAGATTAAATAGTCAACTGAACCCATTAAGAAGCGCTGTATTCAGACAGAGTTTTTGTGAATTTGATAGTATGATTGCTTGATTGAAAGTACAGTAGTACCATTGCCAATAGTGGGATAGTTAGTGGGCTAAAACTGTACATTAGTAGCTGAGGTAGCACGTTGAAAGGCAGATAGTTAAAGTGTATTGACTTAAAAGTGGGGTGCACTGGTAGAATGACTGACTGACAGTATGACACATTGACAGTTTCCGTGATTATGTACAGCATACCATACCATGACTTAGTCATACCAAAAATTAAAAAAAAAAAAAAAAACATTCGGCCACAGGAGGAGCCAGAGGGATTGGTCATATTTTAGCCATTTTTAAGCATTTTTCTGTTGGGGAGTTTTTCCTTATCCGCTGCGAGGGACAGACAGAGGGATGTCATATGCTGTAAAGCTCTGTTAGGCAAATTGTGATTTGTGATATTGGGCTTTATAAATAAAACTGATTGATTGATTGATTGAAATTTCTCCAGTAACCTTGAGGCATCCTGTTCTACATATCTACCAAGTTTAGTAAAAATCCATATGGCGGTTAGGCCTAGATAAGAAATGAGCTCTCTAGTGCCCCCATTTTGTTTGATGGGGTCAATAATGGAGGGGTCCCCTCAGATTATGTGTGGTCATATGCCTACAAAGTTGCGTGGTGATGGGTGAAACCCTTGAGATGTTATACACCTTTATGTGATGAGCCACGCCCTCCGCAATATTTATTGCCTTATAGAAGCTCAGTTTTCCAACTTTTGCCAAGAGGGAACTTTAGATATTGGTCCCTAGATTATGTTCACCCAGTTTCATGCAGATCGGTCAAACTTCCTAGGAAGAGATCGATTTTAAGCGTTTTTCAAAAAATTCAAAATGGTGGAAAATCTATATAAGTGGAAGTTATGGGTTCTTGAGGCAAATTTGTTCTTCATGAGGAGAGGCATCTCTGTGCAAAGTTTCATGTCTCTGCGACATACGGTGCATGAGATATGCACATTCAAAGTTTGCAATTTCAATCAGATGCTATAGCGCCCCCCTTTGGCCAATTGATGTAATATTGCTTCATTCCCATCCTCCCATGACCCTCTACCACTGTGCCAAATTTCACATGGATTGACCAAGTCAGTGAGGAGAAGAACGTGAAACAGACACACACACACACACACACACACACACACACACAGAGTTTTCGTCATTATATAGTAAGATATATACACTCACCGGCCACTTTATTAGGTACACCTGTTCAACTGCTCATCAAAGCGAATAACTAATCAGCCAATCATGTGGCAGCAACTCAGTGCATTTAGGCATGTAGACATGGTGAAGACGACCCCCTGAAGTTCAAACTGAGCATAAGAATGGGGAAGAAAGGTGATTTAAGTGACTTTGAATGTGGTATGGTTGTTGGTGCCAGATGGGCTGGTCTGAGTATTTCAGAAACTGCTGATCTACTGGGATTTTCACACACACAACCATCTCTAGGGTTTACAGAAGCTGGTCCGAAAAGGAGGAAATATCCAGTGAGCGGCAGTTCTCTGGGTGAAAATACCTTGTTGATGCCAGCGGTCAGAGGACAATGGCCAGACTGGTTCAAGATGACAAAAAGCCATGATGAATTAAGGCAGTTCTGAAGGCAAATGGGGGTCCAACCAGCTACAAGCAAGGTGTACCTTATAAACTAAAGTTTGCTTATAAAGTGTATATTCTGCTTAATAATGGACAGAGGGGTTACTACCAGGAGTAGGACAACCATAAACATGATGCAAAACAATCCTGAACAGAGGCAAGGAGATATTAGCTGAAGCAGCTCTCCAGACCACTACCTACAAGATGAGGAAGGCCCCGAAACGAGTCTGCAGAACATTCTCAATGAACTTTAGGAGTTTAGAGGAGATAACAGAGTACAACTCTCAGATATCAAACGAGAGCTGAGGAGAGCAAACGAAAGACTGGACGAGGCAGAGGGGAGAATTGATGAGACGGAGACCGTGCTTCAAGCAGCATCAACATTAATCAAGCGGCTAACGCAGCGCCACACTAATCTGGATGCCAGGCTAAGATCAGGAGGGTCGAGTGCGGAGAGAAAAGTTAAGGATTTACGTAATACCTGAGGAAAAAGAGGGCACCAACATGGTTGGATTTCTGGGTAACTTGTTCCAAACCGTGCTCGACCTCCCTCATGAAAAGGAGCTCGGAATTGAGCGAGCACACCGAGCACTTGCACCAAAGCCGAGCAGCCTGCAAGCAAAGCCCCGGTCTATAATGGTCAAGTTCAGGAGTTACCGGACGAAGGAAGAGGTCCTCGGGAGAGCACGGCAGAAAAAAGAGGTGTTCTGTGATAAAGTGCGCTTTTATGTTGACCATGATTACCCTTCCAAGGTGCTTAAGAAACGCGGTGGATACGCCGAAGCCAAGAAATTGCTGAAAGAAAAACAAAGTTTCAAACGCCGCATCCTGCAAGGCTGCGGGTCATCTTGGCCTATAATGATGGCACCTGACAGTTCCAAGACGCTGCAGAAGCGATGAGGGATATGGCTTCCCAAGGATTCCCAGTCACGGTGGTGAGGTCCTCCATTTCTCCAGATGAAGAGGAGATCCGACTCCTGTCCACCTGGCAGGTGACGGGAGATGGCGCAACCGGAGTGAAGATCAGGAACCAAGCGTAATGGGTGACTACACACAACCCAAGAAAAAACATTGCTCTCAATACAAGGAAAAACTAAAGGAATTTAAAAGGCGATCCCCACAATAAAAGACTGATGGTGTACAGTGGTATTATAAATGCAGATAAGTTATGATTCCTGAGTGACTCACCTCTTCTTTATTTTTCTTGTCTTAAAGACCAACACGGAGCTCTCACACACTGGTACGTAGGTTTCCTGCAGTTATAATGTCTATCCAGTTAAATGAGTCGGGACTTGTTAATTGGCAAGTTATCCACAGTTTTGTTTTATCTTAATTTTATTTGGACTTACGGCCATACGCAACCACATTTTAGGGCCCCACCACTGATGCAATGTGGGTTTTTCCCTTCCGAGGACCATGACCTTATGAAGACTCAAAAGCCTCTTTTGAAACGAGCCTCTGCCTTGGAAAGTGTTCTAAACCAGTCTGGCCATGATCTGCTTATGAATAAGCAAGCACTTAAAGTTACTTCTTTCAATGTGAAAGGGACCTCAAACCCAGCAAAGAGAAGCCAAATACTGTCAAAAATGAAAAGGGAAAATGCACAGATTGTGTTCTTGTAAGAGACACACCTTACTCCATCAGAACACGAAAAACTTCAGAGAATGGGGTTTTCAAGGATATATTATTCATCGTATAAATCAGGCCGGAGAAGAGGCATAGCAATTTTGTCACAGAAAGTATCATTTGAACAACTTTCAGAGACAACAGACAAGGAAGGAAGATATATAATATTTTCAGGAAAATAGATGGCATTGTAGTAACAATATGTAACATTCATGCTCCTCCTGGAAGTGATTAGCCTTTTATAGAAAAATGTTTGATTTTATGATAGGGAACACAGGAACTGTCATATGTGGGGGAGATTGGAATATCCGTCTTGATCCAAAATTAGACTCATCAAAAAAATTAAACTGTTACACCACTGCATAGGAAAATTAATGTTTTAATGACAGAGCTCTGAACAGACTTTTACACTTCTGGCCATGATTATATTTTTTATTCATCCTCCCAATGATACATATTTAAGAACAGATTATTTCTTTGTGTTAAAGAGAGAGCGCCATAGATTTAGGTCTGTCATATTGGATCTATTGATTTATCTGACCATGCACCTGTCTCTTGCACTGTACATATTAACGGCAACTGGGGAAGAACATTGTGGAGGCTATATACAAATATCTTAAACAACCCACAATTTAAGACTAAGATAAGAAAAGAAATAAAAACATTTCTCGAAGAAAATTGTGAGAAGGAGGTTGATTCAGCTATAGTATGGGATACCTTAAAAGCAGTCATCAGGGGCAGAATTATATCTTTCTGTGCCCATCAGAAGAAAGAAAAACAATTAAGACTAACGGACCTCAATAGAGAATTGAAAGATCTTGAGTCGCAGCATAAAAGGGAACAGAAACCCGACTTGTTGACAAAAATAAAAATCAGAAAATAAATAAATATGTTATATTTACAGGAAACTGTAAAAAAAAAAAAAAAAAAAAACGGTTTACAAAGCAGAAATACTACAAGTCAGGCTCAAAATCAATAAAACCTCTAGCCCAAAAGCAACAAAAACAAAGAGCAGATAACACTAACTACACAGTATAAACAAGATGAAATACTAAGAACATTTACAAATTATTACAAGCTTTTGAATACACAACCACACTTAGAGGGTGAGGAACAAATTTCTCAATTCTCTCAACTTACCTGTCATAACAGAAGAAAAAAATTGAAAAATTAACAGCTATGGTAACTGAGAAAGGGCTTAACAGTGCCATCTCTAGGCTTAAAGCGAACAAATCACCCGGCCTATATAATACTTTTGAGTTTATGCCAAGCCCTCTTAAAGTGCGCAATACAGCCTTAACGGATTCTAAAATGCCCCAATCATGGAGTGAGGCAGTGATCTCGGTTATCCCTTAAGAAAGAAAAGACAAATTAGAATATGGATCATATAGGCCAATTTCTGTGTTCAATGTTGATTATAAATTATACACTGCCATCCTTGCTAAAAGATTGAAAAATATCCTTCCCCAGCTTATACAGAACGACCAGACTGGCTTTGTCCCCACAAAGACAAACTCATGATAATATCAGGCGAACATTACACATATTAAACCATATTCAGCAGAGCAATCTTGAAGCCTCCTTGGTCAGTCTAGATGCCGAGAAGCCCTTTGATTCAGTGAGCTGGCCTTTTTTATATGTGGTCCTCCAGAGATTTGGCAGGCACGCAAATTTTGTTAAGAAAATACGTACATTATACAGTAAGCTATCAGCCTGGATAAAAAATAAACGGAAACCTCTCAGATACAATCATATTAGAATGTGGATCGAGGAAGGGGTGCCAAATTTCACCATTGTTTATCCCTACATAATTGGTGCCTCAGTGTGATGCCTAATTTATGTTCCCTACACAGGGCTGACACATAGAGACAGTCAACCATTCAAACACACATTCACACCTATGGACAATTTAGAGTCACCATTTAGCCCAACCTGCATGTCTCTGGACTGTGGAGGAAGCCGGAGTACCTGGAGAAAACCCACGCAGGAACCTTCTTGCTGTGAAGTGACAATGCTAACCACTGCACCACTGTGCCACCTCCTATTATACATTCGTGTGAAAATTAGCGTATGAATTCTTGAGTCATGGCCAAAAACTTTCTTGTGAGGTCACCTTTGACCACCAAACATCAAACAGATGGATGGACAGACAACCCAAAAACATAATCTGGTCACAGCTGTCGCCGGCATGAAGGCATAAAAACCCAAAACATGACTGTATGCTCCTCAGAATTGACAAGAAAAGACTCCCTGCAGACTACCCATACCTTCTACGTCAGGACTGAGGTAGTTGCGGACCTCCCTCAGGATGAAGTTGATGTCGTCCTCCCCTGGGATTGGGTGGGCCGTCACGCTGGTGGGTGAGTCGGTCGTCCCAGCGATGGTCATCTTTTCCCAGGGCAGGAAGAAGATGACACGTCCGTCACTTGTCGCCGGGTCGAGCAGACCCATGTTGTCAGGACTGTGGGATAGAAAATATAGGAAAAGGATTATTATTATCACGCGAGGTAGCTGAAGTAAGAGCATTGTATTACATCGAATTTGTTACCTTTACTGTCTCAAGTTTGTGGAAAAGTTTAAGTGTTTAGAGGAAAAGAGAGAGAAAAGAAAAGGTACAAATATGTGGGAGTAAGAAGAAGAGAGGGACAAATTGAGGAGCACACAAATGGAAAAACACAGATATCGGGGAGAAAGAGGAGGAGGGGAGGGCGCAGATAGCGGCAGGAGGAGGAGAATTAGGTGGTTGGCATTTCTGGTGCTGTTCAAAGGGCTCGCGCTCCCTCGGGTTTCGCTCAATAAGCTTTGCTGAACTTTAAAACCCCCGACTTCAACAAAACCACTCTATTGCTCCGCTGTATCTTAACCAAAGAAGATTGTCCTACGCATGTATGTATAGGTCAGATAATAGTTTAGTATTTACACATAAGAATGAGAAAACACTGAGAATTAAATATGTACGAGTTTAAGCATCTGAAATACCAAAAAAAACATCAAACATCTCCACAACTGAAATAAAAATCATCTTAAAGGATATACTGAGAGTGTGATATGTCACACCTGTAGTAACCAGGGATGACGATGTGAACACCAGCGCTGGGTTGGCAGATGTTTTGGATTTCCTGGTTGTCCATCTTCCTTAGTGAGTCTGTGAACGGTCCGGTGGCGTTGATCACGCACTTGGCCTTCACATCAAATTCCTGTCCTGTGAGGAGAAAATACCCATGGCATTCAAAAGACAAAGAAAAGTCAGTAGCTTCTGTTTTTTATTCATGTAAGAAAAGAGTGTAAAAGTAACAGGCATGACTTAAACTTGAATGCATCTCACACAAAAGTATGTATTATTGTAAAAAGTAGAATGTGCACACCTTTCACTGATCACATAATTTAGAGCCATTTTGTGTTTTTTAGTTGGGGACAGGGGATCTTATAGGGGACATAACACATCAACTGTATATGTCACACAGAAGTGGTATACATCATCTGAAAGCTGAGAACCCGATGAATAATTTAAGATGTAGCTCAGCATTGTGTCATATTCTTCTAGCCATAAATATGTAATAAACACTGTGTTTGGTTAGGTGCCTCTTCAAACCTGGAAAGTTTAGAGTGTATAAGTGCTTAGAACATTATGATGAACATATATGATGGCCATTCCCATGCTTAACTGTGTCTCATCAGGATTGATACCATTTGTTACGCAGATTTTGTGCTAAATTTAAAATTTATGACCGGTCAGGAATAAAATACCACATCAAAGGCCCAAACACAAAAAAACCAAACCCTCAGAGAACTAGCCGCATTGAAAGCTGACTGTTGTGTTGCCTCATGTTGACTGTGTCTCGGCCAAAAAGTTGCACATGAGTACCATACATTCTGCTCCTGTGTAAGAGGGAATAACTCTCCATACCAGCAGGCGGTGATAGTCTGTGTTCGTCATTTAAAAAGGGGAACTGGAAAATTGTCTCGACGGTAGTTGACAATTCAATCCAACATTGAATGAACAAAGCAAATTTACCGTGCACCAATGAACAATAACATAAACCATCACAAAACGTTTCTGCTTAAAAGCTCAATGGATAAAGAAAAACAATCTCACTTTATATAACAAGATTGTTTTGGTCTCACTCCCTCTTAACTTAAGCTGTTTGTTTTTGTTTCTCTTCTTACAGACTGAGCTGAACTGCATGAACTGAATCAGAGTGATTTCATTCACTAGTGGACTCCGCCTTCTCTGACGCCGATTCAAAATACTGAATTGGGGGACAAAAAAGCTCATGGGGGTCGACGGTATAGGAAACAGTGCAAAGACCAGGGAGACATCCACTCACTAGTGGCTGAACACTGACTGATGGCCAACCATCGGCTTGGAACACCACAGAAAAATCCATGTTGTTATTTAGTATGAAAAACTTCTGACACTTGGAGATTTCTGTAAGAATCGCATTTTTCAGCACTTGGATGGAGAGCACTGGTTTTCTGAAAACTACTAAGAAAACCCCTCATATTCAATCTACATAAGAAAGCCATGCGTCCTCTGTATGCCCGAGCTCTCTAGATTGTGGTTCTAAAGTTTCATGAAGCTGTGATTATTCTTGACACCACAATAAGTCACGTAATACAGTGAGATCTGTTGGAAAAAAAAAAACATGGTCTTACCACAACAAAATGGCTACTATGGGGACTAACCTCATCACATATAAATACAATTGGGCTCACTGTATCCGCAAGGGTCTCAGCTTTGCAGTCATACCCAATTTAAGCACTTCAAAGACTGTTTAGAGACCCCAGTATGCAGAAATATTCAAATACAATAGGCAGAAACAACACATTTGTACTTAGGGAGCATGTCTGTAAAGGGGAGACTTGTGGGTACTAGGGTTGGGACTCGTTAGGATTTTAACGATTCCGATTCCTTACCGATTCCTTCTTAACAGTCCGATTCCTTACCGATTCCTCTTACCGATTCCTACATTATATTCATTATACTTGCTATACTTAAACAAGTATATAATAAACACAAATGCAATCATACAAATACAAAAACGTTATTCTAACTGTTGCACAGTATAATAAAATAGGAGACAGGTGTGTCCTATTTTATTTAATTTTGTTATATTTCTACCGCTCCCCTCGCTGGAAGCGTCGGACCTCCCGTCGCCCACTCCCGTCACCCGCTCCTGTCTCAAACACGGAGGTCTCCCTATCCGCTGAGCACCTGACGCACGCCCGGCCTGTTAAATAGCCTGTAACCATGACAACTGTGTGACACAAACTCAGTGCTTTAGTGATTAGATAATGTCGGGCTCGGTCAGGTTCGGACAGAAATATGCGGCCCGTGTCGCACTCTAATGGAAATGCACGTGACGGTTTTTTTTTTTGTTTTGTTTTTTACAATCTAGGAATCGTTTGCAGGAACCGTTATGCCAAATGTGATGGAACCGGTTCCAGAACCAGAACTTTGGACCCGGTTCCAAAAAAGAACCGGATCCGGATCCCAACCCTAGTGGGTACCCATAAAAAAAATTAAATTTAGCCTACATTTGGAGCGTTATTTAGCCCATTTCCCTACAAGCTAGCATGACATGGTTGGTACCAATGGATGCCTTAGGTGATATAGTTTCATATGACATCAGTATCTTCACTTGCTTCAAAACTATGCCTGCTACAGCCTCTGAAGGGCAGTCATTTTGCGTGAGATCACTGGTGGTCCCAGGGTTGCAGTACTGATCGAATCAGGGGCACAATCAGTTCTACTTTTTATCACTTTAAGTGGATAATAAGTCCATCATTTTAAAATCAACTGATATTTTATTTGCAGTATAATTTGTTAAACATTATAGACAGAAGAATAGCCCCTCAACACTTGCAGGTAGCTCCAGTGAGACTCAAAATGAATTCTGTTCATGCTTTCAGCATAACACACGACATTATCTAACTGGTTCGGCAGCCCTTTAAAACCACGCAATCCCTGCATGCCTCACCTGTGAGGACGTCCCTGCAGCGGGCGCCACAAACCTTCTCCTTGTCGGTCTGTGGGTCCTTTGTCTTCAGCAGGCGGACCACCTCGGTGTAGTTGGCGACGGTGGCGCCGTAGCGGGCAGAAGTGAGGGTGATGGCCAGGTTCATGCGTGCATCATTGTGCTGCCCTGAAGGAGACAGAGAGGGAGAAAGATGGAGGGGTCCAGGAAGATTTACCCAGACTGATTCACACAGGAAGTAATTACACACTATTTTATGTGTACTGTATTTACTTGACATTTAAGGCTTTTGGTGTGAAAACTGGCAGTGACAAAATGCAAGCTACAGGACGCTGACTAGCTGGCAATGTACCTGCAACAAAGAAAGACAAATGTACATCAAGATGTCCCAGTAATGATGAAATTATATCAAACTCATAATCCAGCCCGGATTTTACTAAATTACTTCAATAAAACCATTGCGCACTTCTGGATGACTGCAAAGTACAAAGGTTTGTTTAATGCAAACCTCACTTGTAAGACATTTATTTTTGTATGTTGTACATTTTCATTTGATATTGATGCTTAATCATTTGATTATTTAGTGCAATTCAATTAAATGGGCATACCACAACCAAAGCATAAGAACATCTGTTTTTTATGTGCATGTTCCCCCAAAATAAGTTCACTATTAAAAGACACACTTTTTTAATTGAAACTGCTCAAAAATTCCTAAATTTCCAAGCTAAACTTCTCTTAGGATATCTTCCTAAGAAAATTCCAGGAAATGTACTGGGAATTTCCAGAAAAACGTCACAGAAAATTTGCTGAAACATTTACAGGACATTGTTAACAAGGGTTACAGAAAAATTCTGGGAAATTAACTGGAAATTTTCCAATAATAATCTTAAAAATAAGTTCACTATTAAAAGGTATGCTTTTTTAATTGAAATTTTGCAGAGAAAAAAATGAATAAAATTCCTGAGTTGAACCTTCCTTGAGAATTTTCTGGAAATTCCAGGTAAATTTTTTCTAGTTTATCTTTCAGGAAATTTCAAGGATATGTACTGTGAATTTCTTGAAAAATGGGGGGAAAAAATGCTGAAAACTTATGGAATATTTTCAACCAAGTTTACAGAATAATTCTGGGAAATTTACTGGAAATTTTTCAGGAATAAGTTTGAAAATAAGTTCACTATTAAAAGTTATACTTTCTAAATTGAAATTTTGCAAACAAAAAAATAAAAATAAAATAAAATCCCATAATTCTGAACTGCCCTTTGAAACTTTCTAGAGATTTTCCAGAAATTCATGTCAATTTCCAGGAAATTTATGTAAATTTCCTGGAAATATAAGATAAAATAATAAAATAAAATAAAATAAAATAAATATCTATTTTTCTGTATAAGAAATTTTCAAGGACATTTTCCAGGAATCCTACTGGAAATTTACCAGTCATTGAAACTGATAATAATAATTGTGTAACACTGTTATACCGTGAAACCGTTATTGTACTGTGAAAATATATTGTTGCAACCCCATTTAGTGGTCTACCTCCAGATTATCATGTCTCAACATGTCCACCCTTGCAAATATTGTTGGTCTTTTATATATATCATTACGTGAGAAGATCACACGTTCAGTACTCTTTATGAATAGCATAAGCAGATCGTTATTGTTTAGTATTATGTTAGCATACTTTTACTCATGTTTCTGCATTTGATGGCTCTCCTGTTTCTCTTTGTATCATCACTGACTGTTTCCAGTGTATTCCCCAGTGCACAGGTTACCACAGCTAATGCAAGTCACCATACCAACATCTGCTACTGTCAAAACATTTGCTACAGAGGCTCATTAGCCATTTTATCCTGTTATTATACATACAAAAATATAATTTCTTTTTTATTCTTTGTCTCTACAGCTCATTTTATTGTAGAAACAGAGATTCAGTTGCATGAAAATGTTTCAAATTTCAAGAGGATGTGATCTTTTATGTCTGGTTTTTAACAAAAATGGGTTGCAATATCAATATTTTCACCAGTGAACACTCACAGTACCGTTCCCTGTAAGACGAGACATGTCTGTTGTACCTACAGCAGCATTAACACACTGTAGTTTAATTTCCCAGAGCATTCAGGCCATTTAAACAAATATACCACCCAGCCAAATGAAAACAGGAGCATTAGGCCTACACATTTGCTGCAGAATAAAAAAGCTTCTGCTGTAGTTGGTGGCAGCAGGAGCTGCAGTAACCAAGACAGCGGAGGAAATAGCTGTTGCTCAGCCGGTCTGACCGTCTACGACGCTCCTCTGCGCTCTACACCGCCGGGAGAGAAGGTCAGATTTCGAAATGTCACCGGCGTGATTGTTCCAGACGGCATAATTGGAGAAAAGACACCCCACCCCTCCACCATCACCATCTCGGCCCTGTCCCCCCTCAGAGCAGATGATGGCGGCAGGCGGGGGTTGGGGGTGGAAATCAAACATATGCTGCTTTGCACCAAGAAAATGCTCTTCCCTTTTTCCAGTCTGCAGTCAATCCAGTCATATCTGGCCTCTTATATTTTATATTTAGAGAGTACAAAGGCTGTTTGTTTTGATTTTAAAAATCAAACTCAATATTTAGTGTGCAAGTATAATAACATGTTAATTAATTCTAAAGTTTGCTAATTGCTTCCATGGAATTTGAACATGGAATTTGGTGGATTTATTTTCTTTCATAAAATCAACAAAAGCCACATTTCCATGGTTCATTTTGTTACAATCTTTAAAAAGCAGCATAAGTATTTTTTTGCTATTAATGACACAGATTTTGAAGGGTATCTTTGTGTCTAACTGTTGAATACCATAAATAAGAGACGTTAAAAGCCTCTTTAAGCGGCATCGGAATTTTTTTTTTTTTTTTTGGTGACCAACTTTTTATTATTTTTTAGTTGTTTTTTCCCCAGGGAGGTAGATAAACAATAATGAAAGAAAAGAACAAAACATTACCATATTTTACGCTCAGAGCATTCACATGCTATACATTTGTCACACTGGAAGAAATGTTCACTGGTATTCTTGAACTAAAGAAAAAAAAGAAAAGAAAATTGATAACATCCAATTAGGAAACAAAGACAGAGCAGACAAAACAATCCTGCCTCTCTTAATATGTAAACAGTACCAACATACATATTGCATATACAACCAGCTCAACAAGATGATTATGTCAAGGTAAAGATCAAGATCACCCCCCCCACACACACACACACACACCCCCACCCCACCCCCGAAAAAAACCTCACCACATTGAAATCCCCAACCTCCCATCCTTTCCCTCCCACAGCCAACCACCAATGTATAAATAAAAAATAAAAAATAAAAAAAACACAGGAAAATAAATAAATAATTTAGGGGAAAAAATAATAATAATAATAACACTAATAATAATAATGAAAACAAATAAATAAAATAATAATAAATAAAATAAAATAAAATAAAATAAAAACTTAAATATATGGACCTATAACGAGAAGTAAAGTACAGTAAATTGGGCGTCTTGTTTACATAGCAAAGAACCTAACTTTATGAGATAGAGGTCTTAACGTGATCTAAAATGGAATTCCAACTCTCTATTGTTTGCTGACTAGCACCATTTAATCTTGCTGTGGATAATTCTAATAAAACAATGTCTGCAAGTGATTGTTTCCATTGGTTAAGGGACAGAGTATGAGGAGGTTGCCATCTGAGTGCTAACATTTTTTTTGCTGCTGTGCTTCCTGCTAGCCAAAAACGTCTTTGATATGAATTTAGCATTAATACATCGTTATCATTAAAGAGCATCATTTTCAGGGCGCGAGGTATATTTATTTGTAATACTGTAGAAAGATAGTTAGAAACTTGCTCCCAAAAAGATTTAACCATGGGACACTCCCACATCATATGTAAGAAAGTACCGGTTACATTTAAAGGGCAAAGTAAACAATTTGGTGTATGTGATAATTTCATTCTATGGGATTTTTGGGGAGTTAAATAAGTTCTATGGGCGAAATTAAAATTAATCAGCTGATGATTTAGGTTTCGGGATGCCATATAAATATTTCCCCAGACTTTGTCCCAGTTTATATGATGTTGTGCGTCAAGATCGAAATTCCAAGCTTGGATGGCAGGTGGTATTTTTTTAACAAAAATAAATAAAGGATGGTAGGGTGGTTGAGACCAGGGAATGCCATAGGCCCGCATGGCTGAGCAAAGTAAGTGTAAAAAGAAAGAGGAGCGAGGCAAATTATAATAATCTTTCAGATCTGGAAAAAAGGGTCTGAGACCATTAGTATCCATGACATCCCCTAAAGTATGTAAACCTGAGTTGGATCACTGGTAAGATACAAAACAGGAAGCTCCCTTACGTAATGCGGGATTATGAAATAAAGGAGTTTGGGCGTGCCACTTAATGTCCCAGTTATGTAGCTTTTCATATTTACGCCAAGTTGATACCGCATGAGAAATTTAAAAAATAAAGATTGGCAGCCTGTTGTCATCAGAAATGACAAGCCAATACTCAAAATGTTCTTCAAAATGCCTTCACTGCCACAGGGAAGTGAGGGCATCTGACCAGCGTGTCAACACTTTTTGTTCGGCACCAGTAGAGATGAAGGCCACAGGGAAAGATTTACATCTGAGGCCCTTTTTCATCTCCTGTTTGGCTTAATCATATAAATTCTACACTATTTCCTTAATATTACAATCCATTCAGAGGCAGAATTTCCTTAAACAAGTTAAAATTCTTTCCTTTTTTTTAAATATTGCATTGTTTTCATGTCTAAGTGCTCATTGGTGTTGATGCTGCAGTTGTAAGTGAGACTGAACGTCAGAGGAGACTGTACTAAAAGCTTTAATAAACTGGGTACTGGTTTCATAAAACAGGTAATGATTTTTATGAATATGTCATAAATCAATAATATAATCTTTGAATCCTTGTTTTGTTTTTTTGCAGTTTTCATTTCTTTGGCAGAGTTGCTGTAAACCTTAACCACCTATGCAGTATCTTATTTGACAACTCAGAATGCTGTTGTTTTTTTGTTTTGTTTTTTATGACAAAATTGTCATAAGGGTTAGGGTTAGAGCTTACAATTGTTAAACCCGCAGCTGTATGCCCCTGCCAACCAGTGAAGTCACAGTATATTTCCATGTCTGTCCAGACTTATATGTAGCAAAGACAGTAAACAATGCTTTAAATATGGATGCTGCTGCAAAGAAGCTACAAATTCTAAAACGTTGATGCTTCACACACATCTTCAACCCAGCACAGTTTCAAGGTGGACACCCAAGACTAGAGTCCCCAATGAAATATCTGACCACATATCTCCCTTTTTGTAGATACGATGTTGAATCATGGCCAGAAAAGCATTTTTGCTGAAAATTATGATGTCACAGTAAAGTTAAACTTTGACCTTTTGGATATAAAAAGTCATCACTCACTTTGAGACATTTGTATGAAATTCTGTCATAATTAGTGTATGAAGTTATGGCCAAAAACATGTTTTGCTTTGACCTATGACCACAAATTCTAATCAGGTCATTGTCCAAGTCCAAGTGGACGCTTGTGCAAAATTTATAGAAATTTCCTCAAGATCTTGTTGAGATATCTCGTTCCTCATTCAGACAGACCGGATGCTGAGACATAAAAATGTAAGCCAACATAAATGTTTTTGTCACTTATATCATTACCTTTTTTATGATTTATATTTGGAGGGTAATCATGATTTGGAACTACAGCACCCAAAATGATTTCAGGAAAGCCAGCAGTGAGTATAATGTTTCCACAGATTCACAGATACAACATGGACACATTGTTTTTTAGCCATTTATATTCTGGCACCTTTTTAAAGTGTGCTGGATTAGCTATTAGTAGTTTCTGTTTGAAATTTTACTGCTGATGTACAGACAATTATCACTGAATTACTTTGACACTAAAGAAAACCTAGGAACATGATGACTCTTGGGGAAAATCTGACATTTAGGAGTGGATTTATGGAGTTAATCCATCAGACAGATTGATATTCTTGGAAAGTAACAGTGAATTAAAATGTGTGTATCATTTCTGTGTGTTCAGATTGACTGATTTACGACTCTGAGAGGAAAAGTCAAACAGGCCCTAAGGGTTAAAACAAAGCAACGTCTATGTCAGTGCCATAAAGACATGACTAGCTCAACCAAACTGAATTTTCCTTCTCAAATTGTGTCCTATAATCACATTTTAAATCAATAAATAATAAAGAAATACATGATCAACCACCTAAAATGGTGATTGATCATGTATTTCAAAGGATATGGGAAATACCATTCCTACGATAGTCTTGTGACCCATTTGAGTGACCCCGAGCCTGACACAGAAGCCTGCATACTGTCAGGTGTTTAAGAACCAGCTGTACCTAAATTATGGTGTTATTTCATACTATTTTTCATCAGCTAACTGATCCAATTTATCACCACTGGAAAAGAACAAGAAAAACTGTGTAAAAGGGCAAAAGCAACAAGACTGACTCAGCTGCTTTGTTCATGTTTACAGAAAATAAAAACCTGAGAAATGAATCAACAAACGGAGCATGTTTTTAGGTTACTGTCCACAACCACCAGTGTCGATGTGAAAATATAATACATAAAGTCTCTGCTGGCCTGAGACGAAGTACTGTGGAGTTCTGACTCACCGTCATAGTAGACGATGGCCCCTACCAGCTTGTCCTTTTTCAGCATGGGGAAAAGCTCCAAAGCCTTGGTCTTACTGAGGACATAGCTGCTCTTCAGATTCTCGATCCCAGCCACCAGGTCGTACATCTTGATCCCTGCCCAGTAGTAAGGCAACTGCCACCATCTTGGACATTAACATAGTGATTAAAGTTAGATGGGAACCTCATTTTTTCCGTTCATTTTACATCATCATATGCCACAGCAAACATTCAGATGCTGATGTTAATTACTACATGTCTTATGCATTTTTTGCCATGTAAGAATCCTGACACTCACTTGTAAACAGGAAGCATGATGGGTAGCGGCGCAGATAGATGAGGTGCAATCTCCAGGAGGTTGGCTCGCTCGTGCAGGGCCTCTTTCACCATCATGTACTGTTAAGGTAAAAGAAAGAGAAAGTTAATGACAAAAAAAGGGCAGCGAATCAACATGAAAATAAAATATAAGAGGATGAAGGAGAACCTGTTCGTAGTCTAACTGCATGACGGCCTTTTGGAGGTATCGCACCCCACCATGGATTAGCTTGGTACTCCGACTGCTTGTACCTGAAGAGAAATCGCTTCTCTCTACGACAGCAGTCTTGAGGTCTGGGAAGAAAAGACAAAGGATAATTTTATTTCTTTTACCCCAAAACACCATAAATAGAAATATAGAAAAAATGGCATGCTTTTAAACTACAAGTCAGCCCAGTTGCCAGAGGAAATCTTAGCAGTGCATGTTTCAGCAAACCATGAATATGTTACATTTGAATGTTTCATATCGATGTTTCTAAAGTAGTCTAATATATGAGCTGACTTAATCATCTGGAGGTGAAGGGGATAGTGGACAGCAAGACGCCTGCCAAACTGCAGACTATGTTTCAAGAGAAACTGGCAACACAACAGTTTGGATTTAGCAAGTCACTGCTGTGTTTCCAGCTGCTTTTTAGGCTCCAAATCTAGGTGTTTTGTAGGAACTTGTCGTTGTTTTTCCAGCAGGAATAGTGCAACAAAAGCCATGGTTGCATTTCTTGCAGGGATAGTAGCAAGGAAACTGGTTGTTTCTACTGAGTCATCGCTGCTCTTTCTGGCCAGGATGATAAACAACTGTTTTTCCTGAGACATCACTGCGTTTCTTGCTGAGATAGCTGCACGAAAACCAGTTGTTTTTTACAGAGATATCGCTGTGTTCCCTGCTGTAATATTGGCCGGAAAGCGGTTGTTTTGAGGTGTTTTTTGTGTCTAAACATAAACACACTTTAACTACAGTGTTGTTGAAACAAAGTTATATCTGAATTCTCAGTTTTATCCAGTTTAGTTCTTAAATCAGATAAAGTTATTATTGTCTGTGATTTCAATATTCATGTTGACGTTGATAATGACTCCCTCCCTTCTGCGTTTATCTCATTATTAGACTCCATTGGCTTCAGTCAGGGTGTACATAAACCCACTCACTGTTTTAACCACACTCTCGATCTAGTTCTGACGTATGGAATTGAAATTGAAAACTTACTAGTCTTTCCCTCTCTGTCAGATCACTACTTTATAACTATTGCTTTCTTTCTATTTGATTACACGCCACTCAGCAACAGTTACTATATTATGTGTTTATCAGATAGTGCTGTAGCAAAATTTAAGGAAATGATTCCATCAGCTTTAAATTTAACACTTTAATACTCTTGTTGATAGCACTGCAGGCTCGCTGCAAACAACACTCGACTCGGTTGCACATCTTAAAAATAAGTTAACGAAGCAAAGAAAGTTCGCTCCCAAACCCAAAAATTAAAACAAATATCGCGAAAATTTGAAAGGAATTGGCGATTAACCAAACTGGAAGAATCTTGTTTGGTCTGGGAGGACAGTCTCAAAACGTATAAGAGGGGCCTCTGCAATGCCAGAGCAAACTATTACTCAGCATTAATAGAAGAAAACAAGAATAACCCCAGGTTTCTTTTCAGCACTGTAGCCAGGCTGACTGAGAGTCACAGCTCTATTGAGCCTTGTATTCCTTTAGCCCTTAGCAGTAATGATTTTATGAGCTTTTTTAATGACAAAATTCTAACTATTAGAGGCAAAATTCATGACCTCCTGTCCTCAGACAGTACATATCTGCCCTCAAACACAGCTGTAAGACCTGATATATATTTAGATTGGTTCTCCCACATTACTCTTTAACAACTGACCCTTAATGATTTCTTCATCCAAGTCATCAATGTGTCTTTTAGACCCCATCCCAACTAGGCTAAGGAAGTCTTACCTTTAGTTAACACTTACAAATTATTAGTGCTGCACAATTAATCTAATCGTAATCGCGATGTCAGGCTGTGCGATTACACAACCACATAAAAGGCTGTGATTTGCGATTTAATGTAAATAAATGTTAACGTGTGTGCCTTTGAACGTGACTACCTCTGCTCTGCTGTAGTGTGTGGAGTTTGTTGACATTACGCCCACAAGCTAACCTGGTGTGTGCAGCACGTATGGTCAGGTGACCACCCGGCCTGCAGCAGTGACCAACATAGACGCTGAAGAGCATGAGCACGACCATGAACAGGCTGAGTTGGTGGCAAAAAAAACGTCTATTAAATGGCAATACTTTGGATTCAGGTACGGCGACGTTGAACAGAAAGACGTGCTGTGTAAAAGTTTAAAAGTTAAAGTCGCCACGTCCCGCGGGAACACAACCAGTCTATATCAACACTGACAGCACAGAGAATAGTAGCAAGAATGCATACGAGCGTAAGCCAAGCCGTGTAACGTTAAAGACAAAGGGAAAACTGAAAGCTGCCAGAGCCTCATAAAACAACATCCAAGCACAATTACGCAAACATGTTTAAGTGTCAAGGGGAAATCACGGACTCCATAACAAACTATAATAACAAATTAAAAATTGAGCAATTTTGCTCGGGTTCAGCCCACTTAACATGCTGCTGTGTTGTGTTATGGGCTATTCACTTGCTGGAATTTGTCAATTACGTGACAACACCTGAACGCAACACAGGCTTGCTCCGCTGTAGGTACAGTGCAGTGCTGCGCTGTTGTGTGATCAACGTGTTTGACTGTGCTCAGTCTGTTGATGGTCTTTTAGACACTGTCCGTAACAATAACTATGTTAGGTCAGGTCAGTGCCCCCCTAATGTAATGTAGGGGAAACACTGAATCAAGCAAGAAGACTAATGATACCATTTATGTATTATAATGTAACTGCAATCGCAAATGGCGATATTGTCCACTCAAATCGCAATCGCACATTTTTATCAAATCGTGCAGCACTATTAGACATGATCAAAATATCTCTATTAACAGGCTATGTACCACAGTCCTTTAAGGTAGCTGTAATTAAATCTCTCCTAAAAAAGCCCACCCTGGATCCAGAGGTGTTAGCCAACTATAGACCAATATCTAATCTTCCCTTTATGTCAAAGATCCTTGAGAAAGTAGTTGCAGACCAGCTGTGTGATTTTCTCCATATTAATAATTTATTTGAGGAATTTCAGTCAGGATTTAGAGTGCATCATAGCACTGAGACAGCACTAGTTAAAATTACAAATGACCTTCTGATTACTTCGGACAAAGGACTTGTCTCTGTACTTGTTTTATTAGATCTTAGTGTGGCGTTTGACACAATTGACCATCAAATTCTACTGCAGAGACTGGAACACTGCCTAAAAGGTTCTGCACTAAGCTGGTTTAAATCTTATTTACCTGATCGTTTTCAGTTCATTCACGTTCACGATGAATCATCTTTACATACTAAGGTTTGTTTTGGAGTTCCACAAGGTTCTGTGCAAATCCGTTCACTTTAAATATGCTTCCCTTAGGCAACATCATTAGAAATCACTCTAAATCTCCATTGTTATGCGGATGATACACAATTGTCTTCATCGATAAAGGCAGAAGACACGGATCATTTAACTAAACTTCAAAAATCCCTTAAAGACATAAAAGTTATTGTTCTTGGCCCCAAACAACTCAGAAACTCTTTATCTGATGTAGTTTCTCTGGAAGCATTGCTCTGGCCTCTAGCTCTATTGTAAGAAACCTCTGAGTAATATTTGATCAACATTTGTCTTTTAACTTTTAACGCGTTTTGTCATCTGCAAAAATTAGGCCTATCCTGTCCTAAAAAAGATGCAGAAAAATTAGTCCATGCTTTTGTTGTTTTGTTAGGCTGACTTAGGCCTAGTCTGCCGGAGGACCCCCTATAATATACCGGGCACCTTCTCTCCTTCTCTCTCTTTCTCTCTCTCTCTCTCCTTTGCTAACACTCATGTCCTGTTACTGCATCTCGCTAACTCCGCTGTACTGCATGTCACTAACTCGGCTTCTTCTCCAAAGCCTTTGTGCTCGCAGCTGTGCCTGGATCGTGTGACGTGGTTGTGCTGATGCCGTGGTCCTGCCTGTTGCCTCCTACTGCTGCTATTATTAGTCATACTTCTACTGTTATTATACACATGTGATTATTGTCACATACATATACTATCATATATTAACATATACTTACAACATATTGTACCACAATAGCCGTAATTATCATTACAATATTATTACTTAAATGAGTGTTGTTGTAAGCCACTGTCATTACTGTCTGTCCTGCATCTCTCTCTGTCTCTTTTTCTGTCTCATTGTGTCATATGGAATACTGTAAATTTATTAAGCTGATCTGTTCTGTACGACATCTATTGCACGTCTATCCATCGTGGAAGAGGGATCCCTCCTCAGTTGCTCTTCCTGAGGTTTCAACAATTTTTTCCCCCTTTAAAGGGTTTTTTTGGGGAGTTTTTCCTTATCCGCTGTGAGGGTTGATAGGACAGAGGGATGTCATATACTGTAAAGCCCTCTGATGCAAATTGTGATTTGTGATATTGGGCTTTATAAATAAAATTGAATTGAAATTGAATTGAATTAGTGAAGGTAGCACAAATTCTATATTTGCCCATGAGCATAACTAATAGGTCTAAATGACCCGCAATTTCCACATACTCTGTCTGTGCTGTGGATCTGGAGCGACCAACAGCGCGTACCCTCGCCTACTGGATGCGTTTCTGGAGCGCCACGCTGCGTAGCAGAGCCGCAAGCTCACATGGGAACTGCGAAATCATGCGATAAAAAGCAATTGATAAATTGTCAGCCCGACCAAAACAATAGTCAAAATACAAAATACAATGGTTTTCCACTTCAACTATGAGTTTCTCCTCATCCATCTTTCCACGGACCCTCGCACTGAATGACAACTTGTGCGACAGGATGTGACATGATTTTTTAAAAAAACTGACAGTTTACAATCTGTAAATGCATTGTGTTGTATTTTGAAATTTATTGGATGCTGTGTGCGTTCTATTCCTGGTTTGGTGAGATCTGAGCTACGTGGCTTGACATGCTATGGATGCGCAGTCGTTGAAAAAAAGACCTGGTGCGTATCTCCAACGAAGCGAGGTGGAGTGCCGTGGCACTTCTGGGATGTTCCAGAGAAGCTGCGCAGCGCGCGCTGTTGAAATGCAGCTATCCACTAGAATGGGAGCGCATCTGCTACGCAGTGCACTGCGCTGCGCAGACGGAGTATGTGGAAATTGTGGGTGAGTGTTTATAATCATTTACCACATGGTGGTCCCAGCAGAGTGATGTAAAGCAGACAGATCACTCACTGCGTGTGACAGCGTCTAAGGCACATCCTGCACCAGTGGCACCTCCTCCTACAATGAGAACATCAAACTCCTCTGTGTTTTGGAGCCTCGCGAGCTGGGCCTGCCGAGAGGGAAGCTCATCCGCATAGGGAACCTTCAGCTCTGCTTCTGCTGCCACGTGGGCTAACCGAGCCTGGGTGTGACACAGATAGATACAACAACACAAACACAACAAGTACAGTACATTTCAAGAATTAAAGATTCCCTTAATTGTGCAAAACTACAAGTTTCTATGTTAATTTCCATTTAGAGTCTATGTTAAATATTTAAAAGTATAGCAACACTTTCCTTGAGGTGCATTTTGAAACACTATAAGCACAGTGCAAGCATTCCCAGTACAATGTATTCATGCATTATAATCACCTCATAAAATTACATGTGATATAATGCATAATCACCTGCAATCATTTTCATACATTATGGATTTGACTGTGTAATGAGATTACTGTAAGACATACAGTCAAATGCTGCTGATAATATGCATTATTTTGTTGTAAGGGATGGAATATAATGTATGTACAGAAGCCTAGAAGTGCATTTATTACTGTGATTATTATTTAGGGCTCCAGACTAACTTTCCATTTGGTGAACTGGTGCTAAAAACTTTCTCAGTTAGTTGCACAATTTTTTCGTTATTTTAATTCTTTAATTCATCTTGTTTTGTTTTTTTTAATCCCCTAGCACTGATATCATTAAAAAGTTTAATAAAGCCCAACTGTTGCTGAGTTTTTTAAGTTGATAACAATACATATTTAAAAACACAAGAGACAAAAAAAAGATATTGGTTATTTTACATTAATTGATGACAAAAAACAAATATTTGTGTTACAAAGAAAATCTTAACACAAATGTAGAGCATTTTTTTTTAATTACCTTTTATTGGATCCTGTTGAGGTACTGTTACTTAACAACCTCAATACTTGGTGATTCCTTAATACTGTATGTGCTACAAGCTAATTTATTAATCTAGCTCTAGAAATAAGTAATTACAATATATACAGTGGTAGAAAAACGTAACCATTTTTCAATTACATAAATGTTACATCTAAATGTAAGACAAGCCCTACTTTCCAGTTTTAGGATTTTTTTATTTTAAAAAAAGTTTGTAATTAACATTAATGAAAATGTTACTATTCCTATTGAGGTAGTTTAATTAAGTATTTCCATTTTATGCTGAGAAATGTTGTGCTTTGACTGCACTATATTTAGCTGACAGCTAAGTTACTTTAAAGATTCAGATTCTTCAAAAAAAATGTGATTCGTTTGGAAAATATGATGCCTTGGTATACATCAAACTACCCAACAGCATATGAAGTGGTTAACATATAATACACTTCTGCAAAATTAATACTTATGATACTTTTAAGGTCCCGTGTGTCAGATTTAGAAGGATATATTGGCAGTATTGGAAATTAAATATAATGCATGTCTTTTCTTTAGCATATAATAACTTAAAAATAGTAGTTGTTGTGTTTTTGTTACCTTAGAATGATTTCTATAAATAGCAAGCAGGTCCTCATCTACAGATATCGCCATGTTGCATTGCCATGTTTCTACAGTAGCCCAGAACAGACAAACCGAACACTGGCTCGTGATGGGGCCATCCATGTTTTTGTGTCGGCCGCCGAAGTTAGCAGCCTCTCTGTGTTGATCCAAACAGCATCAGAAAAATACCACATTTTCAAAGTGAAACTGCTTTATTAATTGTTTTATCGGTTTAAATCACCCGGTTTGTTTGTTTTGAAGATGAAGAGACCTTTGCGGATAATTCTGCTTCCAATAAGAACCTACTGACCAATGAACACTGAAGGAATTATAACCAGGAGTTCAAGCTCAGTGCAAGGGAGACGTTTCAGCTGGTTGCAAACCTCACTGTTCAACGCCACTAAAGCCTAGTTCACATTACACGATTTTCATCCTGATTTTGCGTCGCGGAGACTATCGTAATCTTTTGAGTGTTCATACCTGGCAAAGTGTATTTCTGTCTTCGGGAGTCTCGCCAACCGCGTTACAACCTGTGTGTGCGCACCACAAGATTTCTCCACCAAGCCCTCGCCAACAGAGCCCCAGCTAACACGGTGATGTCACCAAACGACACATCGTAAAGGCATGGATATTCTTTCCAGTGTTGAATCAGATGTGCCTCCAGGGCCTGGGTCCAAACACAACGCGCTCCCCGTGATCCTGTGGACGCCGCCATTGTTGTTGTTGCTTGCTGGCTTGTCAGTGTTGCTAGATCTTGGGAGAGAAACAAGCAACCAGGGCTATGGAAACAAGCCGAAAAGAAGCGACTATCATGTGTTTAAATAACTTATTAGATGGATATATATAGAGAAAGGTGACATTTAGAAAGCAAGCCCAAATAAGCAACTCTACTTTAGAAAAAACCCCAAAGTCGTGGCTAATAAGCGGACCTGGCAAGTGGCAACCCTGCGGCTTGTCCTCCTCACATTTCTTCCGTCCTCCTGCGTGCTGACGTGGGACATATCCCACCTCTCATTGGCTGATGTTTGTTGTCAGTCGTGTCAGACCTCTCCAGTTTTTTGGCATGCCAGATATCCAGTCCCGGTCACAGACATGGGGGCGACTTGCTCGTAGGCTTGTTCACACATGAGGGCTCGTTGTGGCAGACTATCTGCCGACTCACCTCCGACCCAAGGTGGCTCTCAAGATCCTCTGCGACGTCAAAATCATGGTGAAAATCGTGTAATGTGAACTAAGTCCTACACACTGCTCCTTTAAGTATATATTTCAAGTAGTGGTTACATAGTTTTACATATAGGTATACTCGCCTATTGTTGACCGGCTTTGTATCATAATGTGTAAAATAACCGGGTTATACTACAGTACATTTTGCAAGCACCCAGATTTGCCAGCATAAAATCTGCTGGGTGACGCAAAACTCGCTGGCTCTCGGGCTGTTGCTGGAACTACAGATTGTACTTCTACATTTTCTAGGCAGTGCTGATCAAATAAAAACCAAGATTCTGTTACTGTATTGTCTATTTCTCACCTAAAATATTTCTGGAAACATATTTAAGCTAACTGTACTGTTTGAGATCATATGTTAACAGTGAGCCTTATTGTTTCCTGTGTCAAAACAATAATGTCACAACCAGCAGGATCATTTATTGGTCCATTTTGGCGCAGTGAATTTTGGTAGTTGTAGGTTTTCTAACTCTTGAGCAAAAGCGAATGCAACAGACTTCTTTTTCTTTTTTATCTGGTCATATTTGCATCTTTGTACTGCATAGAAACACCAGCTTTATGAAAACACCATCTTTCAAGCACTGAAATACTTTTAGAGTTTGGATGCAGGACTTTTATTTGTAACAGAGCATTTTTACTTCATAGTATTGCTACTTTTACTTAAGTGACAGTCTGAATACTTCTACCAAATGTAGCAAAAGTGTAGTTGGAATGCCTTTTTAACAAATCCAAGAATATCCTTTTAATTGAGCTATTCTTGGTTGTGAAGGTTATATTATAATGTGCTTATGATGTCACTTTCACCTTTAGTTTCCAAGTGAAGTGTTGCTAAAAAACATTATATATACATTCTTTATATGATTAGTAGCGAAGGAAAGTTTGCTGAGGGTTACTATCTGCTGCAACATGCTGCTCAACTTTCAAAACCCATAAAATAAAACCACAGTCTTTTCAACATCATTTATATCCATTGTTTGATTAGCAAAAATAATTAATTGAAAGAAATATTCACAACAACGATAAAGAAAAAAAACACAGCTCCCCTCTGACACGAGGATGTGGGTTTTCACTTCTAATGAAATATTCATTCATTTTTCTATTTAGCAGTTGACGCTAAATGATTGCATCAAGCTGCTTTGAAGCAAACGTGGCATTTGACTTGCAAATAGTAGCAGGCGTTTGTAATTTAGGTCTGCAACCGCAAACGAGACGATGATATAATCATTGTCTATTTTTGATGATGCATACAGACAAACACCTCCACAGAATTAAGTGCCAGCGTGCCCCCCGTAATCAAGTTAAGTCAGTGAATGGCAGAGCAAGGCCCATGCTAATAGCCAATCGGCCGCTGTCTTGAAAACTTCACCAAGCCATATGCCCTTGCTAAAGGAGACAAGATGGACATTCATCTCATCAGCATTGCAATTACTGGGATTAGAGGCATGCATGATTACAAACTATTGTGAAAATAATTATATTTCATCAGGGTCGACTTCTTGCTTACCAATCCATGCTTGGTTGAGAGGACGATGATGGGCAAGAGAAGACATTATCACGCCAGGACACAAAACAAAAGTTCACATTAGGTTGCACAGTCATATAAAGTCTGGTATTTAGTTGTGTGGTGTGCCAAAAATAGGTCTATGCCAGGTCAGGGGTCAGGGGAAGCACAGCTGCTTGTCAATCTCAAATGAAGCCCTGTGGTTATATACAGTTATGTGTTCATGAAGACAATCAGTGGCTGAGTTTCTAGGCTTAACACTAGGACATGAAGTAGTGTCTTCCAAGGACAGCATTGCTCCCAGGGTCACCAGTCATGAGGGTGAATGTTTGCCTGTTCTCTGAGAAGCTGCATTTTCTTCATTCCTTGAAGTTATGCTGCTGTCCTTCAACAGTGTCAAGCAGCAAACTGGCTAGTCAAGAAACAGGGTCAAAATATATAATGTATCAAATGGATTCAAGGGTGAGTTTGGCATTTTTCAACCCGGACCCTGTTTTCCCATCTTTTTTGTGTCTAAGTGAGTAATGGAGACAGCTATGTCTTTTTTTAATTGGTCCAGTAATAAGCAAAAGTGCTGCAGCTGGCAGCAACAAAACAGGCCGAAATGTAACCACTCTAGGCATGTGCGCACTGTCAACTTAGGTCCACTTAAAGTGCTTGTTTTCACCACTGACAGGCTCAGATTATTATTTTAGGTGTTTCTTCTTCTGGAACACTTATTCGTCTTCTTGCTGAGAGTTAGATGAGTGGTTTGATATCACACTCATATCTGTAAATAAAGTATGAAGCTACAGCTGGCTAACTTAGCTTAGCGCAAAGACTGACAACAGAAGGAAACAGCTAGCCTGGCTCTGTTTAAACAAAATTTTACTTTACTTACATTTGATTTTATTACTTTATTTTGAAAAGCCAGGTAGTAAAACAGCCACACCCCTAAACCCTAAAACTCAGAGAACAAGTTGACCGTAAAACCCTCAATTACAAACTTTGAACAAGGTATATTTTATTGGACCAGGAAGTAGAAAGGAAATTTGAGTTGGGAAAGCTCCATAAGAGTTATTCAACAAAGTAAAAACTTGCTGGTGAAGAACCTATGATTATTTATCATCATTTCTAAGCAGTTCAGGGTCCAGTGCCAGCATGCTGCAAGGAAACTGAAGTCTCCTGCACAGCAGCTAAAAGGTGCCCAACAAAAAAAAAGGAACAGAAAGAGAAAACACGCCCTGCAGACGACAGCACATTCCAACATTGAGCTCAGACATGCCCTTGAAGGCAGTCCCTCCCTGCTTGGTTGACTTGTTTCAGACCAAAACAAATGCTATTCTTAAAACTCTGCTGTTGTTGTGCACAAAATGTTTAAGTATTCAAAGTCTGAGTTTAAATTTTTACACCTGTCAGGATGAAAAAAGCACGCATCTCAACATAAACAACATTTGCCTTCTGACAAATCCTGCAAAACTGGAATTCATGCAACAAAAAGTAATCAAGCAACAGGAAAGACAAGAAAACAAATAGAGTACAAACTGAGACATCTTTCATCAGCTTACCTGCGTCTTCTTGTATTCAATCAGCTGTGACAGGCCAAACACCGTGGCTACCGCCCCTCCGCCTATGATTGCCGTCTGTTTCAGAGCCCTCCTGAACGCCATGGTCCCTGTAGGAGTAAAAGTAAAGTGCAGTGAGGAGATAGAGCAGAGACACACAGGTTATAGGGCTCTGACATGACAGGTGATCATGTGAAGGAGGTATGCAAGAAAGTATGGAGGGTGGGAGGATCCAAAAAGCTGCAAGTCAGGTCGAATGGTCATAAAAGAGAGGTGTGTAGAACAGGAATGCTGTGTTTATGTCACTGTTGCACCGATTAAAGGAACAATAAGCGAAATTCATCATTTCTAGATTGAAGGAATTAAAACATTACTATGTGAAGAACTAGAGGTGTAATTTCATCTGGAGTATAGCATGACCTCACACACCCTCTCTCTGTGTTGATCTCCAGCCCCTTGTTTACAAGCCGGTCCGGCTGCGCATTCATGTACGTTCATGTGAATCCCCCCCCCCCCCCCCCCCCCCCCCCGGCCCTCCCTCCCTATAAAATGCTACTGCCGGTGAGCAATGGCAGCACGTATTTTCGAAATGAAATGGCAGAGAGCGGAACGTCCACCTGAAGACAACCAGGATGTGACATTACCTCTAAAGAAACAACGGTTGTTGGCGAAGAAGTTGTCGGATAAAGAAAGGGACAGAACTTGGATTAACATTGGCCTTGCATTTCCAAGGTGGAGAGCACTGCACTGCCTGCGGCCTCGTGCCTATGACCAAATTACAGCCGTGACGATATACGAGTATAACATCACGAGCTCGAGTGTGATATTGCTTTTATACAACAGTTCAACAGTTAAATAAGCAAGGCTGATTAAGAAATGTTGAAAAATGAGGACAAAATAGATAATTTAAGCATTTTATTTGTCTTCCGCCAACAAAAATAGTTCCCTCAGGACTCCGCTGTCACCGTTGCTATGTAACGCAGACATGGTGCGCCAGGCACTTACTCTTTATACACATTTATCTGCACGTTAACATTAATTGTGCAGCCAGTGAAATAAGTCTCTGGTGACTGCAGACTGTCGCTTCACAGGCACAGCCGACTCTGCCTTCTGATCTGACAGTATGTTGCTCCATCGTTTTCTTCTCTCCATGGATGGCTTCCAGTAGCTTTTTAACAAGCTCTCAGACCAGCAAGACAAAAGGTATATTTTAGGGCCCAACTCCTAATTAGAAGACTAACTTTACACATAGGCTGCGTTATCATACCTGTGCCCACTCACTGTCATGATCTCCCTCGCTTCAAGACCCGCATCTGACAGCTTCTGTATGGCAGTCGCCCTGAGGCTGTGATTGGTGTAGATAGCTGTTGTCCCCACCTCTTTACACATCTTCGGCAGCATCTGTGCGAGTGAGTTTATTCCCAGCGGAGCTTTAGTGTACCAGATATTGTCTGTGTGAGCTGCTGTCATCCTGGGCTTCAGATAAAGGGCATTTGCATCTGGTGGAAGTTTGTTTAAATACTTTTCCAGGGATGCAACGCAACTGCTAACCTAACTGACACTAACCGTCAGTTTTGATTTGATTGTTGATTGCAATCAGCTGTGAGGTGGAGTGATACATACACAGTGAAATAACCGTGATGTTGTACTCCAATATCGTCACGGTTTTACTGTCTCTTGACCAATCAGATTGCAGGGCCGGAACTAACTGTTGTATAAACCTGAATAAGAGTCACACCTTGAGCTTTTGACTGTTAAAATAGCCCGTTCTCGCTCCCAAATACTGACACTTTGTCATAGGTTTGTCACAGCCCTCTTCATGTGATATTGACAACAAAGGCACCCATTAGCATCTTTATGAGATGCACCAGGCTCCAATGTAAACCCAACTGTGGCAAGAGTTGATGCTGAAAACAACTGATGTTGTCTAAAAATCCAGAAAGTCTGCAGGCATTATGTATGTGGTATTACGTACCAAACATACTTATTTTAACCCAAAACATGATCCTTTTTCCGAACCTAACCAAGTGGTTTTGTTGCCTAATACAAACGGCAACCATTTGACAATATAAATCGTGTTAGAATGTGTTTCAGCTGTGCGTCACAAAAAGACCCTCAAGGGTGCCCTGTATATCACTACGAGAAACCAAGGGGCATGACAGAGCGTCAGTATCTGACGGCCTGGGGATGAGAATGAGTTGGTCAAAAGAAGTCATTAGGGGCCGGGCAGCCTAAGTTGCCAGGACCCTATTTTTATCCTGCATGTTCTTCTTCTTCTTTCTTCTTCTTCTGAGGAAATCATACTTCCCATGCCCAAAAAATCACCAAACTTTGCACAAAGGTCCAGTCTCATGCCAGAGACTGCAAAAACAGGCCAATAGTCATGATGGTGGCGCTACAGCAAGCCTCTAAAGTTCAAAACTTCACAACAAATCAACCATATGTGCTACAGATTTGCCCCAATACTGAAGAAACTTTTGTACATTTAAACCTATTGCACCTATTGTGATACAGTCCATCACTCTGTTTTTTTTACAAAAAACTGTAAAACTTCTTAAACCTATCTCCTCCCACAATTTTTGCTCAATTGACACCAAACTTGCTACAGAGCATCTTCAGACTGTCCTACACAAACGATCCACACAGATTTTTGATTTATCGAAAATTGAGCCTACAGTGCATCAAAATGTTTGACTGTAAACAGTACTGTAAACATATACTTGCAAATTCTTGCTAAATACATTTTCAATGTTCTTTAAAAAAATGACAACATTTTGGAGTCATGGTAGATGATGTTTGGAAAATATCAGAATTTTATCTCAAAAACTGGATTTTTTACAGCATTTTGAATTTCGCTCTCATGCGAACAATTGGAGTCAATGCAAAAATGTCATTTTTAAACATCAGTGTTTCACTTATGGAGCAAATAAATCATTGTTAAAAACAAATGACCAACATCTCCATGGTGTCTAGATGCAATTTGTGTATTTTTGGATTTTTGTCTTAATAACTGAATTTTTGACAGCCGTTTGAAATCTGCCTTTACACACTAACAGCTGCTGTCTTGCACACAGGTGACTGGCTTAGTCAACTTGTGAAGCTACATGTGACATTTCTGTTTGCCAGTTAGCTCAGTGAGATAGAGGATGATTCTTGGTGTTGAAGATTGTGAATTCAAGCCTCAGCTTGTGCAACATTTCCATATGAGAAATCTACCCAAACTTTTTATAAAGGTCCAGTCCCATGCCAGATGTCCTCAACTGGAAACACAAGACAATAGTCCTGATGGTGGCGCTACAGCAAGCCTCTAAATGTCAAAACTTTGAAAATTCATAACAAATCAATCATATGTGCTACAGCTTTGGAACTTTCACTTTTTTTTGCTTTTCCATGGCATGGATGGCTACTGTCTGGCACCCTGATGCTTGGCTTAGTCAATTTGTGAAGCCACACATGAACTGTCACTTGCCAGTTAGCTCAGTGAGATAGATGACGGACCTCAGTCTCAGATGTTGTGAGTTCAAGCCTCAGCTAAGGCAGAACAGACATTCTAATGTGAAAGTCCTATGTTCAGGCATCATGCTATGTGGATTAGAGACTACTAAGGTTAAAATAATTTATGATCCAGGCAGTTAAGCGGAGAGACAAATGCTCCTTATCAACACTTTTCCCTGTTGTCCCTTGTCTCTTTTCCCTGTTTATTTGGCTTAGCTATCAGTCAATATGCAGAGTCTATCCAATAGCTACTTTTACATTTTAAAAAATGTTTTCATCTTAGTCACCATGGATACTGTTTAGCTTTAAGCTAGATCAGGCCAGTTTGTTCATAATTGCTAGCAGTTAATGTTATTCTTACTTTCTTGTTCTTGAGTTTTTTCTTTCCTTAGTATATTATGAGTCTGATCACTTCAGCCACTCATCCATAATTTGAAGGGCATGCCATAATTATATGATGTAACTTCTATGTTGTGATATGCTTTGTTTTAGTGTGTGTGTTGCTCAGAATTGGCTAATTTTGCCTAAAATTGCCCGGCCCCGACCATTGCTGCACAGCAACTATAATTGTAATTGTATTTTTATTGTCAACTAATCCACCAATTATTTTCACGATTAATTGATTCATCATTTAGTCAATTCAAATGTTGGGAAAAACAGTGAAAAATGCTTGTCTCTGTTACCCAGAACCCAAATTGACTTCTTCGTTTTGCTTCTTTGTCCAACCTAAAGTCCAAAACTCAAAGACTCTCCATAAATGACAAAGAAAAACAGCAAATTCTCTCACATTTTAAAAGCTGGAACTAGCAAATTAATTAAAAAATTACTGAAACACTGAATCGATTATCAAAATAGTTGGCGATTTTTTTCAATCATTTAATCGAATTATAGTTGCAGCTCCACAGATTTCCTGTTTGAATTATGACATATGAGTGCATCGTCCAGTTCTCCACAAAATTAATTTAAGCATCCGAATACTTTTGACCATGTAGTCTAATTCAACTTGTTTGAAACTAGGACTGCAACTGACCAACTAACTAACAAAGCTGTTTAATTACTGATTAATCTGCCAATTATTCTCTTGATCAATCTCTTCATCTAAAATGCTAGAAAATAGCTAAAAATATTCAAGGTGACATCTTGAAAATGTTTCCTTTATCCAATCAACCCTCTAAAAACTAAAAATATTCCATTTACTCTCATATATGACAATGAATAGCAGCAAATCTACACATTTAAGAAGGTAGAACTAGAGAATATTTGGCATATTTGCTTAAATTCATGACTTAACATATTAAGTGTTTTGCGTATAATTTGTTTACTAATTGGTAAAAGTCTATCTGAAGCAAATATTTACTTATTAAAGAATGTTTAAAGGGCAAAAATGAGGCAAATCACTCATGATGATAAAATGACTGAAGACAGGTTAATATACATCAGGGGAAAAAAACTGAAAATGACCACCATACAGCAAGAAAAACTCTGCAGGATTATTTTGTTCAAAATAGAAATTAAATTGAGTAACACTCATTTAGTATTAAGCAACTGTTTGGACGCTGTTTCTACATTTTAACGAGGAGAACATGATACCAGCTCCAGCAGGACGAGGGCCCCAAATCCCACCAGGGGCAGCCCAAAAAAGTATTTGCATTCCCACTGTAACGTACTTTGAATAAAGGTTTCCAGGGAGTGGCAAATGCTGAAGCAGATTCTAATGCATTTTAATAAAACACAGCTACAGATGGCTCAAATGTCAGTAATGAGTTTGGTGCAACAAGTGACCTATTACTATTGTGTCAGTCAATATTAGCACCACAATTTTACAGCCACTGCCTTCGTCATTTGATACAACTTTTTAACTGCAAGAACTGTTAAACAACAACACGATTTACTGGAAGAATTACTACAAAATAAGCAAAGTAAGACCTCAAGAGACGTACATCTGGATCATGGGATGTCTGTGCATCCCTGATTACAAAAGTGCTCCTTTTAAAACCTGTTATGAAGACAGCATATGAAAGCTTCTCCACAGAACTGAAGCTGCACACTGCAATCTATCAAAGCACAACTTCATACGTTATATGCTAAAGCTGTGAGCTACAGTATATGACTTAAATATAGAGGCTACTTATAGCTCTGACTTGGTGTAATTGTGACAGAGGGAATTTTAATGTCCTGTGACGGTTGTGACATTGTTTAAATGGCTTTTCTACACTGTCAAAAACTAGAATTACTGCCTTGCAGTTGTATACCTCCCCTAACCAGTCAAGTTACTTACAGTTTACATCCATGTCTGTGAAAACATGGATGCTTCACACACAGCACACAGAAGATCTAGGCTTATACAATCAGCTCAGTTCAGTGTCAGAAATTAGCAAGGGCCACGGGCCATTTGGCCCGCAATTTATCCAAGAGTGCCCCCAAAAGCCGTGTTCCAGGGGCCAAAATTGCCCCAAGTTTTCGAAACAACTATATGTATTTCTATTTTTAACAGTATTACAATCTGACATTAAAGTATAATTTTATTTTCATTAAATTAATTTACCGTCACGTCTACAACTCATTTTCCAGACATAATCAACAAGATTGCACTGATTATGTGAGAGTAATCTGACAGAGAAGGGGAGGGGGCTTTGCTGTACCATAAGTATAAATTAACCATTTCTTGGGTGATCTGTGTCTACACAATGACAAATTAATGAAAAATTAAGGTAGAATGAATGTTAAATTTTAAATTAACTTACTTCCAGGATTGCATCTAAGGAATTTATAGTAATTTGGCCTTTTTAAGAGTAAAAGTAACTGTAATGTGGTGAAACATTAGTACTGCTATCAGTAGATTAATGGTTAAATCATCACATTTAAACTGGCTGAATTATAGGAAATCTGAGTGATATTTTGCAACCATAACTTTATGCAACCCATTATTTATTTCATTTATAGTGGTTTATACTGAAGAGTGAAGACACTATCTTAGTTGGTTTTGCTTTTCATGTGCTTATTGTTAGAACATAATTACAATTTTTTGATGGCCCCCAAACATTTTGAAAATGCCCCCATTTTTTAGACCGTGGGGGCCAAAATTGCCCCCAAAATATTTTGTTAATTTCATACCCTGGCTCAGTTTCAAAGTGGACACCCAAGACTAGTGTCACCAATTCAGTATCTGACCAAATGTCTCCACTTCTGTCTTCATTTGGCTGATAACCGATAACAAGATCGATATATCCACTTTTTCCCCACCTAATTTTAGTGATCATCAAGTCTCTTCTGGAGTGGAATTATCATAGCCTATTATACATGCATGCTCTTATGATGATGGCCCACCAGCACATGGAGACATGAAATACAATGCTTTTCAGTGTATGTAATATTCACTCATTGTGCAAATTAAGAAAATGTATGTTGGGCGTTTCTGATAGTTCATTTTAAATGTCGGCCAATACTGATGATGGGCCGATATTATTGTGCATCCCTAACTCCATTTATTTAGGCACAGATCATATAGCTTTATCTTTTTTAAAACCAGGTATTATCAATTTCCATTCAGTCTACTGGCCTTAAAACCCTATATAATCAAACCCTACAGTGTGGCATGCCACAGGCTTTTACACCCTCCCACATGCTGCTCATTACTGAACACTATAGGCTAAAGGCCAAATATGAAAACAATTAGCCCCAAAGAGCTATTTTGACAGGAACATGCTGATGAGTATAGTTTAAGCAGCTGAACCACCAAACTGTTGAAACTGAAGCCCTAATAAGTGAGTGACATAACCAGAAAAATTAACTATCCCTCCTCGTGATGTTCACTACCTCATTCACTTTCATCAGCCTGCAGATTCATAATGACACAGCAGAAGGAGGGCTTCCTGGCTGTAATGTGGGGCTGGTTTGTGAAGACATACATGGCGAGGTCCATTTACAATTTTACTGTGTGTTTCCTGTGGATACCTGGGAAATCTGACAAATTCCACCCTGAAGGTTCAACAGCAGGTGGTGGTAAATTCATTTGCGATGCCAGGTATTGTTCTGTTATCTATCACACAAGAGGAAGTCGGTGTCATTTGAGATCTTACAGTGGATTATAATGTCAGCTCAGTTTGGTCTTTAAAGGAAAACCAACAACAGGCTTCGTCTCAGCAGGCACCAATGATAATTTTACGTTATAAAAATGCCTGTTGTACACCTCTACAGGAAGAGAGGGAAATGTAGCCGTTTTTTACGATTTAAAATAACCAAATTACACACATTAATCTGGCATGCCCTTCGCTAGAAGAACCGAGGAGTAGAGGTGTATGGTCACACTCGACTAGCAAAGGAACTCGTTGATACTGCTGTGCTTTTTGGCTCTACGCCAAAAAAACAAAGGGTTAAATATCCGTTAGACATATTTCAAAATGCCCGAAAAACAGTCAGTGATACAACAGACATTCCCACTTACAGGACTTCTTGTTTTGAGGCTGATTAAAACTCGCTCAGGGCGATTCAGGGCGGCGACAATGAGGACATCGGTTGTTATCCAAACTGCAGCTTGTGTTTGACGGCTGCAACCAGGAAGCAGCGCTAGCCGCGAGCGGCGTCACGGAGAGCCAATCGGAGCGCGGCGCTCCGCTGCGCTAGTCCAATGGCGTTCGAGCGGGGGGGCGGTGCCGCGGTCGTGACGTAAGTGAGGGTAGGATTGCACAACGCTGGTGTCCCCCGTATCCTTCTTCAGGATAATGATAAAGACAGAGGGAAGTGCGCCCAGCTGTCGTTTGATCTGTCTTTCAGCACGGAAGGCATGGAGAAAAAATAAAGCTGATAATATTTAAAAACACTGATGCTAAGCGTCGGTTTTAAGCTGCAAAATAATGCTCCTCAATCAACCACAGTACAGCTGTTGAAAATGATCCCTATGTTTGAGGGACTGTACTTTACTCATCAGAAGAGCAGGGTGGATGAGGTGCCCCTTTCCCAATGCACAAAAAAACACTAATAGCTATTATCATCTGGCTTTTGTTTGTAATGGGAAAGGTTATAATCAGCATTCACACCCGGCCAGGCTCAGAATGGCCATCGGGCAATTCTGGCAAATGTCAGATGGGCCATGCACCTTGTGGGCTGTGAGGCCACCACCTACAATGTTGGAAAAAAGTAGAGGGAAAAAAAGAAAGCCTAACCAGCTGCTGTCCACTAGATGTTGGAACAGCCTGGTTAGGGGTTATACGGTCCAAAAATTGACAGCAGAATAACCATACCCTACACCTACATACCCTATGCCAGCCTGAGATGCGCCTACCCAGAAATGTAACTATGCACAACAGTGATGCAGACCTCCTGTCTGTTTTTGTTAGCTGAAAACCATTTCCCTCAGTGGAAACGAAGTGTTTATTTATTTTAATTTCACAAATGAGACAAAGAATTGCGGAGACAATAAAGCCCCCACATAACAGAATTTTAAGTCTTTTTCCTGGCTTCATATGAGTGGAGGAGATCTCAGCTATTCACTAGGCTAATTCATACGATATAAAATGCCATAGGCTTGTGCCAATAACGTTAGCATGTTATACTGTATTTGTTTGGAAAATGTGTTTAGTATAAGACAGTTGTTTTGTCCGTGAATCTTGTGACTTGTAATGGAGCCGAATTATGTAACGTTACCTTTGATGAATGTTGCTGTTGTCCCTGGCTTCATATGAGTAGAGGAAAGGTTCACTAGCCACTAGCCTAATTTATACAATATAAAATGCCATAGGCTTGTGCTAAAAACATTAGCATGTTGTATTTGTGGGGAAATGTGTCCAGATAAAGACAAGTGCGTTGTCCGTGAATGCTGCCAGTTATAGTGAAGCTGATTTGTGTACTTTGTGTATTAAGCCAAGTTTAATGTGTGTTTAATGTGTGTTTTTAATCAACTAAACTTACCAGCACAGAGACCCCGACGTGGATTAGTGTTTTATAGGTGTAACTGCAGAGTGACACAGACCCACCACCGCACAAGTATAAACGCTCACAACTAGGGCTGGGGGAAATTTCCAATTCTTAGATGCATCGCGATTCGGACGTGGACGAATCTGAATCGATTCACAAACGTCCAAATTTCGATTATTTAAATCTGTTAATTAGAGTAATACAGAAGGCTCTAAATAATGCGGAACTAAGAAACGCAGTACGTGTCATCTCCGGGACACTCTGGGATGCGCGCCTGGAGCAGACACGCGCACAGAGAAAAACAAACATGGCTGACCGCTACCCACCTCGCCGTGAGAGCTGAACGGCTTCTTCTAATTTAAAAGCAGATGTGTGGAAATACTTCGGCTTCTACAACGTTGACGGCGGAAGCGAACTGGACAAGAGCCACGTTATATGTAAGCTGTGTCGTGCTAAAATAAAATACTTTGGCAACACAACAAACATGAGAAGCCATGTAACTCGATTCCACCTGACGGAGGAGTCAGGGAGACGGCAGGCTTTTGTTGCTGCGGCAACTAGCGGCGCTACCGACCAGAGAACAATTGAGGAAGCAATTAGAAAGCTGCCACCCTCATCTGAAAAGGCCAAGCGAATTACGAAGGCCATCGCGGCATTTATTGCCAAAGATTTGCGTCCTTATTCCGTCGTGGAAAATCAGGGATTTCGAGCACTGCTGCATACACTGGAGCCCAGATACACCATCCCATCCCAACGCTATTTCACCGACACTCTACCATCAAACCAAAACAGAAGTCATGGCCTCACTGTTGAAGGCAGGTAGGTAGGAACGCAGTTACATGTGATGCGTGGACGTCTGTCGCCACCGAATCATTTGTTACTCTAACTACGCATTTTATCTTGTGATTTAAGATACCTGTTGTTACCTTTGGTTCCGTACAACGAAGTTGTAACTTTCCAGTTTGCACGCATTACAAATGCACTGTTTTTAAAAATTGCAAGTGTTGAATGCTTATTCAGTGAGACACTCTTCTGTTCAGGTAAATAATGATTATAAAATGATTATTTATGTTTTTATTTTGTATTGTGATTTTAATGCATTTTCTTGTTCTGTAAAGCACTTTGAATTACTTTGTGTACGAATTGTGCTCTACAAATAAACTTGCCTTGCCTTGATGCTATTGACTGGCCCGCCCATTCCCCAGACCTGAATCCAATCGAGCACCTTTGGGACATCATGTATCATAGCATCCACCGCTGCCACATCACACCACAGACTGTCCAAGAGCTGCCTGATGCCCTGATCCAGGTCCGGGAGGAGATCCCCCAGGACACCATCCGTCGTCTCATCAGGAGCATGCCCAGACATTGTAGGGAATGTATACTGGCACGTGGAGGCCATGCACACTACTGAGCCACATTACAAGTTGTCCTGAGGAAAGTCACTGAAGTTTGATCAGCCTGTGATGTCATTTTTCCACTTTGATTTTGGGTATGATTCTGAATCCAATCTTAAATGAGTTAATGATTTTGGTTCCCATGGATTGTTCTTACATTATTTTGTTCTCAACAAATTATACTATGTAATAAATAAAGATTTTCATCTGGAATATTTCATTCATTGAGATCTGGGATGTGTGATTTAAGTGTTCCCTTAATTTTTTTGAGCAGTGTAGTTTAACAGGCCCCTGCGAGCAGGTCCAGCAAACACCGACCTGCACCCGGGACAGCAGTGCTTGCATCAGGTAAGATTATAAAGCCAAACCCTGTTTTTTCTTACGAAACCCAACCACATGCTTTTGTTGTTGGAGGAAAAAATACAGACTGTATGTAGGCTAAATGGCAAATTTCCTATGAAAACAGAAATGTATTTTGAAAGAAGGCAATGCATCTAAGAGGCTGAGTTTGATACAGCGTTCCTGAATGTCAGCAACCAATGCACCCAGGGTACCTTGCACGTCATCTCTGGACATGGAAAGTCCATGACCAAATGTCAATATGTGACAAGGTCAGAGGAAGAATGTGTTGGCAGAGGGTATTTAAAATTAATACTAAAAACAACCATTTAAAGTTGTATGTCCCTCCTCTTAGCCAAATTAAAAAACACAAGTCCCTCCACAGTGCTTAAAAAAATTATTTGACATGCCTCCCCCGTTTTGCACCACCCCACCCTCCTCATAAATAAGGAACAGTCCCTACAGACTTTGACTCTTACGGCACATGAATGCCACAGCATGTCTACTTTGTGTAGCAGCCCCAGGTTTGATAGTTTCTTTAAAAACATCGCAATAAAATGATGCAAACTGCAAGAAAGTGGGCCACAAGCATTATTTTCGAATTACACGAAACCACTCTCTGTGCCCACACCAATCAATGAGCCTCACACACCACCCCACCCCTCTGTGGCTCGTGCGTAATAAGGGTTTGGCACACGTAAACAAAAGCACATTGTCGTGACACTGGCAGCCAGTCTGCAAGCCGAGAGTGGGAGAAGTGAGCAGTCATTTCCTTTTGCACTTCAGACAGCGTCTCTGGTCGCAGCTAAAGCTCTAATAGATTCACAAGCAACACTACAGCAGAGATGGGATTAGTTGTCTGACTGATGATTGACTGTCCTCCTGCGCTAGATAGAGGTCTGAGGTATGTTGCATATACTTTTTCTTCACTAATTTATGAAGGTATCAATGATGCATGAGGGTGAAGCTTGCAAGTGATGCTCTGTTTTCTGTTTCATACCAGGCAATGTATAGCGGGTCATAACATCCTCTGGAAAATACAACTAAAGCCTTAAGGTAATGAAGTCTGTTCTTTATGCATTCCATCTGTATAATGCAAAATATGGTTTTAAATAGTCTGATAGCTGCCTTTCAGCCAGTGGAAAATTCTGCTTAGCGTGCGCGCAATTTGTTTCCATTGAATGTTAAAAAAAAGACCATGAGGAAAATTGCAAAAACAACGTTTGAAAGCAATGTGTAATACCATATACAAGCTCAGTAATTGCCTACTTTGTTCACTTTGGACTGACAGCATTACGCCCATGTTTTCAGGGAACATGCCGTGTGTCCAGACCCAGTGCGGCTCCTCTCCACAGGGAGCCAGCCCGGCCTCTCAGAGCGCCAGCGGAGAGCGCAGCTGCGACTTCCTCACCCCAGAGTTTGTCAAGTTCAGCATGGACCTTACTAACAGTGAAATCTCAGCTGCAACGTCGAGCCACAGTTTTGGCCCCTTGGGTGACACTTATGGCGCCGGATACGACGCTAAGCCCCCGTGTCTCTTCCAAATGCCGGCGCAGGGGGAGCTTCCTTGCGTCAAGGTGGAGAATGCGCACGGGTGTCCGCGTTATCAGCCTAATCAGCATCACCCAAACCAGTCCGAGGAGCTGCTCTCCTCCCCGGGCTCCGTTTATTATTACCGCTCTCCCTCTCCGCACACGGCGCTCACATCCAACTTCCAAACTCCACCGGGACACATATGGGAGGACTCCGGCTCTCTGTACAGTTTTCGACAAGACTATTTTGCGGCGACACACAGGAAAAACACATTTTCCAGATTCTCACTGTTTTCCCTCAAACATGCGCAACACGGCGGGCAGAGTTTGTCCACCTGCCAGATGAAATTTGACGGATCTCTCCAAGTGTCCATGAACCTGGACGCAACCGGGGCACACCAGCAGTTGGACAGCCCCGGGGTTTCGGGCTCCACTGCGCTCGGAAAGCAGCCCGGGGTGGGATTTCCTCACCCGCTCCAGTTCGCCCACGGCCACCACTTTATGGACTACCAGACTTCTTGCGCCCCCAGCCGAGGACCGCTGAGCACGGAGGGGCTGTGCGCGGTGTGCGGCGACAACGCAGCCTGCCAGCACTACGGAGTGCGCACCTGCGAGGGCTGCAAAGGGTTCTTCAAGGTTTGTTCTCAATGCAACTTATTTTAAAGCCGCAAAACTATGACTTCAACTTGGATAGGCTATTTGCAGGCAGCCTATGGTTTTACAAGACGCATGCATCTTTATAATCATGACAAATCTAAATTAATCGTTTTCAGGCTGCGCAGGAAGTGCATGTCACAGGTGAAAGGATGCGATCCCCGTTCCTATTTTTTTAAACAACAGACTACATCTGATTCTGCTTTCATGAAATTTAAAAATACAAAACTTAAAATGGATATATTCACTACACGGCCACACTGTCGCCTAATGAGACCCCTACTCCGAGTATAATAAACATCCCACCGGGACCCCTGACCGGGCTCCTAAATTGCACATTGTGCTTCAGATGCACGTTTTGATCTCTTGACACGCGCGTTTCCGGGGCAAATGTCCTGTATGAAAATGGCCACCAACGTGCCATGAATAAAATCCTCCCCCTTCCCCTCTCTGAAGGAGATTCCCGGGGGCGATTCTCCAAATTATGAATGGCCACGACCCTGTATTTACCCAGACTGCCCTGTCCGCCTGCTGAATGCCTTATACCGCCTCAGATGGCCCACAGGAGCACGAGTGCTGCTGTTAATTTTCAAAGGACCATTTCAGGCTTTGTACTTTACTTCAGTCTTAGCCTAAGCTATCAAAAATGGTTCCTTATGTGAAACCATTTCCTAGAGACCTTTCCAAAAAGGTGTCGCTGCTACCAGATGAGCTCATCTCTCATGTGCATGTGGAAAGCCCACTTAGCTTCCATATAGAGAACCTTCGAAAGCAACTCCTTCATATTGATTCTGCAAATACCAGAATGGTGTTTAAATGCTCATGTCCAAAAAGGTACATGCAGATGTTTCTGTGTGTAGTTTTATGATTTTATTGGTGTCATTTATTTGTCTCAAAGGGGAACTGATTTGGAAACATTTCAGAGCATTTACAACACTTTCAGAATCAAAGAAATGTGAAGACAGTGCAACCAAACAGGTTTTTTATTTTATTAAACAGACAACAGGAGCGGCTGGGAAAGAGGTTCAGACAGAGGTGTAGATTTCAGGGGAAACACAGGGAAAATGTCCCCCTCATTATTTTGAATGTGCGCATTTGTCCCACCCCCACTAAAAACATGAAAGTAGCAGAGGACTGTCATTTTGGAAAAAAAAAAAAAATATATATATATATATATATATATATATATATATATATATATATATATATATATATATACACACACACACACACACACACACCATAAACTGATGTAGAAAAGGCACAAATTGGTGAATATAAATTCACGAGAATGCAGGAAATTAAGGATTGGATGCTCAATTTTTTCTATCCGATGATCTCATGCCCCCCCCCCACCCACACATACACACACAATGCTGAAAGAAAACCTACACCCTTGGGTTTAGAGCTAAATTTAAACCAATGTCACTCAAAGTAATCTTTGTGCATCACCTCATCCTGAAGCTCAATTTTGTATTTAGTGTCCAGAGCGCACGTATTTTTTTTTTTTTTTTAAATTAATCTTTTTCTTTCTCAATGCAGCGCACAGTACAAAAAAATGCCAAGTATGTGTGTTTGGCTGCCAAAAGCTGCCCTGTGGACAAACGCAGGAGGAACCGATGCCAATACTGTCGCTTCCAGAAGTGCCTTGCAGTGGGAATGGTCAAAGAAGGTAAACCAAAAAAGAAACATGTTTCATCATGTCATGGTCATTCCAATCTAAGTGTTCTGTTTCTCCTCGTGCTCTGCAGTGGTGAGGACAGATGGTCTGAAAGGTCGAAGAGGTCGCCTGCCATCCAAACCTAAAACCCTTCCAGACTTGTCTTCACCTGTTAGCACCCTACTGAGCGCCCTCATCAGGGCGCATGTGGAATCGAACTCTCCCCCTTCTCGCCTTGACTACTTTAAAGTAAGCAGTGTGGGCGTTTCATTGCTTTACCAATAAATTAGGTGTAACACAACAAAAGGGCATGTTAGAGTTGTCAGTGATCTTTTCTCCTTCATTCCTTCACTGGTGATCTTTCACTAGTTCAAGGAGAATTCAGAAAGCCCACCAGGAGATGACGCTCAGCACGTGCGGCAGTTTTATGACCTCCTGACCAGATCGATGGAGGTGATTCGAGGTTGGGCGCAGAGGATCCCAGGCTTCACTTCCCTGCCCAAACACGACCAAGAACTCCTCTTCTACTCAGCTTTCCTGGAGCTCTTTGTTTTACGTTTGTCATACAGGTAAGTGACTTCTGACATGACTTTTCCTTTTCCTCAGCAGGTTTGGACCCTGAGTTAGCAATCAGTCCATGGCATGTAAATATGTTTGTTGATGGCTCTGCCAATAAACACAACCAGACTGGGGAATGGATTTGTTTTCCAGTGCTTTTGGCACTAATAAGAGATGGGTTAACAGCTGGAGATGCCCCAAAAGGATGTGGGAATTTATGGGAGGAGGATTTGTCATTGTCATGATAGGGTTCTAAAATTTGAGCACAAGCTGTTGTACTGTTTCAGATCCAACCCAGAGGAAGGGAAGCTGATCTTCTGCGACGGCTCAGTGTGGCACCGGCTCCAGTGCTTGCGGGGCTTTGGGGAGTGGATTGACAGCATTGTCGAGTTCTCCGCTAATCTGCAGAGGATGAATCTGGATGTGTCCACCTTCTCCTGCATATGCACTCTTGCCCTGGTCACGGGTGAGCACGTTTGTTTGTCCGCTTATGCATATTTAAAGTCTTTTGAAATATAAAATAATTGATTAAATGGACGTGGTAACAAAATAAACCCAAACACATAACTGTAAAATCAGATTATCCAAACAGACAAAGCTTTAAATTATTAGAAGTACCTTTTCTTGGCTGTAAACTGCATGTAACATTTGAGGGCTGCTAAGGCTAACTGCTCAATGTAAAATCAACCAATTAGTATGGATAAATGCTTATTTATGGCTAATTTCTTTCCAAATTAAATACAATTATTTAAATGCTTTTTGGTTCAATGTAAAATCTGACAAGTGGAATTTTCTTTAGAAAAATCTAGTAAACAGATTGCCTTGAAAAGGTTACTTACCTTTTCAAGGCTATTAATAGTATAGCTATTAATCTTTAGTTTTGTCTTTTTTTATATCTAATTGTTAAGTTTTCTTAGAATTTAGCTAAATTTAATTAATTTTGCTAAGTTGTTGCAACTTAGAAATGACAAGTGAAATCATAATCTTTCTAAAGTGTTAGCAAGTTCAGTAAATCAGGTTTACTGAACTATGTATCTGTATTCTGGGTGCAAACTATTCAATCATATCTGTATATTCTTACACAAGAAAACAGATCTTGCAGGTATCCTTATTACATCATATGCAAAATCCTCCTTGTTATGATCAAGTTAAGTGTGACTAACTTGGTTTACTTAAGTTGCTAACACATACAAAGAACACGTTAATTGTATTGATCCTTGTTAAGTTGCAAGAACCTCACAAAATGTATTAAATACAAATTTTAAGTAAACATAATTAGAAATAAAAGTAAGTCAAGAGCAATGGTTATACTCATTTTGAACAAATTTTTTATTTTAAAATTCAGGACCACACATTAAAACATAGAAATATACAATGTCATCTTCAACATACCACCACTCCACTTTTTACATCCTCCCACTCCCCACATCCACATTCTGCTCACATAATCTACTTGCACGTCATGGTTGAAAAAATAAAATAACATAAATAATAGAGGAGAAGAATAATAATAATAATAATAATAATAATAATAATAATAATAAATGAAATTACAGAAAAAACAAACAAGGAATACAGTTCAATAATTATGTAGGATCTGGCATAATTACACTCTTAACACTCTTGACTTCCTGCAAGTGTAAGTAATGGATGATCTTTTCCATACAGTACAATTCCTGTAGTTTTTGTAACCGAACTGCATGAATAGGGGGGGTCTGGATCCAGCCAGTGAATAGTGATACATTTGATAGCTGCAGTAAATAGAATCTAAAGAAGGTAAGTATGTGCCCGTCCTGCAATAAAGTCCGGTATTACTCTGAGTAGTGCTATCATGGGGTTCCTGGGTAAGTCAGTACCAAAAACATCCCTCAAGGCAATCTGTTTCTAGATTTTTTACAAACTAGTCAATCAAATCTAAATTCTTACACGTTAACAAAACCAAACATGTACAACCAACTACAGTATATAAAAAACCCCTTTGTCATGTCAAGTTAAGTTGCTAAGACTACAAAGAACAGGTTAATTCCATTGGTCTTTGTTAAGTTGCAAAACCTTCACTAATAAGTACAACTAAATTTCAAGTAAACTTAACAATTTGAAGTAAGCATAATTTAGGATTAATAGTTACATATTTATTTACCTTTCTAAAGGCAATCAGTTTCCTAGATTTTTGGCAAACTAGTCATTCATATTTTTATATTCTGAAAACATGTTAACAACACAGAACATATAGATATCCTAACTCCATCGTATGCAAAATCCTCTGTTATGATCAACTTGGTTTATTTAAGTTACTAACACTTACAAAGAACAAGCTGATTTCACCTGTCTTTTTTTAAATTGCAACAACTTTATTAAATTAAGTTAGTACAACTAAATTTAACGTAAACTTAATAAGATATAAAGCAAACATAACTTAATATTAACAGTTATATTTACTCACTTCCTCAAGACAGTCGGGTTTACTACTTTTTTTTTTAAAGTAAGATCAACTTTTCAGATTTTACAGTGCTCATTATGTGTCATTATTTGTTATCTAATATGTTTGTAATGTGATATATGGACCAGCAGAGCGGCACGGACTTAAGGAGCCGAAGAAAGTGGAGGAGCTGCAGAACAACATTGTCAAGTGCTTGAAGGACGTCGACGGAGGCTCAGACTGTTGGTCCAGCCATTTGTCCAGACTTTTGGAAAAACTGCGTGAACTTCGCACTCTGTGCATCCAAGGCCTGCAGAGGATTTTCTATTTGAAGCTGGAGGATTTGGTGCCGCCGCCTGCAATAATAGATAAGTTATTCCTCGACACGTTGCCATTTTAGAGACATTAGAGAATACACATGGGGACGTTTTTCCTCTACACTCCTTCTGATTTAATCCCAACAGTCGTTTCTGATAGTTTGACATCTGTGAACTTTAAAATCTAATATTTGTTGATAAACTGCATTTTCCTCAAAAACAAGTGAAAATGAGAACAATTTCCAACACAAAATAATTTTGTTTTTATAAGATTTAGTGATCTGCTTTGCAAAATTTGGACCAATGTAATTACTATCTGCAAAAACAGGAGAAATTAATTCATAGCCCAATTTACCTTTTAATTTTTGTTTAAGTTTTGCAATGCAATTTTAACAGCCTGTCAGGCCAAAATGATTGGCTGTAAGTGAAATATACCATTTTACGCTCTTATAAAGAGGCAGTTTTGATACAGGACGAGTGTTTCCCATCACATTTAGGTTTTTCATAACATATATTAGTCATATAGTGATTAATATAATAATAATAATAATAATAATAATAATAATATTCAGTAGACTGTTGTGTTATCAGAGTAAACTGTCATTGTTCATGTTTTAATAAATAAATGACCATTACTGCTGCTGGACTGTTTTTTTTTAACCTAATTTATTTCTTTTTTTTTCTTTCTTTTTTTTGAGAAAGTAAATTCCGGGACTATTACAATGACTCAAAAATTACGTTATTGCTCATAAATATCAATACAATCATTATTTTTTTTAACTTAATTTCTTTATACTTCTGTAACATTTATTTCCTGTCACAAAACGCCTATTTCATTATATACAGCGAAATGAAATATTGGTGGCTTTGCATGCAGGTTGTGGTTTGTAAGCATGACCTTTGATGCATCTGCTGCAGCCATGTGTTTGAAAAATCCTCTAATGGTGGTCTGAAACAGTGCTGGTGAAGTTTACAGATACACCTCCTTATAATAAATCCCCTTATTATCATTATGTTAAGATTTATAGTTAAATACTCAGGCTAATATACACAATGAATGTTTTCTAAATTCAAACAGGAGATATTTCATCAATATGGATTATGTACTGTGAGGTATTTGGCTATTATGGTGTATTTTGTATTTTCTTCACCATCAAAAGATATGAGAAAGGCTTATTTTGGAGGGTAACATGGGCCATATTCGCATGTCTCAAGGTCAAAGGTCAACCCTCAATATCTTGGGTTTACAACAGGGCGGAACAGCTGACAGATTTCATACATCAATGTATTGCAAGACATGAGGATGGGAAGTGTGTGTGTCTGTGTGTGTCTGTGTGTGTGTGTGTGTGCGGGGGTGGGGGGTGGGGGGTTTATGGCTGCTGGCTGTCTGACATTTCTGCGGCCCCTTGGTTACGTCTGGCATTAAAGAAGTCTTTATGTGGCAAAAAGCCTGTGGTTTACATTAAAACCCACTTCGGGAAAACAACCAAATCCTAAAAACAGGTGCCTTAACACATGAGTCAGATATGTGTTAAATTATAATCAGATCACCTGGGGAAAAATTAAATCATTATCAGTCATCCTAGCTGATTTGTACTCAGCCTCATCCTTGTCTGCAACAATGTGACATGTTCTATCTGGTACAAAGATTTTATGGTTTGAAAAAAGGTGTTTTACATATCTATATATATAAAAAAAAATCGGATGATGTTCCCAAGGAGGTTTTAACAGGCCTGCAGATCAATAGTGGAGGCTGTTCAATGCTGCAGCGTGGTGGGCTGAGATAGAAATGAATCGATGGCACTATCGGAGAAACGTCCAATTTATTCTGATTATGATGGTGACTGACAGGTGGAGAGAGTATAATAAAATATCAGATATTTCACAGCACAACTACAGTTTTATATGGCTATTACAAGTGCAGTAAAGTCACGACAGAGTACTACGATGTGATATAGAGAAGAGATAAATAACCACTGATTAAAAGTCACTAAGTAGGGAAGACTGGGGTTGGTTGGCATACTTATTTCTCTGGCATAATTTATGTTGAATATTATAACCAGCAGCAAAGGAAAGGTTCAGCCCTCAGCTATAAATAAGTAATGTTTTAATGTACAGAAATATTTTCTAAAATTAAAGATTAAAGTGATTTAAGTCATGTTGTGCATTTTGTTTTGGGGTTAGCTAACACAATGTTAAAATTCAATAGTTACAAAAAACTGAAACAATCAATAGAAACAATTTGAACATTTAATTCAAACAAAAACAAGAAAACATGAACATTTAATACAATATCTGCCCATTTTTAAAACAAACAAACATGTTAAGCAATTATGTGGTTAATTCATTAGTAGGTATGCCTAATTACTTTTGACATTGTCAGTTGAAAGTAATAATACATAACTAGGTGGCATGGAGGTGCAGTGGTTAGCATTGTCACCCCACAGCAAGAGGGTTCTTAGTTTGGACCAGGGGTGGGGGAACCCTTCTGTATGGAGTTTGAATGTTCTCCTAGTGCCAGCATGGGTTTTCTGCGGGTGCTCCAGCTTCCTCCCACAGTCCAAAGACATGCAGGCTATGTTAATTGGTGACTCTAAATTGGCCATAGGTGTGAATGTGTGCGTAAATGGTTGTCTGTCTCTATGTGTCAGCCCTGTGATAGTCTGGTGACCTGTCAAGGGTGAACCTCACCTTTCACCCAATGTCAGCTGGGATAGGCTCCAGCCCCCTGTGACCCCCACCAGGATAAGCAGCGATCGCCAATAAATGAATGAATAAATAACTAGCAATATAAACATTGTTTTTAGTCTTTCAAGGTAGTTTTAATCTCTCAAAATACAGCTACAGATACAAATGTTACTACTACAATTGATATGCAAATGTGCCAACCAACCCTGCTCACATTTGACCCAACTTTGTAATAAAATCATGTCAGCCAGCTGCCATCACTTATCACAGACTTTCAACTCCCACATCAAAATGTAGCTAATTCATATGTTTATTAAGGGTGGGGGAAAAATTGATACAGCATAGTATTGCGATATTTTTGTGTGGCAATATCGTATTGTCACACAGTGCCAAGTATCGATTTTTTATATTATATAAATTACTAATATGAAAAAAACAAATTAAACTTTAGGTAGCCTACTAGAATAATATAATCAGTTGCTTTTTCAGTCCACTATATATTTTGCTGGGGTGAGATGAACAGACTGAAAACTTTTTCTTCTTAGATTAAACAGATGTTGACAACGTTTTCCTTTAGCAACATAATTTACTGTTGAAAAAGGTAATATATCGCAATATATTTTATTGCAATACTCAGCTTATCACATCATATTTAAAATCGCAACAGTGTTGTATCGTGACTTAAGTATTGTGATAATATCATATTGTGGATCCTCTGGTGATTCCCACTGCTAATGTTTATTAACAAGAAGTATCGCATTTCCAGTATCTCTCTTTACAGCCCACTTTTTTACTTTTGATGCCATAAAATTGAAATGTTTACCAAAAAGTTACATTCAGATGTTTTACCATGGTAGATGATAGATAGAGTTTTCCTACGAAAAGTAATGCACCAAAATTCATACATATTCCATGGAATGATGAGCCAGTAATTTGTGCTCAACCCAAGCAATTTGAAAGGCTGCAACCACGTGACCAATGCGCTCACACGACTAAAGAAGAAAGTGCCCCTAAGTGGTTCACTTAGGAGGAAGGTTGGGGAGGTGGATGGGTCATAAAACACAGGATTTTCTAGGGTTCAGTACCATGTGACCAATGAGTCCTTTAAAGGCACATCATCAGCAAGTTTCTCTTCTTAATCCTAACCACAGTAACTTTACTTGGCTAAACATAACCTCCACAACTTAACGTTAGTTACATAACTTTACATTGAGGATGTAATGTCATTCGTGGGGCGCTTATAGCATGTCATAAGACCAATGAATGAGGAAATGTTGGATGAGTGCAGGTCAAGAAAGCGAACATTCTAATGTTACATTTTTGTTTACTTGTACTATACTAGAGTATTTATATTTTATGCTTCTTTAAACTTATACTCCAATACATTTATTCAATAATTTTAGTCACTCTCCAGATTCAGATTAATAATGTAAAATATGATTAATTAATTAAATAATTAATTATGTATTATTATAGGTTAAGCTACCCAACAGTATATAAAGTGGTTTAAGATAGCACCTTTACTGGCTGCAACATTAAAGTGATGAACACATGAATACATTAATGATAACAATCATTAAGTGTAAATAGTGTAAATAATACACACTATTCTGAAATGGGCCATTCTGCAAAATGAGTACTTCTGGTACTTTAAGTGTATTTGGATGCTAATGTTTTTGTAAATTTTACTTAATATTTGGATTTTACTTGAAACAAAGGATTTGTACGCTTTGGTAGTGCAACTTTGACTTGTCTCAAAGCCACAAGAAGAAATAGTTATCCCAGTTTGGTGTAAAAAACTTGACTGACCTGCATAGAGCTCCAACCTCAACCCCATCCAGTGCCTTTGGGATGAAGTGTGAGCCAGACCTTATCACCCAACATCAGTGCTGGACCTCACTGATGATCCTACAGCTGAACTGTAGCCAATCCTGACAGGCAGGTCTCACAAATCAGGTGGAAAACCTGGGAGCAGAAGAGTGGAAACTGTTAGAGCAGCAGGAAGTAAGGCTTCACATTCTTTTGGCCATGTAGTGTATGTCAGGTTATTATATTAATGTACATGTTGGCTCCCTATACTCTATTAAATTAAGTACAAAAAGGACACTGTTATTGATCAAAGCACCAATATGAGGTCCCTAAAGAATCAATAACTTGTCACAAAAACAGGTTGTTTTTTGGGGAGATCCTGAAGCCTCCCGGCCCCTCAGGCTGGTTGTGGCCTTACAGGAGCATCAAGTATTTTTATCTGGAGAGCACGATTTGTGAGATTTTTCTGAGGCTCTTACCACCAACTTTGATCTCTGCATCCATCCAGCTTCAATACAGCTTAAACCCTTATCACCACCAGCCCAGAGACCGCCAGCATCAAGACAGATTTACAGGCAGGGACCCCTGGTTACTTTCAACATGTAATCCATTACAGATTATTACAGATTACTGATCAAATGCTTCAGAATATGCTTTAAGAATGTGAGATAATAAATTGCTTAAATTTCAGCAACCACGTCAGAAAAACACAGCTTCTCCAGCATGCAGTTATTTAAAATGAAGCCACTTGCAGCTATGTTGATTCAGTCTTTATCATCATTTGAGACTACTTTTTCAATCATCAATAATCATCTCGTACAATGTGGTTTTAGGCAAATTAAAGGCATTTTATACATATATATATATATATATATATATTGAAATGACTGTCAATCAATTAGGAGTATTGTTATAAGACAGAAGAAAAAGAAAGCATTGATTTCCCTAAAAAAAATTTCTCTGTTTTTCTCCTATTACACACACTCCCAGAATACAGACACATGCACAGACAGCACCTATACACATGTACTAATGAAGAGATGTCAGAGCGAGGGGACTGCCCATACACAGGAGCCCCAAGCAGTTGGGGGTTTGATGCCTTTCTCACAGGCATCTCGGCTGTGCCCAGGAGGTGAACTGACACCTGTCCTGCTACCAGTCCACATTCCATGTTTGGTCGATACAGGCACTTGAACTTGGGTTTATGCAGTTTTGGTTAGATGCCTGAAATAAGGTCTGTGGTTAGCACAAGCTTTAGAGACTTTTACATTTTCTTCTACATCAAATATCTCAGTAAATGCCTCATTAATGAATTTTGAAGCTTTCATGTGTCCTTAGAAAGGCTAATAAGCAGTTAATGAGCAGTATGGGGGCTCCACAAGAGACTGTCCTGGCTCCATTCCTGTTCACACTGTACACGGTGGACTTCCAATACAGCTCTGAGTCCTGCCACATCCAGAAATACTCGGATGACGCTGCTATTGTGGCATGTATCAGGAATGGGCAGGAGTCTGAATATAGGGACCTGATAAAAGCCTTCAGTGACTGGAGTCACAAGAACTGTCTCCTCCTGAACACAACTCCTCCTGATCAAAGACCAAGGAAATGATCATAGATTTCCGCAGGTCTAAGCCCCCTCTTCAGCCAGTGAATACCTGTGGGGTGGACATCGAGGTGGTGCCAAGCTATAAGTATCTAGGTGTACACCTGGATAATAAGTTGGACTGGTCCCTAAACACAGATGCTCTCTACAAAAAGGGGCAGAGCCGCCTCTTATTCTTGAGGAAGCTCAGATCTCTCGACATCTGTATTAAGATGCTATAGATGTTTTGTCAGTCTGTGGTGGCAAGTGTGTTGTTTTATGCTGCAGTCTGCTGGGGAGGAAGCATCAGACACAAAGATGCAAGGCGGCTGGACAAACTAGTCAAAAGAGCTGGCTCTGTGATTGGAGTCAGGTTGGACACACTGGAGGAGGTGGTGGAGAGATGCACACTGAAGATGTTCAAGGCCATCATGAACAACCCAGATCATCCACTCCACAACACCTTGATGGACCAAAAAAACTGTGGTGGATGGCTCCTCTCTCTTCGATGCAGGACAGAGAGATACAGAAGATCCTATATATCAACAGCCATCAGGCTTTATAATTCTTTGACATATAATAGATGAGCTGACAGATAATTGAATTTCCCCTTGGGGATGAATAAAGTTATTCTTATTCTTCTTATTCTTATCTGATATCAACCCACTGTAAGAGCACATCAGTTGTTGCCAGATCACTTGGGAGTATGTTGCTTAAACAGAGACATGTCTCAAACAAATTTAATGTTCTCCTGATTTGTGTGTCTGAGAAAATGCCATTTCAGTGTCGGAAGGTTTGGGTCCAAATCTGTACTCATGTTCACTTTTTTCAATATAATGAATGGACTCAGCCATGGCTAGTCTCCTAAAGGGGTGAGGCAGTGGCAAGACCCACGTGACACATACAGGAAATTAATCTAAAGTGGGCTGTCTCGACTTATCATCGGTCTCTGCTGCTGTCTCTGTATCTGCTAACTCTAGTGGATATCTTACCTTGAAATTTCACGTTCAAAATGTATTCAATTAAAGAATAATGTATTAAACTAGTCAATTATGTCTGTTTAGAATTTACTTCAAACTGTCTGAGAGCTTCATTTGTTTCGGAAAGCAATCAGAATTTTATATTAAAACAGATTTAGTCAGGATGAAGAGTCACTTAGCAACTCTATTTCTAAACCTTCCTGTCATCCAAACAACACATAATAACTGGAAATGATTACAGTTCCTTATTTCTAAGAATAAATCCTTCGGGGAGTCTCTGACTTACAGCTGGAATTAGCATTCTCTGCTAACAGGTAACAGTCGTCACTTGAATTAGTGGATGGGATTATTTCAGCCCTGAGACAAAGGGCAGGATACACACAGAGGACCTGAATTATCCCACTTCAGATTTTAACTCTAATCTGGAGGTAATTTATTAACTAATGCTATGCATTTAGGTGTTAACAGTTCATCATTCATTCATCTTCTAACCGCTTATCCTCTTGAGGGTCACGGGGGGCTGGAGCCTATCCCATCTGACATCGGACGAGAGGCAGGGTACACCCTGGACAGGTCACCAGACTATCGCAGGGCTGACACATAGAGACAGACAACCATTCACGCTCACATTCACACCTACGGACAATTTAGAGTTATCAGTTAACCTAGTCCCCAATCTGCATGTCTTTGGACTGTGGAAGGAAGCCGGAGTACCCGGTGAGAACCCACACTGACACGGGGAGAACATGCAAACTCCGCACAGCAGGGCTCCCACACCCGGGATAGAACCGGCAACCCTCTTGCTGTGAGGCGACAGTGCTAACCACCACACCACCGTGCCACCGTGTTGACAGTTGATTGGTTGAATTTAAACAATGCTGCATAAAGTTACACCCATAAATTAGGATGAATGTTCCTATATTACAGATTCACACACAAATACAGTTAGAATATATAATCATCTGTATTTCTATTTACCTTTATATTTCCAGGTGTTTGGCTGACATGAAGTGAGTTCAAGTTTGTGCAACGGTGGAAACCCTAAGCTTATTTTATAGGCCTCTGCTCGAAAATTGCATACCCATAATGAAATGAATATATCTCTGCAACCACAAGGTCTATTTGAATACTTTTGGTGTCATAGTAAAGGGAACACTTGTGAGATTTGTTAAGATGTGTAAATATCAGTATATGTGTTATATGTGAAGAGTAAATGAAGATGGCACACAGCACAAATGAAAAATTTTGAGGTTCGCCTAAAAAAAAAAAAACATTTTCAGGATGAGTGTCCCTTTAGAATGATGCAGCTGCAGCTCTAAACCTCTATCAAATCATAGTACAATATGTGAACATTAACTCTGCAAAGGTTGATTCTGATAACGTGAAGCAGAACAATATTAGAGAGGTTTTAGTACAGAAGCTCTCCAAAATTGCACCATGTTTGCATGTGATTTTTGTCATGTACAATCCTATATCTTTCATTGTTTGTTTCTGTAAATCCCTAATGATGTTTAGGATATACACATACAACTGTCTGTTTCGGGGGGTTTTTCATGTATTTCCCACTCCAAACTGACCAATACACACCTGCTACATGTGAAACAGATTTTCTCTTCTGTGCTTTGGAGGCTCTTATCTCCGCAACTGATTGGTCGATTTGAGTGACTGACACCTCGTTTGATTCGTAAGAGCCAATAGAATGATGCTATACCCACCAAAACGAGATTGACAGCACTGTCAATGTGCTGACACACTAAACCGACATCAAAGAACTAACAGTGACGAAAGCCAACTGTTGCATTGTCTATGTCGTCCCACGTCGCCCTGTGTCAGTTGCATTTGAACGCACTACAAAGACTACATTCGACGGCCAAGTAGCACGTACATTCAGCGCCTGCGTGGGAGGAAATAACGCAAAAAGGGAAACTAGAAGTCCGAGGAATGCATGAGATAAACAGTAGCGGAGTGAGAGAGTGGTACATCCTAATGGGAAAGAGCAATGTAAATCAAACATGAGGCAGGATAGGGATTTAAGTGTGTCTGCTAGTCAGGGCAGTAAAAGAACTTTAGAGGAGAATTATAGTTCAGAAGAAGGTGAACGGGTTGTTCGCAGGAAGGTGGAGAGGCAGGAATTTAAAATAATACTTAAATTCAGGAAGGAAGATGAGCAGGTGACTCTATGTCCTATAATGTTGTCTAGGGAGTTGAAAAAGAAACTAGAAGAAGTGGAAATGGCCAAGATTCTTCGAGATGGGAACCTGTTGGTAAAATGTAGAAATGAAGGACAGAAAAATAAAGCGTTGCATATTGAAAGTATATGCAAAAAAACTGTGTCTGAAAGAACAGTACTGTGTGAGAACAAAGTGACTCGTGGAGTTATAACTGGCATTCCCATTCATGAAAATCTGGAAAAAGTCAAACGAAGCATTCATGGAGGTGAGGTGAGGAGGTTAAAGAGGCTGATTAGAACGGTGAATGGCGAGAAAGAGGAAAGTTTATCAGTGCTCCTGGAGTTTGAAGATTTGACTCTCCCAGATAAGATAAAGACAGGCTGAATGAGTGTCCCAGTCAGGCCTTATGTTCCACCTCCGCTGCAGTGTCACAAATGCCAGAGGGCACATAGTGATGGCTTGCAAGGGAAAGCAAAGGTGTCCCAAATGTGGGGGTGAGCATAGATTTGAGGAGTGTGAAGAACATGTTCAAGTTAAGTGTTGTAATTGTGGTGGCCAGCACAGTGTGACATATGGGGGCTGTGAAGTTCGGAAAAGAGCAGTGGAGATTCAGCAAGTGAAAACAACTAACAACATAAGCAGTGCAGAGAATCCAAGGACAAAAGGGAATGGAGGTTACAGATAAAAGTTTAAGACCAAGAGGAGGTCAAGGGAGGAAGCTAGTAGGCCTGCAGAACTTAACATGGATAAGCTGATTTTGTTCATTGTTTATGTCATCAACTGTTCAGATCAAGTTAAACACAAAACAGAGAAGATTAGAATAATTGTGAAGGGAGCGGAAAAATTTTTGGACATGAAAGATCTATCATGGGAGCAAATCAACAGAAGGCTTGAGGCAGAAGGGAAGCCCACAGTCGGTGGGGAAAAAAACTAATTTTTATTCTTCAGTGGAATGCAAGGAGTCTAATAGCAAATGGTCAGGAATTTAAAGGCTTTATTAACAGTTTCAGAAATAAACCAGAGATTATATGTATTCAAGAAACTTGGCTTAAACCAGAATTGGATTTTGTAATTAAAGGATATAATAGTATATGCAGAGATAGAGTGGAGGGAAATGGAGGAGGGTGTATAATATTTGTGCAACAAGAAATGCAATATAGAGTTCTGAAGAAGGGTAAAGATTGGGAGATGATAGTAATTTAAGTTTGGACAAAAGATGGTATTATTAAAGTACTTAATTTTTACATCCTTGCAAGAAGCTTTCATTGGAGTCACTGGAGGAACTATCTGAATCTAAATGGAAAAAGTATTTGTTGTGGAGATTTTAATGCTCATAGTACATTATGGGGTGATTATAATGATGGGAATGGAGAGGTAATTAAAGACCTAATGGATATAAAAAACCTAGTGTGCCTCAATGATGGAAATGGTACAAGAATTGACGTTAGAAGTGGTACAGAATCTGCCATAAGTCTTACTCTAGTATCAGAAGATGTGGTGGGCATTTGCACTTGGGAAATTGTAAAGGAAACAACAATAGGAAGTGACCATTATCCTATAATAATTGAGGCAGGCCTGAGTCCAGAAGAATGTGACACTGCAGGAGTAGATAGATGGGTTTTCAACAGTGTTGATTGGGAAAAATCTAAACTGATTAGTGATAAAGAAATGCAGCAAGTTGATGTCAGTAAGGATGAGTTAAATGAGTTAAATCTGTCTATTTGTGAAGCCATTCTAGGGGCTGCAAAACACACAATTCAAAGGAAGAGAGTTAAGCAAAAAAAGAAAATTGTACCATGATGGACAAAGGAATGTGGAAATGCAATTAAATCTCGAAATAAAGCTTTTAGAATGTAAAAGATCTCATAATTTCCAGAATCTTACTGAATATAAAAGGATGCAAGCTAATGTAAGGAAAACAATTAAAAGTGCAAAGAAAGTTTATTGGTTGAAATTGTGTAATTCAGTAGGAAGAGAAACAGAAATTGCCAAAGTATGTAGAATGATAAAAAGAATGAATGTGGTTAAAGAGAGTGTGGATATCCAGTCTTAATTGACAACAATTCTTCAGCTGTAACAGATGAGGAGAAAGTGGAGATGTTAGTACAGACTTTTGTAAAAGTTCATAGCTCCAATAATGTTAGTGAAGAGGGACGAAGGGGAAGGGAAGCTACAGTGGCTGAGAATGAGGAAATATTACAGCAGGATGAAGATAGCAATGATTTAACAGTGCTCAGTGGCGTTGCGCTAAGTTGGAAGTTCATTATCAAGTATGGCATGATAGTCTGACCACCTACCAATCTGGGATGTCTGCTGCAAAGGCAGCCTATTATTCTAACTTGATTATGAATAATAAGCATAATGCTAGGCTTTTATTTGACACTGTTTCTCTGTTAATACAGGATCAGCAGCCAGTCATTAGCACTGACCTCTCTGCATAGGATTTCCTGGAGTTTTTTAATCATCAAGTAGAGGACATCAGATCTAGAATACCCCTGTCATTTGCAGGGGGATCAGACTGTGATGCTACTATGCCTAGTTTTGTAGGAGAAGGTTTTTTTGAGTTTGAGTCTGTCTCTTTGGCTGATCTCACTAAGGTTGTTATGGCTGCACGAAGTACTACCTGCTCTTTGGACCCTTTGCCAGCATGGGCTGTTAAGGAGCTATGGTCAACATTAGGATTCTATATTTTAGCTATCCTTCATTTTTTGCTCTTCAGTGGGATCTTTCCAGCATGTCTTAAGACTGCTGTGGTTAAACCCTTATTGAAAAAACAAAACAAATTTAGATCAAAACTCTCTGGTAAACTACAGGCCTGTCTCGAATTTGGCGTTTTTATCAAAAAACTTTGAGAAAGTGGTCTCAATCCAACTTTTAAAATTTCTGTCACTAAATGATTTATTTGAGCCACTACAGTCTGCTTTCCACCCAAATCATTCTACAGAAACAGCACTTAGAAGAGTTGTAAATGACCTATTACTAGTCATAGACTCAGACTCAACATCTGTTCTCTTGATGTTGGACCTGCACTCTGCGCTGCATTCAACACAGTGGATCATTGTATACTTTTGGACAGACATGAAAATTATTTTGGCATCTCAGGTCAGGTGCTCAAATGGTTAAGATCTTACCTGTCAGAAAGATCTCAGTGTGTTTTTTACAATAACATGTCTTCTGATTCTTGTCCCTCAGGGCTCCATCCTAGATCCACTGTTGTTTTCACTGTACTTGGCACCACGGTTTCATTGCTATGCCGATGACCTGCAAATTTATATGCCTGTTGTTGCACGGAATGGGTCTGATTCGGACAAACTTTCATCCTGTTTCGCTGCTGTGAGGACCTGGCTATCAACTAACTTTCTGCTACTTAACCCAGCTAAGACTGAGATATTAGCTATTGGAACAGCAAAATTAAGCCACCAATTTGATGAATTTACTCTGTCTCTTGATGATTGCGTCATTCATTGCAAGGACAGGGTAAAGAATCCTGATGTGGTCTTTGATCAGACCCTTTCATTTGACCTGCATGTAAAGGAGGTGACACGGGTAGCCTTTTTTCACCTCAGAAAAATTGCGAAAGTTAGATCTGTCCTCTCATTGAAAGATGCTGAGACCCTTATCCATGCTTTTGTGACATCTAGGCTGGATTGTTGTAATGTTCTTTTATCAGGGTTGCCTAAGAAGAGTTTTCATGGTGTACAGATGGTGCAGAATGCGGCAGCTCGTATTCTGACTGGATCATCTAGATATGAGCATATAACTCCCATGTTGGCCTCTTTCATTGGCTAACTGTCCAGGTTAAAGCTGATTTTAAGACGCTGTTATTGACATATAAAATTTTTAATGGTCTGGCACCTTCTTACCTGACAGAACTCGTTGATTTTTATTTGCCCACGTGGTCTCTTCGCTCTCGGATGAGTGGTCGTCTGTGTGTCCCAAAGGTCAAGAAGACTGTCGGTGAGCGGGCATCGACACTGTGGAACAATCTTGCTCTTGAAATTAAACAGGCTTGCTCAATTGAGGTCTTTAAAGCAAAGCTTAAGACCCACTTGTTTATTGCTGCGTATTGAGTCTTAGGTAGCTTACTTTTTTTTTTTTCCATGGTGTCCTGTTTTAAATTGTGTTTGTGTTTTTATTAGTGTTGTGTACAGTACAGGCCAAAAGTTTGGACACACCTTCTCATTCAATGCGTTTTCTTTATTTTCATGACTATTTACATTGTAGATTCTCACTGAAGGCATCAAAACTATGAATGAACACATGTGGAGTTATGTACTTAACAAAAACAGGTGAAATGACTGAAAACATGTTTTATATTCTAGTTTCTTCAAAATAGCCACCCTTTGCTCTGATTACTGCTTTGCACACTCTTGGCATTCTCTCCATGAGCTTCAAGAGGTAGTCACCTGAAATGGTGTTCCAACAGTCTTGAAGGAGTTCCCAGAGGTGTTTAGCACTTGTTGGCCCCTTTGCCTTCACTCTGTGGTCCAGCTCACCCCAAACCATCTCGATTGGGTTCAGGTCCAGTGACTGTGGAGGCCAGGTCATCTGCCGCAGCACTCCATCACTCTCCTTCTTGGTCAAAAATAAATGATCGTCCAACTAAACGCAAACCGGATGGGATGGCATGTCGCTGCAGGATGCTGTGGTAGCCATGCTGGTTCAGTGTGCCTTCAATTTTGAATAAATCCCCAACAGTGTCACCAGCAAAACACCCCCACACCATCACACCTCCTCCTCCATGCTTCACAGTGGGAACCAGGCATGTGGAATCCATCCGTTCACCTTTTCTGCGTCTCACAAAGACACGGCGGTTGGAACCAAAGATCTCAAATTTGGACTCATCAGACCAGAGCACAGATTTCCACTGGTCTAATGTCCATTCCTTGTGTTTCTTGGCCCAAACAAATCTCTTCTGCTTGTTGCCTCTCCTTAGCAGTGGTTTCCTAGCAGCTATTTGACCATGAAGGCCTGATTGGCGCAGTCTCCTCTTAACAGTTGTTCTAGAGATGGGTCTGCTGCTAGAACTCTGTGTGGCATTCATCTGGTCTCTGATCTGAGCTGCTGTTAACTTGCGATTTCTGAGGCTGGTGACTCAGATGAACTTATCCTCAGAAGCAGAGGTGACTCTTGGTCTTCCTTTCCTGGGTCGGTCCTCATGTGTGCCAGTTTCGTTGTAGCGCTTGATGGTTTTTGTGACTCCACTTGGGGACACATTTAAAGTTTTTGCAATTTTCCGGACTGACTGACCTTCATTTCTTAAAGTAATGATGGCCACTCGTTTTTCTTTAGTTAGCTGATTGGTTCTTGCCATAATATGAATTTTAACAGTTGTCCAATAGGGCTGTCGGCTGTGTATTAACCTGACTTCTGCACAACACAACTGATGGTCCCAACCCCATTGATAAAGCAAGAAATTCCACTAATTAACCCTGATAAGGCACACCTGTGAAGTGGAAACCATTTCAGGTGACTACCTCTTGAAGCTCATGGAGAGAATGCCAAGAGTGTGCAAAGCAGTAATCAGAGCAAAGGGTGGCTATTTTGAAGAAACTAGAATATAAAACATGTTTTCAGTTATTTCACCTTTTTTTGTTAAGTACATAACTCCACATGTGTTCATTCATAGTTTTGATGCCTTCAGTGAGAATCTACAATGTAAATAGTCATGAAAATAAAGAAAACGCATTGAATGAGAAGGTGTGTCCAAACTTTTGGCCTGTACTGTATGTTTTGACTAAATTCAACTGTAGGGCACTTTGATGTATCCATCCATCTTCTAACCGCTTCATCCTCTTGAGGGTCGGGGGGGGGGGGGCTGGAGCCTATCCCATCTGACATCCCATCCCATCTACAGACAATTTAGAGTTATCAATTAACCTAGTCCCCAATCTGCATGTCTTTGGACTGTGGAAGGAAGCCGGAGTGCCTGGTGAGAACCCACGCTGACACGGGGAGAACATGCAAACTCCGCACAGAGGGGCTTCCACACCCGGGATCAAACCGGGAACCCTCTTGCTGTGAGGCAACAGTGCTAACCACCACACCACCGTGCCGCCCCAAATACATTTATTGTTATTATTATTATGTTTATTATTATTATTACCATCCAATGTATGAAAAATTATGGAGAGAATGGTAAATGAAAGATTAACATATTATGTAGAAGGCAAAGGTTGTTTATCAAAGTATCAAAGTGGATTCAGAAAAGGCAGAAATACTATGGACCCAGTTTTATGTTTAGAACATGAAATAAGAAAAGCACAGATTAATAGGGAAAGTGTGGTAGCCATTTTCTTCAATGTAGAAAAGGCGTATGATATGATGTGGAGGGAAGGATTATTAATTAAACTAAATAAATTGGGGATTAAAGGACCAATGTACCGATGGATCAAGGATTTCCTGTGTGGAAGACTGATTCAAGTAAGAGTAGGAAGGCACTACTCTGGAAATTTTGTTGTTGAAAATGGAACCCCTCAAGGTAGTATAGTGAGTCCTTTGTTATTTTCTATTATGATAAATGATGTTTTTTTAAGTTTAGAGAAAGGAATGGGATTCTCTCTTATTGTGGATGATGGGGCGATTTGGAAGAGAGGTAAAAATTTGGAATTTATTGTAAAGAAACTACAAGAGGTTATTGTTAAAATAGAAAAATGGTCATTTAACTGGGGGTTTAAGTTTTCTGTTGATAAAACAATGACAGTGTTCTTTACGAGAAAAATAATTGATAGCAATGTAAAATTGAAATTATATAATAAAGAATTAGAAAGAGTGAAACAATTTAAGTTTTTAGGATTGTGGTTAGACAAAAGAATGACATGGGCAGCACACATTCAGAAAATAATCGACAAATGTAAGAAAGTATTAAATATAATGAGATGTTTGGTTGTGAATGGGGAGCAGAGAGGACAGCACTGAAAACGATTTACATCGGACTAATAAGATCTGTTTTAGATTATGGGTGTGTAGCATTTGGTTCTTCAGCAAATACATCCCTCAAAAAGTTACACAGTATTCAATATCAAGCTTTAAGACTATGTTCAGGTGCCTTCAGAACAACCCCAACATCAGCATTACAAGTGGAAATGGGAGAAATGCCACTCGAGTTAAGATGAGGACAGATGTCTCTAAGTTACTGGGCTAATCTAAAAGGGAATAGGGATGGACAGTTGAGCAGAAAGCAAAAGAACTAGAAATAACAGAATTAAACATTAGTCCTACAGTTCCACTCTCAGTAATCCATTCATGGATACTTCCTGATGCTGAAGTAGACCTTACATTGCTTAACAAAAAGAACAATGATAAAAATGTTATGTTACATTCACAAGTAATACAGAACTACATAGGAAATAAATATTACAGTTTTGTTCTTATTTACACAGATGCCTCAAAGAATACAGATAACAGAGTTGGCATTTCAGTCATAGTTCCAGAGTTCAGAGTTAAAGTTTGGAAAAGAGTCAGCGATGGACTCTCAGTATACACTGGGGAGATGCTGGCAATTTTGTTAGCTATGCAGTGGGTGGAAGACACAAGACCACTGAGAGCTGTAATATGTTCTGACTCTAGTTCATCATTAACCAGCTTGAAGAACAGCCATTCAGACAGCAGACCAGATGTTTTAATAGAGATACAACAATCACTACACAGGATTCAAAGGATGGGACTGACTGTGACACTTGTTTGGAAACCAGTACACATACAGTAGGAATCAACGGAAATGAAATAGCTGACAAATATGCAAAGGAAGCTACAAGAACAAATCAGACTGACATCACAGTACCTTTAATTAAAACAGAGATGAAGACTACAATTAAGCAGAAGTTGAAAGGAATGTGGCAAAAACAGTGGGAAGAAGAAAGAACAAGAATCTGGTTTTATGGAATTCAAAGGAAAGTAGGTGTGATGAGAAATACGGTTAGAAACCGAAGAGAAGAAACTGTTATATCCAGACTACGTTTTGGTCACACAGGATTAAACAGCACTTTATTTAAAATAGGAAAACATAATACAGGAAGTTGTGAATTTTGTGGACAAGAAGAAACAATAGAACATGTCATGAAGTACTGTCCAAAATATGAAAGAGAGAGACGGGAACTGAGACTGAAATTGGAAGAATTAAAATTAAGGTTGGATTTGCATGATATTTTACAAAGAAGTTCTGGAGAGAAATGCTATTTATTTTTGTTTCAGTACCTTAGAAGAGCGAAATTGATGGAGAAAATTTAATTTATTCGTATTCTTTTTTTTTTTAATTCATTTTTTTGTATTTTATTTATTGATTTATTTTTATTTAACGTTCAGACAAAGAGTAGTTACTAGATATCCCAATCCACATTCCATACCAGTTGGTGGCGGTAATGCACCATAACGTTGTTTGCCAACCGCCACAAAACTCTAAAGAAGAAGAAAAAGAAGAGCGCAGAACATCCTGTCAGCCGAGGGGTTTCCCATCTGTGCTGCAGAGCACCGCAGCACTTCCATGGACTATTACACCCAGACGGCCCCGGTATTTCCCCCACAGGCTCCACTTCACTCAGTTGCCCGACAAACCCGCTGCTTCTTCCCACTTTAACCTGAATAACAAATCAGGGCTCGGTGCTCCGGTTAGTGGTGGTGTGATGAAGCCCCGTGAATGTGTCAAATCTTTCAGGCCGATTGTATGGACATAGATTTGTTCCATAACTATATGTGTGAACAGATCAACAATCTGTGTGTAAAGGTGTAATCTGTAAATATAAATCCCCTTCCACAAATACAAAAAAAGATTTGTAAACTCACTCAGTATAAAACGGATCTGCAAATACACAAACACATTCCACAAATAAAAAAATATCTGTGAATACTGTGAATTATTAAATTAATTTGCAAATAAATGAAAAGCATTTGTGAATATCTTCCTAACAGTTACAACTTTTGAACAGGTATTTGTGAACTCAGTTTTTATTTGTGAATCGAAAAAACATTTGCAGATCTCAGTTCTACGCGTGTGGATTTGCTTTTTACACACACACAACTTTCCACTGGTCCGAACGAAAATGCACTCGTATCATTCAGCCATCTTCGGATAGCACATGATCACCCAGCTGATGACGTCATGTCCGCATGTCAAAGTAAGAGCATGCAGTCTTTCTATGTGATGTTTTTTTTTTTTTTTAAATAATCAGCAATAAGTAACGTGCATTCATTGTTTTATGTTACTCTCAACGGTGAGTATAAGTGGCTTGGCTGCTTCTTCAGTTGGCAGTTATCAGCCATCTCATCCTTTATACTTTTCATGTATTCTTTCAAGTAGGATTAAAGTCATAAAGCACTTCACATCTTATAATTAGTGTACGCTTACTAATGTAGTTGTAATGTCTGTGCTGACTGCACTGGGTTTAGTTAGGTTACATCGTTTCAGTGAGGTTACGTTAACTGTTGTAAGATATGACAAGTGGCAACACCCTGGTTAAGGTCTTTGATAGAACAGCTGTTGGTGTTGGTAGCTCTTTTTGTTTATAAATGTCGTATTGTAGTTTTATTGGTCATTGTTGATATGTAGATTGCGCTAAGCTAACGTTAGCTACTGAAACGGCATCTGTTCCCATGGCAACAGTAAACATTCATGTTGCGGGCTGGGGGGATGAAAGCAGGGTGCAGCATTTTATACTGTGTAAATAGACCATATATACACATGTAACATTGTTTCATCTAATATCTCGTTAATGTTAAATTTAACATTCAAGGTTTTCACATCAAATTAAATAACCATTGGCTGTACTTCCACAGGTGGATCTGCCCCGCTGTCACCTATGAATTGTAAAGCTCTCCGTCGTCTTGTGTTTCTTTCAGGAATAGGTGGGCACCTTGGATAAGAGCCATAAAAAACTTAGAATAGTGGAAAAAGTATTCCCATCTTTCACCTAAGTAATGCCATATACTAAGGTGAACATATACTTTGTTCTAAATAACAGTCATGGATTCAAAAATAATGAATAACAGTATATTACCATCAAAATATAATTAAAATAGCAACATTAACAGCAGTCATTATGAATACTATTGCTTACGAGTCATAGGCTGTATCATGTTAGTGGTCTAACATTACTATATAATGGTTAAGATTAATTTGTTTTCTATACTACTGACCTCAATTAAATAAAGCCTGTCATAATTAATTAGTTGCTTTTTAATTAAAATGTAAAAATGTAGCGAAATTTTAAATTAGAATGAAAGAGGAAATAAATTAAATAACTTTAGAACGTTAAATAACTATATATTTTACCTCTTATAAAGTAATGTTAGGGTACATGTCACATTAGTGTCACAATGTGATAAAGATATATAACACCCATCCTCTTGCATCTCATCATATCCTCTGTTTTGACAGGTGTAACATTATCAGGCAGCGATGTTGGCGATGCCATATTGTTTTTGTTGTGGTTGTTGTTGTTGTTGTTGTTGTGGTTGATAGAGCATGCTACATGGCGAGCATCATGCAGTTTTCCTCTCTCTTCCGCCCCCACCTCCCCAAACTTTATTCGAAAAAATGCATTTACAAACTACAGGTATAATGTACAAAACTAGGATCAAGTGCCTATTAAATAAAACAGACAACTGAAATAGACACTAACTTGTAATACAATTAAATACAGTAAAAGAAAAAGGTTAACTTAATGGCTTGGGGCTTTTCTTGTAAATTATATTCTTTAAATTAAAAAGTTTCACCGCATTTTTATTAGCTTGGTGCTTTTATTTTGACGGAAAGGCACATCCATCGAATTCCGGATCCTGTCTCTCTCGCCCTGGTTCTCATTGCTTACCAAAACGGCCACTAAACGGCCCCAGACTACAGGGGCCTATTGCACAAAACTAGTATAAGGGATTAAGCTGGGATATCTTGGTTATCCTGGCTCAACTTATCCGTGATCCCGTTGCACAAAAGTGGGATAGTAGAAAGCGGGATATGTTATGACATAAGTTACCATGGAGATTTATTCTGTGGAGCTAGCCTGCTCCAGACCAGGCTAAGTTCCAGGATCTATTCAGTCTCATCCCTTATCTCAGTCAGCAGTCACCACAAACGGAAACCAACCACTGCACATTGTTATCACATTCAACCAGACCTACTGTCATTATTTAAACATTCGTGATCATTAATTGCAATCATTTTAGATAAAAGATGATTTTGCAATCATTAGATAATTTACAGTTTCCCATAGACTATATATAAAGAACACATCCCATATAAATAAAAATACACATCAAAGAGTAACATGATGTTCCTTTATTTTATTTTATTTTATTTTTTATTTAACCAGGCAAGTCATTAAGAACAAATTCTTATTTACAATGGCGGCCTGGCAAAAGGCAAGAGCCTCTTGAGGAGAAGGTGACAGTGATTAGAGGGATATCAAAAGATAAAAGAAACAGCAACACATACAACGTGCGCCACATAAAAGACAAACAGCATAAAGTGGCTAACAGAGAGCAGCATCACGCAGCACAGCAACAACAAAAATAGCGCACACATGCAGCAGGACGGACAATGCAACATCAGCAAAAACAAAACAAGCAATGCAACAAACAACAACAAACATACAAACAGACAAACAACAAATAGCAAGACAGACTGGCAGAGCAATAACAATAGCAGCAGGAACAAGAAGCATACAATGAGCAAACAGAAGGCAGCCGACAGACAGAAGTTCCAGAAAGAAATACTACTGGGTCAAGAGCAGCTGCATGTTTCAGTGAGAATGTCCAAAATCGTGCCCTTGAAAATTGACTTGGGAATGACGTTTTCCAGCTTTAGCATTCTTTGCAGGTCGTCCCAGTCCTTGGCTGCAGCAGCCTGGAAAGACAACTGTCCAAGTACACTATTTGTTTTGGGGATTTTCAACAGAATATGGTGAGCAGAACAAGTGTTATAGGCAGCAGATGTGGTTTGCAACGACCGACACGAGTAAGGAGGAGACAGACCAAGGAGAGTTTTATATATAAGCATAAACCAGTGAATATTATGCCAGGTGTGTAGGAATGGCCAGTTTACAGTGGAGTAAAGAGTGCAGTGATGCGTTTTAAATGGTGCATTTGTAGCAAACCGGATAGCAGAGTGATAGAGAACATCTAGTTTCTGGAGCAAGCCCTTGCAAGCTGACCTGTAAATGACGTCACCATAATCTAACATGGGGAGGATGGTCATTTGAACAAGAGTTAACTTTGCAGCGGCAGTGAAAGTAGAACGCATTCTGTATAAAAAACCTAACTTAGATTTGACCCTAGACTGTAACTTACTAATGTGGTGTGAGAAAGACAAAGTGCTGTCAAGCCAGATACCCAGATATTTATATTCAGTGACTTGGTCTAGAACAGTTCCGTCAAGAGTAGTAATATTTAGTGGTGGAAGGGGCATCAAACCCTTCCTACCGAACCACATGACCTTAGTCTTAGTAGTGTTCAGCAGGAGGTTTAAAGAAGAGAACGCCTGTTTGACCCTATAAAAGCTATTCTGAAGTGATGCTAGTACTGCACTGGGGGAGGGACCAGCTGTGTAAAGAACCGTATGGTCTGCATAAAGATGGATTGATGAGTCTCCAGCAAGGCAAACAATATCATTTATATAAATAGAAAATAGTGTAGGGCCTAGGATGGAGCCCTGGGGGACACCCTTTGTAACTGGAAGGGACTGCGAAAGGAGATGTTCTAACTTTATGCATTGTACCCTATCCGTGAGGTAGTCAGAAAACCATGCCAGTGAATGAGAAGAGACCCCAATGTTAGCCAACCTTTGAACGAGGATAGAATGATCAACAGTATCAAAGGCCTTAGCTAAATCAATAAAGATTGCTGCACAAAATTGTTTAGAGTCTAAGGCGGATATAACATCATTAAGGACCTTGAGTGTTGCAGTGATACAGCCATAACCAGATCGAAAACCAGACTGAACATCAGAAAAAAATGAACACCCAAATAATCCTTAAAGAAGCAACAGACAGCATTTTTGCCTATATATATCATTATTGAAATAATGTGGGTTGCACAGGGTAGTATACACAGTAAAATCAGACTATCAGCTTTTACATAGGTTACTTAGTGGCTTTGCAATCTTTGCAATAAGCTTCTGCCACCGGCGGCGAATTTTCGTGGAAAAAATCTGCAGGAAACGCGTAATGTATTGCCAAACTGGTCGGTCAGCCAATCAGGGACTGGAGCTGGTCCTTATGAGGAACTGGCCGGGGCATGAGATAGTTGAGTCAGGAGCACAAAGGCAGACGGACAAAGTCTGGAGATAAGTGAAAAACGGCCTCCCAAAAGAAAACGAGCTAATCTGTCTGAGGAGGCGAGGATGCACAAAAAGGAGAGTGATAAAAGAAGAGGAAAAACAAGAGTAAACCTCAGTCAGGCGTTCAAGAGATGGAGGGAGCTCCGTGACCAAAGAGGCTCAACACCGGTGTCCTGCTAGCTTTCTTTCTAATGGATCAGTAAGTAACACGGCTAAATGTTAGCTAGACCAGAGAGGACTGTACTGTACTGGCTGCTAGTTCATTCCTAGCTGGCCAGCATCGCAAATCGCTGCAACCAGGGACTAGGTAGCGAGTGTTGGTCGGCTAACATCCTCGTTGCCATTCTACGGCAGCCCTCGGACAGTGATACCCCCCCACCCGCTGGGCCGCCGCCGCAGCTGCCGGGAACCCAGCCTCTCCGACTGGGAGTAGTGGAGTAAGATCCTCTTCTCCGCTCCTGTTTGTCTGGTGAACGCCTCTCCTCTGTCAGTACACTCTGCTAGCAGTTTAATAATATTGATGCCAGTTGTAACATTTGAATCTTTTAGTAGTAAGCCATGTTCTAAGCGGGATAATGTATAGTTAGCTGGTGACTGTTGAAAAATAACAACAGTCACCGGCTCACCATACATTAGGCCCGTTTCCACTGAAGAAGTTCCTGGTACTATTTGGGGGGCAGGAACTACTACAGGAACGTCCTCTTGTTCAGCCCTCTCAACCGCCGTGTCTCCACACTGAGTGGAGTACGAGGAAGGTTCCTGTAAAGTTACGGGCTGCCTCTGGATGTGACGTAATCGTTGCACGACCATTTTGACCGGGGCGACGTAGGGACGCCGTTAGCCAATAGTGGTGTCTGTAATAACTCACTAAATGGCCCGTGAAAAAAATATTTTTTCCAGCGGATGTCTTAGTTACAACATGATTGAGCTAACTGGAGTAGTTTCATGTCGTATCCGACAACGGGAGGCTTTTAACAGATGACATCCTGATGTTAGTTTTGCTGCTGCTGTTAGCTGTCCCTGTTAGCTGATGCTTTCTAGACATCGTGATTTCCCAAAACTGAATAAATACCACACATATCAACACAAAACTGCTTTGCTAGCTCAATCATGTTGTAACTAAGATATCCGCTGGAAAGAATATTTTTTTCACGGGCCATTTAGTGAGGTTTTTTTACATGGCGGCGAAAGCTATATGAACGAGCTAATCCTCATCTGCTGAGTTTTAAAAATGCCGGCTATTTTGTTGCTTTCTGTTGACATCACATCCCGCCTTGAGTATATCCAATCAGCACCAAGTAATCCCCAAGCCCCAGCCAGGAGTCTTTCGGGGCCGCTCTGAGTACCTACTCTGAGGCAGGGACTTGTTTAGCCCCCGTAAAAGTTCCGGAACTCTGTCCTTTGGGGGTGGTTCCTGCGGTGGAGACACGCACCAACGACCCCGGCCCCGTAAAATTACCCCGAAGTTCCTGCGGTGGAAACGGGCCTAATCGTGACCCCTTACGTGTCTACTGTTGTTTATACTGATGCTGTTGTTTGTACTGGTACTGTATACTGTGCATTCTGCTATAATTATTTGCATTACTATTTGTTTTTTCTTCAGATAAATCTGATAACTGTTGCTCGGTCTCTTTACTCATTTATTTAGTAGAGTGTCCACACACCTTTTCATTCTACATATACATAGAGGTATACCGGTGGCTTTACAGCCTACATTTTATTGATTATCTCTGATCCCCACAGTCAATTTGGTCTTTGCGACATTGCGAGCAACACTGCTGACGCTAGGTGGCGCCAAGCTAAAAAAAACCCGAATCCTATCTGTTGCCTCTTTAAGTTGCTTGTTTACAATTTTTTGAATAAGGATAAATCAAAGCAAGTAAACCATCAGCTCCTTTCAAAACTGAAGTCACACAGTGACTCTACAAGATAGAAAGCACGGAATCAAAGCATATTATACAACACAAGAATAAATACACATTCAAAGGTCTGTATATGATACACCCCGCATGCCTGCACACTGAAATAAATGCAGGACAAATCCATACACAACAAATGAAAAGACAAATGAATGGATGCAGTAGCCTCCCTGCAAGCTTGTATACACACAGTATACAGCACAAACAACATAAGAAGCCAAATCAATTTAAACTGAATAAAAAAAACACAAATTCCTCTGCCAATGCAGGACATATTTAACTTCAATTTAAAGCATGCATGTTAACTAAAATAATTTAACACATATTGGTCCCTGACCAGCCGACCACTGTCGTCATCAGGGAAGATGGCAGGATTGTCCCAGTCCATGTGTGATGGCACTCTGGGGGCCCTCTCCTTCCTCAGGCAGGCCACATTGTGGAGGACAGCACAGGCCACAGTGATGTCACATGCCCTCAAAGGGCTGACCCTTAAGTGGTTAAGATAGTGAAAGCGTGCCTTCAGGAGGCCAAAGGTCATTTCGATCCTGGCCCTTGTCCTGGCATGGGCATGATTATAGGCCTGCTGTGCTTCCTGAGGGTCTGTGTATGGTGTGAGGAGAAAAGGCTGGCAGGCATACCCCCTGTCCCCCAGCAACACACCAGAGAATTCACCTGTCAATACAAAATCTCATCATCACAACCTCATAAATAGAGTGACATTCTTGACACAGCTATGATGTAAAAAGCGGTTATTAATAGAGGTTGTGTGGCTCACCTTGTCATAGGCACTGATAGATTCCAGAGGTCCGAAAGACTCGGGAGTCATGGACCGAGCCGGGCCACTTTGCCACAACATTGCTGATCAGATAAGTCAGCATCGCAGACCATCTGAAATTATAAGATGAAGACTATTAAACCAATCAGTGCGCATCACAAGCAATGCACAGTGTTCATTAATCGACAATATCAAAAAGTCATGTTCACCTGAACATTAACATTATATATATATTCTTATGATCAATCAGCATACACACGCGCACACACACACACAGGATTGGTTTCACCTAGCTTGATGAATCCGTGTCTGCTCATCCTGGCTTGGTCTTTGTGCAACCAATTAAGCCTGGACGCTCTTGTTTTGGATTCATTGAACCCATCTCAGTCATTTATCCTGGATGTCTGAATCCTACTTTTGTGCAACGGGCCCCAGGCCTCGGGACCGCAGTATAAGACATAACATCACTAGCTCCGGTTGGATCCAAACGGAGCGCTGGGGCTAGCTGGGAAGCTAGTGGAGGCTAAATGGCTGTGCTTCCCTCCGGTCATGCTGCGACTAACGGGTCAGGGTACCTTCAGGCAGTTCCTTTTTTCGTTTTAAACCAAAAACGAAAAAACGGAAATACCATGGTTTTCCCGTTTTTTCCTTTTTGGTTTAAAACGAAAAAACGAGAAAATGGAGCCGTTTTTCCGTTTTTGTTGTCAGAATCAAAAAACGAAAAACGACAAAACCAAATTCAAATAACAGCCCGATTTTGTTTTTTTGCAGATTCATTTTTTCATTTATTGTTTTGGACAAAAAGTAGAACTGCGGTGACATCAGAGGCGGAAGTAACTTCAAAATAAAAGACAGGAAGATAAGCTTGCCTAAAACTTATAAATATCCTATAAAACTTTCCCATGTATCTTTTATTTCCACTTACACCTGATGTTTTGCGCATTTTGAAAAGCTGCCTGCCATTGCTGTGAGGAACTTTTTATTCATAAAAATAGAAATAAAATGTTATGATTGCAAATTTTATGGCTACAGTAAAACTTGTTCAACCATAACGTTGCTGTTCAGGGACTAATAAGGGAAATCGTCATGCATATTGTTCCCATGAAGGACGTATAAGGATTCCCTCAAAGGTTGTGTTTTAATATTCATTCGCCGAATTGTTTGCAATAAAGGTTTTCTCCATAACGCATCGTTGTGTCAGTGAAGTGTCAAGCTGATGTTTGTCCTTTTTACCAGCAGATGGCAGTAGGCCTATGGATTTATTTGCTGTCATTGAATGCCTGGTTTGCTCTTAGTTTCTGTTGGATTATACAGACCTGCAATTCTTCAGGTTATTGATACGGGCAATTCAAATTATATGCAGCATATATTTACTTGTATTCTTTTATATTGTTGTATCACATAGGCCTATGCATTGTTGGCAGAGATGGGCAGCATTTTAATTACATGTATTTAAAATGTTTTATCACCTACTATGACAATAGAAATGTCATACAAAAATACATCCTGTGCCTTTTTTTCAAAATCTGACTAATCGAATAAAATAATCAATGATTAATCCATTATTTTTTTAAATATATAAGTTAGTGGCAGCCCTAACTGTATGCAACACATCTGATTCATATTATTTTAACCTGTTAGTGTTTCTTGCAATGTCCCTCACAAATAAACGAATAAATACATGAATACAAACACCTTAGCTACTGGTGAACATTAGAATGTGATGAGGAACCTTTAATGTTCATATGAAGGCAAGTGAAGGAGTTGCTATGTCACGTTCTAATAACCTTTCCTATTTTAATTTAAACGTTTTTATGTCAACCTCCCAATGAGGTGCAGTTTCCTCATCGCTGCCCTGTTCATTGAGGCCCTCCAGACTGGACTGCTATGGACGGAGTGTAGGGTGGTCCTCCTTACTGCTGGACCTGACCTGTACTGGGATAACATAGTCTTGCAACAGTGAGCCTCAACAAATATCCACTTCATGAAAACCGGGATTAAAAAGTACAACTATGTTATCATTTATGACCTGGATGTGAAGTCCATAAAACCAAGCAAGTGTATTGATGTCTGTGCTGTATTTGTTTAAATAGTTCTATAGAATGATGCTAGCAGCATTGTCACCCTTACGCTCCTCAGTTTGTTTATACTTTGAATATAACTAATCTAATGATCCAGACTGAATAATATTGAAGTGGCACAGTAATGACAGATTCAAAATGTAGTGTGTACCAGTTAAAGTTAGGCTACTAGTATTAAGGCCAGGCTTGTGTTGACCACAACATGCGTAAAGTGGGGACCACAAGCAGTTTGATAACAAATCTTTAACAAATCTTTACTTTTCAATGAACACAAGAAAAAAACTCCTGTTTTGTCCTGGCTGGAATTAAAAATGAAATGGTCAGTAGACTCTCACTGTGCTCAGCGTTGCCGGGGACGTGTCCGCTGGAAGGTTTGGACCGGTGATTGTCAGGAGCAGCACATACTGCGGGGAGGCCCCATCTTCATCCTGTCTGATGACTAGGGATGTGAATCTTTGGGTACCTCACGATTCCATTTTGATTCTTGGGGTCACGATTCGATTCAAAATCGATTCTTGATTCAAAACGATTCCCGGTTCAAAAATTGATTCTTGATTCAGTACATAGGGGTGTTTAATATCTACTCCAGTCTGCTGTGCACGAAGAGAGACAGTGTGGAAAATTATGGCATGAAAGCAGAGTAAAGTATGTACAAAATTATGTCATTTTTGTATTTGAAAAAGTCAGATCAACTGATTGCAATAATCAAACATACAAAGGCAAACTTAAGACAAAAGCTAACATTTATTCATGCTTAACTTGTACAAACGAAAACTGAATTCTCAGTGGCTTCAAGAATAATGGGGGCGGCAGTAGCTCAGTCCATAGGGACTTGAGTTGGGAACCGGAGGGTTGCCTGTTCAAGTCCCCGTCCAGACCAAAATATGAAGCGTGGACTGGTGGCTGGAGAGGTGCCAGTTCACCTCCTGGGCACTGCCGAGGTGCCCTTGAGCAAGGCACCGAACCCCCCAACTGCTCGGGGCGCCTGACCAAAGGGCAGCCCCCTCACTCTGACATCTCTCCACTTTGTGCATGTATAGGTCCTGTTTGTGCATGTGTGTGTCTTTCAGACCTGTGTGTAACTGACAAGCAAGAGTGAAAACATTGAATTTCCCCTCAGGGGGATTAATAAAGTAAATAAACTTAAACTTAATAGATTCAAGTTATCAAAAAATAAATTAAAAGTGCTGCTTAGGGTTGGGCATCGAGAATCAAATTGAACCTGTTCTAACATTTCAATTTCATCAGAATAATTAAGAAGTTTTAATTTCGATTCCCCTAAACAGTTTGTAATCAATTTTCATCCATGCTTCATCTTTGGTTTGCAGTCCGTCGACCTCCAGTAAAACAAGGAAGAAGCAGCCACCGAAAACAATGAAGAAGCCGCCGAAAAACAACTCACCTCATTTAGACAATGCAAACATTTTGAACCCACCTCTTAAAAGACTCAGAACAGGAATCGTTAAAATTCAAACGCTGCCCTGTCTAAATCAGGTGAGTTGTTTTTTGGCGGCTTCTTCCTTGTTTTACTGGCAGTTGACGGACTGCAAACCAAAGACGAAACGGTCCATAGCAGTCCAGTCTGGAGGGCCTCAATGCAAAGGGCAGCGATGAGGAAACTGCACCTCATTGGGAGGTTGACATAAAAACGTTTAAATTAAAATAGGAAAGGTTATTAGAACGTGACATAGCAGCTCCTTCACTCGCCTTCATATGAACATTAAAGGTTCCTCATCACATTCTAATGTTCACCAGTAGCTAAGGTGTTTGTATTCATGTATTTATTCGTTTATTTGTGAGGGACATTGCAAGAAACACTAACAGGTTAAAATAATATGAATCAGATGTGTTGCATACAGTTAGGGCTGCCACTAACTTATATATTTTTTAAAAATAATGGATTAATCATTGATTATTTTATTCGATTAGTCAGATTTTGAAAAAAAGGCACAGGATGTATTTTTGTATGACATTTCTATTGTCATACTAGGTGATAAAACATTTTAAATACATGTAATTAAAATGCTGCTCATCTCTGCCAACAATGCATAGGCCTATGTGATACAACAACATAAAAGAATACAAGTAAATATATGCTGCATATAATTTAAATTGCCCGTATCAATAACCTGAAGAATTGCAGGTCTGTATAATCCAAAGGAAACTAAGAGCAAACCAGGCATTCAATGACAGCAAATAAATCCATAGGCCTACTGCCATCTGCTGGTAAAAAGGACAAACATCAGCTTGACACTTCACTGACACAACGATGCGTTATGGAGAAAACCCGTGTTAACAGTAACAACGCAGCACACACAATAATTTATTATATCCTCGATTACTTTATTGCAAACAATTCGGTGAATGAATATTAAAACACAACCTTTGAGGGAATCCCTATACGTCTTTCATGGGAACAATATGCATGACGATTTCCCTTATTAGTCTCTGAACAGCAACGTTATGGTTGAACAACAAGTTTTACTGTAGCCATAAAAGTTGCAATCATAACATTTTATTTCTATTTTTATGAATAAAAAGTTCCTCACAGCAATGGCAGGCAGCTTTTCAAAATGCGCAAAACATCAGGTGTAAGTGGAAATAAAAGATACATGGGAAAGTTTTATAGGATATTTATAAGTTTTAGGCAAGCTTATCTTCCTTTTATTTTGAAGTTACTTCCGCCTCTGATGTCACCGCAGTTCTACTTTTTGTCCAAAACAATAAATGAAAAAATGAATCTGCAAAAAAACAAAATCGGGCTGTTATTTGAATTTGGTTTTGTCATTTTTCGTTTTTTGATTCTGACAACAAAAACGGAAAAACGGCTCCGTTTTCTCGTTTTTTCGTTTTAAACCAAAAAGGAAAAAACGGGAAAACCATGGTATTTCCGTTTTTTCGTTTTTGGTTTAAAACGAAAAAACAAACTGCCTGAAGGTACGCTGACCTTAGCCCCAGTTTCACTACAGGTAACGTTATGGAACTTGATTCCTATCTTTATTCAAGAGAGTGGTCTATCAGTTTGAGAGCATTATTTATTGATTTCACATTCAAAAACCTTGCCCTCGCACTCAAATAGCCTCTGTTTGAGCTTGGATCTAACGTTACTCTGTTTCTGCTCAAACTGTGTGCTCGCACTCAGGTAACATGTTGTTCGCACTCACGTACCATGTTGTTCGCACTCAGATACCATGTTGTTCGCACTCAGGTACCATGTTGTTCGCACTCACATACCATGTTGTTCGCATTCAGATACCATGTTGCTTGCACAGATTTCCTGCTCGAGCTTCGGCTTTTCTCCTCACGCTCAAACTGTTTGAGCGTCGAGTTAGAGCCTGAAATATACCGAGTGGGTCGGCATATCGGTGTTGTATGGAGTTTAATTTGTTGTTGTTTGTTTAGTTGTTGTTTAGGGCATGTAAAATGGGTTTTACTGCTTTGTAGCCCAGGTTCTACTGTTTAATTTGATATGCAACATCACTATATTCTTCGTGATCAGTGCATTTTTTTCACACTGTGTTTGCAAAGTTGCTCTCAAAGTCCCCCAATTGGGGGTGACATTTAGACATAGAAGGGCTCCTGAGAACAAATATATGAAGTATTGAATCATTAATTGTGACAGAAAAGTGACTGTCACAGAAAAAAAACAGGAAAAATGCAATTTTTATCTATCTTTTTAAATACTATTAAAGTGAGTCTGCTGTCATTTACGCAACCACTTGTCTCCTTGCCAATTCATCCAAGTGGCAGATTTTACACAGTTGATTTCAAGAAGTTAGGGTTATAATGTTAAGTATCTTGTCAAATATTTTTATTGAGCCAAAGAAGATTATACATAAAATATATTGTCAGTAAATATAAAGTAGGATTGCACTTGAGATTTGAATAGTATCAGAAAAACAAGCAAATTAAAATATATATTTAATATATATTATCAAAATATATTAGAAAATTAATTTAAAGGTCCAGTGTGTAGGATTTAGAGGGATATATTGGCAAAATATATTTTGCTGTTGGGTAGGGGCAGTTTTATTGCTACACTCTGTATGCATGCGGTGCCAGGAGGAGCAGAGCACCTGTCAGGCTCGACAGAGAGCACCTGTAATGCTTATTTAGGGACTTTGCTGTGTGAGTTTTATGAAGATTTGGACCACATGAAGACTTGTTAAGCCGGAAGTTTCCTTTCTTACTCCCCATGAGTTAACGTGGCCAATGAGGTATGCAGAGTTATTTTATGTTTTAATTATGTTAATTAGATATGCTAAAGAAGTTCACGCGATAGCTATGTGATAGCTCATGTTTTCATTGAATATATATGCAAGCTATATCTTCTATATCTATTTGTTTTAATCATTTTTCTCTATGAGAATGCTTTGTATTACTTTTGACTCATTACTTCGCTTGTGATTTCAATTGGAGGGGAGTTATACTATGCATCAAATTAATTAATGTTTCATCAGTTAAAATTAGACTTGCACCGATTACAATTTTTTGGGCCGATACCAATTTCCGATTTGCAGAGTGTTTGGATGGATGATTCAGATTTTGGCCGATTCCAATTTCATTTTTTTCAAACCACTTTACAGCACACAAGATATTGCAATATTTTCTATCTTTCCTTTATTATAACATTTTAACCAAGATACAACCAGCGTTTCAGTTATCATCAATGGCTTGTGCATTCCCCACGCTATAAAATAATAATGTATAATTAAGTAACATTACGACACATGAAGCAAATAGGCTACTCGGAACTACTTTCTTGAGTAAACCAGTGGGTGGAGTGACACAGTGCGCACCTGAGACAGTGCCGTAGTTATTGCTTGCAGCCTTGCATTTGCGGTATCGTCAGCTGGATGCACCAGAAAGTTTGAGAAAAGTTTACAGAGTGTTGTTGTAAATCATGGTTTACACATGTATTGTAAAAGGTTGCAGTAACAAGCCGAAGACATGGAGCAGAGTGAAGTTTCACGTGGGGTTGGGTGATATATATCGTTAACGATAATATCGTCATTGTTGTTTTAACTATGTGCAAATTTACGTTATCGAGTATGCAAAGTACTTCACAAAAACAACTGAAAACACGCATTGAAACCAGGTTGAAACCCCACACATTCACCAAACAAGAGTTAGGTAACTTGCGTGCAGCAGCACGCCGCAGTATGCCTAGGTGGTCACATGATCTCTCACTGGCACCTTCCTGGCAGGTTAGCCTGCTGCTAGACAAACATTAGGTTCGTTCAAGATGAGCCAGGCCTGTGCAGATTCGATCACCAGCGATCGCCGCACAATGCATGCTGGTTAGTTTTGTGTCCGACTTCTTCCCGACTTTCTCTGACGTATTACAAAAGTGGATGGTGATAAAACCACGAGAGTGAGGCGGCCACAGTTTTTAGAGCCAGGCGCTGCAGTTGCTCTCCACCAACTGCACCGCCTCGCTCTCACCTGATCTAACAGCTGATTGGTTAAGATGTCGACTCAATGAGATGACGTTTTAGATAAACTTTTCATTTTTGTTGAATTTTAGAGATTAAGATTGTATTTGTCTGATTTGAAGGTTTATTCTGTGAACAGAAAACATGTTGTGTGACTGATGGTGAAGTTTGGTTGTCAGAGACTGAATACATTCATCATAAACTATACAGAGTCTACTGTGTATTAATATTGGACGGTTTAATTATTGAAGTATTTAGCAACACAGAGACTTGTGGTCAGTGGGATGTGAGGATTCTTAAAATAACATCAGATGTGAAGCCCTGACTGGATCTGACTGAGCCTTAATGAAAGCTGTTGTCTTGTATAAAATATGAACCTTATAGTCAAGCACTGTTTATTCAGCCTGTGTAGTTGAGGGGACAGGTCAAACTGATATGATGCTGATTTACAGGAGAATTCATGTCAAATAGAGGATAAAACAATAACATAAACAACAGATCACGTGTAAAGCATTTTAATAAATTAATCTATCATAATTAAAACAACCGGAGACTGAGAACAAACTGATATATGGGTCTGATCACTTCTTTAATGAATTGACATCATTCCAAACAGGATGTTAGTGTGTTTGTGACTTCCTGTACGGACTGAAGGCTGCTGGAAACTGCCGGGAAACTGTCCGACTTCACCGCGGCTTTTTGTCACCGCCCCCCGCTGCGGCCGCCTGCTCTCGTCTACTTTCCAGGGGAGGCGCAGTTCATCTCCAACGAGCCTAGACAACATGGCAACACAGCCCACGGATGCTCCAGCAGCTTCGGAACACGTGGGTCAACTGTAGTGATAGGTCCCAGCCTGTAAGGTGGGAACTCATGCTGTATTGTGTTGCAGGGGAACAATTAACGGGTTGCTCAAGTACCTGAAGCCTGCATGGTTCATGAGTGGTTTGCGGTTATACCATTAAATAACTGAACATGGTGTCAGAAGTAAAGTCAGACGCGAGCGACAGTACTAGTGACTTAGTCTGCATATAGCGACACGCAAAAGTGTCTAGTTGTAGGTCGGGAAAGTTCGCAGTACCGGAAGACCATCTATGGAGCTACCTAGCCTAGCCACAGTTAGCTAAACGAAGCGGCACCATGGCACAGTTTAAAGTCTCCCCGCCAGAAAAGTTCACCTTCAAGGCTGAAGACTGGCCTAAATGGATTAAACGCTTCGACAGATTCCGCACTGCTTCTGGATTGGAGACGCAAGCAGAAGTGAATCACAGGATTGAGAGAGTAAAGTTTAATCAGCGGCATCAAGAAACGGGCGAGACGGCCGACAGTTAAATTACGGCGCTGCACTGCCTGCCTGGCGGAGCACTGCGGTTACGGGGCTCTACATGATGAGATGGTGAGGGACAGGCTTATGGTGAGTCTGCGGGACAAACACCTATCTGAACAGTTGCAAATTGACCCGCAATTGACGCTACAAAAGGCCGTCACCAGAGTCAAACGAGGGAGCAGGTAAAAAAGCAGCAAGAAATGTTAAGAACATTTTTCCTTTAAAACATTGTGTCCATTAATATCATCCATGAGAAACAATTAAGTAAGGGTTAATGCCCAAAGGGGTGTCCATTATCAGGAATTAATGGACGACGCGGAGGCGTCGGACGGTTGCTTCCGCGAAGTCCACCTGTGTAATCTAATGCAAGCCAGTGCACTTCTTACCGCTTGTGTGTTACAGACTCTGGTGGTCAGAGGATGATGTGCAAAAAAAACCTTGAGATATTACTTTCATGATTCATTGGCGTTTATTTATAGGCCCAAAAGAATTTGTTTCAAATACTCAACATCCAGATAGTAGGCTAGTCACAATTGTTTTTAATTGCAACAAATAATTGATAAATATATATTAGTCTAGTCGAGATTAAATCATATAAACACATTAACAAAGACCAGAGATAACTTAATGACTGGCTGTTTTCTATTTAAAATTACATGCGCAAATAATCAAATAATCAAAATAGTATACAGATAGTAGCCCAAATCTAATTGCAACAAATATTATCAACAATTCATTCTACAAAGAAAGAGAGGGAGTAGGCCAGTCAAGAGTGAGTCAGTGTGTGCTTATAAAAGAGATAAATTAACGATTGTTTCCTATTTGAAATTAAATGCTACATTACCATTAATAGTGAAATTTGAAAGTGATATGGGTATGTCCATCATAGTGGCATTTGAAGGACGGAGATTGACAGATTGAGCACTGCTTGTTGGGACATTTGGAGACAACAACATGTTGCTCCAGTCTCGTCTCTCCTGTGCTGACGGAGCCCAATAAGCCTGCAGGCTGCTCTTACACCGATGTCCCGTGACAGTCATGATCTGACGAGTTTCCAGGCTGGCATCAGAGAGCCGACCCACAGCTGTGCTCCGGAGGCTGTGATTGGTGTAGACCCGCAACAGGCCCACCTGAAAGGTACAATAACAAAAATAATTAGGCTTGAGGTCAGAAGAGGGGTATAGGCCTACATTATTATTAGAATGTAGTGTGTTATAGCTACAGACCTCTTTGCTGATTTTTTTCAGCATGTTTCCAAGATAGTGGACACCCATCGGCTCCCTGGAGTACCACACATCTGATGTCTCGGTGACGGCACACTTCGGGTGGAGATAAAAAGATTTTGCATCTGGTGGACACTTGGATATGTACTTTTTAAAACTTTTGACTGGACACAGTGCATCCCCGGGCCTGGTGAACATGAAGCCTCTTAGGTTTTCTTTATGTGGCTCATTCGGATCCTGATGATTTTTTGTGTGCAGGTTGTGCGTTAGGCTGACATATTCAACCCCATCCTCGTTTCTCTGGATGCTGAATGATGTCATGGTCAGCTCACGGTTACCCTCCCTGCCACGCCGAGCCAAACACAGTTGGAGGTCAAACCAAACCTTTCTTACGAGGCTGACAGGTGTATCAGGAGACAGCGCAGGCGAACATCTAATCAGCTCAAGGTCCGACTCAGGGGTACGGGGATGGTGGAGGCTCGTATCTTTTTCACTTTTCCTGTAACATTTAAGTAATGCCTTAAACACTGCATTACTGGTTTTGAAGCTTGTGTCAGTTATGATGTTGACTTCACTTAAATGGCGATTAATACCGGCCCTCAGACTCCTCAAACTGGTGACAGTGTATTCTCCCCCTTCCTTGGTTGACTGCACAGCGGCATAAAACTCACGCAAGGTGTCATTCAGAGCAGTGGCAGTGTAGCTTTCAAAGTTGAGGTCCTTTTGTTTTTAAGCGTTTTAACAGCCCATTTCGTTGTCTTCTTGGTGTTGGGCTCATCCTTCTCATCTTCTAAATTATTTAATTCTTCCGGTGTCACCTCCTTGTGCCGTTTCTCCCTCTTCTTTTCATTCTCTATCCTCTTTTCTTCTGCATCCCAGTCATCAAAATTATCAAATTCACCAAATAAATTAAATGAAACAATAAAATTAGTCATGATGATGCCTGTTGTAATCCGTTGCCTCTGCTCTGAGTCTCTGTTGCTATGGTTACAAACTAGCAGTTGAACCAGCGCAATAATTTAGAACCTGTCGTCAGGCAATTTGACCGGAACGTCTTTTTAGCTGTCCTATAACACCTTTTAACGGACACCCTGCAGCCAATCAGAATTGAGTATTCACCCAGACCATGGTATAAGTTATGGATAAGTGCTTGCCCAGAGCATATAGCCTAGTGAAGTGACTGGCATTACTTCTCATTGTTGGGAATAAACAGACTGCTAAGGAACATTTTATGTTGTTCCCTCAGGAGTTGTACTGATTTATGAGTGTGGAGTTAGCATGTTCTCCCCGTGTTCCGGTGATTATTTTGAGGCGTACTCTCATCCCATCCCACCATCAACATATGTATGTAACATACAGTCACTGGCCACTTTGTTAGGTACACCTGTGTAATCTAATGCAATCCAGTAGAACGGCTATACCATGATTTTTTTCCCCCGAACCTTATAAATTTTCGGTTATTGTTGACATTGTCTAGAAAGTGATGATTCTACTTTGTTTAGGCTATTAAGGTCATAGTGCACGGTGGTGGTGTACTGGGGCTGCCTCCTAATTTTGTCTAATTGAGGGGGACAAAATATTAGGAACACTTTTCAATATATTGCACTCCAGTACACCAACACCACCCACTACGACCTCAATAATAAAGTAGAATAATCACCTTTCTGACAAGGTCAACAAAAACTGAAAATGTAAAAGCTTTGTAAACGTAGAATGTGTGGCAGAACTGTTGTATTGGATTGTATTAGATTGCACATGTGTACCTAATAAAGTGGCCAATAAGCCCCACATTTACACCACCAATCCATGCCGGCTCTGGGTCTCCCCGCAGCCCCTGGTTGCTCGGCAGCCTCAGCCTCTCTTCTTGCCCTCTCTTCTTCCAAAACCTGTAACTCTTCCTCTGTATGTTCTGGCTTCTTCTCAACAAACTTGTTGTTTTGATGACGGGAGTAACTGCACTAAACATAAGCTGTTTGAAATCACTCTGCCCAGCAAGTACTGTATGTCTGGAATGTAGTTCCGGCTGTGCATTTGGCTTCAAAACAACTCTGTCTCATAATATTACATTATTATTTCATAGCGTGGTGAATGTGTAAGCTACAAGTTGTCCACAAGAGCGTTTTGGAGTCATTTGATGGTGTATTATGTACCTACTCATTAGGGATGCACCGAAATGAAAATTTGTGGCCGAAGCCAAAACCGAATATTATTAAACGCTTGGCCGAATACCGAGTACCGAATACTGCATATCGTTGTTTAGTTTTTCATTAGTTTTTGTAGATGAACCCCCTCCAGATTAGTGTTGTCACAGTACCAAAATTGAGACCCACTGTGCGATACCAATGAAAATATCATGGTTCTGAGTAGTATCACGATACCACAGCGAAAATGAGGCAGATGTGCCTTTTGTCATTTATAAAAAGATAAATCACGTTCATCACATCAAATTACTTACTGACTTATTCATACTTCAAAAACAGCATCAATCAGTGATTAACATAGGGGGGATCAAAATAAAATAAATAAATAAAATAAGAATCAACCAGCCACCCTCCTCCCCTGACAAGTCCCTTCATAAGTAACGAACAGTCCCTAAAGTGCGGTGAGGTTTGTGGGCTGTGAAAGGCTCGTTTCTCCTCTGACACGTCACATAGCTGTGTTCGGCTGGCTCAGCTGTTCAGGTACTTCTGGGCAGTCATGACACCGAGAAGAGGATATTATTGGAACCGACTTCTCCGCCGCCCGGTAAGCCAATGGCCGCCGTATTTGACAGGAATACATTCCTGTCTGTGTCTGTAACCCCCCGTTCAACCCACAACTGGTGGCATTCACCGTTTGTTTCTGCTGCTGGTTGAAATCTGTAGGCTGCTCGCACAGCGTGCTGAATGATTTAAGCCTATTTTGCTCGCTCAAAACTATTTTTAGTCGCAAATGCGGTGATGGACGGATCGCCACACTGCCGACATTTTATTTCGCCCGTCACGGCACGCCGTTTGATTGCATTATCAAAACACGCCGCTATTATTCGGCCTTGCTTTTAACTTATTCCACCGAATACCAAATGTGTGTTTTTTTGCAATATTCGGCCGAATATATTCGGTTACTGAATATTCGGTGCATCCCTACTACTCATATGACTGTAGGGATTACGGCAATAGGCGAATTATCCCTTTAAGAAACATTTTCCTTTTTGCTCAAATATAACTTCAGGTACAGCATTAAAATAAGTAAAAAAGACATACATAAATAAAAAAATAATTCTTGGTGTATAGCATTTGTGGATCATTTCTTGAATAGACAAAAAAGTAAAAATATCTCCTGTGGAAAATTCACACAGGTCTTCAGGACACGCCCGCCACTAAGCGTGCATCTTCGGACGCGGACACGCACCTCGTTGGTTTCAAGCGGCACAGTGCAGCAGTGAGAGCTCCGCAGTTAAGTTTAACACGGACAATTAACAACTTTCTCCTTCTCTCTTTTGATGTGTGTGCGAGAATGATTAAGGTGAGAAGCCGCCCATGTTTCACTTCCTCATATCGCCCAAGCCATGAGTTGCACGTGTGTGTGTGTGTGTGTGTGTGTGTGTGTGTGTGTGTGTGTGTGTTCGTGCTGCTGATGTTACACGATGTCAATCATGCGGCACGCAGGGAATTTGACCAGAGTTTTAAATCGGCATACTTTAGACAAACGGGCTGGTCGCAGGTCATGGCTGATCACGTGAAAACCGTATGTGCATCATAGGTCTATAACCTGATGCCTTTTCCTCTGAATTTCCCTGTATTTCAGTAGCAGTGGCAAGCCTGGAGTCTCTCTGGCAATAGCTATGAATTCCAAATCTAAAAAAGAAAAAGTCCTGGAGGAAAATACAGATTTAATAATGTGCAAAAAGATACGTTTGCTTTGACCACCAAGTACTAAATAATTTTAAATAGCCCACTTCAGAATCACCAGCTTGTAGTAAATCATATTAATGAATGCTGATTAAGACCTATTTGTATTGTTAATGGGCTAATTTAGACTTAATAGGCTTTTACCTTTATTTAAATAAACTTTGCAGCTCCAGACAGATTATGATTTTTTTTTTTTTGGCCAAAAATAGCTCTTTTTAATAGTAAAGGTTTCCGATCCCTACCTTAGAATAAGCCATTCATATCTACATAGGGTGCAGTTCCTTGTCTACGGAGATCACCATGTTGCACCACCATGTTTCAACAGTAGCCCAGAATGGACTAACAAAACACTGGCTCTGGATAGGGCTATTTGTATTTTTTCTTTGACCACCATAGTTAGCAGCTGCTCTGTGATGAGCCAAACAGCAGCAGGAAAACACTGATTTTTTTTTATGTAAACCTGCTTTTTTCAGTGTTTTACTGGTTCAAATCACCTGGGCCCTATTTCAGGAAGCAGGCTCAACAAACTCTGAGCCTAATCCTGATCTCCGAGTTGACTGAGTCTGAGCTGAGAAACTCTGAGTTTTCGGTTCCAGAACAGCTGATCACAGTCAGCTCAATCAACTCTGAGTATGTTCAGCCTGAGAGAGGCGCGTTCACAGCGAGCACTGAAAGACATCATCAGTGGAGTGCAGATAACGTGATATTCAGTGGCCGAAAGCAGAAAGCCACTTGTTTCATCCCAGCTGAGTCAGAGATTTTAATGACCGTGAAATGAAAAAAACAAAAAAAAACTAACACGTCAACTGCAGCTAAACAGCATGAGGTGTGATGGGAGCAGACTACAGAGTGTGTTAATAGGTAATTTGAAGTGATGTTATGTAATCTTATGAGTTAATGTGTCTAATATACAGAAAATATAGAAACATTACACAGAGTTCATATATCTTATTTTAATATCATTTGCTGTATCATTTTATTCAGCTGTAATCTGATGGGGCCCAAACATACTGGGCAGTGACTCAACATCAAACACAAAAATGTTGTAGGCCTACAGACTGGTAAAAGTTTTGCTTATACTTTCTTCATTCTGTCAATATTAGGCTGAGGTTCCTTGAATTGCTGAACTGCTGTGAAATGACTTCTAATTCACGTAATCTCCTTTATGCTCAGATGGAGCTATTATGGGGTGTTGAGTCCCATAAATGAGCCAGTTACACCGCGGAATCTTTGAAATATGAAAAGTAGGCTACTGATGAATCATTGCATCATATAACGTAGATTAATTTCTGATTAACACTGACAAACCTGCAGTTCTTTGGAATTCCTCTTTTTTTAAGATTAGATAAGATTCGGGATTTTTGTTGCCTTTAATGGCAAAACAGCGTAATGTTGAGGGAGAGAGGGAACGATGCGCAGCGAGAGGATGCAGGCTGGGTTTGAACCTGCGGTCACTGCATCAGCGTCTGATCATGGGGCGTCCGCTCCATCCACTAAGCCACCGATGCTCTGTTGCAAATACTTTGATAATCAATTCTGATTTATGTCCAGGGAAAACCACAAAAAACGGGCAAAAGCCTTCTCAGAGCCAGAGTCACTTTTCTTACGGTCCGACAAACCGCTGTCTTTCTGATGTGTTCAGTGTCTGTGATGTTATGAAGAAAACTGCTGCTGCAGAAGAATCAAAGGACAATGCATAAAATTTGCTCTGATGATAATGTTAATCCACAATGTGTAATATTTGATATATTTGGGTGGAACAGATTGTTAAATGAAAGACTGTGAGGTCAAACAGTATCTTTCATACAGACACTCCTCCGGGGAGACGTCCAAACGGGGTCTAATCACCAGTCACTCTCTCTAAATCTTACACACTTATCCTTTATACACAGATAAAATGAATGTGTATATAGCCTACTAAATAAAAAACAAAGACATAAAATAAATCTATGTCTTCTGTAAGAGCATAACTTATAATGTAGTCTGGAAAAAGTAACTTTTTTTTTGCACATCTACTGCTTGTTTTTTAAAATTGAATGAGTTGACTAAATGGCTTAAAATTGAGGATTCCTGCAGCACCAAATGTTCTCATGACATTCACACCATCACACAGAAGAGTGGGGCCAAAGAAAAGCTGCCAGCTGTCAGGAGAAAGGAGGAAAAGAAACAGTTTTACCACTGAGGAAGATGTAAAAGAAAAGTAATCTGTGGACCTCTGAGGGTAGGAGGCCGAAACACAACACTTGAAAAAGATCTCCATTATCCGTCCATCGCAAACTGTCTCTTCTTTCCCAAAAAAAAAAAAGAAAAAAAGATGCTTAGAGGAGTGTTTGAAGGTGAATGAGTGGAGGGGGTGTGAAGCTCTATAGGACTCAGGGGTTTGTTTGAGGATTATGAGCGCGTTTACATTCAGAGCTTAAGGCCTGGTGCGATGAGCTGAGGCCTCTGAAGGCTCCTGGATCAGCTCTGCATTCCTGTGAAGAGTGATGGACAGGTGAAGTTCACAAACAGTGTGGACGGGAAATGGAAAACATTTGTGGGTGAAAACTGGATTTGAGAGACACGTTTTCCAAATAAACTACAGATTTTCGTACCTTACACCCAATGTCATAAAGCCTCCTGTAGTGGAGCTATATAATCTCACTGATAATGCTTCTAAAAAACAGCTGCACACATTAAGACTCACATTTTAAATACAATCACTCACACTCTCATCAACTTCAGGTCTTCTGACTTTGAATCTGAAAACAGCGTTGTTTAGCAGTGAGATTAGCCTAATAGAATTTGCTAATGCTAGCAAACTAGTTTGTGTCAGTAGGCGATAAAGTAGTTTTGGTTTTGGGCCAAAAATTTAGAAAAGAGTTGGTAACCTAAAATGTCCAGATTGAGATTCTGGAGAGATGAAAAGTGGATCCTGCCAACAATGTGAATAGATTTTGCAGGTGCTAGCTACTTCTCATACACAGTGCATAGCCAAAAAGGGTTGAAGCCCAAATTGTAACCCTGGTCTGAAACACTTGTTTATAGTTACAAAAAGAGGTAGTGTGAATTAATAAAGCAAGCCAACGTTGGTTTGTTACAATAGGCAATCTACAGTGGGGGGGGTGGGGGGGGGGTCATAGCCTGACATAGCCTGACATATTTTACACAGCTCATTTGCATATTTAAATTCATTTCCAAAGAAACTTGTAATACAAAAAAAATGTTACTTTTCATGTATACTTTCATTGTGTTAAGTTTCATTGTGATAAGAGTTAAGGGAAAAATAAGCCTATTGGGGTGTATTTTTGGCCATATTTTAATGAGTTTTGAACTCATTTGCATATTCAAATTCATTTAAAAAAAACTTGTAATACAAAAGTGTTTACTTTAATTTTGGAAAGTTTCATTGTGATAGGAGTAAAAGAAAAAAATAAGCCCATTTGGGTGTATTGTTGTTTGGCCATATTGGCACACATCTAGGATTGATGAGAATTAAACATATTTCCGCAACTAGGATTTCTTAGGATTTTTAGTACGTTGTTCTGGACACCTCATAGAAATGATGTAGGGTGAAAAAAAATCTCTTACAATTAGTCTGATTTTTGGGTCCAAAATGAGCTAGATTTCCTGGACTAGTGAGAGCACACAGAATTGTGTGCGCTTTTACGCACGCGGGTCTAGGCAATCATGGATATTTAATGTGGGAAAGATGTAGCCAGATGTATTACCTGTTTTTAAGCGGCACTGGCTTGTCTGTCCATCTGTCTGTCCGTCCATCCATCCATAGCATGAGTCATCGGGCCACATGTGCTTAATGTCACCACAGGATACTGTTAAAAAAAAAGAGAACCTCCCCACTATCGGGGCTTCAGTGGTCCCTATTAAGGACTTACTGACCTTTCAAAAAGGGATGGCATTAAAAATAGCTCCACATCTCTCAGTTGCAGCCATTGAGCCAAATAATTTCGAAAAGACTGAAATACATGATGCAGCAAGAAAACCGCCCTCTGTCATACATGACCACAGCATGGCTGCTGGAGCAAGTTGATCATTGGTTCAATGTCATCTCGCCATCCAATCACAGCCTTGAGCAGGATCAAAATGGAGGAGTACAAAAAGGCCATCACCTTCCTCCAGGACTTCGTCCATCTGTTCAATGGGATGAAGATTGGCGACAAGGGAGGTTGGAAGCCTGTAACCCTCTGCAGTCCACAGCTGCGCCGGCGCGTCAAAATCACGCGACCGATTTGAGACGACGTAGCAGCAACATGCAGCCTCGCTGAGTCCCCGTTTCATTTTGTGTGGAAAGTGCAAACTTCAAACTTTGTACCACTTTTTAAATCGTCTTGATAGGCCATATAAAACCGGACTTATGATAAATAATAAACGCCATGATTTTCCTGAATATTATTGTCACGTTTGATCCACGTTTGATGCAGGAAGAAATGGTAAAAACGGGCTGTTCGGCCTGACGAAAGTGCTGAAGGCAACAACAACAGCAAAAAAAACAAAAACGACACCCCCTTTCCTATTGGTTGAAAAATGCACCACGTCAACCAATCACAAAATTGTATGGCAACACACATCATTTGTTGCTGGGGAAGAGGGGAAAGTAGTGGGAGTGACGGCAGCGAGAGACCGCGATCATAGATAGTTGGGATTTGTGACATTTAGCGTGTTTGGAGTGTATAGGTAGTGTGTGGTGTAGTGTGTTTTGGACGAGGAGAGAGGAAAATGAGCCTCTGACGACCGCACTGAGCAGTACTTGGAGGTCCGCACAGAGGAGCGGACGGTGTGGCAGGGCACGCCCACCAGATCCGGATCTCCGCTGGCTCAGGCAGCAGAGCCACACAGTGTGTGTCACTCCTCCCGTTGTCCTCCTGTTGTGTCCTCCTCCTGTAGTGTGTTGTGGTGGACAGGAACTGTTTTTCAGAGTGGCACAAATAATTTGTGTGGCATGTGATTGTTTTGTAAATAGTTGTTCAAAAAACGCCTGAGGCATTGCTTGCATTTTAATGTAAATAGTTAACTTTGTTGTTTGCTAAATTGGGACAAATGTTTTTTAGGTTTACAATTTATATTTCTATTCTAAGTTACAAAAATGGTGTGTTAGACATGTTCACAGTAAAAAATCAAACTTTTTCCTAGTCGAATTTTATGTTTTTTTGTGTGAATTTAGGTCCAGTGTGTTAATACAGTATGTCAAAATGAAAAAATAACTGTAAAGTCACACAGGTGAGGTTGTGCTGAAAAGAATGATACCAAACAAGGCAAGGTAAACAGTGTTTTAAGGTGAAATTTAAAGGTAAAATGAAAAGTAGTCAAAAACGGCCAATTATCCCCTAGACCCCATAGGGTTTAAACAGGGGTGATAATGGCAACAACATCAATATTGGCCATACAGGAGGAGATGTTGAATCAAGGACATAGGTTTGTGTTGACATTTTGGTTCACACAAGAAAACACATTTAGCTGTATGAGATCTAAAAATCCTGTCCCAACTCCAGTGGAATTCCATCATGCACTGCGAATGATATCTGTGGGGCAGTTCCTCACAACCATCAGGTCAGGAAGCTACCAGGAAGATGACAGTACCTTTTTGGCAGACTTCCAACAGACTTGGACACAGTGGAGCAAAATGTCACTCCGTCAGTCAGGGTGGAACAGCTGATGGTGGTGAACAGAACAGCACCTGACCTCACAAAAAATGGAGAAATGCATTCTCTTCCATCTCGCAGGCTACATCATCCACAAAGTCATCAAGTTTGCGAGCATTTGTGGAAAATGCAAAATTGCAACAGAGCACAATGATGACAGTCCTGCTGGAGAAAACCTTAGTGGACCTTAAAGAGTTTAAGGCAGGTGCTCTTTGTCGTTCCTCCCAAGAGGCCTATGATTTCATCCACAAAATCGAGGAACTGTTTAGGACCAGGACCGGATCCTCCTTCATGGAGCTCCCCAACGCAGTGGGTGCCTTGGAGCGTGAAGCTCAGGCACTCTCCAGCAGGCTTCCATCATGCTGTGGAGTTAAAGAAAAAATCATTAAAAGATTTATATGGCTGAGGTTCCGAAATGACAGAAAAAAACAACGCTTAAAAGATAGCCATCTTGGAAGCAAGAGCCAGTCCAAAAAGTTGAAAAGGAACAACAGTAGCCAAGCGTCAACATCCAGAAACCCCCACACAGCTCCAAAAGTGCTACCAACCCCACTGGTTATTGCAATGGAGACATTTGGTCTAACCATTGCTCCCACAAGTACTCCAACACCCAGTCAGTTGTCCACCTACCATGACCAACACAACCCACTTTTCCTCCACCTGCCAGCACCCAGCCAACAACGCTGTTCTCCCAACTACCAGAACCAAGCGTACAACAGTGCTCCTCCACATACGCGTACCCAACCTCACTGCTCCTCCACCTACCATCACCAAGTCAACATCACTGCTCCTCCACCTGCCAGCACCCAGCCGACAACAGTGCTCCTCCACCTGCCAGCATCCAGCCAACATCGCTGCTCCTCAGCCTCTAACATTATTGGTCCTCACCATTCCCCGACTTATGTAACATCGTTGGTCCTCACCACTGCTGACCTGCATAACATCGTTGGTCCTCACCACTCCTGATCTATAAAACATTGTTGGTCCTCACCACTCCTGAGCTATATAACATCGTTGGTCCTTACCACTGCTGACCTGCATAACATCGTTGGTCCTCACCACTGCTGACCTGCATAACATCGTTGGTCCTCACCACTCCTGACCTATAAAACATTGTTGGTCCTCACCACTCCTGAGCTATAACATTGTTGGTCCTCACCACTCCTGACCTATGTAACATTGTTGGTCCTCACCACTCCTGACCTATATAACATCGTTGGTCCTCACCACTGCTAAACCTGCATAACATCATTGGTCCTTACCACTCCTGACCTATATAATAGGGATGCACCGAAATGAAAATTTGTAGCCAAAGCTGAATATTATTAAACGCTTGGCCGAGTACCGAATATCATTGTTTAGTTTTTCATTAGTTTTTGTAGATGAACCCCCTCCAGATTAGTGTTGTCACGGTACCAAAATTGGGACCCACTGTGCGATACCAATGAGAATATCATGGTTCTGAGTAGTATCACGATATCACAGCGAAAATGAGGCAGATGTGCCTTTTGTCATTTATGAAAAGATAAATCACTTTTCTATAATACATCAATGATATTTCAATGGAATAAATTACTTATTGACTTATTCATACTTCAGAAACAGCATCAATAAGTGATTAACATAGGGGGGATCAAAATGAAATAAATAAATAAAATAAAAATCAACCAGCCACCCTCCTCCCCTGACAGTCCCTTGATAAGTAATGAACAGTCCCTAAAGTGCGGTGAGGTTTGTGGGCCGTTACTGCCAGAAAGAGAGAAATGTGAAAGGCTTGTTTCTCCTCTGACACATCACATATTTGTGTTAGGCTGGCTCGGCTGTTCAGGTACTTCTGGGCAGTCATGACACCAAGAAGAGGATATTATTGGAACCGACTTCTCCATCGCCCGGTAAGCCGATGGCCTCCGTATTTGACAGGAATACATTAACGTTACTGTCTGTGTCTGTGACCCCCGTTCAACCCACAATCGGTGGGATTCGCCTTTCGTTTCTGCTGCTGGTTGAAATCTGTAGGCTGCTTGCACAGCGTGCTGAATGATTCAAGCCTATTTTGCTCGCTCAAAACTATTTTTAGTCGCAAATGCGAGTGCCGTGACGGACGGATCGCCACACTACCGACATTTTATTCCGCCCGTCACGGCACGCCGTTTGATTGCATTATCAAAACGCCGCTATTATTTGGCCTTGCTTTTAACTTATTCCACCGAATACCGAATGTGTGTTTTTTTGCAATATTTGGCGGAATATATTCAGTTACCGAATATTCGGTGCATCCCTACTATATAACATTGTTTGTCCTCACCACTGCTGACCTGCATAACATCGTTGGTCCTCACCACTGCTGACCTGCATAACATCGTTGGTCCTCACCACTCCTGAGCTATAACATTGTTGGTTCTCACCACTGCTGACCTATATAACACTGTTGGTCCTCACCACTGCTGACCTGCATAACATGGTTGGTGCTCCCCACTCCTGACCTTTATAACATCGTTGGTCCTCACCACTCCTGACCTGCATAACATTGTTGGTCCTCACCACTGCTGACCTGCATAACATGGGTGGTGCTCCCCACTCCTGACCTTTATAACATCGTTGGTCCTCACCACTCCTGACCTGCATAACATCGTTGGTGCTCACCACTGCTGACCTGCATAACATCATTGGTCCTCACCACTGCTGCCCTGCATAACATTGTTGGTCTTCACCACTGCTGACCTACATAACATCGTTGGTCCTCACCACTGCTGACATGTAACACCATTGGTCTCATCACAGCTAAGCTGTAACATCACTGGTCTCATCACTGCTTAGCTCTATCATCACTGGACCTCCCCCCTCCTCACCTGTAACACCACTGGTCTCATCACTGCTAAGCTGCAACATCACTCGTCTCATCACTGCTTAGGTGTAACATCACTGGACCTCCCCGCTCCTCACCTGTAACACCAATGGTATCATTACTGCTGAGCTGTAACATCACTGCTTAAGGCCCATTTATGCTCCCTGTACGTACGGAAATGTATACATCCGTTTCAAACGATGTTACCGTCACTGCCCACATACTTCCATGCATCCTTTACGTTGGCAATATATCCACCAAGGGGCAGCCCCGAGTCAAAAGTTTATGACAATAACAAACTCAAAAACAAACATGGCGACTGTGGAGGAGATATTGATAATGTACCTCTTGCATAAAAGACAAAAACAGAGGGACCCCAGTCAGAGGGCGCGAGGGTCGGCCCTGGGAGCGGAAGGGGTATGTGCGGGGCTGGGAGGGCGGGCGGGCTCCGCGGGGAGGGAGGCCTCCGTGTTTGAGACGGGAGCGGGCAGCGGGAGGTCGGACGCTCCCAGAGAGGGGAGAGGGAGAAATATAACAAAATAAGATGAAATAGGAAAAACCTGTCTCCCTCTTTTATTTTATTTTCAGCGTTTCAAGCGAAAAAGTTCCGCCATTGTTATTTCTTCTTCATGTCTCACTAGAGCTACATATTGGGTTGTGACAGCAACACTGCCCCCACAGTTTCCCGTGGTACTGCTCCGTTTGGCCCGTATCCGTAAGCTTTATGGAAACGTGCAGAAATACGAACGAAATGAATGCGGAGCATGGACAGAAAGCTCTGTCCGTATCCGTATTTAACGTTGAGCATAAATGGGCCTTTAGCTGTAACATCACTGGACCTCCCCGCTTCTCACCTGTAACACCATTGATGTCATCACTGCTAAGCTGTAACATCACTGGTCCTCATCACTCCCGTAACATCGTTGGTCCTCACCCTACAGCACTGCTGGCAAAAAGCATGCAGCATCACTGCAGTATGACTCCTTATATGATTACTTATATATTACAAATTCAGTATTATTCCTTAATTAATATCAAATGCAGCAAGAGACATGTTACGTACAATTCCTATTTGAAACATACCTTGTCATGTTTTAGTCTCAACAAGGTCCACTCAGCACTGATCTGCAGCATCCTCCATCAAGGAACAGTCCTGCAGCAGTACAGCTCCTCCACCACCAACCAGCACCCAGTGCTTCTACAGTAGATTATCAATATATACGAACAGTTTATATAATTAAGTAAAAAATATGTTTTGTGTGATTGCTTACATAATTCAGTAGTAAAACACTTTTGGATTTAAGTATACTTCCCCATGCAGCCTAGAATGTTTCATTTTTCAAAATTATTCACCTTGGGTTTTTAATCTCACCCAGGTCCTCCAACTTCCGTGTCCTTTAGCCACCTATGCAAAATCAGTTGGGCTGCAACATAACATAGAAAGTGACATTATAGTCATCAGACACACAAAGCCTAAAGGCACTCACGTTTTTGTTTACATACAGTTCCATTATTGTTTGCTTTTTTGATGCCTCATATGCACTCTAAATCCATATCAACAGCCAGGCCTGGAATTTTGTCATTTTAGGGCAAGGCCACTTGGCCTTTCGCGTTGTCAATTTTTTGAGGGCACAAAGGTCAAAAGCCAGAGTAGCAAGGCAATAAAATAAAACATTGATTTTAAGTCCACGTTCACAATTAATTTAATTTAAGGACTAAGGATGTATAATTATCTGTGAAATGAATAAATAACACGAGCTCAAGTAATAATAATGAGTATAATAAGTAATAATGTGATTTATTTAATAGTATTAATGTGTTTTAAATATAGAGCAACCAGGTTTATATATTTATAAGCAAACAATCTTAAATATTAGGCCTAAATACTTTTTAAGTGTACGTGATGAACTGATTCACTGAACAAGACTGGCTTACAATTAGTTTTGATGTGCTGTTAGATAGCTAACAAACAAACAAACAAACTACAGCAGGGCTATTCAATTACTGTTTCATCTGGGCCGCATTTCAAAACCAGAAAATGTCAGTGGGCCACATTTTTAGCAGCGAGCAACCAATCCACTTTTTGTTTTTTGCATGCACATATATATTTATATACAGGCATGGCCCTCCTCAACATAACGCAGAAACAATAAAAAAGAGCTATCAATGCACAGAAGCATAAGTGACATTAACAGTATCTAATAATAATATCTCTCTACCAGCATCTCCCCATCTCCTCTCCTCCACACACACACATGCACACACCTCACCTCCTGATTCTTTCCTTATAGGTCAGTTACACAGGATATAGTTTTATACAGTCCATGGCAGCAACAGTCATGTTTACAGCAACGAAGTCACTATTTAAAACCCAGTAATATCTCACTGGAATATAAATATTCCTCCTGACATCACAATATTGAGTGAAGAATGTCACGTTATCTCAGCATGAAGACAAACATCAGTATCAGTCATTGATCCTGCGCTCTGTCCCTCCTCTACTGAGGACACTCACTGTCCTCAGTAGAGGACTCACTGTCTTACCCTACATTTAGACAGCTTTCATTTTAGTTTGTCTTTAACAGTTTGCTGTTAGCACCGCGAGCGAGATGTGCTTGTGTCGACCGTGATCGTAAATCATAATAGCGCTGAATGAGAGACTGCGGACAGAGCCGATTGAAATGTGGCTTTCTACACGCTAATCATGTGTATTGATAAAGTATTGGCTTGGCTGGCAGAGGTTTTATTGCACTTACTCACAGTAACAAGCGTAGTTGTCGTCAACTACATTAATCTTGGAGTTATATTCCCGTCATCTGCACCGCAGCCTCTCTGCTGTTGTCTGACTTCACTCTGGTGTGTGTGTGTGTGTGTGTGTGTCCTGTCCATATCAAAATAAGCAGACACACGCAGCAACGTAAATTTTGGTACGCTTGCGTGAGCACGTGCGTTGTTACGTGCAGATTGTATTTCACGCGTAACAAGAAGATGCGTACTGTACTTACATTGTGTGCACGTCCATCTGTCACTGTTGGGGAAATGTCAAGTGTCCACACACACATGCGCGTTCACATTTTTTGATACTACATAACCGGAAGTTTATCTGCATCACGTGCACCAGTCCGCGTGCTTGAACGCCTCACGTGGTTTCCTTTTCCATTTCATTCTATTTCTGTCTTCCATTTTCATCCAGTAGATGGTGCCATCGAGCCAATAATACACTCTACATAAACATATATAATTATAGGGTTTTTTTTGTTTTTTTTTTAAGTATTATTATTAGATGTAATTGGAAAAACACAGACACAAAGTTAGTAGCCTAGATACAGTTTTTTTTATTACTGTGGAAGAAAGCATTTGGATGAAATTTATTGTACTATTTCCTCAGAGAGCAGAGTTAGCTCACTGGGTAGGGTGCTAGGACTACGGTCTAAACATTATGGGATCGAATCCCACCGTAACCATGTTTTATTTTTTGTGTTTGTGTATTAAAAAAAATGTATTAGATCAAACTGCAAAAGAAGAACATAAAGTCTGAAGCCTAATTTTGTATTTTCCTCAATATCAGCCAATTTTGGAAGAAAATATTTGAAATAAATTATGGTGAAGCTCACTAGGCAAGGCAAGTTTATTTGTATAGCACATTTCAACAACAAGGGAATTCAGAGTTCTTTACATAAAATATACAGCAAGTACAAGCAATAGGCAACATAAAAACACATTAATCACATTAATGTAACTACAATTAAGTTAGAATTAAAACCTAGATAAGAGACAGAAATAAAACCTAAACAGAAGACAGATAAAACAGAATAAAAGTTACAATGCAGTGTGAGAAGAAGAAGGCTCAGATTTGATTTAATCAAAGGCAGCAGCAAACAGGAAAGCCTTCAGCCCTGATTTAAAAGAACTGAGAGTTGCAGCAGACCTGCAATTTTTAGGGAGTTTGTTCCAGATATGTGGAGCATAAAAATTAAATGCTGCTTCTCCATGTTTAGTTTTGACTCTGAGGGCAGAGAGCAGATCTGTCCCAGATGACCGAGAGGTCTGGATGGTTCGTAATGTACCAGCAGATCAGAAATGTATTTTGGCCCTAAGCTGTTCAGTGCCTTATAAACCATCAACAGCACCTTAAAATCAATTCTTTGACAGACAGGAAGACAGTGCAAAGATCTGAGGACCAGAGTGACACGATCCACCCTCCTGGTCCCAGCGAGGACACGAGTAGCAGCGTTCTGAATCAGCTGCAGCTGTCTGATGGATTTTTTAGGAAGGCATGTGAAGACACTGTTACAGTAGTCATAAACTTGTGTTTGCCACAGAGCTTATTGTCTGACAAAACGCAATGCAAAAATCCCATTCACTTTCTCTTCCTAGAACCAGCATAATGCTAAACTTTGTTAAATAGAAGTTCTGACAGCACACGAATGGGCTAATTGTAGACTTTATAATGTTGCACTATGTAAAACTATGACGTTAACGATCATCATTTGGGTACAAAGTTTAGATAAATGCATGCTTACCTGGTTCAGAAATGATATGCAGTCTGATAGCTGGTCTCCCCACAATGCGATGATCCCCCAGTTAACTATAGTTTGAGGATTTTTCAATCATCTCTCCCGGTCAACTATAATTCAATGACTATATAATAAAATGAAAACGAAAACTATATGAGGCGTTCATGCACACGGACTGGTGCGCGTGATGCAGATAAACTTCCGGTTGCGTAGAATCAACAAGTGCGAACGCGCGTGTGTGTGGACACTTAAAAACATTTCTCCAACGGTGACAGACTGACGTGCACACGCTGTAAGTACAGCACGCATCTTCTTGTTTCGCGCGATGTAGTTTGCACACGTCATAGTACGCGTGCGCGTGTGACAAAACTGTTCTATTATCTTCATGTGTGCGTTTATGCATGCGTTAGCAAAAAAAAAAACGTATAAATGTTACGCGTAGTCACTCCGCGTCGTGTGATTACGTGGCGTGCAGCAGTCATGCGTACACGTGCACACGTGACCATTATAAGTCAGTGGGGAAACTACATGACATGTCAGGCGTTGTTTTGCTGCACAGACGTCAAAGATCGCGCGTGTGACACGTTCAGTCGATAGCTGCGCACGTATAATAAAACGTATGGTACTCCATAGCGTGTGTGTGTGCGTGTGTCTGTGTGTGTGTGTGTCTGCGTGTGTGTGCGCCATGAGGAGGAGGTCAGCCCTGACATGCAGAGAGCAGAAGAGAGGATACAGAATGATGATACATGAAACCAAAACTTTAAAAAGTAACGCCGATAATGGCGGAGCTTACTGTTATTACAGACTTGATTAAATGTGCCTTGGGTTGTTTAATGCCGGGTCTCGGTACCAATCCCTGCCCAGGCATTTGATGAAGTCTCCTGGTTGGCCAGCGGGTGATAGATTGGTGTCAAACTGTCTTTATAACCCGTCCGAGCGGTTCATGCCAGGTTCGAATCAAACCCACCACTGGTGATGTACGCATCATCTCATTTGATGTTGCCCAATAAGAATCCAGAATGTCATCGCATTTTTTTCCCGAAGAGGCAGGTGTCAAAGCCTTGTCGACAGGAAAGAGGCAGAGGAGAAAAATGCAAAATCACCTGGGGCAGTGCGGGCGGGGCATCAAGGCCACTGTGGCCTTAAGGCAGATATTTTTTTCAAGGGCACTCCTGCCCGTGAAATTCCTGCACTGTTAACAACAATATATCACAAAATAGCCATCTTCTTTTCTATAGTGCAATGTAGTGTTGTCACGATACCAAAATCTTTGTTTCAGTACCGATACCAATATGAATTTCGATACTTTTCGGTACTTTTCCTAAGGAAAAGTCCTTTTGGATACAAATCTTTAGAACAATAAATAGTAGAGGTGTAACGGTACCAAAAAATCATGGTTCGGTAAGTATCTCGATACGGACGTCAAGGTTTGGTTGCTCAAATGTTTCACCAAGTTTGTGTTGTCTCCCTTTGCGAGGCAGACTTTGTCTTGTTTTTTTTCACGTGCACCAGCTGCAAATGTTGATATAGGTGTTGTCATACACACCACTTGCGCAATATGTGCTCCATAGGAACAAGGAAGGCGTTTGTGTGCATAAATGAATTAAATAAATTAATGAATTGAATCAATTTAAAAAGTACCGGTATTTTCCAAATGCAGTATAGTACCGTTTGGAATACTCTAGTACCGCAGTACTATTTTAGTACCAGTATACCATGCAACACTAGTGCAATGTTAACTTTATTGCACTAGCTTAATCTTCAAAATTATATCCTCATTTCACCTCCACCACTCTATCACATGCACCAATGTTATATATTAATTAAGTTAATATTTAACACCCACTGACCGGCAAAAACTCTCGATTAGAAGCGTTTTTTCACTGATTACCTAACGTTGGATAAAATGGTTTAAGAGAAAGGAATGTAAAACCAATAGGCTGCGTATGGTTAACGTTATGTGTTGCTAACTTTATCCAGTATGCTAGCCTAATATGTTAGCTTATCGGTTAACGTTCCATACATCTACTACAGGGCTTAAAGTACTCCAGCGTGGCGCACATTTCTAATATTTTTATTTTTTTGTGGCAACAACTTGGCATAAGTTCGCATTTAACGAATCATCTTCTGATTTTCAGCGAAGCACATGGGTAGTTCCACCAATAGTATAGTGTTATCAAATTCAGCTGGTCAATAAGAGCTGAGTGGGGAGAGTCTAAAAACAGCACACACACACACACACACACACACAGGGTTTCAACACACACTACTTCCAAGCGCATGCTGTTTAGGTGTCTCAAATGAGTGTGGGTGAATGTGCAACAGAAATGGACAATTGAACTGCGTTTGAGTGTTAGCTTGACCGCCAGCTATCGGACACTAAGAGAAAACAGCATGCCGTGCAGTGTTTCCCCTGTATGCAACTAGCAGTGGTGCACCGCTGATGCTGTGCGACGGATGCTTGATATGATAACATAACAATATACTATTTATCGTGTCATGTCATCGTGTCATTTCTGTCTCTACATGGTCAGGCGTTAACAGTTCTCCTCTGCTCTCTGTATCGCGCACGGCGGAGTTCCACCACACACACAGGTGAGCACGCTAGAGCGCGGCTCGGGCCACATTTTCCTGGCCAAACCAGACCCGAGCCCGGCGCAGTTTGTTACCAGACAGTTATTGTTATGGACAGTGTGTAAATAACCATCAAAGGACTGCTGTTACACACAGTGTTGCGTTCAGCCGTTGTCATGTAAATAACAACTTCCAGCGCTTCAATAGGTCATAGCACAAAACAGCAGCATGTCAAGTGACTTTTTACTTTTATTATGTTCAATAAAATTGTTTTTTCCTAAATCTTGAGACACTTCATATGTAAGCTAGACAGACATTTCACTTGCTCATTACTGTGCACAAATGTACTGTATGTACTTAGTTCTAAAGAGCCCTTCTGGTGCCAGTAGATACATAGAAACATCCCAGCAGACATACAAAAAAGTTTCATGCATGACGATTGACGAAGATTGCCGCTGTGCAAAAGATGTACATATCCCCCAAGTGAAACAAAGACTTTGACCTGTTCCTTTAAAATGAAGTACGCTCTTTGGGTACAGAGTCCTCTGCATAGAGAGGAGGTTGAGGATATTCAATTCAATTCAATTCAATTCAATTCAATTTTATTTATAAAGCCCAATATCACAAATCACAATTTGCCTCACAGGGCTTTACAGCATACGACATCCCTCTGTCCTTAAGACCCTCACAGCGGATAAGGAAAAACTCCCCAAAAAAAACCCTTTAACAGGGAAAAAAAAAAACGGTAGAAACCTCAGGAAGAGCAACTGAGGAGGGATCCCTCTTCCAGGACGGACAGACGTGCAATAGATGTCGTACAGAACAGATCAGCATAATAAATTAACAGTAATCCATATGACACAATGAGACAGAGAGAGAGAGAGAGAGAGAGAGATGCAGGTAATGACAGTAGCTTACAACAACATTCATGAAAGTAATAATATTATAGTTATAGTTCTGGCTACTGTGGTACAATATGTTGAAAGTATGTATTAATATCAGACAGTATACTTGTGTGACAATAGTCATATGTGTATAATAACAGTAGAAGTATGACTAATGACTAATGATGGCAGCAGCAGCAGGAGGCATCTGGCAGGACCACGGCAGCAGCACAACCACACACGTCACACTGTCCAGGCACCGCTGCGGTATGAGTTATTCTGAGAGACAGTGGAGCACAAAGGCTCCGGAGAAGAAGCCGAGTTAGTGACATCCAGAATGGCCGAGTTAGCAAGATGCAGTAATAGAATGAGAGTGAGAGAGAGAGAGAGAGAGAGAGAGAGAGAGAGAGAGAGAGAGAGAGAGGGAGAGAGAGGGAGCCCGGTGTATTATAGGGGGTCCTCCGGCAGACTAGGCCTAAGTCAGCCTAACTAGGGGCTGGTACAGGGCAAGCCTGAGCCAGCCCTAACTATAAGCTTTATCAAAGAGGAAAGTCTTAAGTCTAGTCTTAAATGTGGAGACGGTGTCTGCCTCCCGGACCGTAACAGGAAGATGATTCCACAGGAGAGGAGCCTGATAGCTGAAGGCTCTGGCTCCTGATCTGCTTTTGGAGACTTTAGGGACCACGAGTAACCCTGCGTTCTCAGAGCGCAGTGTTCTGGTGGGATAATATGGCACTATGAGCTCTCTAAGATATGACGGAGCTTGACCATTTAGAGCTTTATAAGTTAACAGTAGGATTTTAAATTCAATTCTGGATTTTACCGGGAGCCAGTGCAGAGAAGCTAAAACAGGAGAAATATGATCTCGTTTCTTAGTTCCTGTTAGTATACGTGCTGCTGCATTCTGAATTAGCTGGAGAGTTTTTAAGGACTTACTAGAGCTACCTGATAATAGAGAGTTACAGTAATCCAGCCTTGAGGTAACAAAAGCGTGGACCAATTTTTCTGCATCTTTTCGGGTCAGGATAGGCCTAATTTTCGCAATATTACGCAGATGAAAAAATGCAGTCCGTGAGGTTTGCTTTAAATGAGAATTAAAAGACAAATCTTGATCAAATATTACTCCGAGGTTTCTTACGGTAGTGCTAGAGGCCAGAGCAATGCCATCTGGAGAAACTATGTCATCAGATAAAGAGTCTCTGAGTTGTTTGGGGCCAAGAACAATAACTTCAGTTTTGTCTGAATTTAACATCAGGAAATTGGTGCTCATCCAATTTTTTATGTCTTTAAGGCAGTTATGGAGTTTAGTTAATTGATTACTTTCTTCTGGCTTCATCGATAAATACAACTGTGTATCATCCGCATAACAATGGAAGTTTATAGAGTGATTTCTAATGATGTTACCTAAAGGAAGCATATATAGAGTAAATAGGATTGGTCCGAGCACAGAACCTTGCGGAACTCCAAAACAAACTTTGGTACGTAAGGATGATTCATTACGAACGTCAACAAATTGAAAACGATCAGATAAATAAGATTTAAACCAGCTTAGTGCTGAACCTTTTAGGCCAATTAAGTGATCCAGTCTCTGCAGTAGAATTTGATGGTCAATTGTGTCAAACGCCGCACTAAGATCTAATAAAACAAGAACAGAGACGAGTCCTTTGTCTGAAGCAATCAGAAGGTCATTTGTAATTTTAACTAGAGCTGTCTCAGTGCTATGATGCACTCTAAATCCTGACTGAAATTCCTCAAATAAATTATTATCCTGGAGAAAATCACACAGCTGGTCTGCGACTACTTTCTCAAGGATCTTTGACATAAAGGGAAGATTAGATATTGGTCTATAGTTGGCTAACACCTCTGGATCCAGGGTGGGCTTTTTTAGGAGAGGTTTAATTACAGCTACCTTAAAAGACTGTGGTACATAGCCTGTTAATAGGGATATATTGATCATATCTAATATATGAGTGTTAACTAAAGGAAAGACCTCCTTAAGTAGCCTAGTTGGGATGGGGTCTAAGAGACACGTTGATGATTTAGATGATATCTCCTCTTCATCATAGTGCAGACTGTATACAGTAGTGCAGAGGTACAGGACAAAAATCAAAATGTTAAGGACTCTATCTAGTGGCTGTAACCTGTATTACCATTTTAGGTGAGCAACAAAAGAATCACTCTATGAAAATGTCATAGTGATGAGTGAAACACATTTTACCAAGTCATTATACTGTCACATATATTAAAGAAAAAATAAAGGAAGAATAGGAGAGAATTTATGTTTAAAGGTTTGAGCCCTGAATATCAAAGCCTCTTTTTCTGGTATTTGAGAGTATTTTCCCACATATTCTTTATTCTATTAGATTATTAGATCTGTCAAAGGGGTACAGGGACTTTGTATTGTGCACTTACATTTAAAAATATAGTCAGAATTGATACAGCAGAACCATAAAAAAAAACTCCAGTCATAGCATGAGTCAAGGTCTAAAAACATTGGATCCTACATTTCCCATAATGCAGCAGTCCTCCCGCACCTTCTTGTTGTCAAAGCTCCATGCCTGGTTCTGATATAATTTTACAGTCTCAACTTAGTTTGTTCTTGTATTATTTGTTAATTGTGTAAATAAAGTATTCGGATCTTTTACAAAAGTAAAAGTGGCAATACCTGGATGTAGAAATACTCCATAGCCCTGCATTTTCAACACAATTAATTCAAAGTAACTTTAACCCTATGGGCCCAAACGACGCATAATGTGTCCAAATTCACACCTGTTCTTTCTCTATTGATTTTCTCTGCAACCGTGCATCATAGCGAGAAGCCACGCATATCACGTGAAACAGTGGAATTGTACTTGTCACTAGTCCAATGTTTTCACAGCGAAAAAAAATGATAGTTACACTAAAATTATGTATAACAGAGCTTTCATAGAGCTCTGCACACACATTACTTCATATAGTGAGGAATATCGTATCTTACCACGTCTTAGGCCTGCGTGTGTTTCTCCCTGTCTATCCACATTTGTAGTCCGGCTTTCAAGATGCAAATATCTCCATATTGTCCAGTTGACACTCCATCAAACTTTGTATGACAAGACCAGCCATTTCACCTTTGCGCACCCAGACAACTGTAGCCTAATTATGCATGCATGAAAGGGCCGTAGTCACCATATACATTGAGGGGGGACACGTTTTTTACTGCAAACAAAGTGGCAAATATTATCTTGGAGGACATCATTGCACTTGGTTGACTATTTTTCTATGATCTTAGATGTAAAAACCCTAGGGCCCATAGGGTTAAGTTTTAACTGACCAAGGTGGAGTCATTTGTTAACATAATACTGGGCAGTTGTGAAATGTAACTAAATACATTTACTTCAGTACTGTGCTAAAGTACAGTACTGAGGAATTTGTACTTTACTTGAGTACTTGCATTTTCTGCTACTTTATACTTGTACTCCACTACAGTTTAGATGGAAATATTGTACTTTTAACTAGGGGTGTAACGATACATCGATCCACATCGATACATCGATTCTTTGATCAACGATTCGATTATATCGATGCAAAATGAAAACATCGATCCATATCATCATCTTAAAGATACACAGTTATTTAGAAATTCACATAGCACATCTGTGTCACCATTTCTGGGCAAGCGCGCCTCCGCTCAAACAACAAACAGAGCTCAGAAATAAAACGGTCAAATCGTATTCTAGTTGTTTTTGTGAGTTGATGTAAATCATTGTGTTAGATGGGCATATGATATTGCGTCATATCATATCGTATCGTGATGACGCTGGTGGTTTACACTCCTACTTTTAACACCACTTTGATGCTAATACTTATACTTGAAGGAGCTCTATACTGCTGAATATTCAGAGCTTATCTATGATTTTGAGGTTGTTTCCACACAGTTGCCAACATTGAGTTGGCTTAGCTGGTGGCTTGCGGCAAAAGATGCATATTTTTATACATACACAGTTAGGCGTGGGAAAAGAAATGTATGGTGAAACGTATGGTAAAATGAATCAAAGTTGACTTGGTTTTACACAGGTTTCCAAGCATTTTCATGAACAACATTTTCAAAACTTGACTTTTCAAGGATGAATAATTAAAATAATATATATATTTTCCTTGCCCTACTTACCCAGTGTTTTTCACACAATCACATTCAAACTCTATTCAAACATAACTGCAGCTAGAGGGCATACATGGAGGGAGAGGTTTAACACGGAAAGAAAAAGGATTACACACTGGTCTACTGGGTAAAGTCCTGTGTTATGTGATCCATCCACTACCACAACCCAACTCCCTCTTTACCCCCATTGGTGCATTGGTCACCATATCACAGCCTTCCAAAATACGTGGGTTATGGTACATGAGAACGGCCCGTACAGTGCTAACAATGGCAACAGTGCTGACAAAGCTGACAGTATTAACTGAGGGGGAACGAGAGGATGGGCGATATGACGCCGTCTCCTTATCAGCGCCAACTACCATATTAGTGCAGTGCAGAGCAGCGCCCATTAGCAAGCCAGTAGAATACACACAGGACTCAAATGCAACATGCACATGCAGCCAGACCATCTACCACAACAATGAACAGAGAAGCTCGGATTACAAAACACAAAGGTAGCATTGATGCTTTTAAGACAGGAAAAGGGAAGAGGCAACAGAGGCCAGCTGCAGTTTGGGGCGGTTTTCCAAGCCGCTCTCCACATGATTTCGGGAGGCCGGTTTTTGAAAACGGGGGCCTCCAGAGAAGCCGGCCCAGCAGCCTCCACACTCGTTCCCCAGACTGAGGAGGCCCCCTCTGAAGTGGGTCAGGGTGTCAGACCCGCTGTCTTATAAGGTTCAAGGCCAGGTAGGTCAGGGTGCTAAACGGTACCTGTTGCGGAGTACCAGGGTTCATCTGCCTGATCTGGAACCTTGCAGGTTGTGTGATGCAGAGGCAGGCACTGCCTCTAAGTTCGCGAGTCACCTGGTACATTCTCATGAGATGGTGTCTGTGCTGTGGGTGTGCGGTAAGTGTGGGTTGACCCGGCCTAACCGTCATCAAGTTTCCTGTCGGGGGCGGGTGACTAAGGGCAGGTTAAGGTGCAAACACTGTCATAGGGCATTCCAGTCGAGAAGAGGTCGGTCCTTGCACATGCTGTGTGCACACAGGGCTGCCTGCTTGAGGGAAGGGTTGGGTCGGGGCAGCCGTCGTCAGCGTGTCCTCGTGTTCTCCCGTGGACGCCCGAGGAGGTCAACGAGGTGACTCCTGTGTTTTGGGACATGCCCTCGGCTCCCTGGCCCCCTGGCCCCCTGGCCCCCCTTTTGTCCGCTAATTACGCCTCTAGAAGTCAAGAAAAACCTCAGAACTGTCAAGAACCGTTCCTCCCCAGGACCCAACGGCATCACAAAGATGCTCCTGCTGAGTTGGGACCCAAATGGGGAGAAGTTCGCACACGTTTTCCACATGGCTGGTCTCAGGGATTCTGCCGAGGGTCTTTAAAGGTTGCAGAATGACACTCATACCTAAGACAACGTCCCATCACTTTAGGGTCCTTGGTCTTGAGGCTCTTCTCGCGGATCCTGATGGTTAGGATGACGGTGGCATGTCCTATCCATCCGCGACAGAGGGGCTTAATCGCCTCCCCTGTCTACTCGGAGAACCTCATGATCCTGGATGGTGTCATGAGATTGAGTAGGACAGAGAAGTTATCCCTTGGGGTTGTGTTCATCGACTTTGCGAAGGCCTTCGATACTGTTTCACACCAGCACCTCCTGAAAGCTTTGGCACGGAAGGGGTTAGATCGGCACATGCTGGAGTAGGTCAGGAACTCGTACGAGAACTGTGTGACCAAGGTGCGATGCATGGAAGGGAACACTGCTGACATCAACATGAAAGTGAGAGTGAAGCAGGGTGATTCCATGTCACCTCTTCTCTTCAACCTCGCTCTGGACCCACTGATTCAGATCCTCGAACGCGAAGGCTGAGGATTTGTTGCGGACAGTAAATCCTTTACTGCGATGGCATTTGCTAATGATTTGGTTCTGCTGAGTAGCTCTTCGGAAGGTATGGTGGCCAACATTGACATCCTGGAGATAGACTGCGAGCTTACTGCATTCACCCCAATAAGTGCCACAGTTTCTTTGCTGAGACGGTGGGGCGGGTGCGTTTGATCAAAGGCTGAGCTCCTTGGCTGTTGGGAGGCATGCCCCTCCACTTGATCGGGCTGGAGGAGGGCATTAAGTACTTGGGCGTGAAGGTTAACCTGTGGAAAGGAATTGTCGCCGCGGGTATCGGTGAGCAGGTCCAGCGGTAGGTCACTGCCATCGGAGGGACACCCCTGGGCACAATCGAAAGGGTGAACCTGTTGGTCGACTACGCCCTACTGAGGGTGATCCTTGCTGCCGATCATTGCATGCTGTCTGCAAAGGCCTTGACAGGAATGGATGAACACATTAAATGGGCGGTTAAGCACTGGCTTCATCTGCCAACTTGCACAACCGACGGGTTGCTATACTTGCGGAAGTCTAGCGGTGGACCAGCCCCGCTCAGGTCTCCCTCCCCGGAGCCCGCCCTCAGAGCCGGCCAGAGCGGTCAAGGGTATTTAGCCCGAGGAGAGGTACTTAAAGGTGGGTACGCAGGACCAGCCGGTGGGCAGGGTTCCAGGCCGGAGCCATGGAGAAAGGGGAAGGGTCAGGTGGGGCCAGGTAAGAGGGCGCAAGGGTTGGCCCTGGGAGCATAGCTGGGCCGGGCTCCGGAAAGGGAGCCCCAAGCGGGGGCTGCCCGGGGCTGAAGGGCGGGCTCTGGGGAGGGAGACCGGAGCAGGGGGTGCCCGCGGCCGGTGGGAGAATGTTCGGGGCCCTAAGGGTGGGCTCCAGAGAGAGGCTGCGCCCTCTTGTCCTGTGCCATGACCGGATGAGAGGGGAGGAGGCAGCTCCTTCCATGGTTACTTGTGTAGGCCTGGGGCGCAGTGGTGTGCGGTGTTGTGCGACTGTCAGCTTCACTTGGGGCGATTGCTGCTTGGCCCTGTGCCATGACCAGGGCTAAGGGAGGAGGCGGCTCCTCCAAGGGCCGTTGTAGGCCTGGGGCCAGGCGGTATGCCATCTCGTCCTAATGTAGGGTGCCCTGTCTAGGTCGTTCGTGGCGGTGCTCGTGGGCCCTGTGTCATTTGCACAAGTCATTCAATGTCATTATGTGCTTTTTGGCAGACGACATATTGGTAATCTTTTTCATAGAGTTCCAAAGTTTTTTGTTGTCCATTGTGCAGAAGCTCTGTTCAATAGCTCTGCCTTCTGGCAGCCGGCTTCCTTTTCACCTCTAAAGGCAGGTGCTCTGGTGGCATGTCCCCCCTGCGCCGGCAGGCAAGCAGGAAATCCTTCGTGTAGACAAGGTCAGGGCGGTCGGGGAGGGAGACCCGAGCGGGGGCTGCCAGGGGCCGGAGGGCAATACAGAACTCTTTCGAGGCCCTGTAATTGGAATCAGTACACTTTAAATCCTTTAACGAGGATGGAGGGCAAGTCTGGTGCCAGCAGCCGTGGTAATTCCAGCTCCAATAGCGCATCTTAAAGTTGCTGCAGTTAAAAAGCTCATAGTTGGATCTCGGGGTCGAGCTGACGGTCCGCCACGAGGCGAGCTACCGTCTGTCCCATTCCCTGCCTCTCGGCGCCCCCTCGATGCTCTTAGCTGAGTCGCCTGCAGGGTCCGAAGTGTTTACTTTGGAAAAATTAGAGTGTTCAAAGCAGGCCCCGTCGCCTGAATACCGCAGCTAGGAATAATGGAATAGGACTCCGGTTCTATTTTGTGGGTTTTCTCTCTGAACTGGGGCCATGATTAAGAGGGACGGCCGGGGGCATTCGTATTGTGCCGCTAGAGGTGAAATTCTTGGACCGGCGCAAGACGGACGAAAGTGAAAGCATTTGCCAAGAATGTTTTTATTAATCAAGAACAAAAGTTGGAGGTTCAAAGACGATCAGATACCGTCATAGTTCTGACTATAAACGATGCCAACTAGCGATCCGGCGGCATTATTCCCATGACCCGCTGGGCAGCGTCCAGGAAACCAAAGTCCGGGGGGAGTATGATTGCAAAGCTAAAATTTAGAGGAATTGGTGGAAGGGCACCACCAGGGGTGGAGCCTGCGGCTTAATTTGACCCAACATGGGAAACCTCACCCGGCCCGGATACAGAAAGGATTGACAGATAGATAGCTCTTTCTCGATTCTGTGGGTGGTGGTGCATGGCCGTTCTTAGTTGGTGGAGCTATTTGTCTGGTTAATTCTGATAATGAACGAGACTCTGGCATGCTAACTAGTTACGCGGCCCCGTGCGGTCGGCGTCCAACTTCTTAGAGGGATAAGTGGTGTTCAGCCACACGAGATTGAGGTCTGTGATGCCCTTAGATATCCGGGGCTGCACGCGCGCCACACTGAGTGGATCAGCATGTGTCTACCCTTCGCTGAGAGGCGTGGGTAACCCGCAGAGGCTGAGGCCCCGTTTTTCAGCGCCTGGTCCACCTCAACGTCCTTGAGTGCAAACACCTCCCTCATTCGCTGCGCTCTTCCTAGGTTTTGCTTGTGCAATTCTATGCCATGATTCATGAAGTTCACAGCGCCCTCTCTGAGGGAGGGGTCCGTGTCTCTGTAGTTCTGTTAAGAAAAGCCTGGTCAAACCTCTGTTCCACTGAGCCACGTCAAGGCAGTACCCATGCTGAGGTTTTTTTTTTATTATTATTTTTTTTTTTTTTTTTTGTCTACAACTGCAGTTTTTCCTTTTTTTCTTTTTCTCTTTTTTTATCTGCAATTGCAGTTTTTCTTTTTTGTGCAACCGCACTTTTTTTTTCATCATTTCAGAAATAAAGATTGAACAACATTCAACAGTAAAACATGCTACAAAACTAACAATATGTAATAACAATGTAACAGTAAAAACAACACTGAACTGAACGGGGTGATGACTGGTCCTCACTCAAGGGAGCCAGAGGGTTTCTCTGTCCCCTGGCTGCAAGACATCTTGATGTAAGAGAGGCAGCGCATCAAGTTAGAGGTCCAATTTTCCTCTCCCCTTTCCTTTTGATTTCTTTGGCTGTGTATCAAATACAAAAAGAAGATATATTAAAGGTTGTAAACTTAGTGTGGGAACAATTAATCCAACCCAGGGCAAAATCCTACTCTTCCATTTTAGGCAACTTCACCATTACAGAAACAAATGAATTGAAGTATGAAGTCAGTATATCAGTATGAGTGCTTTATTCAGGTAAGTGAATGAACACACACACACACACACACACACACACAAACAGAAAACACACTATTACTCTACACCCAGGCATCATCATACATGAATTCTCATACCATTTGGGGACTCTGCTCAGTTTTTGCCGCTGGTGACCGCATTTTCGGCAGGCGGCGCTGCCTCAATAAGAAATGCGAAGGCCGGGTGGGGCTGGCTGGCAATGGGAGCTGGGGTTTCTTCAGTTTCCGGGGTGGACTGGGGCTCGATTCCTCATCATCAAAAATGTTTCTCCTCCCGCGTTGTTGCCCCGGTGGAGATGACCTCCTCTTTGTGGGAGTTCTTGGCCAATCCCGCCTCCACCTGCGTGGTGGAGAAACAGACCTCAGCCGAGCTGGATTCAGGTCCAAGGTGGAGGGGGCACCTGATTCACCCGGGGAGGCCGGATTCGGGTCCAGGGTGGAGGAAGCACCCGATTCACCCGGGGAGGCCGGATTCGGGTCCAGGGTGGAGGGGGCACGCGGTTCACCCGGGGTTTCCGGGGACAGGGCAGAGGCTGAGGCCAGCTTTTTGAGCGCCTGGTCCACCTCAGCGTCCCTCGACACCGACAAGAGAGCAAACACCTCCCTCATTTGCTGCGCTCTTCCTAGATTTTTGTACATGGCATAGAATCGCTTGTGCGATTCTTGTGCGATTCTAAGCCATGGTTCATGAAATTGGCAGCGTCCTCTCTGAAGGATGGGTCTGTGTCTCTGTAGTTCTGTAAAGAAAAGCCTGGTCAAACCTCTGTTCCACTTCACATCAACTCGCACCCCATAGAAACCAAATGTTAAAGATTGAAAAAGTTAATCGGACATAGTAAGTCTAACTCACATAAGTGCACACTGCTGTGCGGATGTTGTAGAAATTTGGGGATTTGGGGAGCCCCATCTCCCTCCAGGCATTTCTGAGATAATTGACTAGGTTTTTTGGGGGCCCCGTCCCCGCCGTCACAAAGAAGTAGGTTGACTTTGGAACTGACCGTCTCCGAAGGGCCATCCATTTTTTGAACCAACCCATCTCCTCCTTTAATAAGTAAATTTGGGCGTATCCATGGGATGCCATGGTCTTGTTTTCGGCGACATACGAAAGAAAAAGAGACAGAGAGAGAGAAAGAGATGCCCTTCAGACAGAACCGTAGAAATGATTCAAGAGCAATAACCGCAAAGTACATTGTTTCCAAAAGAATAATTTGTGGACAGTTTAACATGAGTTCTTAAACTTACATTGATGAGGTAACCGGTTTGGTCATCCCCTATGGCATTGCGGATCTCCATGACCCTCATGTTGGAGAAAACACCGGTCTGCTTGCCATAGATGGATGTAATGTATGCTGCCAGGTCAATCAATCAATCAATCAATTTTATTTATAAAGCCCAATATCACAAATCACAATTTGCCTCACAGGGCTTTACAGCATACGACATCCCTCTGTCCTTAAGACCCTCACAGCGGATAAGGAAAAACTCCCCCAAAAAAAAACCCTTTAACAGGGAAAAAAAACGGTAGAAACCTCAGGAAGAGCAACTGAGGAGGGATCCCTCTTCCAGGACGGACAGACGTGCAATAGATGTCGTACAGAACAGATCAGCATAATAAATTAACAGTAATCCATGTGACACAATGAGACACAGAGAGAGAGAGAGAGAGAGAGAGAGATGCAGGTAATGACAGTAGCTTACAACAACATTAATGAAAGTAATAATATTATAGTTATAGTTCTGGCAACTGTGGTACAATATGTTGAAAGTATGTATTAATATCTGACAGTATACTTGTGTGACAATAATCATATGTGTATAATAACAGTAGAAGTATGACTAATGACTAATGATGGCAGCAGCAGCAGGAGGCATCTGGCAGGACCACGGCAGCAGCACAACCACACACGTCACGCTGTCCAGGCACCACTGCGGTATGAGTTAATCTGAGAGACAGTGGAGCACAAAGGCTCCGGAGAAGAAGCCAAGTTAGTGACATCCAGAATGGCCGAGTTAGCAAGATGCAGTAATAGGATGAGAGAGAGAGAGAGAGAGGGAGAGAGAGGGAGCCCGGTGTATTATAGGGGGTCCTCCGGCAGACTAGGCCTAAGTCAGCCTAACTAGGGGCTGGTACAGGGCAAGCCTGAGCCAGCCCTAACTATAAGCTTTATCAAAGAGGAAAGTCTTAAGTCTAGTCTTAAATGTGGTGACGGTGTCTGCCTCCTGGACCGTAACAGGAAGATGATTCCACAGGAGAGGAGCCTGATAGCTGAAGGCTCTGGCTCCTGATCTGCTTTTGGAGACTTTAGGGACCACGAGTAACCCTGCGTTCTCAGAGCGCAGTGTTCTGGTGGGATAATATGGCACTATGAGCTCTCTAAGATATGATGGAGCTTGACCATTTAGAGCTTTATAAGTTAACAGTAGGATTTTAAATTCAATTCTGGATTTTACAGGGAGCCAGTGCAGAGAAGCTAAAACAGGAGAAATATGATCTCGTTTCTTAGTTCCTGTTAGTACACGTGCTGCTGCATTCTGAATTAGCTGGAGAGTTTTTAAGGACTTACTAGAGCTACCTGATAATAGAGAGTTACAGTAATCCAGCCTAGAGGTAACAAAAGCGTGGACCAATTTTTCTGCATCTTTTCGGGTCAGGATAGGCCTAATTTTCGCAATATTACGCAGATGAAAAAATGCAGTCCGTGAGGTTTGCTTTAAATGAGAATTAAAAGACAAATCTTGATCAAATATTACTCCGAGGTTTCTTACGGTAGTGCTAGAGGCCAGAGCAATGCCATCTGGAGAAACTATGTCATCAGATAAAGAGTCTCTGAGTTGTTTGGGGCCAAGAACAATAACTTCAGTTTTGTCTGAATTTAACATCAGGAAATTGGTGCTCATCCAATTTTTTATGTCTTTAAGGCAGTTATGGAGTTTAGTTAATTGATTACTTTCTTCTGGCTTCATCGATAAATACAACTGTGTATCATCCGCATAACAATGGAAATTTATAGAGTGATTTCTAATGATGTTACCTAAAGGAAGCATATATAGAGTAAATAGGATTGGTCCGAGCACAGAACCTTGCGGAACTCCAAAACAAACTTTGGTACGTAAGGATGATTCATTACGAACGTCAACAAATTGAAAACGATCAGATAAATAAGATTTAAACCTGCTTAGTGCAGAACCTTTTAGGCCAATTAAGTGATCCAGTCTCTGCAGTAGAATTTGATGGTCAATTGTGTCAAACGCCGCACTAAGATCTAATAAAACAAGAACAGAGACGAGTCCTTTGTCTGAAGCAATCAGAAGGTCATTTGTAATTTTAACTAGAGCTGTCTCAGTGCTATGATGCACTCTAAATCCTGACTGAAATTCCTCAAATAAATTATTGTCCTGGAGAAAATCACACAGCTGGTCTGCGACTACTTTCTCAAGGATCTTTGACATAAAGGGAAGATTAGATATTGGTCTATAGTTGACTAACACCTCTGGATCCAGGGTGGGCTTTTTTAGGAGAGGTTTAATTACAGCTACCTTAAAAGACTGTGGTACATAGACTGTTAATAAGGATATATTGATCATATCTAATATATGAGTGTTAACTAAAGGAAAGACCTCCTTAAGTAGCCTAGTTGGGATGGGGTCTAAGAGACACGTTGATGATTTAGATGAAGAAATCACTGCGGTCAATTCTTGAAGAGAAATTGGGGAGAAGCAATCTAAATATATATTAGGTTCTACAGCTGTGTTTGAGGTTAGATAGGTAGGCCTACCATCTGAGGGCAGGAGGTCATGAATTTTGCCTCTAATAGTTAGAATTTTGTCATTAAAAAAGCTCATAAAATCATTACTGCTAAGGGCTAAAGGAATACAAGGCTCAATAGAGCTTTGACTCTCAGTCAGCCTGGCTACAGTGCTGAAAAGAAACCTGGGGTTGTTCTTATTGTCTTCTATTAATGCTGAGTAATAGTTTGCTCTGGCATTGCGGAGGCCCCTCTTATAAGTTTTGAGACTGTCTGTCCAGATTAAACGAGATTCTTCCAGTTTGGTTAATCGCCAATTCCTTTCAAAATTTTCACGATATTTGTTTTAACCTACGGGTTTGAGAGTTATACCAAGGAGCAAACTTTCTTTGCTTTGTTAACTTCTTTTTAAGAGGAGCTACAGAGTCGAGCGTTGTTCGCAGCGAGCCTACGGCACTATCAACAAAATGATCAATTTGGGAGAGGTTAAAGTCGGCACGGGAAACCTCTGTTACTGAAGGTATTGGTATTGAATTTAACGACGAAGTAATCTTTTCCTTAAATTTTGCGACAGCACTATCTGATAAACATCTAGTATAGTAACTGTTGCTGAGTGGCGTGTAATCGAGTAAAAAGAAATCAAAAGTAATCAGATAATGATCTGATAGCAAGGGATTCTGTGGAAAGACTTTTAGGTTATCAATTTCAATTCCATACATCAGAACTAGATCGAGGGTATGGTTAAAACAGTGAGTGGGTTCATGTACACCCTGACTGAAGCCAATGGAGTCTATTAATGAGATAAACGCGGTAGCCAGGGAGTCATTATCAACGTCGACATGAATGTTAAAATCGCCTACAATAATAACTTTATCTGATTTAAGAACTAAACTGGATAAAAACTCTGAGAATTCAGATACAAATTCAGAATATGGGCCAGGAGCACGGTACACTATAACAAATAAAAGTGGCTGCGAGGTTTTCCAGGTCGGATGTAAAAGACTAAGAACGAGGCTTTCAAATGAATTATAATCTAGTTTAGGTTTAGGGCTGATTAACAGACTAGAGTTAAAAATGGCTGCAACTCCCCCTCCTCGGCCGCTGGAATGTGGGTATTATTATGACTGGGAGGAGTGGACTCATTTAGACTAACATATTCATCTTGACACAGCCAGGTTTCAGTGAGACTGAGTAAATCAATATGATTATCTGATATTAATTCGTTTACTAACACTGCTTTAGACGATAGAGACCTGATATTTAACAGTCCGCATTTAATTCTCCTGTTTTGTCTTTCTGTCACAGAAGAGGTTTTAATTTTTATGAGGTTGTTATGCACAACTCCTCTTTGTTGAATTTTAGATTTAAATAATTTAGGTGGTCGGGGGACAGACACCGTTTGTATAAAACTATGAAAACTATGGCTGGGTAACTGAACTAAAAGCTCAGAGAGGCGTTTAGGACTGCAACTCTCTGTCCTGGTCTCAACTCTGGGTTGTCAGGGATTTAAATTACTAATAAAATTTGCCAGGTTCCTAGAAATGAGGCAATATTAATTTTAGTGACCTCCGATTGGCGTAACCGGGTGTCATTGCCGCCGATGTGAATAACAATCTTACTGAATCTACGTTTAGCTTTAGCCAGCAGTTAGCCATACAGGCGGTAGATTGAAGCCCACTGTGGGTCTTCACTGGGTGTGGAGATTTTTCAATCTCCTCTGAAATAAGACAATAGCACAGGAGAGAGCAGGTTGGAGGAAAGGAAAAGAATGAGGGGGAAAAAGGGGAGGTAGAGTAATGGTTAGCCATTCAATGAAGTATGAGGTGTGTATGAGTTTAGCCAAGGCACTGACTTCCAGGCTGTTCATTGAAGGGGAAGGAAATGTCAAAATTCAAGGTAAATGTTGAAATATTCTGCTTTAAGTCAGATACCACAAGTATCACCCTTACCCAGTATCTCTGGAATGGCTTTACTGGCCCTCTCCTGGCACAGTCTGAATGATTGTTTTGAGACCAGGCTCTCTTCCTTCCTGGCCTTCACCTCACAGTGGTGCAGAGGCACCACCTGGCCCACGCCTTTCTGGATTCTCCTCAGCTCCATGATTATGGAAGTCAGCTCTCGGTCGCTAAGGCGCTTGTCCTTGGGGTTTTTATTTTCAGATACTGGACAAAGCCCAGTATTTTGCTGACAAATATGAGCTGCGTTGTTGGCGCATATTTCAGTCGCCTGAAAAGTACTGTAAGACTGTGGAAAGACGAATTTGTGTTTAGTAACTATTATGTCGTAATTAATGCCGACATGCCCATACAGGGACCACATGGACTCTATGGCTAGTTATTTATTACTATCATAGCTACACGTACCTTCTCAGGCGAAGGGTGTTGCCTAGAAAGCCCCAGGTCCACCAATCCTTGGAGCCCCAATTTAGCATCGTGAATGCTAAAAATGCCTTTGCATGAGAAAGTGCCGTTTGATTGTTTTCTCTCATTTTCCGAGAGGCCCCAACAGGAAGGCTAAATTCTGTCCACTGTTGGACAAATTTGGCTGTGAAGACAAATGACAAATATGTGATTGCAATTTAATTTACACCACTCCACAGATCAGTAAACACACAGTGTGTGTTGAACCCTCACCGGTCGTGGGCGGAAGTTCGATCGACCTCATAGTGGAGGCCTTCCCCGTCCCCTCAAACAGCTTTGCCAGGGCGGGGGGAGATGTATGGTCCTCCCCTTGGAGAAACTCTTCTGGGAAAGAGAGAACATTTAGAAGGGTTATTGTTCTGCATTTAAAGCACGACCCAAATGCATTCCCTCTCCATTTTGGGGTGATTGTGCTCCCCAAAAAATACCGCTTTAGGTCAACTTAATATCCTGAGTAACACAGTGTTACTCACCTTGCTCCCCTTGGCTTTGGCCACTGGAGGAGGCACCGGTGGAGCTTCCTCCATGAGGACTGGCTCCTCCTCCTCCGCCAAAACCCCTCCTTCTTGCTCCTTCTCCTCCATTTCCAGTGAGCTGACCAGGTCAGCTACAGGATCATCGCCCAGCTCAACAAGCTCTTCCAAATTCTTGCTGAGGATCTGACAAACACAATAAAGCCACGCCAAGACTGATTGTGCCCATGTCACTCTCATCCTGTATATCAAGAAGTCAAATTATTGTTTTGTTTCTCCAGGTGTGAGATAGACACAGTGTATCAACATACATGTGTTTTGTATTTCAGCCATAAGGTCAATGCAACATTGTGTGGGTGCACTGACCTGAACCTGCGGCTCAGGATTCTTTGAAGTCTGAGGAGGAGGTGCCTCCCCCTCCCCTTCCCTCCCCTGTAAACAATCAGCAATGAACAAGTCGAAACTTTAAATATGAACAATAGAGGATCAAAAACACACAACACACACTAAACAAAAATTACATTTTTTTTCAGCACGACCTCCTCGCCTTGCCGTCTTTCTTGGGGAGAAGCCCACCTTCTTCTTTTGACCTTTTTGCCTAAGGCCTGTGTGGTGAGCCTGGGCTTCTTTGGCGAAATCACCTTTGGAAAAGAGAACAGGTTGACACTGAGCGCAGTGAATTTGGATTGTTGTGTGATAGTGATTACATGGTTTTCACTTACTCTGCCCTCAGCAGCGGAGGTGGAGGCTGCAGCGGAGGAGGAGGCCGCGGATGAGGAGGAGGCTGCAGCGGAGGTGGAGGCGGCAGCAGAGGAGGAGGAGGCCGCGGATGTGGAGGAGGCTGCAGCGGAGGTGGAGGCGGCAGCGGAGGAGGAGGCAACTGATGAGGAGGAGGAGGCAGCCAATGAGGAGGAGGCGGCAGCGGAGGAGGAGGCAGCTGATGAGGGACCTGCCTCTTCCTCTCTCAGTGAGAGCCACACAAACATGTCCCTCATTTGTTTCACTCTCTGAACAGTCTTGTGTAGAGCGTAAAACCTCTCCTGGGTCTCGGCACTGTGGCACATGAATTCGGAGAGGTTCTTACGCATCACGTCATCGTTTTGTTGAAAGTTCTACAAAAGACAAGGAGGCTGGGGGAACCTGGGAGGCCCATCTCCGACCAGGCCCGACGAACATATCTCACCAAGTCCTTGGCCTCCGCGCGACCAAGCGACGTGAAAAAGTAGTTGTTAAGCGGCACAGACCGGTTGCAGAGCTGGAGCCACCGGGTGAACCACCCGTACTCCTCCGGCTCCAGGTATATTTGCACGGTCCCAAATTTACAGATGGTTTTGTGGTCCATGACCTGCAACAGACAGAGATGACAGAAAACAGAGAGAGCAGTCAATTGATAAAGCCATGAAAACAAAATTTAACCTGATTTTGAAAGTGATCACATTATGAAAGGGTTTGAAATTAAACTGAAATTTACACTGATGAGGTAGCCACTGTCAGGGTTCCCCACAGCCTCCTTGACCTCAGACACCTGCATGCGGGTGAGGACCCCCGCCCTGTGTCCGTAGATGCTACATAAATATGCAGCTGAGTACCCGAAAAACCGGTACCTGGTTTTTGGGTCTTTCGGGGGGGACCTGTTCGATGTCATTTGAAATGAGAGTTAAAGAGAGAAGAGAATAATGAATAATGATATGTATCAGAAAAGTACAGTCTGTCTGTGTCTGTAGCCCATTCTAACACCTCTTCCTTTTGGGCGACTTTTTGGATTTGAAAAAGCAACCCAAATAGGAAGAGGTGTCTGAATAGGCTACCTTTTAACTATGGAAAAAGTAGCCCAAAAAAGGAATACGTCAAAATGGGCTACCCTTTAACTATGAAAGGTATCCCAAAAGCCCGAAATGAATAATAACACATTCAACTTCATTAAATTAAATAACTTGCACATAACACCCTGGCAACCTGGAAAGGAGGTAAGTTGTGGTTTGGGGCACTTTGGTTTGCCTGTGTATCCAGAGGCTCTAAGATCACACAGGCAGTAAGCCTCCACGCCACGTCATGGCAGTACCCATGCGGAGGTTTTTTTTTTTTTTTTTTTTTCATAAATATCAACAATGGATAATCGACAATATGAAGAATTATAGGAGAATTTTGAACAATATGAACAATTTTAAATAATTTTGAACAATGGGAACATTCATCAACCAACTTGGAACTTTGTACAACTGAAAAAAAAAAAAAAAAAAAAAACACAAAACACACACTAAACACAAACTAAATCTTTTTCAGCATGACCAGGGCCCTCCTCGCCTTGGTCATCTTTCTGGGTGAGAGGCCGACCTTTTCTTTCACCTTTTGGGCCAGTGCTTGTGCAGTGACCCTGGGCTTCTTTGGCGTTGAGACCTTCGGAAAAGAGGACAGGTATACAATGAGCTCAGTGAATTTGGACTGTTGTGTGATAGTGATTACATGGTTTTCACTTACTCTGCCCTCAGCAGCGGAGGTGGAGGCTGCAGCGGAGGGCGCAGATGAGGAGGAGGCAACCGAGGGGGAGGAGGCCGCAGCGGAGGAGGGACCTCCCTCTTCTTCCCTCAGTGAGAGCCAAATGAACATGTTTCTTATTTCTTTGGCCCTCTGTACCGTTTTGTGGAGGGCATAAAACCTCTCCTGGGTCTCTTGGCTGTGGCACATGAACTGTGAAAGGTTTTTCCACATTTCGTCATCGTTTTGTTCAAAATTCTACAAAAGACAAATTCATGCTTGGGTGAGTATGGATTAAATTTACCCCGTGAAAATCAAACGTCAGGTCTCTGTCATACTCACATATGTGGATGCGGCCGTCCTGAGATCAAGGAGGCTGGGGGAGCCTGGGAGGCCCATCTCGGACCACGCCCTGCGCACATACCTCACCAAGTCTTTTGCTTCGGCGCGGCCAAGGGAGGTAAAAAAGTAATTGTTTAATGCGACAGTGTGGTTTCGGAGTCGGAGACATCGGGTGAACCACCCATACTCTTCGGGCTCCAGGTAGATTTGGGCAGTTCCATACTTTCATACGGTTTTGTGGTCCATGACCTGCAACAGACAGAGATGACAGAAAACAGAGAGAGCAGTCAATTGGATAAAGCTGTGGAAACAAAATTTAAGCTGATTACACTATGAAAGGGTTTGAATTTAAACTGAAATTTACATTGATGAGGTAGCCAGTTTCCGGGTTCCCCACAGCCTCCCTGACCTCAGACACTCTCATACGGGTGAGGACCCCCGCCCTGTGTCCGTAAATGCTGCAAATGTACGCAGCAAGGTACCCAAAGAAAAGGTACCGATCTTTGGATCCTTGGGGCGGGCCTGTTCGATGTCATCTGAAATGAGAGTTAAAGAGAGAAGAGAATAATGAATAATGATGTATATCAGAAAAGTACTGTGTGTGTGTGTGTGTGTGTGTGTGGGAGAGAGAGAGATAAAGAGAAAGAGAGAGGCAGGCCTGGCATTTGGCCAGGTCTGCTTTTGCCACCAGTCTTTGCCCCTTTTGTTGTTTAACCATGAACTGGTGGCCCAGTACGGTGCGGCCCAGGTCTTTGTAGAGCTTTTTTAGCTCCTTGAATATCATAGTCACTTTCTCTGGGGCACCCTCGAATACTTCGGTTGTATGTCCCACACATACTCGACAAACGATATGGCCTGGCCCACATACAATATAATGGTTGTTGGGGCCAGACCAAATGATCGTAGCAGAGCAGGGTAGCTGTGGAAAGACCAGTCTGGATTTAGTCTCTGTCATTCATTTGTTTTCAGTGCTTACTAAGGTTACGTCTTTCAAAGTTCACTACTTATGACTTCACCAGAAGAGGGTTATCTAGGAACTCCCAGGTCCAGTACTTTATCGAAGACCACCCGAGCATCATGTATTTGATAAATACTTTGGCTCGGGTGGTCTTCGAGGTCGCATTCTCCTTCATTTTGTTCGTGCCTTCGGGGCACGAAACAAAATCAGCATACTTGTCAGTGTATTTGTCTGTAAAAATGAAACACGTGATGATGAATGTAGCATGAAAACACTCCACACACCTGCACAAATATAGAATGTATAATTTCTTACCAATTGAGGTGCCAAAGCATATATTCCTGAGGTTGGAGGCCTTGCTTTTTCCAGCAAAATACGGCTTCAGGGCAGTGTGAATTGTTCTCAGTTGAGGACTGAGCCGTTCTGTTTCCTCCTAAGAAAAAAAACAATACAAAACAAAATTAACATGACCACACGCTCTCCTTGGTTCAAACCCTGGTAAAGATTTGTGAAATTATTGATGAACTAAACACTCACCTCACTGGTGCTCTGCTCCTGTCTGGAAGCAGCAGCAGCAGGAGGCATGGAAGAAGAGGTCTTCCTCTTCTGAGACACTGGTGGCTGCTGCTCGGCCTCTTCCTCCTGCTCCTCCTCCTCGTCACCACTGTCATGGGCAGAGGTGAATAACGCTCCCTCCTGCTGCTGCTGCTGCTGCTGCTGCTGCTGCTGCTGCTCCTCAGGGTTATGGGCGGAGGAGGATGAGGTTCCCTCCTCCTGCGGCTGCTGCTGCTGCTCCTCAGGGCTATGGGCGGAGGGGGATGAGGCTCCCTCTTCCTGCGGCTGCTGCTCCTCCTCCTCAGGGCTATGGGTGGAAGGGGATGAGGCTCCCTCCTGCTGCTGCTGCTGCTGCTGCTGCTGCTCTTCCTCCTGCTCCTCCTCCTCCATTGATGAGCTCTCAGAGGAGGAGGCTCCCGCCTGCTGCTGCTGCTCCTCTTGCTCCTCCTGTTCCTCCTCCTCCTCCTTTGAGCTGTCGGAGGAGGTGGATGAGGCTCCCCCCTGCTGCCGCTGCCGCTTCTGCTTAGTCAGGAGGAGGAAAGACAGGATAGATAGATAGCTTTTATTGTCCAGTGTGCCATGCCATGACAACAACCAGCAAGAGAAAACAGGACTGCAAATTAATGATGATGTACTCATTTTTCATTTACTCACATTGAGGTCAGCAATGATCTTGCACAGGTCCCGCACCTCCCGCTCCAATTCGGTCACCTGGCGGCAATTGTTCCTGCAGGAGGCATTTTGGCAGAGGTTTTGCCCCTGCCTGGGCTCTTCCTCTGAATCCTCCTGCAGGTCCAGTGTGCCTATCATAGGTGGGGTGGGGTTTGAGGCCCTCAGGGCGGCCAACTGCCTCATGGCAGAAGCCCGTTTGAGGGCCTTTATTTTTTTACTCACCCTTCCTCTGGTGACATCTTGGAGGCGCCTAATGTGCTTCTCCAAGTGTAAAATGTGTGGGGAGCACAGGGGGAAAGGGCATGGCCCAGCATCAACTGTGATCCGGCCAGTCGCCAGATTGTTGAGGATGCTCCTTTCTTTTAGGTTTAGAAGCCCGTGGCTCTGCCGGAGGTGCTTGGAAAGGGCTCTCAGCTCATGTCCACAAATGGGGCATTCCCCAGAGACCTTGGTTTTGGTCATCTATAAAAGTAAAGAAAGGAAAAATCATTCTGTGATGAGGGAACTTTCTCTGTCAGCTGCAACATCCCTCAGCAAGTGCATAAGTAAAAAGGAAAGGAAATTAAGAAAAAAATTACTGAAAAAGGAATTAAGAAAACAATATGAATAAAAGGGATTTAAGAAAATACTGTAGCGGGGCGTTGGTGGCTTAGTGGTAGAGCAGGCATCCCATGTACAAGGCTGTTGCTGCAGCGGCCCTTTGCTGCATGTCATCTCCTCCCCCCCCCCCCCCCCCCCCCCCCTCACGCTTACCTGTCCTGTCCATTAAAGGCAAAATGGCCAAAAAAAAAAAAAAAAAAGAAAATACTGCCACACACGGCTGCACTGCCTTTCACTCTTTCTTTCACCTTCACATGGCCGCCCCATGAGAGAAAGAGTGAAGGGCAGTCCTGGCAGACCTGAGTTTCTGTTTGCTTATTTAGTTCAAAAGATGAGACATGAAGCAAAGTTTTAATCTTGTGTTTGCTTTCTACCCATCACTAGAATAAGTTAACCTCCTCCTTTACATCACTGTAACCTTAACTTGACCCATGCACTGCTGCTCTCTCCTCCAGCGCGCTCCACACTCACTGGTGGCCCAGCACCGTGCGGCCAATGTCCCGGTATAATTTCTTGAGTTCCTTGAATACGATGGTGATCCTTTGCAGGGACACCCTGGAATACTTGGGCAGGATTTTGGATCTTGATGCTTTAAATTGGCTGCTTCTCCTCCTAGAAAAACAGAACAAAACAAAACAAAACAAAAACAAAACATCATTAACACCACTACTACATGACTACATATCCTCATTGGTTCTACACTTGGTAAAGATTTGTAAAATTATTGATGAACTAATCCATCTCACTCACCTCATCGGTGCTCTCCTCCGACTCCTCTGCAGCCGCAGAAGCAGCAGGTGCAGAGGAAGAAGAAGACTGTTACGGCTGTGTATGTGTTCCTTGCTGTTGTCCCTTTTCCCTCCTTGTAGATCTGCCCAGGTGTGCTGCATTACCTAAAGAGGTGCAGCACACCTGGCGTGGAGGAGGTGCTTAAGAGCTCCTGTGCCAGCAGCAGAGGAGAGAGGCTCTGGTGTGGGGACTGCTGGTTCTGGTGCCTCTCACCGAGGGATTTTTGTTGTCTTGTTTGCCTGTTTTAACTCTAATAAATCCCATGGATTTGAGTGTTTTAAAGGTGTTCATGTGGTTATTATTGGGTCTGTGATGGAGTTTTGTTAGCCCCGTAGGGCCGCTTAAGGGTGGGGCGTAACAAATGGGGGCTCGTCCGGGATTTGAACATCCATGAGGTGATGTAAATGTGAGGTTTTTGTGTGTATCTCGTGTAAAGGTATTCTCTTTTGTTAAATCATTTGTGGTTGTTGCTCTGTGTTGAGTTGAAACTTTAGTTTTAAGCACCCTGACTAGGTAGTCACCGGGCAGGTAAGATCTTGCCACTTTGTTGTTTTGCCTTTTTTATTTTTGGTGGTAATCCTGAGTGGGGGCACGCTTCAGTATATTACAGTTGGCTATTTCTATGGTCTTCCGCGATGCACTGAGTTCAGCGTTTAAAGCCGCCTCGAGCTCGGCAGGCCACTGAAGACTAGCTAGGTTAGGTAGCTGTCTTGGTAGGTACGTCAGGGTTGGGGTGCCCCAACAACTTGTTTCCCAGTTTTTGGCACTTTACAGAGCAACTTGATTGTGATTTTGTTTTGCTTGAGATGATTAGTTTGTTTGGTCACGGTTTTGTGTAGCTGTGCTAAATACTTGTGTGCAGTAAGTTGTGGTTTATGACCGTTAGGGTGGTGGTCACTGTACTCCACATTTGGTGGGTCACTTGTGGGTTGCTGCTTAGGTGTAAGTTGGCAACATTTGTGTAGTGGTTGACTACATTGTGACCATTTTGTTCTGTGGTTGTTGCAGTCCACTTTTTGGTATGGCATGGAGGAGGTGCTTAAAAGCTCCTGTGCCAGCAGCAGAGGAGAGAGGCTGCTGGCACAGGAGGCCTAAGGGTGGGGCATAACAAAGACACTGATCTCTTCTTCTGAGGTGGCTGAACTGACAGCCGCTTCTTACTCTTTATCTCCCTGGCAGCCTTGTTCTCGCTCGTGGTTGCCTGGGTAGAGAGAAAAACAATAAGAAGACATGTTTAAGTTACATACTTTGGCCTTGGGCAAAATGATTATGGCACTGTATTACACTAATCAATTATCTTCTCACCACAGCGGGGGAGGCCATGCTGAAAGGCAGCTTCTTTTTGGCCGCAGCTGACCCTCTGCTGCGGCTGCTCCGTCTGCTTGGGCTGCTGCTGCTGCTGCTCGGGCTGCTGCTGTTGTGACAGCGGTGGCGGCTGCTGCTGTTGCTCGGGCTGCTGCTGTTGCGGCGGCTGCTCCTCATCCGAGGACACAATCAGGTGGACCTCACTCTGGGGCTCTTGCTGGTGGTTCTCCTCTTCGGAAGAAGAGGAGGAAGAGGTGAGAGAGCCAGACGAGGATGAGCCATCTGGCTCCTGTTGTTGCCACTGCTGCGGCAGGGGCTGCTGGTCATCATCAGAGCTCTCGACCTGGAGTGGAGGGGGCTGGGGCCCGGGCTGTCCCTGCAACTGCTTCTGCAGAGGAAGAAACAAACAGCAAGAGAAAACAGGACTGCAAATTAATGACAATGTAATGATTGAGTTATATAAAGAAACTGAGTATGGATAGAATGTATATTTGCTATGTATTTTTCATTCACTCACGTTGAGGTCACCAATGATCTTGCGGTGTTGCAGAACCTCCAGATCTAATTCTCGGACCCTCTGGCGAGCGTGAACACATGTCCTGTTCTGGCAGAGAGATGTCCCCTCCTCCGGGTCCTCCAACTCATCTGCCAGATCCAGGGTGCTCACCATCGGTGGATCTGGATTGGTGGCCCTCAACTCTGCAAGGAGGGCAATGGCGGCACTCCTTTAAAGGTCCCTTATCTCCCGTTTCAGCCGTGCCGCAGTACACTCCTTGTGGCCCTTCAAATGTTTCTCCAGGTTGAGAAGGTAAGGGGCACACAGTGGGAGGGGGCAGGGTCCTGGGGGCACTGGCTTTCGGCGGTGGCCAGGTGGTTTAAAATGGCCCTTTCTTTATGATTTTCCAGGTTGTGGCCCTCTCTTAGGTGCTTGGCTACCATATTTAATACGTTTCCACATATGGGGCATTGTCATCTGTAAAACATTAAAAAATTAAAAATCGGAATATTTTCAGCAAACACTGCATAATACACTCACATTTACTCACTGTAAACATTGTTATATCACAATCACAATTTTATCACAATTTGCCTCACAGGGCTTTACAGCATACAACATCCCTCTGTCCTTTGGACCCTCACAAAAAACCCCTTTAATGGGGAAAAAAATGGTAGAAACCTCAGGAAGAGCAACTGAGGAGGGATCCCTCTTCCAGGACGGACAGACGTGCAATAGATGTCGTACAGAACAGATCAGCATAATAAATTAACAGTAATCCGTATGACACAATGAGACAGAGAGAGAGAGAGAGAGAGAGATAGAGAGATGCAGGACAGAAGGTAATGACAGTAGCTTACAACAACATTATTGAAAGTAATAATATTATAGTTATAGTTCTGGCAACTGTGGTACAATATGTTGAAAGTATATATTAATATCTGGCAGTATACATGTGTGATAATAATCATATGTGTATAATAACAGTAGAAGTATGACTAATGATGGCAGCAGCAGCAGGAGGCATCTGGCAGGACCACGGCAGCAGCACAACCACACACGTCACACTATCCAGGCACCGCTGCAATATGAGTTAACCTGAGAGACAGTGGAGCACAAAGGCTCCGGAGAAGAAGCCGAGTTAGTAAGATGCAGTAATACAGTTGCAATCAAAATTATTCAACCCCCATTGCATATTAGGCTTATTGGCAAAATGTACAATTTTTCAGCTGTTTGCAATAAACAAAGTAGATAAGAACAGTTAAAATAGTTTAATAAAACTAATATTACCATGGTTTTTATCCAAATTCAACACAAAATGCTACTTTTAATGACTACTGCAGTCTCAAAATTATTCAACCCCCTGTCTCAAGCACACCTGATGCAACTAATCACAATTATTCAACCCCCTGTTTCAAGCACACCTGGTGCAACTAATCAAGGGCTTCATTAGTTCAGGTGTGCTTGAGACAGAACACATAAATACCTGGACTGGCTAGGGGTTTGTTGAGAGTGACGTTTGATTGCATGTTAGAAATATGGCTAAGTCAAAAGAATTGTACAAAAAGTTCAGAGAAGAAATCATTGCCTTGCACAAACAAGGATAAGGATACAAAACGATAGCAAAAGCTCTGAATGTTCCTAGAGATACAGTTGGAAGCATAGTTCGCAAGTTCAAAGTTAAAGGAACAGTGGCTACACTACCTGGACGTGGCAGAAAGAGTAAACTATCAGTGGCTGCCACCAGATTCCTGAGGAGGCAAGTGTTCAAAAACCCTCGAGTGACTGCAAAACACCTGCAGCAAGACTTGGTGGCAGCAGGCACTGAGGTTTCAGTTTGTACAATAAGGCGCATACTAAACACCGAAGGGCTCCATGCCCGGACTCCAAGACGTACACCGCTACTGACCCAAAAGCACAAGAGAAGTCGGCTCCAATATGCTCAAAACCATATAAATAAGCCACAGAAGTTTTGGAATTCTGTTCTGTGGAGTGATGAAACAAAACTGGAACTCTTCGGGCCTATGGAACAGCGATATGTCTGGAGGAAGAAGAATGAAGCATATGCTGAAAAGAACACCCTGCCCACAGTGAAGCACGGCGGTGGCTCAGTGATGCTCTGGGGCTGCTTTGCTGCCTGTGGCACTGGAAACCTGCAGCGTGTGGAGGGCGCGATGGATTCAGTCAAGTATCAGGAAATCTTAGGTAAAAACGTCGTGCCGTCTGTGAGGAAGCTGAAGCTTGGGCGTCATTGGACCTTCCAACAGGATAATGATCCCAAGCATACCTCAAAGTCCACCAAGGCTTGGTTTCAGAAGAGTAAATGGAAGATTCTAGAGTGGCCGTCACAGTCGCCTGACTTGAACCCCATAGAAAATCTCTGGTGGGATTTGAAGAAGGCGGTTGCAAAACGCACACCCAAGAATATTACTGAACTGGAGGCCATTGCCCATGAGGAATGGGCTAAGATTCCTCAGGAACGTTGTCTGAAGCTGGTGTCTGGCTATGCATCACGTTTGCAGCAGGTCATAACAGCAAAAGGGTGCTCTACTAAGTACTGAAGATGCTTGTCATGAAGGGATTGAATAATTTTGAGACTGCAGTAGTCATTAAAAGTAGCATTTTGCGTTGAATTTGGATCAAAACCCTTGTAATATTAGTTTCATTGAACTACTTAAACAGTTCTTGTGTAATTTGTTTACTGCAAACAGCTGAGAAATTGTATATTTTGCCAATAAGCCTAATATGCAATGGGAGTTGAATAAATTTGATTGCAACTGTAGGATACGAGAGAGAGAGAGAGAGAGAGAGAGAGAGAGAGAGAGAAGGTGCCCGGTGTATTATAGGGGGGTCCTCCGGCAGACTAGGCCTAAGTCAGCCTAACTAGGGGCTGGTACAGGGCAAGCCTGAGCCAGCCCTAACTATAAGCTTTATCAAAGAGGAAAGTCTTAAGTCTAGTCTTAAATGTGGAGACGGTGTCTGCCTCCCGGACCGTAACAGGAAGATGATTCCACAGGAGAGGAGCCTGATAGCTGAAGGCTCTGGCTCCTGATCTACTTTTGGAGACTTTAGGGACCACGAGTAACCCTGCGTTCTCAGAGCGCAGTGTTCTGGTGGGATAATATGGCACTATGAGCTCACTAAGATATGACGGAGCTTGACCATTTAGAGCTTTATAAGTTAACAGTAGAATTTTAAATTCAATTCTGGATTTTACAGGGAGCCAGTGCAGAGAAACTAAAACAGGAGAAATATGATCTCGTTTCTTAGTTCCTGTTAGTACCCGTGCTGCTGCATTCTGAATTAGCTGGAGAGTTTTTAAGGACTTACTAGAGCTACCTGATAATAGAGTGTTACAGTAATCCAACCTAGAGGTAACAAAAGCGTGGACCAATTTTTCTGCACCTTTTTGGGTCAGGATAGGCCTAATTTTTGCAATATTACGCAGATGAAAAAATGCATGCTATTTTAAACATAATAAATTACTCTCTTGAGACGGGTGTCTTCCCTGCTGCCTTCAAAACGGCAGTGGTAAAGCCCCTTCTGACGAAGGGTAATTTAGATCCCAACATTCTTAGAAAGCTTTCACTTGACGCCTTTTCACTGTATGAGCATAAAAGAGTGTATTTTGGGCTGTTTTATGTTCATTCTGGTGTGTTTTTGTGCATTTTGGTGAAAATATGAACTTATATGTTTTATAGTCAGTTTTGATGCATTTCTTTGGAACTCAACGTTTTTCAACTGTATATGCATAGAGGTGTGTGTGTGATGTTATCTTCTGTTAATTATGGTGTGTTTTGAAGCATTTTTGCCAAAATATGACCTATTAAAGATGCGTGCGGGAGTGTGACGGTCTTCAAGAGGTCTAATTAAGTTGCAAAAGACCTTTAGAAAGCTTTCACTCGACGCCTTTTCACTGTATGAGCATAGAAGAGTGTATTTTGGGCTGTTTTATGTTCATTCTGGTGTGTTTATGTGCATTTTGGTGATTCTTTCTTCATGATCAGGTCATCATAAGCAGCAGCAGCGGCAGCGACACCAGCGGTGGTGCTGATGCTGAGGAGGAGGAGGCTGCAGCTCCTTTGGTTAGATTATACTAGAATGAAATGTAAGGTTTGATTTATTTTTCAATGCTTACACATTTAATGCAAACATGCTTTATCATTCTTTCTTCATGATCAGGTTAGCAGCAATGCTGCGGAGGAGGAGAGTGAGCAGGAGAAGGAGGAGGAGAAGGAGGAGGAGCAGAGGATGGAGGAGAGCGAGGAGGAGAAGGAGGAGGAACAGAGGGAGATGGAAGAGAAGAAGGTAAGAAGAGAAAAATAAATATATAACAATCAAGTATTTCACAAAAGTTTGTGTTGCAGCTTTCTGTTCCTATGTTCTCTAACTCCTTCTTCCGCACCTAAGAAGAGCACATCTGGTCCTTCAGCACCCACCAAGAAGGCCAAAAAGAGCAAGAGCTTGCCGGCTCCTTCAGCTCCTTCGTCGAGCAAGAAGCCCAAAAAGAGCTTGTCTGCAGCCTCGGGAGAGGAGGAGGAAGAGTCCGATGTGAGTGAAATCATGTTTTTCAGTGTATCCCATCTTGTGGGCCCCGGGCCCCAAATCCACTGCAAAGCAATTGCCATTGGGCCATTTAAGTCTTCTTTGAAAATCAATATTATTTTGTATTAACTGGTAATAATGACATGCCATGTTGCACATTTTCTGTTACAGGAAGACAAGGAGGCGATGAAGAAGGGTCTTTCAGCCATTGTCGCTGAAATACTGGAGGGGAAAGAGGACGACTGCGAGGAAGCCATCAGTGAAGATGTGAGTGAGACTAGAGAGCAGAAATGTTGAATGAAGCTAAATTATATTTACTAACAAAGCTAAACAACACATTTTACATTTCTCTCCTGTGATTTGTTCTGTAACAGGAGGATGCACCCACCATTATCCAAGAGACGTCGAGCCTGTATAAGGTGTTAGCTCCAATCTTTGGAGGCTGCTCAAAGGCCTCCAAGATGAGAAAGCTCTCCTTCCCTCCCTCCATCGGTGAGAAACAACACATTTTCTATGTGTGCAGGTGTGTGGAGGGGTGTCATGCTATGTTCATCACATCTTTGTTCTATCTTTACAGAAACGTACATGGACGAATACAGATTTGTCCTGGTGCCTGAGGGAACATCAAAAATCCGTCAGAACGCCATATCAAAGGCATCCAGGGCAAAGGCATTCGTCAAGTACATGATGATTGGATGGAAAGACATCACCTGCTGGACGTGGGAGTTTATCGCCAACGTACAGCTGATAAAAGTGTAAGTATTGAACTCTGAAAGCAGTAGCAGAGTAATGTAATTACAAGACTTATAGAAACTAAATCCAAACTGCTCTTTCCACAGATACCCTTCCTTTTTGAGGAAATTTGGTCTGGCGCCCTCCACTTTACATCGGCCATGCACTGGGCTTCATCGAATATATGACAGACACTCCCCCCCACCACTGCCGGGTCCACAAAGGGAAGCTGCGGCAAATACACAGGGAGCTGAAGAAGGTGTTGAGGCTGGTGGGGCGGACGGAAACTGAGTCACCAGTCCGCTGTCAAGCAGGCAAAGCAGTTGCGGCTGGTGACCCGGAACTTGCTCACGACCTGCCAGTCCCTCCCTAGAGCTAAGACGCCCAGCTCCTGGGTAAACTCATACTCATCCTTTGTTTCCTATTCAAAATCATTTGAATATTCTCATCTCTCTGTCTCTCTCTCTCCCTCTCTCTCCCTCTCTGTCTGTCTGTCTGTCTCTCTCTCTCTCTCTCTCTCTCTCTCTCTCCCCCTCCCCCCCCTCTCTCTCTCTCTCTCTACCTCTCTCTCTCTCTCTCTCACACTCTCACACACACACACACACACACACACACACTGCTCTTTTCATTTACATAATTATGCAGATATAATGTAACCTCTCTATTCTCTCTCATTTCAGACGACATTGAGAGAAGACGACAGTGGCAACAAACAGTTATTTCTTCAGCTCATTTGGATGTGGACAAGCAAAAGACATGGTCCGATATGTCCGAAGGGCGTGGGTGGAGATGGGTCTTCCGGGCAGTCCATCCCTCCTGGACATAAGAAGTGCTGTAGCCACATATGTGGGTATTGGCCGCACATGTGAGTATCACAGTATCCGTACACTAGATTTCCACCTAGTCAATGTAATCAATACTGAGCCAATTTTGATCTTCTCTTTTTAGAACTTTGAGCAGAACACCGCTGAGGCCAGGGCAGAAGTGGCCAAGTTTATGTGTCACTCAGTGGCGACCCAGGAAAGGTTCTACGCCCTTCACAATACTGTGGCCCTGGCAAGCAGAATGAGGCAACTTTTTGTGTGGACAGCCCTGGATGACCAGAAGCCAGTGGCAGATCCCCCCCCACATCCTCAGCTCCATGCACGTCCTCAGCTCCCGCCACGTTGGTAGGTCCAAACCTTATAATCACAATCACAACACAGTGAATTTTCAATGATTCTGAGCCCTGTGCTTACCTGCTCTTGTTCTTACAGCCATCTCCCAAGAAGAGTCTGACTGTAGTGATGGCGGACAGAATTAAAAAGAGGATGCTGAACCCGGCCAAGGGCTCGCCTGCCAAGCCGAGGACCTCGTTCGGCAAAAAAATAATGGCGCAGGTCGTGTTGAAAGACCTCTTCAAGGAATAGTGGGCCATCAGCACGGAATAGTTGTAGTTTAGTTTAGTAATTTAGTTTAGTAGTTTCAGTTAGTTTAGTTAGTTTTAAGTAGTAGTATTTGTGTTTGTAGGAAATAGTTGTTAGTAGTTAGAGTTCTGTAAATTTTGTAAATTGTGTGATGTTTGTAAATATGTTTAATCAGAGTAGTTCTGTAAATAGTTCTGTAAATTTTGTAAATTGTGTGATGTTTGTTGTTGTTTGTTGATGTTAATAAATTTGTTGTTAATTAAACATTTGAACCTCCACATGGGCACTGCCTTGATGTGGCGTGGGGGCTTACAGCCCCAGCGATCTCTTTGCGTCTGGGCATATTCAGAAGCAAAAAGATCACACAGACTAACCAAAGTGCCCCCAAAACATATCTTCTTTACAGGTTACCAGAGGACCGCACCTGACGTGGTTACCAGAGGCGGTGGATCAGCGCTCGATATGGTAGGTGGGTATGTTTATTTCATTTTAAAACTTCAATGTCTTCTTCAGATTGGGCCACTAATTCAATAAGAATAGTGTCCCATTTTGACTTCATCAGTTTTGGAGGGGTTTGGGGGCAAAGTGTCCCAAATTGAAAAAAAAAAGTGTCTGTTGGACCACTTTTCTCATTGAAAGAGTGTCCCAATTTGGAGAAGTCAACTTGCTGTATTTGGACTTGACATGGGGCAGATTTGATGGAGTGAGAATGGGACACTCTTGTCATTGTAAAAGTGTAATGGCTCATAATGTAATAACGCTTCATAATGTAATAACAGAAATGTAATAAAAATTCATAATGTAATAATCGGCTCATAATGTAACAAAATCATGAGCGTATAAGGTAATGACAGCTTTGTGCATAATGTAATAATGTAATAACCTATTAAATTATGAGTCTTACTGGCGTCGCTCATAATGTAATAACAGCTTATAATGTAGTAACAGCTCATAATGTAATAACAGTTCATAATGTAATAACGGCTCATATTGTAATAACAGCTCATAATGTAATAACAGTTCATAATGTAGTAACAGCTCATAATGTAATAACAGTTCATAATGTAGTAACAGCTCATAATGTAGTAACAGCTCATAATGTAATAACAGTTCATAATGTAATTATGGCTCATATTGTGAGAAAAAGTGTTGCATTATCATAGTTTTTACATCATAAAGGTGCAAATAAAGCAAACGACATGGGTTTCAGTGCATAGTTAACTAAATTAGTGAAACCAAGAATTATTTAATCATAATTGCATTCTCACATTTTATTATGTAAGATGTATAAAGTTGAGCCACTAGAAGAACCTTGTTAAGCCTTGATCTGAGTGAACACTGGCACAGTCACTGACAAATGGAGCCCCCTGGACTTGATTTTTGTTGGCAACTATGATTTATGGTTATGTATTATTTATGCATATTGTTTAGATACATTTATTTGGACTTCTGTTTTTACTTGGGTGTCCTGACAGGCTGTGTTTACATTTTAAGAACTTTTGAGCTGGTCCATTGTTATTACATGGTTCTAAAACGCTCTTCTCATTCTTGCACAAGTTAAAAGAAAAAGTAAATTGAATAAATATGTTACGCTGCTATCATGTATTTAACGTAAGTAGTAGGAAAACAATGCTTATTAAAAGTCTTACTTAAATTGGCATTAAGACCAACAATAAAATAACAGCAACATTTTGACTGGAAGGTCTTCACTAGGTTGTATGGAAGGAGAGAGTGTTCACTCGTGTTATTTGAAAAGACCAATCTTAAATGTGTTTTTATTGTAGACGTTATTGTGTCCTGCATTTATTGTAGCAATAGTAAACAAAGGAAATGCCATTTTAAAGTACATGAACTGCAGTCCCCCTCCTTCTTCCCTAATCCACCCTCTTCTCCAGCCGGCTTTTGAGTTGGTTACGGTCGCGCCACCTATAAACAAATAGTCAAACACAAACACAGACCTCTGCCCTTAAGTGCACTCTCATTGTCAGTGTGTGCAGTTTTGACCTAAAAATGATGATAATGCAACACTTTTTCTCACAATATCAGCCATTATTACATTATGAGCTGTTATTACATTATGAGCTGTTATTACATTATGAGCCAATTAACACATTATCAACTTTTATTACATTTCTGTTATTACATTATGAAGCGTTATTACATTATGAGTTGCTACACTCTTCTCATTGAAAAAGTGTCCCAATTTGGAGAAGTCAACTTGCTGTATTTGAACTTGACACAGGCAGATTTGATGGAGTCAGAAGGGGACACTCTTGTCCTTGCAAAAGTGGCCCAATTTTACCCCAGGAGCCAGGGGCTACAACCAGAGTGCTTTACCCACACTTGAGAGCCCCACACTGGGCTAAGACAAGGACAGAGGGCCCCTGTGGGCTCCAGGAACCAGGGCCTACACCTAGAGTGCTTTACCTGAACAAAGTGCCCGAAAAGAGCAGGTGGAATTCGGACACTTTACCGATGGAGGACGTGACCCATAATTACTCTTTTTTTTTCGGTGTACCAGGACAACGGAGGACATCTTCATTTTGGGTCACGTGCTCCATAGGCAAAGTGTCTGAATTTCACCCGCTCTTTCTCAGACTCTTTGTCATATAGAGCAAGTGTCAGAATTTTACTACTTGTTTTTGGGACACTTGCTCGAGGTAACAAAGTGCCCGAAAAAGAGCAGGTGAATTTCGGACACTTGACCGATGGAGGACGTGACCCAAAATTACTCTTTTTTTCGGTGTACCAGGACCACGGTGAACATCTTCATTTTGGGTCACGTGCTCCATAGGCAAAGTGTCCGAATTTCACCCGCTCTTTCTCAGACACTTTGTCATATAGAGCAAGTGTCAGAATTTTACTTCTTGTTTTTGGGACACTTGCTCGAGGTTACAAAGTGCCCGAAAACGAGCAGGTGAAATTCGGACACTTTACCGATGGAAGACGTGACCCAAAATTACTCTTTTTTTTTTTCTGTGTACCAGGACCACGGTGGACATCTTCATTTTGGGTCACGTGCTCCATAGGCAAAGTGTCCCAATTTCACCTGCTCTTTCTCAGACACTTTGTCATATAGAGCAAGTGTCAGCATTTTACTTCTTCATTTTGGGTCAGGTGCTCCATAGGGTTAGCGTTTTTGGGGTCTATGTTGGGTCTTTTTATATGCTGTACTTATAAAGTGGGTATAAAATCCAACAACAACCTTTGAATTTTTCAGTGATTGTGTATTGCGTCCAATATTCCATCTTCTCCGTTGACCCAACTTGTAAAGATCCAACTTCTCTGTATGCAAATGACCACCAGATGGCACTATTATTCAGGTTTGTAGTAAATATTCAGGCTAAAAGCAGCAGGACATCTGGAAAAATGGGTGAATGTGTGAATGAGCAAGGTATAATATTTTCATCAGGGCAGATCTGACTATAATTTTTTTTTTTTTTTTCATGAAATGAATGAGTTACTTAGATTTATTCTTATGGTATGTGTCACTGTTTCAGCTGTAGTAGTATAAAATGGATTTTCCAGCACCTAGATGATATTTGTAGTAGTAAATATTCAGTAAATATTCGCAGTACAGAGCTCTGGTTTTAAGGCTCAGGTTAGATTTTTCTAAAGATTGGTGAATGTTTTATATCTGAGGATCCTCACAACTTTCAAGACAATATTAGATTTATGTTGTCCTTATTCTGATATTAATCTCATCTGTCCAAACATGAGTTTAACTATCTACTAAATATCATGTAATATTTATATATCTAAGGTCATGTTGGGTGGAGATAAAACTGTAATAATTAGCTGTTATATCATGTTATTGTAGCAATGTAATACAATAATTAGCTTTTTGTTTTCTTTAACATTTCTACTCTATTCATTTTAAACGTTATTGCTACATATATATGTAGTACAATATATATACATATTCGTTCTGAAAGTTATAAAATATTTAAGCCACTAAAATATTTTGTGTTTCAGATAGAGATGGAGAAGTTTTAGTGGTGCAATGTCATCACATTGGAGTGAAGATGATTTTACAGAATGATGGTGATGATGGTTTATTTTTTCAGATGAGGATGGAGACCTGGTGGCATTTTCCTCTGATGATGAACTGATGATGGGTCTGGCCTGTATGAAGAACGACACCTTCCGCCTCTTCATCAAAGGTACTAACAGGTTATCCACTCACCTGAAACTCACCCTCATGTTCATGGCTGTTTGAGTTAAACATGTCCAACATGTTCAGGATCATTAGACAGTAGTTTTTTTTATACCCACTGAATGAAAATACAGATTTATAATGAATCAAACAGAGAGATTCCTTTTTCATAAATCAAACAACCACAGATGAATTATAATTTCATTGTATTTTTCTGCCGAGTATTTGAATTTAAATTTCTCGCCTTTATTCTGAAAGTCAGATTATGGCTGAGTATTGGATGTACTGTGAAGAAAAAAAGGTTTAAGAATGAAAACTATCACTAAAAAACAAACAAAAAAAACTGATCCTATGAGAAGATATTTCATCAAAAAATAATTTAATTCTGTTTTTATAAATATTTCTGACGCCACATGAACATGTAACCTTTTGAAGTTTTTTTGTGATATTGTTTTAACAGTGACTGATGGTTCATATCAGATGATTATTAATAAGTACAAATTATAATAGTAATAATAATAAAGTAGATAATAAAGTTTTAAAACTGTTACAGAGAAGAAGGATAATGTGGAGATGGACAGAGGCAACAGTGAGGGTGGTGCCAGAGAGGGGTCAAAGGTCAGTTGTATGGTAAATAGCATAAGAAGTCATAAAAATGTCGTAGTTTAGTATACTCAGTTAAAAAACATAAAAATCTTCGAGTCTAAATTTAAATCACAAAATTTAAATGACACAACACCTTCTGGCCAAAACCTCTGACATCGGAGCTGCACTCGACACCATCCAGTATGCCAAACAGCCCTGGCCACACCAGCCCTGATGACTGTCCCTGACATCACCTATACTAAACCAATAGTGTAACCAGAGATCATTTATACTATTTCTTGCAATCTTGGATCAGTTAGCTGAATACTGTTGTCATTAATCAGTACTTTAACTCATTAACCAACACTAACTCATTGTTTGTACTTCTTTAGTATCGTCACTGACATTTTTCTGTTTTGTGTAAATTTGAACAATGAAAACATGAAGAACTGAACCGTCTGGATCTTTCCTAAACTCAAGTTTAAACTGATTAACAAACATCTGTGTCACTGATCTGTTCTAAAATCATCAGGTCAATAAACAAAACAATAAACTGACAGTTTCCTCTGATCTGCTCATTATTTTACATCACACAGAGATGAAACAGTTCACAGAAAATTAACCCAAAGGGGATTTTATTATTGAAATAGAAACTTGAACACATTCATATTTGAAAAAGCTATTTTACAGTCTTTTTTTACAAGAGACTAACCAATTAATTTCAGAACAGGTGGAGAGTTTCAGTCAGTGTTAAACTGTCCTGTTCGTTTTTCTTAGTGACCCAATAGTTAAAAACTAAATAAACAGTTTTACCTCCCAGGTGGTTTAAGATAGTGTGTAAGTGAGAAAAGTGGTTTATGTGCATGCCATAAAATAGTAATTAAAAATTGTTATTCTGTTGAAGCAAGACATCTATAGAATGCTTAAACAGTTTTTTGACCAACAGAAGGACAAGATTGCTGTGAAAGTCCCTCCTGGTGTAAGGGCACTCCAGTTTAACAAATATGAACACTACAGCTAGAGCTACATGAACTAGAATATATTTTTGATATTTTCTTATTTGTATTTGTTTTTCAGATGCAGCAGCCAAACAGGCAGCCGTTTCCTCATCCTCTGTGGTACATCAATGCATTTAGGGGTAACTATGGGAATAAATAGTGATAGGGGCCCTGCTTTTGTTGCAAAAATTACTCAGTCTTGCATCAATACTGGGGATCCAGTGGAGATTGCATGTTCCCTATCACCCACAGAGCTCAGGTCAAGTGAAGAGAATGAATTCCACCATCAAAGGAAAGTTAACAAAGACTATGATGACAACAGGGCTAAAATGGCCTGATGCCCTGCCACTAGTGCTGTATGCTATTCGCAGCACGTCAAACTCCACAACGGGACTTAGCCCCCATGAAGTCTTGATGGGCAGAGCTATCACCATTGGAGTCAGTGCACCTCTGACCCCGCATCAAGTCACCCTATTATGGATGGATGATTACATGGTCATGTATGTCATGTAGAGATGTGCATCTGCTTACAACAAAATTCAAACAAACTTCTGTTGTCCTTTGTTTTTAAACACAGAATAGCAAGCCCTTGGCCAGGACCACTGCTGGCCTTCTGGCCAGGAGAAGACCAATGTAGGGGGTCCGGGCCCCAGCATGGAGGTCTTCAGACTCCCTGTGAAGGAGAGGTGGAGGTTGGAGCTGCAGAAGGGAGTGCTTGATGCTATGGATTAGGGTGCTGAAGCCAAACAGGACATTGTTGTCAGCTCACATGGTCACACAATTATTATCTTTGTCTTTAAAACTAATGGATGCTGATGGCATGGATAAGGGGGAAAAGGAGGGGCGGGAATGAGGACAATGGAAAGAGAATTTAAAAAATAAAAACTGGCCTTAAAAACATATAGTTTGGATTGTGTTTTTTTTATTATTACAGTAATCACAATTATAACTGTGGCTACTGTCATTCAACATTGTTTAAATATTCAAGTGCAATAATAATACTCTGCTTAGGGCCTATATGATAAATAAACATGTTGTTTACATGACCTATGCCTGACACTGGCAGTCATATCTTGCTCATGTCTTCAGAACAGTCATTTTTGAGAGGAGGAAGTTGAAATGTGTTTTCATGCCAGGGCCACTAGATGGCAGCAAGAGACTGCACATTAAGCCAGGATCAGTCACTGACACTTGATGAAAAGCCTCTAGGAAAAGACAAACACGTTAATGTGGCTTGATGTGATGGCAGCCTGCGCGCGCTTGCACGCATGCATTTACAGCTACTTTGCCTTTATTGACAGAGCTCACTGTTTGTGTGAGGTACAAACGGTTCTTCATGGTTCTTGATTTTTATGCTTTGGCACAACAGTGATGCAGTCAGGACCAACGCGCTTGCGCCGAGGTCTGTTGGCATCACTTTCTGCTACGTTTTATGTCCAGCAGCAGGTAGATCCTCCTTAGTAACGGCCATAGCAACCTAGATGTTACTGTGTACACGCTGTCACAGACTCACCACGCCAGCTGAGAGAGAGGAGAGACGCATCCAGTGAGGTCAAAGCTGAACAGGAATATCATTTCAAGACATTTTTTCCAGACATTTTTAGGGGCTTTTGCTAACACAGTTTTCATGTACTCTTGATAATGATAATAGAAAGTTCAGTGCTCACAAGCTTGAGCTGCTGAGATTTTAAACATTTTAAACCCAATCAGGATCCCATATGGGCAGAGGTTCTTCTAATTTTTTTGAAGTTAAGCTTTGTGTAACACTCAGACTCAAGTGTGCATATCACACTTTTGCAGTGTATATTACACTTTCACCTTTCATGTCTCTATTTTAAGAGAATACCTTCTTAATCCCTTGTGTTGTTTTTGTTCTTTTAAACAATTTTTCTGTGGTGTATGGTAGCTCTGCGCGAGCACCCTCAATTTTTTTGTACCCCCTGTACAATGACAATAAAGACTGTTCTATTCTATACTATGATATGTCCATCTAACAACAGGAAGTGAACTAAATGGGACCCCAAAATCATTTAAGACCACCATCTCAATATGAACAGCCTAAAACACCCAACATGTGGGCTTATCCTCCAGAATTCTAAAGCCCAATCTTCTACCACTTCTGCAAGTGGGGACTTCTCTTCAGGGGCCATGTAGGGGCCTCAGACCAGGCTGGCTTAATTCAACATCCCACACAGATCAACAGATACAATTTTGGAGCCACAAATCCACTTACATTGTGCTAAATAGCTACAGTTGCCTAACAATCATTGAAAGTCACCTACCCATTCGCTGAGGCCAATTTCTGCAGTATACATGAAGATCAGGCTTTGCAAGTGTTCGGCTGATACCTGTTCAGCCAAATCTTGGTGTGTAGACTAGCAGTGAGTCTTGCCATAAAGCTGACTGTTAGAATGACCATAGTGGCTGGATGATGCAGTAAGACAGCAGTCAAAAGGCAATTGTACGGTGCACCATATCATGGGTGTTATTCACCAAACCAGAAAAAAACCACATACAGCGGTACAGGCATGGCAGCATTTACACATGGGAGACCTGACCAGCAACAAGGACAGATGGAAACTGGCGCCTTTTATACCCTATCACTGGTGCACTTGATTGGATGCTCCCATTAACAGTTTTTTTTTTAACAAAATATATTATCTCATGGCTAATCACCACGGACAATATAACCAGCATACAATTACCATAATATTTACCATGACTGCTGTACTGCTATTTACCCCCCCCCCCCCCAGAATAAATACAAACCCACTACAATAAATATACATATACACACCAACTACCAAACCCCCCTCTTCCTATCCCATCACTTGGTCTCTCCCGGAACATTTAAGTTGGTGTTCGTACCCCTGGGGACTCTTTTGGCCGAACACCCTGGAGGAGACACAGGAAGGACAGGTAAGAATCTACACAAACAACTCAAACACAGGCCGCAACTTGAACACACTAATGAACGCTTTCACACTGCAATATTAAAGCACATTTATGTTATGTCTGATGAACCAAAACTCAACAGCACTTAATTTTAACTGTTGTCTATCAATTATGAACCTTGTAGGTACACACACAGTATTGTCTACTCTAACTCCCCCCCCCCCCCCCCCTCAAGTGAAGCAGATCATCCACAACCGCACCTGGCAGAAGACAACATACGTCACCAATCACTACTCATCAATTTCACCATGGTTTGAAATGTTCATCCACATGCTTCACATATTCAATAAAGCTCATGTGCAAATATGCAATGTGCAAACTGCTCTGTGCAAATCATGCTAATAAAGTGCAACTATCACCATCAAAGTGCCATGTGCCATTATTAAAGTGCCTAATTAAGTTGTTTGTTTAAAAGTGACATTCATACACAGACCCAGTTGTGCAATATTTACAAGGCCAAAGCCATCAGTCACTAGTAACGAAGGGCTCTTCGTCACACTGACACTAGGACCTGTGACATGTCTTAGGGCTGTAGTTTTGGACCCAGAAGCAGACACAGTATAGCATGTTGCAGTAAAGTGGATTTATTGTGGAAACTGGTGAAGGAAATGAGGGGCACTGGGTAAGGCAGGGGACAGGAAGGTAGTTGAGCAGGTTGGAGAGGTTGAATTTAATGAGCTGAGTTGTAAGATGGTTGGAGGTGAAGCTGGCACTGGAATCCTGGGGCATAGGAGAAAGTAACATTAGCACAAGGAAAAACATGAGAATCACAGTTGAAACTATTCTTCAAAAACGTAAAAACTTCAAACCTTAGGAGTCTGTGAGACCTGATGAGATGTTAAGCTACAGCTAAATCATAGCAAAACATCTGGCAAATGTTGGATACAAGCATGCACTTACACCTACATAGACACACACAGCAGCAGACAGTCCCGTAAAGACACACACACAACTCACATACAGATGCACACACAACAGACACCATTGTGCAGAAACATACACCCATACAAAATCTGTTCATTTTTAAATGCATTTTACAATGAAATATTCATTGAGCTTTTTTAATCTGTGAAATGCATTTACAGTGTTATTATCACAGTGTTATTACTATGACACAACAAAGACACTAATTTATATCAATTTACTGTTAAAATGATTACAGTTGAAATTACTGTGCTTTCCTTTTTCTTAATATCGGCCCATTTTACCTGAAGCTTTTGTTGTAGCTCAAGAGTGAACCTGCTAATACTCCAACTCTCACAACACCAAAATAGTTTTCACATTGTTTGAACAAATACATGTTTAAAAGGCTCATACCAATTCCTAAAAATATCATTAGGTCTTATATATAGCTCATTTCAATTATTTTATAAATCATTTACCAGAGAGTGGCCCCTTTTAACTGACTTCACCCTATGTGGGTGCTAAAAGAACACATCTGCAGTGATGTTACCCGAGACTGGAGGTGTACTTCCCTGAAACTTGATTCCTCAAAGCTGGACATCTGCTATTGGAGAAATACCTGCTGTTTATAAGTAAATACTGGAGTGTTCTCTAAGTAAGTACTGGAGTGTGCTCTTAATTCTTATTTTTTATTTGTAAATTGTTATGGTTAATCTGTAAACACTTCAATTTTATTTTTAAGCATTATTGTTTTTAAACACTCCACTAAAATCTGTACATACTTACTTTTGATCTGTATAACCCTAACCCTATATATATATATATATATACATATATACAGTACAGGCCAAAAGTTTGGACACACCTTCTCATTCAATGCGTTTTCTTTATTTTCATGACTATTTACATTGTAGATTCTCACTGAAGGCATCAAAACTATGAATGAACACATGTGGAGTTATGTACTTAACAAAAAAAGGTGAAATAACTGAAAACATGTTTTATATTCTAGTTTCTTCAAAATAGCCACCCTTTGCTCTGATTACTGCTTTGCACACTCTTGGCATTCTCTCCATGAGCTTCAAGAGGTAGTCACCTGAAATGGTTTCCACTTCACAGGTGTGCCTTATCAGGGTTAATTAGTGGAATTTCTTGCTTTATCAATGGGGTTGGGACCATCAGTTGTGTTGTGCACAAGTCAGGTTAATACACAGCCGACAGCCCTATCGGACAACTGTTAAAATTCATATTATGGCAAGAACCAATCAGCTAACTAAAGAAAAACGAGTGGCCATCATTACTTTAAGAAATGAAGGTCAGTCAGTCCGGAAAATTGCAAAAACTTTAAATGTGTCCCCAAGTGGAATCGCAAAAAACATCAAGCGCTACAACGAAACTGGCACACATGAGGACCGACCCAGGAAAGGAAGACCAAGAGTCACCTCTGCTTCTGAGGATAAGTTCATCCGAGTCACCAGCCTCAGAAATCGCAAGTTAACAGCAGCTCAGATCAGAGACCAGATGAATGCCACACAGAGTTCTAGCAGCAGACCCATCTCTAGAACAACTGTTAAGAGGAGACTGCACGAATCAGGCCTTCATGGTCAAATAGCTGCTAGGAAACCACTGCTAAGGAGAGGCAACAAGCAGAAGAGATTTGTTTGGGCCAAGAAACACAAGGAATGGACATTAGACCAGTGGAAATCTGTGCTTTGGTCTGATGAGTCCAAATTTGAGATCTTTGGTTCCAACCGCCGTGTCTTTGTGAGACGCAGAAAAGGTGAACGGATGGATTCCACATGCCTGGTTCCCACTGTGAAGCATGGAGGAGGAGGTGTGATGGTGTGGGGGTGTTTTGCTGGTGACACTGTTGGGAATTTATTCAAAATTGAAGGCACACTGAACCAGCATGGCTACCACAGCATCCTGCAGCGACATGCCATCCCATCCGGTTTGCGTTTAGTTGGACGATCATTTATTTTTCAACAGGACAATGACCCCAAACACACCTCCAGGCTGTGTAAGGGCTATTTGACCAAGAAGGAGAGTGATGGAGTGCTGCGGCAGATGACCTGGCCTCCACAGTCACCGGACCTGAACCCAATCCAGATGGTTTGGGGTGAGCTGGACCGCAGAGTGAAGGCAAAGGGGCCAACAAGTACTAAACACCTCTGGGAACTCCTTCAAGACTGTTGGAAAACCATTTCAGGTGACTACCTCTTGAAGCTCATCGGGAGAATGCCAAGAGTGTGCAAAGCAGTAATCAGAGCAAAGGGTGGCTATTTTGAAGAAACTAGAATATAAAACATGTTTTCAGTTATTTCACCTTTTTTTGTTAAGTACATAACTCCACATGTGTTCATTCATAGTTTTGATGCCTTCAGTGAGAATCTACAATGTAAATAGTCATGAAAATAAAGAAAACGCATTGAATGAGAAGGTGTGTCCAAACTTTTGGCCTGTACTGTGTGTATATATATATATATATATATATATATATATATATATATATATATTATATGTATATATATATATATATATAATATATATATATATATATATATATATATATATATATATATATATATATATATATATATTCTTCTTTTGTTTAAATCTTTATTTTGAATCTGTACATATGGCATTTTTATGGCATTTTTATCTGGACATAGTTAATTATTTGTAAATTGTTACTTTCAGTCTCTTGAGCCACTCTACAGCCTGTATTTGTTTGTTTGTTTTTTGACTGAAGTGAAGAGGTCAATACAGCCTCTCCCCACCAGCAAGCCAGGGCTCTTGTCATGCCTTCTCTCCCCTCAGGAGCACTCCGTCAGCCAGCAGAACCTCAGGAGGGAGGCCTGGACACTGCAGTGGGCTGCATGATAGGCTCTCTAGGGCAGACAGGGCATCCTGGTCTCGCTGAGGCCTGTTGCTAAAGAGAAAAAGATGCTCTTCCCCAAACCTCCCCAGGAGCTGCTTTATGAGGCCACTGCCCTGGCCCACACAGAGATGCTACTGCACGCAGAGGGTATACCTGCACAGTCAGTTATGCCTGCTAAGTTTGGTGCTGCCATTTGCCTTATATGAGAACACCTTTCCACTGGCCTGTGGCAAACAATGTGGGCTATGTGAAAGAGTAAGTAATTATTTGTTTAAAACCAATCTAGGCCATGCATTTCAAACAGAATTTTAATGGTGCAAATAAAATTACTTCAACTGTTTACACTCTTCTATTGCTATAATCAGTGTTTATCATTCACCTTCTTAACTCATTATTACGGTGACATTGGTGATGACAGCACAATATGATGTACATGAATTCAACATGCTCAACAAGCATGGCACGGAGGTGTCAAATCCACAGAGACATGGGGTGATTGTGAACCAGTGGATGAAAGACTACCTGCACATTAAAAATGTAATTTGAGAGTTAGAGGCACTGCTGGATGCTTTCACTCACTTCCAGACAGTGCTTAATTTGTAAAATTAGAAGTAGAGAAACACTTTGGGCCTCTGAGAGAGCAGTGTTCCCCCACTCCCAAAAGTGGGGGAACACTTTTTTAAGCAGCACCCAAGCCGCCTCACTGCGCGACCTCGAATGGAATGGTTGTGACATCTAGTGTTGTCACGGTACCAAAATTGGGACCCACGGTACGATACCAGTGATAGTATCACTGTTCTGAGTAGTATCACTATACCACAGCAAAAATGAGGCAGATGTGCCTTTTGTCATTTATGAAAAGATAAATCATTTTTCTATAATACATCAATGATATTTCAATGGAATAAATTACTTATGACTGACTTATTCATACTTCAAAAACAGCATCAATAAGTCATTAACATAGGGGGGATCAAAATAAAATAAATAAATAAAATAAAAATCAACCAGCCACCCTCCTCCCCTGACAAGTAAAGAACAGTCCCTAAAGTGCGGTGAGGTTTGTGGACCATTACCTGCCACAGAGAGAGAAATGTGAACGGCTCGTTTCTCCTCTGACACATCACATACCTGTGTGCCGCCACGGCTCAGTTGTCCAGGTACTACTGGACAGTCATGACACCAACGAAAGAGGAAATTACTGGACCTGGAGTCGGACTTCTAAGCAGTTATGTTGCGGCGCGTATCCTGTCTGTGACCCCCGTTCAACCCACAACCGGCAGGATTTGATTTTCCTTTCTGCTGCTGGTTGAAATCTGTACTTGCACAGCTTGCTGAATGATTTAATTTGCGCGCACAAAACTATTTTTAGTCGCAAATGCGAGTAAAATGCTCGCAGGTAGAGCTCTGTGGAAAACAAACAACTGCCAAGTACAAAGAAATAAATAATAACTTTCACTGCTCAAAGATACTCACATGTCTGGAAAACAAACCACTACAGCAGCATATTGAGTGCCAGGTGGCCATGAGTGTCCATGCTGGTCAATAACGGCGCGCCGGGACAGCGCATGGACACTCACCGTCATGTGATTGGCTTTGAACTATCGTAGGCTACTGTGGAGTTTTAGTACCGCGGTCTACCATTACCAGTATACCCTGCAACACTAGTGACATCAGCCAATACTGTATGTAGTTTTTAGATGCGAAAAGTTCTAGACTCATGCAAATTAGTTCTGGAACGCACCAGGGCCTTTTCTGAAAAGATCCTGGTATGCGTTCCAGTACGTTCAGGCTCAAATTAAGCACTGCTTCCAGACATGTGACGGCATGGTAGATGTATGGGTAGAAAAAGACTGATCTCTTTTTTAGTTTTTGCTATTTGATTATGACGATCTTCATCCAAAGGTTGACAATAACTGTGAATCCATATTGTCCATTGTTTTGCAGATAACCACCTCGTGAATGCCTGATCACCTTCAGCTTTGTATTTTAAAAGCTGGTCAAGGTTACCTTGATGATGTTCATGACCCCTAAAGGCCAATCCCTGCCTCGCCAGAAACATCTCAGCTCCTATTATTTTTAACAGGCTAGCTCTGTTTTCTGCTTGCTGTGTACTGACTGCACTGCTCAACTGTGTAGTAACAGGCCTGGTTTCATATGCAGCAGTTGTAACAGCTACTTTGTGACCCTCTGATTTCTCATGCATGGAAAATTTTTCAAGTGCTTTTTTCCAGTTTTGAAATCCAGTGCTGACAAAAGCTGGGTCTATACTCTTGGCTTGTGCTGGTTTCCCTGTCTTAAAGTATTTAGAGCAGTGAAAACACAGAACACCCTCAGTACCCATACTAACATACTTCTCATACCATGCTTTTTGGAATGTCAGTGTCCGCTCTTTGTGTCCCCCCCTCCACGTCCCCAGTGCCATCTGCACGCATGTGTGGGGGGTGTTGGGCGGGGTGAGGAGACAGGAGGGGTCCATCTCACTGCTCTCTCTACTCTGCAGCTCCAGATTTCTGAGCTTCTGGGACAGAAGGAGGGCACCACAGGAGCTGAACTCATCCAGGTATTCGGTGGAGGAAGGAGAGGGAGGTGATGGGGGTGATGGAGGTAAGGCACCAGGGGTAGTAGAAGGGGACTGGTGGTCATGAACAGTTGCCTGAGATAGGATGATCTCAACTGGCGATGTATACAAGGTTTCCAGACTGGCTTTTGAAAGGATATCTGTCTTCAATAGTTTAGCCTCCATGGGAAGGGTACCATCCTGGATGACAGACAGAACAATTAGGAACAATTTAAAATAACACATTTGAGAACTGGCACACTATAGAGGGGAACGCCATTAATTTGGCAGTACTTGGGCAGTACGGCAAATGTGAAAGAAGGCCCCTTTGTGTCTCCATAGGTTTTGTACTCTGTAGTCTGAGTATTATTGACCAATGGCGTTTTTGTGGCAGGTAAACAGTCCGCGTGCAAAAGAGGCATAAACATGGGCCAAAATGCATTCTCGGAACCAATCGCCTATTGCCCGATGACAATTTAGCTTGATATGAGGCATACATATGCAGATAGTAGTTTATATTGATTAGCCGAAATGATCAGCACATGGAGGAGGAATTCTTGGCCCAGATACACTGGATCTCTCGAAAACATTGGTCATTGCCCCCTGAAGCTTATTGTCATGAACAGTGGTGTACCCGGAAATTTTTTATAGGGCTGGTCAGATGGGGCCACTGAAAATCTCAGGTTGGCACACCAAATCTAAAACCATAACTGATATTCAGGATATAAATTATGCTGTTGAGGTATATAGGCTAGCCGAAAAACAACAGTTACTGGGAACAAGCCTTCTTCTCAAGTTTAGGGAAGACTCGTGGGTACCCATACAACCTATTTTTACTCAGATGTCTTAAGGTGAGAGTTCAAGGGACCCCTTTGAAAATGGCCATGCCTGTTGTTCCCTCACCAAAATTTAGCCTAACTTGGAGCATTTTTTTATCCCCCTACCCAAGAAGCTAAACTGACATGGTTGGTAGTGGATGCCTTAGGTTGTCTAGTTTTACAAGATACCACTACCTTTGCGCTAGCTTAATAAATGAGTGCACCACAGCCTTTGACCCAGTAATTTCAGTCTCTGGGGGAACCAGATATATCAGTGGGCCATGGCCCCCTATGAGGGGTGCCACTGGTCATCAGACCGGTAGCCAATGGGCTCTGAGACTGCCATCAGCCTTTATGGCACCCGCTCTTTATGGATTTATCACCTTGGCCAAGTGCAGATGTTAGAGTCATCCAACTTTTTTCAGTATTATTTATTTTGTTTGTATACCTCTGTAACAATCGAAAGGTGTGAATGTTGTACCTTTTGCTCCTCAGTAGCTGTGACCTCATCTGAGTCAGAAAGGGTGGACATGAACTCTTTGAGCTTGTCTAGCTGTTCCCTCAGGGCTGAATCTGTCACCTGGCCGCTCAGTTGGAACTGGTAACCCCCATCGGGCAGCACCAGAGGATGGTGGGTGTCAAAACTCTCCAGGATATCAGCTGAGGGGAAAAAAGGGCCATTATGCATTGAAAAAAGAAAAGAAATGTGTATACAAGAATCTTGCAGATTATCATATTCATAATTGGTATTGTGAAGGAAGACAGGGTTAATAGCTGACCAGTATGTAGACCTCTCACCAGTTTGATGTGCTGCAGCCTGGTCATGAACAGATGGAGTCCAGGTGTGTCTGCAGGCAGATGCTGGGCTGTAAAGACTCAGCAGGTGGTTCAGCTGAGCTGGACTCAAGGCAGGGTAGACAGACCGCAAGGACAGCCGGATTCAGCTTCTCTCCCTCATCCTCATCAGTACCTCATCAGATGATCATTGACAGTTCAGTATATATAGTGTATAGCTATAGTGTCAGTTTGCGTCAATGTAGCGAGTGTGACAGTTGGTTAATTAACGGTTGTATTTATATTTATAACACCTGTGAGCGGAGTGATTTTACTGTTACATGTCCCAGTGATGTTATATCAGCACTCATGGAATGCCTCTCGTCCAATCAAATTATTCGGAACTAACTGTTGTATAATCATGGGTATCAAACCTTGTGTGAAATGTATTAAGATCCTGAGCCAAGTGTTTATCTGATATAGCACCATTGAGATGAACCCTGGAGTTGTTTTTGTCTGTTGTCCAGCCTTTTCATTGCTGGTGCAAGGCTTAAAAGAAAATGTTCCTCCTCTCCCATGTCTCTATTCAAAGCATCTAGCACGCTCTCCTGGAACACAGAGGTTGTGGTGGAGGTGGTGGTAGGGCTTTTCCCCGATTTGCACTCCTGTTGACCTACCTGGAGGAGCCAGACCGGGCACTGTTCTCCCTCTGTGTTCCAGCAGGTGCAGCGGCGATCTCTGGGGGTGGTGGGGGTGGTCCTGAGATAGAGCACGGTGAGGTTTGGGCAGTACCCGGGGCAAAGCGGCTGACCTCAATGATTTGTGTTCTTTGTTGCTCCTCCTCCTCGCTGCTACAACCTTGGGTCATCTGTTTGATAAAATATTTCAATTACTATAAGAATTAAGCTATACATCCACGAGGTGGGGAGGGCGCATGCTCGTGCAGCGACCGGCAGCAAGTACATCTGTGTCTGTGTACGTGTTATAAGTGTTTTCTTTAGTGACCCTGGCTTTTAATACAGTGGATCTGGACTGATCAACAAGGTGGATATGGTCCGGGACTAAAACTTGACTGGAAGGTGTGTCTCTTAATGAACAATGGAGTTTACAGTGTGTTTTCTCCTACTGTGGCTGGCGTTCTGCCTTTCCTCTGGTCTACATCTGTCATATGATCAGCCGGCTCGGACTCAATATAGCAAGGAGTTTCTTCTGCAGTGGAGCGACCCCCCGTCAGTTCCTCCCCTGGATCTAATCTTTCCAAGCCTGGACTCCTTTACTGATCATAGGGATGGCGATCAGAAAGACTTTAATGCTCCGCTACACAAAATGAGGAAGCGGGGCAGACGTGGTGGTTTACTACAACGCCTGCGGAGACAGTCGCTCTCGCGCATCCCACTACCGTCTATCATCCTTGCTAACGCACAGTCTCTCCGTTAATAAACTTGATGAACTCCAAGCCCAAGCACGATTTCAACATGAATTCAGAAACGCATGTTTACTGGCGTTTACTGAAACTTGGCTTTCGGATTGAGACTCAAATGCAGAAATGTCCATTGAAGGATTTGGCGAGCCGGTCCGCCTAGATCGGGATGCCGGTGTCACTGGCAAATCACAGGGCGGGGGTGTGTGCCTGTATGTTAATGAGCGTTGGTGCAAAACCGCCATTATCAGAGAAAAAGTGTGCACTAAACATATTGAACTGCTGTCCGTGTCCCTGCGTCCCCACTACCTCCCCCGGGAATTCCCCCAGATATTCGTCACCGTTGTGTATATCCACCCGAGAGCCAACGAGGAGGAAGCCTCGGAGTCTATACTAAAAGTGACCCAGAAGCTGCAGTCTCTATCTCCCGATGCTCCTATCTTTGTCCTTGGCGACTTTAACCACTGCTCATTAAAAAGAACTCACGAAAACTTTTATCAATCCTGGACCTGTGTTATGGTTCTGTCAAAGGAGCATTTAAGTCCCTCCCCCTTCCTTCACTGGGTGGGGCTGATCATAACTGTGTGCAGCTCATGCCAGCTTATCGCTCTGCCCTCAGGAGAGGTAAAATCATCACCAAACAGATCCACAACTGGACTGATGATTCCAAACTGAGCTTGTAGGGTTGCTTTGAAAAAACTGACTGGGACATGTTCAAGGAATCATGCAGTGATATTGATGAGCTGACTGATGTTGTGAGCAGCTATGTGACTTTTTGTGAAAACTGTGATTCCAAAAAAATCAGTCAAAATATTTCTTAATAGCAAACCCTGGGTGTCAAAAACTTTGAAAAACCTGTTAAACAATAAGAGAAAGGCATTCCAAGAAGGTGACTTTGTAGAGCTGAACCTGCTTACAAGGGAGATTAAGAATGAAATAAAAAAGGCAAAATTGAATTACAAGGAGAAGCTGGAAAGAGAACTTGCCAACAACAGATTGGGCCCAGTTTGGAATGGTTTAAAAACTATAGTTGGTTCAGAGATCAAGGGCAATAAAAAGGTGGCTCTTCCTGGTTTTAATTCTGATAAGCAATTGGCACATGAGTTCAACAAGTTTTACCTTAGGTTTGATTGCTTTGATTTTAGTAATGAGATTTTAAATCTGAAAAACAAACTTTCCTGTTCTGGTCATACTACTTTTGATGTTCTCTCTGTGGCCAAATCTTTTAAACACTCTAAAGTTGGAAAAAGCCTGGGTCCAGATAATATAAGTGGTCGACTGCTCTCCTCCTGTGCAGAACAGTTAGCTCCCATTTTTTATCATATCTTCCAGCTGTCATTTAACCAACAGAAGGTGCCAAGGTGCTGGAAGCAGTCCATAGTGTTACCTGTGGCTAAGACCAACCACCCTACAGTTTTTAATGATTTTAGACCTGTGGCACTGACTTCCCTCGTTATGAAGTCCTTTGAAAAACTGATAAAGAGAGATCTTCTTATTAAGACCGAACACCTACTGGACCCTTTACAGTTTGCCTACAGGGCCGGTCGTGGAGTTGAGGATGCCACTGCCACTTTATTAAACTGGGTTTTTAAGCATCTGGAAGGTAACAAAAACCATACTTAGCTGCTATTTGCAGATTTCTCGTCTGCTTTTAACACAATCCAGCCCCACATTCTGATCGATAAACTTCTTAACAATTTTCATTTAGATTTTAATGTCGTGGGCTGGATTCTTGACTTTTTAACATCCAGAACACAGAGAGTGAGGGTGAATGAGATGAGAGATGACATTATCCACTGGGTCTCCCCAAGACTGCGTCCTCTCCCCTCTCCTCTATATTCTGTACACTGACGATTGCCGCAGTCGGTATGATAACAGATTCATTTTAAAATTTGCTGACGATTCGGTAATAGTCAGCCTCCTTCATGATGATGAATATGCCCATGGTCCTGTGGTTGATGAATTTGCAGACTGGTGTGAAAATGTTTTTCTCCAATTAAATGTATGGAAAACTAAGGACATGTGCATTGATTTTAGACAGAAGCCCAATAACACCAATCAGAAAACAGTAATCAAAGGCCAGACAGTAGACATTGTCGAAAATTACAAATATCTTGGGACTATTCTGGATAATAAGTTAAATTTTACCTGCCATTCAGAGAACCTGCAAAAAAAAAGGCCAGCAATGACTGTCCTGTCTGAGAAAACTCTCCAAGTTTCAGATCGATAAGTCCCTGATGATCTTATTTTATAGATCATATATTGAATCTGTGCTGACCTTTTCTCTCCTCTGCTGGTTTGGCAACCAACCAGGTCAAAAAATGCACTAAGCAGTGTGATAAAGACAAGTAATAAGATTCTGGGAGTTCAACAGTGCACACTTACAGATCTGTTCAATAGACAGATAATCAGGAAGGCTAATGCCATTCTTTCTGACAGCTCCCATCCTTTACACTCTGAGTTCCAGTTTCTGCCTTCCGGCCCCCGGCTCAGACTTCCTCGTATGAAAAGTAACAGGTACAAGCACTCCTTCGTCCCTACAGCCATTTCCCTTTTGAATTCAGGACAGGGTAGGAGGAGTCGTACCTGATTGGTTGATATTCATGGAGCTTCTTATAGGCAGGCTGATTTTTGCTTTTGTCTCCATGTGGTGTTATTGATGTTGGCAGAAATTGATAATTACGCACTGTTTGCACTTTCCCTATCTTGTATGGGCTATTTGAGTCACTGCTACTGATGTTGTTTCAGCACACTGTATTATCCCTCCCCCCTCTTAGACTTTTAATTGTATGTCTTGTACATTTTTTCTGTCTTTTTTTACTTGCTGCAACACTAATTGCCCTACGGGAACACAAATAAAGCTGAATCTGAATCTGAATCAAGTAACATGCAGTTATTCAACAAATATTAGATATTTTTTCTATGTAAACAAACGTGCATATTTCTGCTATTATGCTTAATAATACAAACTTGTCTATATCACCTACAATCCCTGATTGCACTCAAGTGATCATAATGATGATAACCTCAAGTAAATCATTACCTCTGTCATATTAAATGATGGAGACATGGACAGCAGCAAGGACTCCACTGTTTCTGCCTGTGTGTCCTCCCAGAAGTTGGAGCTTGTCTCCCTATCTTGGATGTGAGGCTCTAAAAAAGCCAATATGTTCATAAATTTCCATCGTTTTTTCTCCTGTCCACCTTCTGCCCCACTCTTCTTCTCTTTCTCTGCCTTTCTTTCCTTTCTATACTTATCCCTTAAATAGTTCTACTTGGACTGGCAACGTTCACCTATAATCAGATATTAACAATAAAAGGAAGCACATTGAAACCAACGGCAATAACGTAAAAACGTTACGGTTAACGGTTAATAATGTTAATGGTTGGCTATAGATAAAAACAAGCGTACTGCATGTAGGGTGATAAAAGCACAAAACTCACCAGCAACATTCAATGTCCAGCCGATCTCCTCCCACAACTGAGCTTTTTTGTCTCTGTTATGGTAATGTCTGTGTGACATGTCATACAACTCCGGATAGACGGACACGGCCAGCACCAGCTTCTCCTCCATTTTTTCTGGTTACCAGGGTGACGAGTTCCACAATATGATTGGTTGCCTGGAAAAAGCGCCAGTGACGACACCAGTGCCTCTCTGAAAGGTTCAGAGATTTTCAACTCAAAACGCTCAGAGCGGCCGCACAAAAGAGGAGGAGCGCTCGGAAAAAAAGACGCTGGGCGCAGCGCCTTTTCCAGACGCTCTCTCCTCATTGGGAACAATTGGAAAAAGATGCTGGCCTTCTTCTGGCACTCAGAAAACGGCGCTATGTGGACACAGGGCCTAAGGGGTTATAAATAAGAATGGATCACACACGCATCACAAAAGTTTTCAGATTCCACACAGTCAGAACTTTTGAACCGCATGTTGGGAATAGAATGATGTTATGTGTTTTACTATAAGTTGTGTTTCACTATATAAGTTTTAGATGTATATAATAAACCAATTGATGGACTAAGAGTCTCATCCTACTCTCTAATGTGCTATGTGTGAGCTCAGTCCTGCGTGTTCTTTAATGAAGCAATAGGAGAAGATATTCAGTCTCAGTTAATGTAGTTTATTAAGCAGTAAAGGAATAAAATTACAGAGCTCTGGGTCTCAACTTCACATCCCTGACGAACAACAAAGGTGTGTCAGTTCACGAAGTCTGACCTCCTGTCCTTTCCCTGACCCAGTATATTTGAGCGTAACAGAGTGTCATTGTGCACGCAAGGCGTTGTCCTCTTCTCATTGGCAGTTCCACTTCCTCCTTCACCACACCACGCCCCTGCCTCGTGTTAATCTGACTCCTTCCTGCTGGCGGTGGGGGCGTGGTTCCTGTTTTGAAAGACAAGAGAACAACACAACTCCCTACACGTGCTGTACCTTACTATCTGTATATCACTTTCTATTCTTTTTACCATATATGAAACTAATTATCTAAGCATTGCGGTATGTGCTCCTCAGACTTCATGTCTCTTCCTCTCCTGTACTTCTCCACTTCTGCAAAGCAAACACATTCAGATCAGCTGAAATCATCTCAGTATTCTCATTGTTCACACATCTAAAACTTATATAGTGAAACACAACTTATAGTAAAACACATAACATCATTCTATTCCCAACACCCTCTAACATCATAAATATGCTGGTGAGAGCAGACTGTCCCCCTGACCCCCCGCCCACTCCTTCCACATTCCTGGGAACACCCAAACCTGGCAATTACAAATGTGGTAACTGCACACTGCAATTTCACCCACAAAACACACACATTCTCTCACCCCCATACAGGAAAATCTTATTCCATTAAAGGCATTATCTCATGCAAAACTAACAATGTGATATATCTACTCAAATGCCCCTGTGGACTAGCATATGTTGGTAAAACCTCACGACCCCTCAAGAACAGAACTGCAGAACATAGAAGCAACATAAGGACACAGGATCAGAGAAGCCCTGTTGCTACACACTTCAACCTCATGAAACATAATGTTGCCTCCCTGAGATACACAGGCATTGAACACGTACAGCTTCCACGGAGGGGTGGCAACATAAACAATCTCCTCTTGCAACGTGAACTCTTTTGGATGTACACTTTGGACACTGTTTCTCCCAGGGGCTTAAATGAGGATATGGATATTCGCCCCTTCCTTTGAATCTGTCTCCATTCAAAAATCCCCCCCTTGCTCCTACGAGTTACCTCCTGGTGGATTGGACTTTTGGTAGCGACCTGTATTTCGATTTATGCGCCTTTTTATAGAGGCGCCTTGAGATGACACCCACCGTTTATGACGGCTTTTCTGGCCCGATACATAGCTTGGGCTATGTTGTCTTTAGAGTATGCCCTCTATTTAGATCTTTATATATTGTTATTATTATTGTACATTGTATTTTTGGCTTGAGCCCACATTTTGAATCACATTTCAGATGTGTGGATATATAATGTATTGTGCTCGCTTTTGGATGGGTGTTACGACATGTTTTACACTTATATATGTTTATACATAAGTGTAAAACATATTTAAGTGTAAAACATGTTTATATATGACTTAGGTGACTTCACACTTGACTCCAGACTCTCTGACTTGTTGACACCTTTGTGTGTGTCTGGATGTATTGCTTTTCCTCTTTTTTCATTTAAAGGAGCTATATGTAAGAAATCTAAAGCAAATAGTTGTAAAATCCTCCTAATATGTCACAGAGACTAAGGAATAATGTTCATATAACTTGCTGATCTCACCGACAACAATAGTACAGCCAGAATATTTGCATCCAAAAAATGCAGTCTGCAAATCATGTTTATGTTTTGAATTTATGTTTTGGCCTGTTGCGCCACCCACTGCCGTCTACCAGTCACGCAGTCAGTAGAGTCTCAGCATCAGTTACAGTTACGACTGAGCTACAGCAGCACGGCAAGCAGCATTAGCAGTGTCCCAGTACATAGCATTAGCAGCCGGCTCCTCCTCAGCTGTATCCCGGCAGCAACGTTAGCAGTGTCCTGGTACATAGCATTAGCAGCCGGCTTCTCCTCAGCTGTATCCCGGCAGCAGCGTTAGCAGTGTCCCGGTACATAGCATTAGCAGCCGGCTCCTCCTCAGCTGTATCCCGGCAGCAGCGTTAGCAGCAGAGAACCTGGACTTGCTCGAACGGTCTGCTGGAAAACCAAAGATCAAGGACACGGTGACGAGGCTCTGCCACGGCAGCCGCCCGTGGGCAAACAAATCAGTCTCCAGCGTGCCGCTGTCCAGCAACCTGTAGGGGGGGTGGGGGTGGGGGGAACACGACTCGCAGCAGTATTTTGAATTTGAGTGCAGTAACTGTTTTGGCCACATTCTTACATACAGCGCCTTTAAGGTAATCAACACATCAGATCTCTGTCATGTAATCACTGCAGCTGTTTGTCATGTGACCGTAATTGCATCATGTGATCAGCTATATTTAAGATGGCCTCTCACAGTATTTGTTTGTCTGACGAAGAGCACACAGCTTGAAACGTACATCACGGTGCACTAAATAATATTTTTTTCTGCAAAGTGTTGTAAGTCATTCACCCTTTTTACACTTTGGCCAAAACCCATGGGAAAGTGACCCGATTGACCGGGGTGGATCTGAGGTTTTATTGTTCCAGTCTACCTGAAAGGTGAGCATTGCACCCTGAACAATTTCTCTATTTGTTTAAGCAGAAAGATGAAGATGAAGCAAAATCCGTTTTGTAGCAGCAAATTCAGCAAAAACTAGACGTTTTTCAACTGTATATGCACAGAGGTGTGTGTGTGATGTTATTGTGAGGTCTGTTAATTATGGTGTGTTTTGAAGCATTTTTGTCAAAATATGACCTATTAACATAGGGTGACCATATTTTGATTTCCAAAAAAGAGGACACTCGGCCAGCCACAACATAGCCTACTTAAATGATACTGATGCCTTATAATTTTAGTATATTTAAAATTTATATGTATGGATAGAGGGCGGCACGGTGGTGTGGTGGTTAGCACTCTCGCCTCACAGCAAGAGGGTTGCCGGTTCGATCCCGGGTGTGGGAGCCCTTCTGTGCGGAGTTTGCATGTTCTCCCCGTGTCAGCGTGGGTTCTCTCTGGGCACTCCGGCTTCCTCCCACAGTCCAAAGACATGCAGATTAGGTTAATTGATAACTCTAAATTGTCCGTAGGTGTGACTGTGAGTGCGAATGGTTGTCTGTCTCTATGTGTCAGCCCTGCGATAGTCTGGCGACCTGTCCAGGGTGTACCCTGCCTCTTGCCTGATGTCAGCTGGGATAGGCTTCAGCCCCCCCCGCGACCCTCAAGAGGATGAAGCGGTTAGAAGATGAATGAATGTATGGATAGAAAATTCAGTTATATTACAAAATAATATCTCTCAAAGACAGAAATTCAGATAGACACATACACACACTAGAGTGTGGCGATCCGAGCCCGACGGTACCCGGCGGGTTGGGCCGGGTTTGGTCAGAAATGTAGCTATAAATTGTATTCGGGCTCGGGTCGGATTCGGTCAGCTTTCAGTGAAAATATAGTGTAAAAATAAATAAAATCCTATTGTCTGTCCTGTTTATTGCTTGGGCACTGTTATTTACGTGACAACACCTGAACATAACACACACAGACACACATTGGCGGTTTGTTTCTACCTCTCCCCTCTCTGGAAGTCTCGGACCTCCAGCCGCCTGCCTCCGCCTTGATTAAACGCTGAAAATAAAATAAAAGACAGGTTTTTCCTATTTTATCTTATTTTGTTTTATTTCTCCCTCTCCTCTCGCTAGAAGCGTCGGACCTCCCGCCTCCCGCTCCTGTCTCAAACACGGAGGTCTCCCTCTCCGCAGCTGAGCACCCACGGCGCACGCCCGGCCTGTTAAATAGCCTGTAACCACTGTGTGACACAAACTCAGTGCTTTGGTCATTAAAAAATGTCGGGCTCGGTTCGGGTTCTGACAGAAATATAATGCCCGTGCCGCACTCTAACACACACACACACAAGCACACGGAAAACCGGACATTATCATCAGTTTATAAAAATCCCCCGGACGCCCCGGACGGGACGTGAAAAGTGGACATGTCCGGGCAAAAGAGAACGTTTGGTCAGCCTATATTAACGGATGCACGCGGGACGCACGTGAAGGGCTGGTGTGACGGACTTCAGAAGGTCTAATATACGGTGACCAGACGTCCCCGATTTCCGGGGACAGCCCCCGATTTGGTTGACCTGTCCCTGGTAAAAGCTGTCCCCGAAAATGTCCCCGATTTTGACACTGAATGGGGGAAAAATGCGTGCAGACTCAAACCCCAGTTATTACGGTAGTCAGTAAACGCATCGCCAGAGAAGACGTCGTAAGACGTACAGACGTTATCAGGAAGCACGACCAGACGCAGCAGCATCAACAACAACAATCTTGAGGCGGCAAAAACGAGAGAAGAGGAGACCAGCGGCCGCGTTAAATGGTATGTTGTGTGTGAACTTATTTATTTTGTGTGAGCTGGCAGTAGACTTAGCTGTGTGTGTGTGTGTGTGTGAGAAGTGAGGTAAAGTAGGCATGTCTTTGGACTGTGGGAGGAAGCCGGAGTGCCCAGAGAGAACCCACGCTGACACGGGGAGAACATGCAAACTCCGCACAGAAGGGCTCCCACACCCGGGATCGAACCGGCAACCCTCTTGCTGTGAGGCGAGAGTGCTAACCACCACACCACCGTGCCGCCCTCTATCCATACATATAAATTTTAAATATACTAAAATTATAAGGCATCAGTATCATTTAAGTAGGCTATGTTGTGGCTGGACGAGTGTCCTCTTTTTTGGAAATCAAAATATGGTCACCCTATGTTAATAGGTCATATTTTGACAAAAATGCTTCAAAACACACCATAATTAACAGACCTCACAATAACATCACACACACACCTCTATGCATATACAGTTGAAAAACGTCTAGTTTTTGCTGAATTTGCTGTTACAAAACGGATTTTGCTTCATCTTCATCTTTCTGCTTAAACAAATAGAGAAATTGTTCAGGGTGCAATGCTCACCTTTCAGGTAGACTGGAACAATAAAACCTCAGTATGATTGTAACATGCAGATCTGAGACTGTTAAAATAATAAATAAATAATAAGTAAATGGTTAATAGTTGTGTGTGTTAACTGCTGTATTTTGTGTCGGGCTGGCACCAGTCACTGCTGTGTGGGTGACCAATGAATTTAGCAGTTATAAATGCAGACCATCTGATTACATGATGCCCTGTGTCACTGTTTTGTATGTCACTGTTGGTAGTGAAGGTGTAACTTGTTATATTAGGTTACCATGAGATGACAATATTATCTCTGTCTTTTGTGAGTGCACTTTATAAATGTAGGCTATTCTTTGATTTTAATTAAGTAGCATTTTGTTGATGTTGTTTAGCCTTGGGAGATACAGTCATTTTTATTGTATGAAAAAATCATATCTGCAGTAGAAAGTTGCACTTTGGAAATTTGGTTTGGTACATAGTGATACATGGTCTGAAAGGTTTAGGAACCTCTAATGTAGCACATTTCCAACAGAGGCAATTACATAGAGCATATAAAAAAGAGCACAATGACTAAATTATATAAGTATATTACCAAAACTGATGTTATTTCTTTAAGAAACTATACACTTACTAGTGGCTCTATTCTTGCAGTTTTTCTCATGTTCTCCTCTGCTCTTATTCTACCCAGGCTCCTGAGGCGGAGGCTACGGAGGTGGATGAATGAGGGGATCACGGTGATTCATTCATTCATTCATCTTCTAACCGCTTCATCCTCTTGAGGGTCGCGGGGGCCTGGAGCCTATCCCAGCTGACATCGGGCGAGAGGCAGGGTACACCCTGGACAGGTTGACCAAAAATCCATCCTAACTCAGGCTAATAAGATTAAGATATTTTTGTCTTCCTTAGTGGATGGATGGTTAGTGATGTCACTCATTTGTTTGATTGCAACCTTTTGTGTAATAAAAGCTGGTCAAAATACATGAAAAAGTATTTGTCCCTGTTTTTTATTTCATAATGATAATATTTAATGATTTTTCACCGCCGCACTGAAAATGTCCCAGATTTTCATCTCAGAAATCTGGTCACCTTAGTCTAATAATGAAGTTGCAAAAGACCATTAGAAAGCTTTCACTCGACACTTCTTCACTGTACGAGCATAGAAGAGTGTACTTTGGGCTGTTTTATGCTCATTCTGTTGTGTTTTGATGCATTTTGGTGAAAATATCAAGTTTTAAAGGTGCGCAGTCAAGGTCAGTCAGTCAAGGTGAACAAGGCCTTTGACTTTCTGTATTACAAGTCTGACTGTGGTCAGTTATGTATCAATACTTCATTCTAAATGTCTTACAGGAGTGTATTCATTCGTCCTGCCTGATTTTAGATGTGATAAGTGCATTTTTAGTGGAAACATGAGCAATTTGAGTGGAAATGCAGAATCTAAAAGATGCAGTTATCGCCTCCAAATCACTGAAAATATTTTTTTTTCCTTTCATAGATGACAAAACCAAAACATCCAGCGGTGTGCCCCATCTGCAGGAAAACAATTAAGTGGCTCTCCATGCACCTGGCCGAGTGGCACAGGCTTAAAAACCCTAATGAGAGGCAAATCCTCAATCAGTTGGCAACCGGAAGGATTCAAGTCGGTGGTGGACCGTGCCCCCTCCCAGTGTGCCAGCCATATGTTATATGGCCATATGTTATATGGCTGGAAGAACACTTGAGGGGGCACAAGGACCACACAGAAGCCTGCATTTCGAGGGAAATCAAAGCCCTCAAAAGGCGCACAGCCATCGCTAGGTTGAGGGCCCTGAAGGCCACGCAGCCGGACCCTCCAATGGTCTCCACCCTGGAAATTTCAGATGACGAGGAGGAGGAGCCAGAGGAGGTTCCTGGCGGCTGTGCCAACTCGGCGTGCATTAACTTGAGGAAGACAGTGCGGGAGCTGGAGAGGGAAAACAGGGACCTCAGGGAGGCCAATGCCGCCCTCCGTGTAAGTGAATTTCAAATACATGGCAATTCCCAGCTGTGATCAAATGTAAGTCATCGTAAATTAACACTTTTTTCGCTTGCAATCAATTTCTCAGGACGCAGCAGGAGAGGGGACCAGCGGCACTCAGAGGCCAGCTCCCGCCCCTCGGACAGGACACAGCTCCAAGTCTGCAGAGGTTAGCATATATCAGTGTAGAGCATGTTTTGTTGATATGATTTTATTGTAGTCTGTAATACAATAACAGCAAGTGTTGTAACAACTATTGATCTGAAACTTGTTCTCTATTTATCTTTTCACTGTATCCAGGTGATTGACAGCAGAAGCAGCAGAAGCAGCAGCAGCAGCAGCGATGAGGAGGAGGAGGAGGCTCCTCCTGTAGCTCCTTTGGTTAGATTATACTAGAATGAAATGTAATGTTTGATTTATTTTTCAATGCTTACACATTTAATGCAAACATGCCTTATCATTCTTTCTTCATGATCAGACCAGCAGCAAGGCTGCGGAGGAGGAGCAGAGGGAGGAGGACAGCGAGGAGGAGGAGGAGCAGAGGGAGGAGTAGAGTGAGAAGGAGAAGGAGCAGAGGAAGGTGGACAGCGAGGAGGAGGAGGAGCAGAGGGAGGAGGAGAGTTAGGAGGAGAAGGAGGAGGAGGAGGAGAAGGTAAGAAGAGAAAAATAATCAATTTAGTAGAATCTGTCAAGCAAAGTGTGTTACACACAATCATTTTGTGCAACATTCATGTATTTCACAAAAGTTTGTCTTATAATTTCTTCTGTTTCTTTTCCTGTGTTCTCTGACTCCTTCCTCTGCACCCAAGAAGAGCGCGTCTGCTCCTTCAGCTCCTTCCTCAAAGAAGGCCAGGAAGGCCAACCGCACCTGCTGCCTCAGGAGATGGAGGAGGAGGAGTCTGAAGTGAGTGAAATCTTTTTTTTTTTCAGTGTATCCCATCTTGTGGGCCCCCTAATCCTCTGCATTTAAGTCTTCTTTGAAAATCAATGCTATTTTCTATTTCCTGGTAATAATGACACACCATGTTGCAAATTTTCTGTTACAGGACGATGAGCAGGCCATGAAGCAGGGTCTGACAATGATTGTCGAAGACATCCTGCAGGGGACGGGGGAGGATGCAGACGAGGACGCCAGTGAAGAAGTGAGTGAGACTAGAGAGCAGAAATGTTGAATGAAGCTAAATTTTATTTACTAACAAAGCTAAACAACACATCTGACATTTCTCTCCTGTGCTTGGCTCTGTAATAGGAGGATGCACCAACCCCCATCCCAACAACCTCCAGCATATACAAGGTGCTGGGTCCCATCTTTGGAGGCCATTCAAAGGCCTCCAAGATGAGAAAGATTTCCTTCCCTCCCTCCATCGGTGAGAAACAACACATTTTCTATGTGTGCAGGTGTGTGGAGGGGTGTCATGCTATGTTCATCACATCTTTGTTCTATCTTTACAGAAACATTCCTCCATGTATGTTTCTGTAAAGATTGAACACATTTTCTATGTGTGCAGGTGTGTGGAGGGGTGTCATGCTATGTTCATCACATCTTTGTTCTATCTTTACAGAAACATACATGGAGGAATACAGTAATTTTGTGCTGGTCCCAGGGGGGGACGCCAAAGTTGCGGCAGAATGCTGTTACAAAGGCGTCCAGGGCCAAAGCCTTTATTAAATATATGATGGTGGGGTGGAAGGAAATACACTACTGGACGTGGGAATTTCTTGAAAACCTCCAGCTCATAAAAGCGTAAGTATCAAACTCTGAAAGCAGTAGCAGAGTAATCTAATTACAAGAGTTGTAGAAACTAAATCCAAACTGCTCTTTCCACAGATGCCCCTGTGTTCTGCGGAAACTCAATCTGGTGCCCTCCACCGTTGTCATGTATGTTGCCCACACATTGGCCTTTATTGATTATTTGGGCGACACTCCTCCCCACCACTGCCGGGTCCCCAAAAGAAAGATCTGCTTTATACAGAGGGAGCTTAAGAGAGTTCTGAAGATTGAAGGTCGGACGGTCCTGGGTCACCAGCAGAGCGTTAAACAGGCCAAACAGTTGCGGCTGGTGACCCGGCAGTCGCTCTCGACGTGCCAGTCCCTGGCGAGGGCCAAGATCCCCAAGCTCCTGGGTAAACTCATACTCATCCTTTGTTTCCTATTCAAAATCATTTGAATATTCTCATCTCTCGCTGTCTCTCACTCTCTCTCTCTCTCACACACATACAGACACACACACACACACACACACACACACTGCTCTTTTCATTTACATCATTATTATGCAGATATAATGTAACCTCTCTGTTATTTCTCTCTCATTTCAGACGACATGGAGAGAGGTTCGCCCCGAGACCCGAAGACCCGATACCGGTTCTTCGGGTACTTTGGGGCGTACCTGTCCTCCATCTATGGGCATCGCACAGGAGTCCTCACCTCCTTAAAAGTAAAGGAAGTGAAGGAGGCGGGATACCTAATCAATGTAAGCTAAAAGTTAATGTAAAATATTGAGTTTTTCTTTTTTTTTATGATGTTCAAGGTTTAAATCATTTACTTTTCTTCTGTCATCTGTGTCTGTGTGTCAGGTCCAGGATCACAAAACACTCAGAAAATTCGGAAAAGCCCAGGTCTACCTGGACAAGGTGGAGTTTGCCTGGTGTAAAAGATGGCTGGACCTGAAAAAGAGGACAATGGCCACCAACACCTACTTTTTCAGTTCGTTTGGGAAAGGACAGGCGAAAGATATGGTACAATATGTACGCATGGCCTGGGCGGAGATGGGCCTGCTCCTTGACATCAGGAGCGCTGTTGCCACCTATGTTAGTATTGGCCACATAAGTGAGTATCGCAATCTAGGTTTCCACCTAGTCAATGTAATCAGTAATGAGCCGATTTTGATCTTCTCTTTTTAGAACTTCGAGCAGAACTCGGCAGAGGCCAGGGCCAAGGTGGCAAAGTTCATGTGCCACAGCGTGGCAACACAGGAAAGATTTTATGCTTTGCATAAATCTGTGGCCCTGGCCGGGAAAATGCGGCAGCTGTTTGTCTGGGCGGCTGTGGATGACGGGAAGCCTCCCTTTGCTCCCTCCTCCTCAGCAGCAGCAGCAGCAGCAGCAGCAGCTCCCTCCTCCTCAGCAGCAGCAGCAGCAGCAGCAGCAGCAGCAGCAGCAGCAGCTCCCTCCTCCTCAGCAGCAGCTCCCTCCTCCTCAGCAGCAGCAGCAGCAGCAGCAGCAGCAGCTCCATCTCCCTCCTCCTCAGCAGCAGCAGCAGCAGCTCCAGCTCCCTCCTCCTCAGCAGCAGCTCCATCTCCCTCCTCCTCAGCAGCAGCAGCAGCAGCTCCAGCTCCCTCCTCCTCAGCAGCAGCTCCCTCCTCCTCAGCAGCAGCTCCCTCCATGTTGTCCGTAGGTCCAAACCTTGTAATCACAATCACAACACAGTGAATTTTTAATGATTCTGAGCCCTGTGCTTACCTGCTCTTGTTCTTACAGCCATCTCCCACGAAGAGTCTGACCGTAGTGATGGCGGACCGTACCAAAAAGAGGATGCTGAGCCCGGCCAAGGGCTCGCCTGCGAAGCTGAGTACCTCTTATACGAAAAAACTAAGGGCGCGGGTTGTGGTTAAAGACCTGTTCAAAAAGTAGTTGGATTTTTTAGTAGTTTAGTTTAGTAGTTTCGTTTAGTTAGTTTTAAGTTGTAGTATTTGTGTTTTTCAACTTTTTTTTCCTCCATCGAGGATCGACCTTACATCCGCCTCCAAACAGTTGTGAGGATGTTTAAAAATGACAAAAATAAAGTGAACACTTTGCGAAATAAGCCAGTCGTAATCTACGTCTCCAGCAGAATGGTGCACCCATTAGTTAGTAATTAGAGTTATAGTTCTGTAAATTTTGTAAATTGTTTGATGTTTGTAAATATGTTTAATTAGTTCTTTAGTTCTGTAAATAGTTCTGTAAATTTTGTAATTTTTGTTGTTGTTGATTGTTGGTTGTTGTTAATAAATTTGTTGATTAAACATTTGAACGTTGACGTATTGCGGTAAGCGAGTTGTGTCATTTCTGGTGTTTCTGTGACAGCGTCTCTGTACTGCTCTGGTGAATTCTACTAGCCTGCTTTCTCACTTCAGTTGCTTTAACGTTGCTTTAACGTCTACTTCAAGTCTTAACCCACACTGGTTCTGTTTAAGCACTTACAGCTCTCCTCCTTTCTACGACTTTCTCGCTAATCTCTTAGCTGTTGTTTGCACGTTACTAGCCTTGGTAGCTACATTAGCTCTACAGTTAGCGATGGCTTCTCCCTCTGCTCTTTCTTGCTCGGTGTGCCAAATGTTCAGTTATGCCTCTGCCTCCTTTAGCGACAGTGGTAATTGTAACAAGTGTAGCTTATTTGCTGCATTGGAGGCGAGGCTTAGTGAATTGGAAGCGCGGCTCCGCACCATAGAAAACCATTCAGTAGCTGCAGTAGTTAGCCAGCCCCCTGTAGCCGGTGCGGAGCCACATAGCATAGCCTTAGCCTCTGCTAGCTGTCCTCCGGTAACTCCCGTTCAGCCGGGAGGTTGGGTTACGGTTTGCCAGAAGCACAGCTCCAAGCCGAAGCCCACGGCTCACCACCAGCCTGTTCACATTTCCAACTGCTTTTCCCCACTCAGCGACACACTCGCTGAGGAGAAAACTCTGGTTATTGGCAGCTCTATTCTGAGAAACGTGAAGTTAGCAACACCAGCGGCCATAGTCAAATGTATCCCTGGGGCCAGAGCGGGCGACATTGAATCAAATTTAAAACTGCTGGCTAAAGCTAAACGTAGATTCAGTAAGATTGTTATTCACGTCAGCGGCAATGACACCCGGTTACGCCAATCGGAGGTCACTAAAATTAATATTGCCTCGGTGTGTGAATATGCAAAAACCTCCCAAATCTGACCAGTGATGACATGTTTAGCCGCATGTTATCATTTAATCGCTGGCTGTCCAGGTGGTGTCCAGCAAACGATGTGGGTTTCGTTAATAATTGGCAAATTTTCTGGGGCAAACCTGGTCTTATTAGGAGAGCCGGCAATCATCCCACTTTGGATGGAGCTGCTCTCATTTCTAGAAACCTGGCAAACTTTATTAGTAATTTAAATCCCTGACAACCCAGAGTTGAGACCAGGACTCGGAGACGCAGTCCATACGCCTCTCTGAGCTTCTAGTTCAGTTACCCAGCCATAGTTTTCATAGTTTTATACAAACGGTGTCTGTCCCCCGACCACCTAAATTATTTAAATCTAAAATTCAACAAAGAGGAGTTGTGCATAACAACCTCATAAAAATTAAAACCTCTTCTGTGACAGAAAGACAAAACAGGAGAATTAAATGCGGACTGTTAAATATCAGGTCTCTATCGTCTAAAGCAGTGTTAGTAAACAAATTAATATCCAATAATCATATTGATTTACTCAGTCTCACTGAAACCTGGCTGTGTCAAGATGAATATGTTAGTCTTAATGAGTCCACTCCTCCCAGTCATAATAATACCCACATTCCTTGAGGCAGCGGCCGAGGAGGGGGAGTTGCAGCCATTTTTAACTCTAGTGTGTTAATCAGCCCTAAACCTAAACCAGATTATAATTCATTTGAAAGCCTCGTTCTTAGTGTTTTACATCCGACCTGGAAAACCTCGCAGCCACTTTTATTTGTTATAGTGTACCGTGCTCCTGGCCCGTATTCTGAATTTGTATCTGAATTCTCAGAGTTTTTATCCAGTTTAGTTCTTAAATCAGATAAAGTTATTATTGTAGGCGATTTTAACATTCATGTCGACGTTGATAATGACTCCCTGGCTACCGCGTTTATCTCATTATTAGACTCCATTGGCTTCAGTCAGGGTGTACATGAACCCACTCATTGTTTTAACCATAGCCTCGATCTAGTTCTGACGTATGGAATTGAAATTGATAACCTAAAAGTCTTTCCACAGAATCCCTCGCTATCGGATCATCTGATTACTTTTGATTTCTTTTTACTCGATTACACGCCACTCAGCAACAGTTACTATACTAGATGTTTATCAGATAGTGCTGTCGCAAAATTTAAGAAAAAGATTACTCCGTCATTAAATTCAATACCAAGTCCTTCAGTAACAGAGGTTTCCTGTACCGACTTTGATCATTTTGTCGATAGCGCCGTAGGCTCGCTGCGAACAACACTCGACTCTGTAGCTCCTCTTAAAAAGAAGTTAAAAAAGCAAAGAGAGTTCACTCCTTGGTATAACTCTCAAACCCGTAAGTTAAAACAAATATCGCGAAAATTTGAAAGGAATTGGCGATTAACCAAACTGGAAGAATCTCGTTTAATCTGGACAGACAGTCTCAAAACTTATAAGAGGGGCCTCCGCAATGCCAGAGCAAACTATTACTCAGCTTTAATAGAAGAAAACAAGAATAACCCCAGGTTTCTTTTCAGCACTGTAGCCAGGCTGACTGAGAGTCAAAGCTCTATTGAGCCTTGTATTCCTTTAGCCCTTAGCAGTAATGATTTTATGAGCTTTTTTAATGACAAAACTCTAACTATTAGAGGCAAAATTCATTGAAGTGGTATTGCATCTAGATTTTATTACTCTGAAATCACAATATCAACTTGACAGTTCAGTTTACTTTCATGAAAAAAATTGACTTTTAAGAAATATGATTCATTAAATTGTCAGTCATTATTATTCAATCACACGTAGAGAGAGAGAGAGAGAGACAGAGACAGAGACAGAGGGATGCTCATTCTTTTGGCCTATTCTGACTGAGGGAAACTATAGGAAACTGGCTTGCTACTATAGAATTCTCCAAACCACATGTTTCTGGCTTGGAAACTTGTTTCTCAGTGCTTCTGGTCAAAAGTAACAGCTTAAGTTACAACATGCTCTCAAAATGCTTTTCTCGGGCTGAAAACGGCAAATGTGACATTATGCTGTTTTCTGACCAACTACTGAGGGAAACTATAGGAAACTGGCTTGCTACTATAGAATTCTCCAAAACACGTTTCTGGCTTGGAAACTTGTTTCTGAGTGCTTCTGGTCAAAAGTAACAGCCTAACTTACAACATGCTCTCAAAATGCTTTTCTGGGCCTGAAATCACAAAATGTGACATTATGCTGTTTTCTGACCAACTATAGTTTTCCTCGTCATCTGCGAGGAAAAGAAGACGCAACTTCACTCCTAGTGATGCACTCTCTGCGGCGCTTTTCCTCCTGATGATATATCTCTCCAACGATGGTAGCAGTAACACCAGATCCCATTCTGTACATTCAGCCTCTCTTCTCACACGCTCAGCATCAAACACATGGAGTTCCTCATCTGTATGCTCCAGCTCAAACAGGTATGGCTCTGGGTCTGTGTCCGCTACAAGAAACCCTTCAAAATCGCATTCAAAGTCGTCCATTGCAGCTACTATAGTCCGGAGATATTGCTAGGCTAAATAAACAGCTGAGCTCTGTTTACCGGCTACGCTGTCAGTCAGTGTGCGGGCTGGAGGTTGGTGGAGCAGAGAAGGGAGGGGGTCCCCCACTCGGTAATGGTAAACGAGTATGTGTGTATTAAGTGTGTCTGTTACGCTAGAAGAGAGTCTTTTACCCCCTGGAGCGTTACCAGAGTTTTTGGAGTGCTCAAATAAACTGGCCTTTTTCCCGAACGCTCCTCTGGTCTCCTGCTCGTGAGGGATTCATTACAATATCGTAACATGGCTTAGATTTCTAAATAAACATTCACCTCGTCTCTAGATAGATCTACTCCTGAAAAAGTCGTGCGCAAGGCTTTTTGTCCCTACAAGGCCACCGTCATTTACCCGACGGGAGGGGTGAGTGAGTGAGCCCTGCAATCTAGAATTTGACCACTGATGTCATTGTTTTCAACCCATTTTACACACTGGCCCTTTAAAATGGCCAAAAATGTAAATAAATGCATTGCAGAACATTTTAAGGTGAGCTCCTAAATGTTCTGCTTGTGCTCCTAAAAATTTTCAGTTAGAGGCCACAGTGCTCCTACTGAAAAAAAGTTAGTTTGTTGCCCTGATTCATGTTTGGGTTTATGAGTTTGTTCATTTTTGGGATAAAGCTGTCACTGATTTCTTTTGATGGACACTTGCTGTCCACAGACATGACAAGGGATTGCTATTTTTGTGTGTGTATTCCTGACAAATAATATGGGACTGGTGTTGCTCTAACAATGGGAATACTGTAGTGTAATGTACTGATTTACTGAAGACATATACTGTACCTTTTAGCTGACCTTTAAAAGATATGTGTTGAAGCAATATAATCTGTGCAACTGACAAATTACACACTGGTTTAATATTTCATGTATTCTTATGACACACACTTATTGAGCACTTAAGCATTGTGGTGGAGAAGTACCTAGGACTCACTGTGAATCATTTCTAAAATAGCATGAGGATGGGTTCAGAAAACACTAGTGGAAAATTAGGGGAATTACAGCTTGTCCTGAGAATGACCCTAGTAAGAGGAGGCGGTCTTAGATCTAGGAAAAACATTACTCAGCAGAAATTCTACGATAAAAGAGCGAGCGCAAACAAAGAATTTCCAGCCTTGCTCCGGAGCTTGGCTCATTTGGGTTGTGATGTGTTTGTTGCCTGTGAGCACATTAAACTCAGTTGCATCTGATTCTACGTGTCTCCAGTGATTTTTTTTTGACCTCTGAGTATTTGAGTTTTTGATATCTAATGGAAGATAAAGAAAGTCTGTTTGAGAAGAGAAGAGCGAGGTCGCGAGCTAACTGGCCCGGCTCGGGACCTTGACTTTTTTGCTTCTACATTATTTGGCGAGCCAGCGTAGGAGGACGAGGGGGTCGGATCCTGAGATCGGGGGCGCTTGGCTGCACATCAGACGTACAGGTGGCCACCAGATAAGGTAAGCAGAGCCTTTTTTCTGCCTAAACCGGGTGCGTCTGAGGTGCAGTTGGGAGCCGCCCAGGTCGGAGGTATTTGACAAATTCCTCTCCTAAAGAACCTAAAATGTGATGTAAAAATTACTAACTAATAACACAACATTGGAACATAGCTGATATATTGCTGGAGACAACTGAATCTAATGCAACACAGTGTATGTGTGTGTGTGTGTGTGTGTGTGTGGAAGTTAGAGATAAACATGGAGAGTGAATGTGGGAGGCAGTGAGTGAGTGTGTGTATGTGTGTGTGGATGGAGTGAGCTAGAGAAACCAAGCAGGCAAAAGAAAGAGTGAACGTGTGTGTGCTGAATGTATGGTAACAAATGTAGTGAGGAATGTAGTAAGAGTAAAGTATTTAAAGTATTAAGAGTATTTAAAGTATTTAAAGAGACAAAAGTGCACAATAAGAGAAGAAAAGAGTCAGAGATACTCAAAAGCATATCCGTGGTTACCGCTATTGACTTGACAAACGCATCCTTTAAATCTGTGGAGGCAGGGGCGTTGAGCCAACCAATAGGCTGCTCGGGCGGAATGCAAAAATAAGAGAGTCAGAGGTACTCAAAAGCGAATCCGTGGATACCGCTAGCGACTTGCCACGCACACCTTTAAGCCTGTAGGGGCAGGTGTGTGTGAGTCAACCGTTGGGACAGCTTAGACGGAGAGCTTAGGGAATAGAGATTAAGAAAAGGCCTAAAGTAAAAAAGCTTCTGTGGATACCGCTGTTTTGAAGAAAGTGACCCCCCGGCCAAGAAGGAGGGGAGTCACCGTAGACAGAACAGGTCTGACACGGGCAGAACGCTTAAAATGTTGCAACCAAAGAGATAAAGGAAAAGTAAAAAAGACAAAAAACAAGTCAAAACAGTTAACAGATCGATCAAAGTGTAAAAATTGTAAAAACCTAACTGTAAGCTATAAAGTTGCTGTACATACATTGTAGTATATTTAGAAGTAAGTTGTAGTAAACACAGTATAATCTATTTAGAGTAATGCACGAAGCGTTGTATAAAGTGTTGTAAATACAGTAAAGTGTTAAATAAAATGTAACTGTAAAAAGACTGACAAATCATTGGGAGACTGACTAAACAGAGAGCACAAAAGGAGGGGGTGAGGCATGCAGCCAGCATAGAGTGAGGAACACAGCCAACAGAAGTGGGCTTATACAAAAAACAAAGCTTTGTTAAAATTTGATAGTTTGGTTCTGACCTCTATTGGGTTAAAGGTCATTACAAAGAAAAAAAGACATTTTGGGGCCTGAATGTTTTATCATAATCTGGTATCTGTGTGTTTGTTTTATGTGATTTGTTTCAAAGTTTTGTTACATGAGGTAGTTATTAACAGTGTCTCAGTGAAACAAAACCAGACAAGGGTAACCTAACGGTGTCAACAAATTGTCTGGGGACTGGAAACCTAATGGTGCCAACAAAAAGTCCACATGTTTCACTGATTGAACCAGTTGCTCGGGTGAACTCCATACAAACTGGTTGGCTGTTAAGGGGAGAATAAAAAAGAAATATCTGTTATTTTAATTTAATTTTATAGATAAATAAAATAAGTGAGTAAGTATAGTCTCATAAATGAATAGAATAAGCAATAAAATTATAAATAAATTATAAATGATAAGTAGTTTTAGTTTATATGTATAGTTTTATAATAAATACAATAAGTAATAAAATAAAGAAAAAAGAAGTTGAGATCAAGCTGTTAAGAGTTGGATGGAAGAGGGTGACAGCAGTAGTAATGAAATTTGGGCTGAAGAATATTGCATGACTGATGGTTCAGTGGACACTAGAGGCATAAAAAACACATTTCGGGTTGGAAAGAAGCTACATAGACAGCGAAGGAGGTGAACAGATAGAGAGAATCAAACTAAGCTGTTAAATAAATCAAGTACACGGGCTCGCTGCTGCAACATTGGGAGATCAAATTAGGCTGACTTCACTGGTACAACATCGTGGACCAGAGATAACACAAATAGGGAGAGTAATAAGGCAAACACATACATTTCACCAGTGACAGGTTAAGAGGTGAGGTTATACATAACTCACAGAACACCTGAAATAGATGGAAGAGGGAAATGAAGGGAGAGTGAGAATAAGACGCAAGAACCAGGTCAGTATGATGCAGAAGAGGAAGCAGACGACGAGGGAGATCAGATATGGTCAGACACAGACTCAAGGGAAGAATACGAGGAGAGAGCAGTGAAGCTTACAGGATTAATGAAGTCATATACAATGCCATCAGAAAAAGGCAGAGAAGGACAGTACAGAGTCAGCACGGGTTCAGCTGTTAAAACTCCAATTGGAAGATGCACGACGTAAAACCAACGATGCAAAAAAAAAAAAAAAAAAAAGCAGAGAAAAAATCAACCAATCAGATGGTTCGGCAGCTTCCGCCCTTCCCCATACACACTCCAGATCTATTTCCGACCCCAGAGTGGGTTGATCCTCGCCCTCCCCATTGGAGTGGCTCAAGAAGAGGTACAGGAGGATTCAGAGGCAGGGGTGGGGGTCGTGGCGACCCAAGAGGGGGTCAGGGCGGTAGAGGGTGTTTTATTTGTGGAGCCACCTTGAATCTCCCTGTGTCTAAACACCAAATATCATCCTCAGCAGTTGAACTAACTGGGTTCTCGGGACAACCACAAAATCTGCCGCTCACCAAACCACTCACTACCACCATACTCCAGGCTGAACAGACATTTTCACGCAGATATGTTTCTTCTTTGTCATGCCCTGTGAATCTATTGGGGAGAGATGTGCTGCTGAAGTGTGGAGCTTCCATACTCTGCACCCGGATGGGCTGATAGTGACCTTCCCAAATGGCTACACTGTGAACTGCTCGTTAACAACTGTGCATTCCTCCTCGCAAATGTTATCAGCGGATACCTCCCCCATGGCTGAAGGACATTGAGCTGATATCTACTGGGGCCTTCTCGAGCCAGAAACCATGGAGACGCCTGGCATTGGCACTCTCTATCAGTCTTGGCGTCCCTGGGTTCAGTCATTAAATCCCTACACGCCTCCTCCCGATCCCCTCCATGTAACTCTTTATTATGACAGGAATGGCAACGAGTTGTATCAACAGGCATTTTATAATGAGATAGAAGGGAAAATATGGGAGATAACATCCACCTGCATACTGGTGGGAAATGGGGGAGTGGCTGCAGCTGTTGAACTGACCTCAGAGCAATTGCAGTGGTATGAGGCGGCGGAGGAAGCCTCCCCTCACATATCTTTGGCAGTACATCAAACATCAAGCCAAAGACTTGGGCCCTATGTGTAAAAAACATTATTCACAGATGGATGTTGTTTTAGACATCCAACGGAGGGACTGAAAGCAGCATATGCAGTGGTAAGACAGACAGAGACAGGGTTTGAGGAAGTGATTACAGAAAGTGTAACAGGAAAAGAATCATCTCAATTGGCTGAACTCCAAGCAATGATTGCAGCATTAGAATGGGCTGAAGGGAAAAGAGTGAACATCTACACAGACTCTGCCTATGTCGTAGGAGCGATCCATGTGGAAATGACACAGTGGATCAGATCTGGCTTTTTAACAGCAGCAAAGACCCCCATTAAGCATGAGAAGGACATGAGGAGACTACGGGAGGCTCTGATGAAGCCGGCACAGGTAGCAGTGATTAAGTGCAAGGGTCACGACAAAGCAGGGACAGTTGTCTCCAGAGGGAATGACGCAGCAGATGTGGCAGCCAAAAGAAAGGCAGGATACAGTCAGCAGTATGTAATGCTACAAACAGAGAGAACAGTGCATGACCTCCTGCCGCCCTGTGATGTAAATCTGTTAATAGCAGAACAGCAGAAAGCCTCTCCAGAGGAGCTCACAGTATGGAGAGAAAGAGGAGCAGTAAAGACAGAGGGTATGTGGGGGTCTCCAGACGGGAGACCTGCACTGCCCCCAGGGCTGAGGAGATCAGTCCTTCAAGAAGCTCATGGTGTGACTCACTGTCGGAAAACGCAAATGGCGCGATATCTCACTCATTGGTGGCACCCGTTTTTGCCAGCGGTGATTGAGAATCGCATCCAAGAATGTAAGATATATACAGAATACAATGTTAGACCCGCGGTGAAACCACATCAGGGGAGATTTCCCCTCCCCAAACTCCCAGGTCAAGAGGTCATTAATGACTATACAGACATGCTAGAGAGAGTGGGAGGATACAGGTGTCTTCTGGTGGCAGTGGTGCATACACTGGTTGGCCAGAAGCCATACCTGCCAAATCAGAGGATGCAAAGACAGTAATCAAATTTCTGATCAATCAATACATTCCCACGCATGGGTTTCCCGAAAGAATCAGATCCGACAATGGAACCCATTCCAAAAACAGAGATCTACAAGAAGTAGAGAGAGCATTGGGACTAAAACACACATTTGGCACAGTCTACCACCCTCAATCACAGGGAGCTGTAGAAAGAGCAAATGGTATTTTAAAAACCAAAATAGCAAAAATAGTAGTAGATAGTGGAAATAAGCTTAATTGGGTGGATGCTTTACCGCTTGCACTAATGTCTATGCGTTCACAAGCCAGCGGAGTCACGCATCTAACACCGCATGAAATGCTTACGAGCCGGCTCATGCCGCTACCATACTTAAGAGGTCCCCATGAGGGACCGTCCCTGGAACAATTACAAGGCGAAATGTTTGACTATTTACGAAGTCTAACCCGTATCCATAGGGCTATCTCCCAGCAGGTGAAAGGCACCACAGAGGACAGAAGGGTCAAATCCCAGAAGACCTTCAACGCATACTTCCTGGAGAGTGGGTGTACGTCAAGGTGTTCAAAAAGAAGTGGGACCAGCCACGCAGAGAAGGTCCATACAAGGTCATATTAGCTATACCAACTGCCTTGAAAGTTGAAGGTAAGGACGTTTGGTTCCATCTTAACCACTGCTGCAGAGCTAACAACCCAGAGAGGGTGTCGACAGAGAGCACCTCAGAGGAAAACACCCCTTCCTCAGTCGCCACCTGGTAGCCACAGGGCTGAGGATGAGGGCCCAAGCGCAGAGAGAACAGAGAGAGGAGAGAGAGCAGAGACAGAAAGAGAGCAGGGAGAAGAAAGCAGCAGCTCAGAAACAGGTGAAGATGGTAACCTGACTCAAGTTTACATATGTAGACAGAGACAGACAAGTACAACATTCCAATTGGAACACTAAAAACCTCATCAATTCTTGATTGGTTAGAAAAGTTCTCTGTTGGAAAAATCTTACAGACTATAGGAGTAATATTTGGACTCGGCGTCCTTCCCCTAGTACAGATCCTGATAAGAAGGGCCATGAGAACGGCCACGGGACAATTTATTATGCTGATACAACAGCAGAAATAGCTCCCCAAGAAAGGCGAATTGTGGAAACTAGATAAACCGTGGATAAGATCCTATGCACCCAAAAGATTGAACAACGATTTATATGAAACCATGATTGACAATACGGACATATGTGAGAATATGGCTGACAATATAAACTTATATGAGCCAATGAAGGGGAACCTGGAAGGGGAATACGAGGTTGTATAGAGAGAGAGAGAGGGAGAGCCGATTCAGGGTAAGAAATAACCAAATAATTGGCAATAGATTCAGGAAAAACCTTGCTGTTACCAAACCCATACTAACAATCGACTGATTAACATATATAGGTTATCTATACTACGGGGCAATTAGGAGGAAAAGGAGGGAAGTGAATTGAACTAAACAATGTCCTTTCTAACACACAGATTGGTGCAGAGCATGGCCAGCATGTGGAGATCCATGTATCCAAAGCAGCAGAATCCAGGGTTGGCCTACCAAGAGCGCCCAGCCATGTCAGAGGACCAGCCCCATTTGAGCCCAGGCTAGGGATGACCTACAGCGGCAACTGGTCAACCACCACGTGCTGCAACAGAAGATTGAGATGCTAAGGGGATCAGGTGGCGTCCTACCGGCGCCTGCGGATGACTGGTACATCCGCCTATGTGCCCGACGGACAGTAACTTGGCAGCATTAACAGCAAAGATAACTATGTACCTTGCTTACTGTACCCGGTATATGTGAAGTTATCATGTATTCACTGAAGAAAATACCAGTAACGACTGTAGTCACAACCACTGTATAAGAATGTCATTATGATTAATCATGCAACAAGAAAAACAAAGACATTATTAGGCTAGCTCTTATACTCTATATACATACGAATTATTCGAGGTGATAATCATGAATTGTGTGTGATACCTACGGATGACAAAAGGTGTGACAGATACTGCTGATAATCAATGAAGTATGACTTATGTGCAGCTCTACTGATGTTGATCACTGGAAAATGATTCGTGTGTGATAATAGCCAATCTAAATCTTAATGGTATGGGACTATAAAGTCCCAAAGGGGGGATATATATATTTTCTCCCCCTTGCTGTGATTTAAGATATTATATGGGACTATGGAGCCCCAAAGGGGTGAATGTAGTGTAATGTACTGATTTACTGAAGACATATACTGTACCTTTTAGCTGACCTTTAAAAGATATGTGTTGAAGCAATATAATCTGTGCAACTGACAAATTACACACTGGTTTAATATTTCATGTATTCTTATGACACACACTTATTGAGCACTTAAGCGTTGTGGTGGAGAAGTACCTAGGACTCACTGTGAATCATTTCTAAAATAGCATGAGGACGGGTTCAGAAAACACTAGTGGAAAATTAGGGGAATTACAGCTTGTCCTGAGAATGACCCTAGTAAGAGGAGGCGGTCTTAGATCTAGGAAAAACATTACGCAGCAGAAATTCTACGATAAAAGAGCGAGCGCAAACAAAGAAATTCCAGCCTTGCTCCGGAGCTTGGCTCATTTGGGTTGTGATGTGTTTGTTGCCTGCGAGCACATTAAACTCAGTTGCATCTGATTCTACGTGTCTCCAGTGATTTTTTTTTTATCTCTGAGTATTTGAGTTTTTGATATCTAATGGAAGATAAAGAAAGTCTGTTTGAGAAGAGAAGAGCGAGGTCGCGAGCTAACTGGCCCGGCTCGGGACCTTGACTTTTTTGCTTCTACAATACTTATAAAACCATCCATAAATATATTCTGATTACTAGTGAATATTAATATGATTAAAACTGTCTTTAATCTGGTGCATTGTTTAACATACAATTTGAAAAATATGTGAATAATATTAATGATACTGAGTTATGGCAGTGCAATACCTGTGACAGGTGGCATTGTTCCCGGACATTGACGGCAAATGCAGCTGCACGTCTGGTAAGATCCTCAGTTAATGCACCAGCTCCTCCCTGTGGACACCATATGTTAAAATACAATTAGAGGCAAGGCTTATTAACACAAATGTTATATTTATCTGTATGTAGGATACATGTGTATTTCATTTTCATTTGAAACAAATAGGCAGTACTGGGTTGGTGTTAACACAACATACTGTCATAAAAATGTACCAGGTCAAATGGGAGCAGATCAGAAAACAAGGTGACTTTGTGCTAACATATGATCATACATGCTTAATAAGGTAGTTGTACAATATTATCATGCAAGATAGCCAACATTAGCTTCAGCTTACCTGATGACCAGTAAAATGAATGTGAAAACGCTCAGGCTCTTGCTGTGGCATTTCATTTGGAGGGATAGTTGTGTTGACTCCACTGGTGGTCCTTTGCATCCCTCTTGTTTGAGTGGCACAGTCAGAAAAAAATGGTATATCAAAATGTCCTCCTTCAACCCGAGATGGCTCAGATGTGGCGGCTGTCTTTCAACCAGCAGGCGGGTGCCAACAGGGCAAGCAGATGAAAGCGGACGGTGTTAGCCTATTGGAAATTGCAACTAACGGCAAAATCAAGTTTTGTAAGCAAAATTAAATATACTTGCAAACTAGACGTAGCACAAACAGAGAGTGTTAATTCCACACTTCATACTGCAAACGTCCCTGAACCACTACCTGGCGCCCTCTGGTCTGCTGTGCTTACGGCCTGGCTCATTGGCGTGGTCAATACCAAATCAGGAATTAGGGGGGGTCATTCTGAAACTTAATGTAACTTGCAAATATTAATGCCAATCCAGAATTTTAAACGGGCAGTTAACTACTAATATGTATTTTGTGGTTATAATACCCACAGATGATTCGTTTTATTATCATCATTTCAACTTAAGACTGATATGTTGTGCACATACTTCCCCTGACTGTACTCCTATGGTCGCGTCTGTCACGGTTGGAAGAAAAAGCTGGCCACCTCTCTGGATTGCATCCCGCCGAGAAAAGATATGTTTCCTCATGAAAATATACAGTACAGGTCAAAAGTTTGGACACACCTTCTCATTCAATGCGTTTTCTTTATTTTCATGACTATTTACATTGTAGATTCTCACTGAAGGCATCAAAACTATGAATGAACACATGTGGAGTTATGTACTTAACAAAAAAAGGTGAAATAACTGAAAACATGTTTTATATTCTAGTTTCTTCAAAATAGCCACCCTTTGCTCTGATTACTGCTTTGCACACTCTTGGCATTCTCTCCATGAGCTTCAAGAGGTAGTCACCTGAAATGGTTTTCCAACAGTCTTGAAGGAGTTCCCAGAGGTGTTTAGCACTTGTTGGCCCCTTTGCCTTCACTCTGCGGTCCAGCTCACCCCAAACCATCTCGATTGGGTTCAGGTCCGGTGACTGTGGAGGCCAGGTCATCTGCCGCAGCACTCCATCACTCTCCTTCTTGGTCAAATAGCCCTTACACAGCCTGGAGGTGTGTTTGGGGTTATTGTCCTGTTGAAAAATAAATGATGGTCCAACTAAACGCAAACCGGATGGGATGGCATGTCGCTGCAGGATACTGTGGTAGCCATGCTGGTTCAGTGTGCCTTCAATTTTGAATAAATCCCCAACAGTGTCACCAGCAAAACACCCCTACACCATCACACCTCCTCCTCCATGCTTCACAGTGGGAACCAGGCATGTGGAATCCATCCGTTCACCTTTTCTGCGTCTCACAAAGACACGGCGGTTGGAACCAAAGATCTCAAATTTGGACTCATCAGACCAAAGCACAGATTTCCACTGGTCTAATGTCCATTCCTTGTGTTTCTTGGCCCAAACAAATCTCTTCTGCTTGTTGCCTCTCCTTAGCAGTGGTTTCCTAGCAGCTATTTGACCATGAAGGCCTGATTGGCACAGTCTCCTCTTAACAGTTGTTCTAGAGATGGGTCTGCTGCTAGAACTCTGTGTGGCATTCATCTGGTCTCTGATCTGAGCTGCTGTTAACTTGCGATTTCTGAGGCTGGTGACTCGGATGAACTTATCCTCAGAAGCAGAGGTGACTCTTGGTCTTCCTTTCCTGGGTCGGTCCTCATGTGTGCCAGTTTCGTTGTAGCGCTTGATGGTTTTTGCGACTCCACTTGGGGACACATTTAAAGTTTTTGCAATTTTCCGGACTGACTGACCTTCATTTCTTAAAGTAATGATGGCCACTCGTTTTTCTTTAGTTAGCTGATTGGTTCTTGCCATAATATGAATTTTAACAGTTGTCCAATAGGGCTGTCGGCTGTGTATTAACCTGACTTCTGCACAACACAACTGATGGTCCCAACCCCATTGATAAAGCAAGAAATCCACTAATTAACCCTGATAAGGCACACCTGTGAAGTGGAAACCATTTCAGGTGACTACCTCTTGAAGCTCATGGAGAGAATGCCAAGAGTGTGCAAAGCAGTAATCAGAGAAAAGGGTGGCTATTTTGAAGAAACTAGAATATAAAACATGTTTTCAGTTATTTCACCTTTTTTTGTTAAGTACATAACTCCACATGTGTTCATTCATAGTTTTGATGCCTTCAGTGAGAATCTACAATGTAAATAGTCATGAAAATAAAGAAAACGCATTGAATGAGAAGGTGTGTCCAAACTTTTGGCCTGTACTGTATATTGAACTGTTGACTAACCAGGTAACTTTGGTGGAAATTTGACAGCAGACGTTTAGTCCTTGCGACAGCTGTGACCTGGTGCAGCACTAATTTGGCCTCTTGAGCCAATAGGCCAGCTAACTTAGCTAACGTTAACGTTAGCTTACGTTTTGGTGTTGCACAATGCAATGAGAAGTTTTGCTAATGCTAATTAGCACCAATGCTAACTGTCATACAGTGGAGCTAAGATTGTAAAAGACAGACAGCTAATTTCACTTAGCTAGCGTTAGCTCACACAAAGTCAACATCATTGCACTAGTGAAGGGGGAAACGTTAGCCTTCCCACACCCTGTGGGATACCGCTTGTTAGCCCTAACTCAACGTCACTGACTGGAGATCGTCTCCTCCAGTCTGACACTGACCTTGAGCCATGCAAAACCTCTGTCCAGACCGGAGTGCAAAAATATCACGGCTCTCGCTCCATTTCCCCTGTTAAGTCGGGAACTGCGCACTGGTTCGACATCCCATTGTTCCGAAGTCCGTTCCGAAATCATCATGATGCCCTGTAGTTAAGGTCTGGTTAGGTTTAGGCACAAAAACCACTTGGTTAGGGTCAGGAAAAGATCATGGTGTGGGTAAAATGAAAAAGAAAGTGACAAACACATAAGCCGTGAGCCTGCTCCGCCTCAAGCCGGTCGCGGCTCACCATACGCCCGCCGCGACCCGTTCAGCACCGCGGACAGTCGGACTAATTGGATGTCGAACCAAAGACATGGACCCGTTAAGTCAGCTGCGGTGCTCCGACCATACTCTTTTTGCCAATACATTCCTTCGGATGACAGATTGCATGTTTTTCTTTCATCGCCATGTTAGAGCATAAACGTGAAGTTTTTGAAGGCAGCCTTACATGTGGCAGCCATCTTTCTTGCAGCCATAAACACTAGCAAATACTGTAAGTTACCTTAATCATCTGTTGTTTTCAGATCAGTTATGTCATTTATCCATTTTGCAGGCAGTATACTGATGTTTTAATTTTGCCCCGTTAGCTACATTATAAAGGATGGTGCTTTTATTTTGAAAGGGTAGATAAAGACATGGTGTGGCGTGCTAAACGAAGGAGGGTGTTGTACTTTTTGCTGTTATTTATTTGTTTTACCCACCTTATTCCTAGCCCCCATGATATCTTGTTAAATTTAGCTTATTGTTAAATTTACAGAGCCCGAGCAAGGGTGTGGTAAACATCTACTTCTTCTAAAAGAGGATTTATGATATCTTACTACTCATAAAGAGACACTAATACATCTGGCGAACAATTGACCCTATACAGCATAGAATCAAATCACTATCAAGCATAAATTGAAGGCAGGACATCCTTCTCTGACACATGGTCACAGGAGCACATCGTGTGAGAAGAAGGGAAAAATATTTGCCCTAGTAATCATATTTAAAATGACATAAAATGTAAATGGAAATACATGTGTGTGCATGAAGTTGTAGAGAGCTTGTTCTTATTATTGCCTCAGGGCAACGTTGTGCGATGAGGGGGACTTCTTGAGGGAGACTTTGCTAACAGTGTGTTTGAATGTAATCATATATTACTTCATGTATTTGTGCACAAAACTAGCTGTAAATGCAGTAGTACTTTTATTCTGAATTTTACTTCTTTGAACACATTTTGACAGAAAAATGGATGTAAGATCGTTCTGTGGGAGGACAGAGCAGGATCTGCATGTTAGGGAAATCCCATCTGACAGTGAGGACAGTGACATAGAAAGAAATGACAGTGAGGTAGAGTGGAGTGGAGAGAAAGGTTTGAGCAGAACAGAAATGTAGGTTTTTAATTTCATAAAGCAGACAGCATAGCTGTAGTTGTTCTGGTTGTATTTTCATTAGCATTAGAGCTTACTTTTTACATATTACATATTATACATGAGAATCAATATGACATCACACTGGACAGTACAAAGCTAAGCCTGTATCAAGTCATATATGTAAATATGTTTCAAGTGTTTTTCAATTCTTTGTTTCGTAATTTGGTGACATTGAGGCAAATCAGTAACACATACTCAGACTGATGACTAAACTCATATTTCAAAGGATGTGGCTGAGGATATCATACTGACACTGAGTAACAGACCTGTCATTCTGGTTGTTATTCTCTTCAGCAAATATAGATTTAATGCCAATCTGCTGTCAAACCTCTTTTGGTTTTATTATTTCTTAAGTCATTCCAAGCAAATAAAAACATAGTTTTCACATTAGAGTGGGATGTACATGAAAATACAGAACAAAGTACTTCCCATATTTATACATTAAGGGAGGGTGCATTTCCTTTTTCAATAGGTGACAATTTGGTATTAAAGTTATACAGTAAGGGTGGCAGTCTATTCCTCTCTGTTGGTAAGCAATTAAAACTGAACTGCTGCTTACAGGAACAATCTTCTTTTGTTCTGGGTGAATGTTTAACACTGACGTTGAAGCCTCAAATTCAGCTTATTGCAACATGTACCAGAGCTCTGCGATGACATTTTAGAAAATTGTAATTTAACGTGGCCAGTTTGTCTTTAATGTGACTGTGATGATTTTCCTCCTTACCAGATTAAGGAGCACAAGAAAAGGGACCATCATGGATGATTTGGATGATGTTGCTGTATCAATTTTAAATGGTAAGTCATGTTTAGGTGTGGAAAAAGCTACATATTAATTAGGGCTGACCTAAATGCTCTGAAGCTTCAGAGCTTCAGTCATTGCCTTGGCAATCCATGGCAAAATCAATATTCAATTGTGTGTTTTTTTTCCTCCTCAGTTAAAAATCATGTGCAGTGACTAAGTTAGACCACAAGGTGGCAGTAAGGTATAGTCCAGAGATATAGTCAACAAAACACAAGTTGTAAATTGTAGAAGAATAAAGTTTCCAGCAAACAGGAGAAATAAACATCATAATGCCATGGGTTTGTTTGATTGTATGTGATACAGAGGTGCATAACCATAACACAATTATATATAACATGACAATTATATGATGTTTTTATTTAAATATTAGTCCTAATATTAATTTGAATCGCCAGTTAAGTAATTATATAATTGCACATGCTGACACTGATCTCAAAAACAAAATTAATTGAAACAAATTTACAACGTGAAGACACCTTGCTGAATTGTATTCCATTTACATTTAATCATGGACAAAATAAAATGATTAAACACATAGGGCTCTAGTTTCGCAGAACGGGCGAGGCGGTGGCGCAGCGCACCTGCGCTTCGCCATCTGGGTGTGGCCGGGTGGATTTTGCAAGTTTGGCACACCGTGCGTGCTGGCGCAGCTACTCCTCTATCCCACCTCCGTCCCTCCTACCTGCGCAAGTCGGAAAGAGGGAGGAGAGAAGGCGTGGAGTGGGTTTTACACACATTGCACCAATCAAATGAGCCCCTCTCCTAAAATGTGCCGCGTGAAGGCGCAATGAGAGTTTACTCAATTCGCCATGGCGGAAGAGAGCAGCAGCGTCAGACGGCCAAACTTCTCCCAGGAGGAAACTGATGTTTTGGTCCGGGAGGTCCAAGCTCGCAGTGTCTGAATATACGGAACTGCGAGCAGACCTCCACGGGCTGATGATGCAAAGGTAGCCTGGGAGGAGGTCACCACAATTGTAAATCAATGTTGCGTTTCTCTCATGCGCGCGTGCGCTCTCTCTCTTTCTCTCTCGCAGTCTCACTCGGTTTCTTTTCTTTTGACTTTTCTAAGATGACAGATGCTGAATATATACTCCCTATCTGATGCTGTGGCTGTTTGTGGTTGGCTGAGAGGGATGTGAACTCATTAGTTTGCAGCTGTCTTAATCAAATCAGGTTGGGTTTCCATTACGCGTGTCAAACGGTGCCAGTCCCCTTTGATCTGACATCAGATGTGACGGGACAGTCGATATAGAGATACATTTATGTGCTGATTGCAGATAGTTGTATTGAATAGTGGTTTTTTGGCTATTTATTTCATTGTTAATGTGCCTGACATTCTGGAAACCTGCCTGTGAGGTTTTGGTAACGTGTGCGCACTGTCCACCGGTCAGCCAAACTTTGGCTTACACCGGCTGTGCTCCGCCTGCGCTGACAGTAGACCTGGTTTCAGCTGGCAAGCTTTTAGCGCACCTTCAGCGAAGCCTTTTGGCACGAAACTGTCACTGCGCCAAGATGGATCTGTCAACACCTCCCCCTGCTGCGCCGCCACACCCATCTCTGCACACCTCGGTCTGCCAAACTACCAAACTGAGCGTGCCTCGGGTTGCGCTGCTCGAAACTAGCTCTGCGCGGGGTTCGCCACCCTGCGCCATCCTGCGCTGCGCCGGGAAACTAGAGTCCATAGAGCTTATACTTGGTCTGGCCTGTCATGTGAAGTACTGGTCAATTGATAAGATGATGAAGGTATAAAAGTTTAATCGTAAAAGGTTACTTAATGATTGGACTGTCTTTATAGCTGCCAATATTGATGAGCCCTTGCTCCACACCCTCAGTCGTGATGATTTGAGAGAGCTTTTTCCTGGGCCGGAGCACTTTCTCAGGAGGAAGCAAGTTGGGGCTCTTATTAGACCGCAGGTAAGTTGTTACCTAATTTGTTCTGAAAACATGTAGCACAACACATGTTGTTTCTAATTAGGGTCTGGGCAGCTAAGCTGCCAGGACACCATTGTAATCCTAGGTATTCTTCTTCTTTCTTCTTCTGAGGAAATCATACTTCCATGGGTGAAAACTCACCAAACTTTGCACAAAAGTCCAGTCCAGGGTATCCGCGGATCCTTGAAAAGTCTTAAAAAGTCTTAAATTCATGTATCTAAAATTAAGGCCTGAAAATGTCTTAAATTCATTATAAATGGTCTCAGATTGGTCTTAAATTCATTACTCAAAGGTCTTAAAATTGTTGCGGAAGGAATATTTAATCTGACTTTATTTCTTTTCTTTTTTTTAATTCTCGCGGCACTTTTCTGTGAGTGTCCATGCGCCGTCCAATAATGGCACGCGCTGGCAGTAGCACATACACAATGAATGGGTTCGTCGGCGGAGGTCTGCGCTTTGCGCGCTCTGTGTGAAAAGGGCTTAACGGCGCGTGCTGGCCACCTGGCACTCAATATGCTGCTGTAGTGGTTTGTTTTCCAGACGTGAGTATCTTTGAGCAGTGAAAGTTATTATTTATTTCTTTGTACTTGTCGGCAGTGATTTGTTTTCTGATTTGAGCTCTACGTGCGAGCATCTTACTCACATTTGCGACTTAAAATAGTTTTGTGCCAGCAAAATAAATCATTCAGCACACTGTGTGAGTACAGATTTCGGGTCCATGTCATTGGTTCGACAGCCCATTGGTTCAACATCCCATTAGTCCGACTGTCCGCGGTGCTGAACGGCTCGCGGCGGGCGTATGGTGAGCCGCGACCGGCTTGACGCGGAGCAGGCTCACGGCTTATGAGTTTGTCATTTTCTTTTTCATTTTAATCCACACCATGATCTTTTCCTGACCCTAACCAAGTGGTTTTTGTGCCTAAACCTAACCAGACCTTAACCACAGGGCATCATGATGATTTCGGAACGGACTTCGGAACAATGGGTTTAATATGGTCGGAACAATGGGATGTCGAACCAATGGGCAGTTCCCCAGATTTCAACCAGCAGCAGAAACGAAAGGCGAAACATGCAGGTTGTGGGTTGAACGGGGGTCACAGACAGGAATACGGTGGTCAAATAGCCTACGGCGACTCTGCGGCGCAAAATAACGGCTTACCGGCGGCGACAGAGAAGTCCAACTCCAGGTCCAGTAGCCTAATTTCCTCTTTTGTTGGCGTCATGACTGCCATTCACATTTCTCTCTGTGGCAGGTAACGGTCCACAAACCTCAACGCACTTTAGGGACTGTTTGTTACTTATGAAAGGACTGTTCTTTACCTGTCAGGGGAGGAGGGTGGCTGGTTGATTTTTATTTTATTTATTCATTTTATTTTGATCCCCCCTATGTTAATCACTTATTGATGCTGTTTTTCTATGAATAAGTCAATAAGTAATTTATTCCATTGAAATATCATTGATGTGTTATAGAAAAGTGATTTATCTTTTTATAAATGACAAAAGGCACATCTGCCTCATTTTTGCTGTGGTATCGTGATACTACTCAGAACCATGATACTTTCACTGGTATCGTACAGTGGGTCCCAATTTTGGTACCGTGACAACACTAGATGTCACAACCATTCCATTCGGAGTTGCGCAGTAAAGCGGCTCTGGTGCCTCATAAAAAAGTGTTCCCCCACTTCTAATTTTACAAATTAAGCACTGGTTATAGTACAGCGGGATCCCCCAACCATCGCTTATATTTATAGTTTTTTCAGTCTTAAATTCCATTCAAGGTGGCATTAAAAAGGTCTTAAAAAGTCTTAAATTTAACTTACTGAAACCTGCAGATGCCCTGCCAGTCTCATGCCAGATATCCTCAGCTGTAAACTCAAGCCAGTAGTCCTGATGGTGGCGCTACAGTAAGCGTCTAAAGTTCAAAACTGTGAAAATTCATAACAAATCAACTATACGTGCTACAACTTAACAACTTTCATCAAACTGTAGCCCCAATACTGAAGAAAATTTTGTACATTTAAACCTATTAAAAATTATGAAGTTCATCACTCTGTTTTTTTTTTTCAAAAACTGTAAAACTTCTTAAACCTATCTCCTCCCACAGTTTTTGCTCAATTGACACCAAACTTGCTACAGAGCATCTTCAGACTGTCCTACAAAAACTATGTTTCTCAGATTTTTGATTTATCAAAAATTGAGCCTACAGTGCATCAAAATGTTTGACTGTAAACGGTACTGTAAACATATACATGCAAATTCTTGCTAAATAAATCTTCAATGTTCATGAAAAAATGACAAAATTCTAGAGTCATGGTAGATGATGTGTGGCAAATTTCAGAATTTTATCTCAAAAACTGAATTTTTTACAGCATTTTGAATTTTGCTCTAATGTGAACAATTGGAGTCAATGTAAAAATGGCAATTTTAAACATCAGTTTTTCACTTCTGGAGCAAATCAATCATTGTTACAAACAAATTACCAACATCTCCATGCTGTCTAGATGCAATATGTGTATTTTCAGATTTTTGTTTCGATAACTGAATTTTTTACAGTGGTATGAAATCTGCTTTTCCATGTATGGACGGCTGCTTAATAGAGATGTTCCGATACCATTTTTTCCCTCCCGATACTGATTCCGATACTTGTGCTGTGGGTATCGGCCGATACCGAGTACTGATACCAGTATGTTATAAAAAATATATATATATATATATATATATATATATATATATATATATATATATATATATATATATACTATGCCTGCATGACTGCGATATATGATTATCATTGTGGTAAGGCCTGGCTCAGGTTAAACCCTTTGTAAAACATGAATGAATACAGCAAATGGAAGCCATTTATTTTTAAATTTATTTTTAAATAGAACAGTATAAAAAACAGTAGTGCAACAGCAACTTAACTAAATAAATCTAGGAATATATGGTTTTTTTTAATTAAAGTGCAGCCACAATATTAAATGAAAAAAGCCATATAAATAGAACAGTATAAAAAGCAGGAGTGAAACAACAAGTTAACTAAATAAATCTAGGAATAATTATTAAAAAATGTTAAAGTGCAGCCGCAATATTGTAAAATATAAAAGGTAGTCCAACAGCAACTGAAGTGATTAAAAAAAACTTATAATGCAACACTAACCTATAAAGTAAACATTCAAAAAATACAAATCAAAAGAGCATCAGCTACACAGTAAACAAAACACTTTAAAACAAGGAGGCTACACATTGCAGTAGCATTTTAGCTCATAATTTCAAGAGCAAAGGCAGATTCTTCTTCAAGAAGATGAGCATTTCTGCTCTCTCTCCTCCTAGCCTGTTCCTTCTTGCATTAACAATGTTGGATGCTGCACTGAACAGTCTATCACTGTCAACACTGGTACAAGGAGCACAGAGATACTTTGCAGCAGTGGCAGCCAGGGTGGGAAACCGAATTTGGTTGGCTCTCCAGTAGTGGAATGGGCTGTCTGAGCGTGGGACCGTTTGCTCTGTCAAATATGTCTGTATTTGAACCTGTGTGCTTGTGCTACTACTAGGGATGGGCAACACAAGCAAAAACACTATTCGAAAATCGTGGCAACTATTCTACAATTTCTCGAATAATCGCCCCCCCCAGCAATTTGTTTAATCAAATTGCTGGTATTGAAATTAGCAACACTCGTGCCACCCCTCGAAATTTTGTCTTGGCATATGTTGCATGTCGCAGTCTTGCTGGTGGGAGCATCCAGCGTGAAATACTGCCACACCGCCGACATGATGCGCTAACGCTAGTTAGCTCCTTGTCTAGCAGGTCAGATGATCAATTCTTCTTCGCCCCTCTAAAACAGCAGGCTGCAGATGGCAGCACAGCACAACTGTTTTAAGAGTGGCGAAGAAGTGGTAAACACATGGTAAGGTAAGACAACAACTCTGAAGACCACCTAAATGTGGAATGTTAGTATATAGGCTTTCCACATCGAGAGTCGATGGCCATCCTTATTTATTTGAGCCAGAATACACTGACGAAGAGCTTCGTGAAATTGAAGAGGAGGAGGAGAGAGAGAGATGCACAACAGGTAGAGGACGACAGAGGAGGAATGGCTGCTGTAAGGCTTTAGCTCTGGAGATTGGTGGTGTAACGTTACCTGTGAATGCTGTACCCCAATGCCCACAGAAGAGGAATACTTCTGTTGCAAGGAATGGGACCGGTTGCAGCCTTAGCTAAATGGTAAACAACAAACATGGCAGCACACCGGTAAGATAAGACAACACGTTTACATGTCGTTTTCTATATGTTCTCTGACATTTATCTTAACGATATGAGGCGGTCTTTGTGGAGAAAAAGCTTGTTTAGTGGACTAACTTTGCACTTGAAAGGATGCCCGTTCAATTATGTTTAGGGATGCACGATAACTTTTCTTTTAAACCGATAACCGATAACTTTCAGCTCCTAAAGGCCGATACCGATAACTGATAACCGATAACCCACACATACATTGTGTATATATATATATATATATATATATATATATATATATACCTAATATCATGATTGTTTTGACTCTTTAAGTGAAGAGATATTTATTTTTTCCGATGAAAAACTATTGGCAAGCATCTCAAACATTTTCGAAAGATATAAAACAAAAAAACTATTTGATAACTCAAATGAACATCAATTTAAATAAGGTGCATTACTTACTGATATAAAAATAAAGGCCCCTAGAACTGATGCAAATACATGCATCGGGATTACACACTGAAAAAGTTCATTCCAGAAGGTCAAAAAATAAATATATATAGAAAATGATTGCACTGAACAAGTTAGACTTGTCTATGTAAACAAACTGAAAAAGTGCATTCCATAGTAACAAAAAAATAAGTTTAAAGAATTTTGGCTTATGGTTCCATTCAAATGAATACCTTTTCACTAAGGTAAATGGGGTTCGGTTGTTCTTTTATCTCATATTAGGAGAGAGAGAGAGAGAGACAGAGAGACAGAGACACAGAGTCTGTGTGTGTTTGAGATAGTGTTGTCACGGTACCAAAATTGGGACCCACGGTACGATACCAGTGACAGTATCACAGTTCTGAGTAGTATCACGATACCACAGCAAAAATTAGGCAGATGTGCCTTTTGTCATTTATAAAAAGATAAATCACTTTTCAATAATACATCAATGATATTTCAATGGAATAAATTACTTATTGACTTATCATACTTCAAAAACAGCATCAATAAGTGATTAACATGGGGGGATCAAAATAAATGAAATAAAAATCAACCAGCCACCCTCCTCCCCTGACAAGTACCTTCATAAGTAACGAACAGTCCCTAAAGTTTCTCCTCTGATACGCCACATGCTGCCATGGCTCAGCTGTTCAGGTACTTTTGGGCAGTCATGACAACAAGTTATTCACCTGGAGCCGGACTTCTTCGCCGGTAAGCCGTTATAATGCGCCACCGTATTTGGCAGGAATACGTATTCCTGTCTGTGACCCCCGTTCAACCCACAACTGGCGGGATTCGCCGTTACTGTTTATCACCACACTACCGACATTTTACTCTATCCGTCACCGCATGCTGTTTGATTGCTTTATCAAAACATGCCGCTATTATTCGGCCTTGCTTTTCACTTATTCCACCGAATACCGAATGTGTGTTTTTTTGCAATATTCGGCCGAATATATTCGGTGCATCCCTAAATAGGAACCTTCCCCCCCTCCCCACTGCCCTCACCGCTGCTCTCCTCACTATACTGGCTGCTGCGCTGTGCAAGTGCACAGATGTCCCAGAGTGGTGGTGCATTTGCAAAAATGTTTTGAAGGATTATTGCAGCAGCAGCGGCAATAATTTAGAAACACTGATATGTGCTGTGAAGTTTTAGTGCCGCAGTCTACCGTTGGTACCAGTATACTGTGCAAAGTGTGAGAGTGTGTGTGTGTGTTTGTGTGTGTGTGAAAGAGAGAGAGTGTGCGCGTCTGTGTGAAATTTTAACTGAGTTAACGAGTTGTTTTCCGACATGAGGGGGTATTCTTGAATTTTCCCAGTCAGAAAGAGTTTTTCTGATGATGCCGACGTCACTTTAACGCAGCATTCACTGCAGGCCATTCAGGTCTCATAGTGGGAGCGGGGCACTGCCGTGCTGACAAAATTATATATGTTATCGGGGCTATTCGTCATGATATCGGAGTTATTGGAATGATGTAATAATTCTTGTTATCGGCCCAATAGTTATCGTGCACCCCTAATTACGTTTTAACAGGTCTGATGCTATGGCTGTATCTAGGCTAACGGCTAACGTGCTAACTATTATTTCTATGTCACTAGTGACTTGAAACAAATTTAGGACGATAGGAGACGGGTTGAAATAAGCCGAAATTTCGCTTTAAGTGGAAATGTAATTTTGCCAACAACATTTGTCAGGAAAATTAGGCAAAGTTTTTCATATAATGACATATTACAGACATTTATATTTTTACATTTCAATTCTGACTGGGTCTGATTGGGCAGAAAGTGCATACCTTGCTTAAAGTAAAACATGCAAAACACTCCTTGTGGTGTGGGTTAAGGTGGTTTTGTTTATCAAGATATTTTTCTCTTTCAGTTAGAGATGCACCAATTGCAATTTTCCTGGCTGAAAACAAAATTCTGACCTGCTGATTCAGATTTTTTTTTTTTTCCCAAAAACTGTAATTGACAGCATACACAAATATTTTTGGAACTTTTCTTTTATGGAAAATGTAATTGTTAGTTCATAGTATAACAGAGAGTATTAAATAACATTTACACTTTCTTCAAAATTGCATCAGGTTACAAGACCCTCTTTCACTCTCAAACTAATCAATCAGTCAATTCAATCAATTTTATTTATAAAGCCCAAAATCACAAATCACAATTTGCCTCACAGGGCTTTACAGCATACGACATCCCTCTGTCCTTATGACCCTCACAGCGGATCAGGAAAAACTCCCCCAAAAAACCCCTTTAACAGGGAAAAAAACCGGTAGAAACCTCAGGAAGAGCAACTGAGGAGGGATCCCTCTTCCAGGACGGACAGACGTGCAATAGATGTCGTATAGAACAGATCAACATGATAAATTAACAGTAATCCGTAAGACGCAATGAGAGAGAGAGAGAGAGAGAGAGAGAGAGAGAGATGCAGGACAGATGGTAATGACAGTAGCTTACAACAACATTATTGAAAGTAATAATATTATCGTTATAGTTCTGGCTACTGTGGTACAATATGTTGAAAGTATGTATTAATATCTGGCAGTATACATGTGTGACAATATGTGTATAATAACAGTAGAAGTATGACTAATGACTAATGATGGCAGCAGCAGCAGGAGGCATCTGGCAGGACCACGGCAGCAGCACAACCACACACGTCACGCTGTCCAGGCACCGCTGCGATATGAGTTAATCTGAGAGACAGTGGAGCACAAAGGCTCCGGAGAAGAAGCCGAGTTAGTGACATCCAGAATGGCCGAGTTAGCAAGATGCAGTAATAGGATACGAGAGAGAGAGAAGGAGAGAAGGTGCCCGGTGTATTATAGGGGGGTCCTCCGGCAGACTAGGCCTAAGTCAGCCTAACTAGGGGCTGGTACAGGGCAAGCCTGAGCCAGCCCTAACTATAAGCTTGATCAAAGAGAAAAGTCTTAAGTCTAGTCTTAAATGTGGAGACGGTGTCTGCCTCCTGGACCGTAACAGGAAGATGATTCTACAGGAGAGGAGCCTGATAGCTGAAGGCTCTGGCTCCTGATCTACTTTTGGAGACTTTAGGGACCACGAGTAACCCTGCGTTCTCAGAGCGCAGTGTTCTGGTGGGATAATATGGCACTATGAGCTCTCTAAGATATGATGGAGCTTGACCATTTAGAGCTTTATAAGTTAACAGTAGGATTTTAAATTCAGTTCTGGATTTTACAGGGAGCCAGTGCAGAGAAGCTAAAACAGGAGAAGTATGATCTCGTTTCTTAGTTCCTGTTAGTACCATAGACTGTATAAATTAATGGACGTAGTCACCATGACATCACCCATCCGTTTCTGAAGAGTGGATTTAAAGCTCAAAATACTCCGCTCTGGACGTCGCCATCTTGGCAGTGCCTGACTCTGCCCAACTCCCGGACAATCAAAAATGGGCAAAGAGGCAGGCCGAAGGAAGTCTGGTTGCCTAAACACGCCCACCTCGCTCAGCGCTGCTAAGTTAGCTAAGGCTAACAAGCTAGGCTACTTTGGCTAGCCCTGTGGTGTTGGCTGCTCCCGCTTGGTGCCAGCTCCCCTGCAGCTCCCTCACGAAACTTGAGGTAACTTGAGTTTAGCTGAAACTAACGTTATACAACAAACCTTGAAACAATGATTCAGCTGTTATCTTAAAAAAAAAACACTTCAACTTTTTTTTAAATATATAACGCTAATTATTTATTAAACTCATTTTACTTTCATATGCACAGTGTGGATCATTGGTGACAGCTATGTCCAGCGTAGTGTCCAGAGAGCTGCAGAGACCTTGGGAAGTACCCTCAGCATGCCGGGCGTCCGTGTCTGCTGCTTTGGCTGGGGTGGACTGGAGTGGGCAGGCCTTTTCTCCTTCTTTTCCCACTCCCTGCGAGGAAGAGCAGCACCAGATGTCCTCATCATCCACTGTGGCGGCAATGACATGGGGAAGGTCAGCACTGTCAAGCTGGTCAGCATGATGAAGGAGGACCTGCACTAGCTTCACCTCCAGCATCCTGGCATTAAGATAATATTTTCTTCATTGGCCCAAAGGTGCAGGTGGGAGGCTGGTATCATCTATTATGAGGCCCGTGGTCCCAAGGTTTTTGGTCATGAGGAGGGGAGTGAACTGAATTGCCATGGTACACCTGCAGCTCCACACGAGAGTCAGTCTGCGTAGTAGCTGCTATGATATGAATTAACCTCTCTATGAACATCTGTGTCATGTCTTACAATGCGCGTGGGCTGCGTGTTGGCCACAGTGAAACTGATAAATCATGCCATGTCGTTGTGGACAAATTGATGGAGAGATGTGACATTTTGTGTGTCCAGGAGACGTTCCTGGCTAAACAAGACCTGGAAGGACTAAATTCTATTCATAGGGACTTTCATGGGGCGGGTGAATCAACAACTGACCTAAGTGCTGAAGTCGTCCAGGGGAGGATACCAGGGGGAGTAGCCACGATGTGGAATAAAAAATATGACCAGTTGGTTAATGTTATAAGATTGGGAGTTGACTGGGCTATTGGGATTGAGCTGTGTTGTAATGATAAGAAGCTAATCATTTTGAATGTCTATACGCCATATGAGTGCATATGAAATGAGGATGAGTACCTCAGTAGATTGGCATTTATTATGTCTTTTATTCAGGACAATCCTTCTTCCTGCATCTATGTTGTTGGTGACATGAATGCTGATGTAACTGATGCCAACTCTCTATTTGGTAATCATTTAATTCAGTTTTGTTCAGACAGTGGATTGATTTTATCTAGTAAGGTACTATTGCCAAATGATAGCTATACTTTTATCAGCGAGGCCTGGCACTCTACTTCCTGGCTAGACCTCTGCCTTTGTACAGTGGATGCCCATGACTCCATCGATATGATGAAAATTGATTATGATTTGGCTACCACGGACCATATACCCTTTCTCATGGTGTTGAACACAGGCAATTTACCAGTGTTGTTGCCTGTGGATAATGGCATTGGTGTAGGGAAAATAGATTGGTCAAAATTGTCAAAGAAAGATCTTAATAAATATGTCAGTCATTCTGATGCTTTGCTGGGTAATATTAAGGTCCCAAAAGATGCCTTATTGTGTCGGGATATGAACTGTAAGAATGTACAACACTGTAAGGAATTATGTTCCCTGTATGAAACTATTGTGGAATCTCTCGGTATCTCAAGCAGGCCTCTATATAAACACAGGACAAAAGTGTGCAATGCTAAGCCAGGTTGGAAGGATCATGTAGAAGGGCTCCATGCAGAGGCCCGAAATGCTTTTAAAAAGTGGGCTGAGTCAGGAAAAAGCAGGCATGGCCCTTTGTTTGAAAATAAAAAATGCACTAATGCTAGATTTAAATATGCACTTCGCTATATTAAAAGAAATGAAAATACTATGAGGTCAGGTTCCCTGGCAAGGAAGCTGCAAAAAAATAATGTTAATGACTTCTGGAAAGAAGTAAAAACTATTAATAACTGCAAAACATCTCTTCCATCTAATATAGATGGTGTGAGTGGTCCTGATGAAATTTCACAGTTATGGCGGAAACAGTATTATGAACTGTTAAACTGTGTAAAAAGTAATCTGTTTGTAGTGGATAATGTAGAGTTTAATTATGATGTTATTGTTACTTCTGCTGAAATCCATGAAGCAATATTGAAGTTAAGAGATAATAAGGCCTGTGGTCTGGATAATATTACAGCTGAACATATTAAACTGTGCCCTCTGGTGGCTATGTGCTACACAGGTTTTTTTTGTTCATGGAGTGTTACCTCATTCTATGCTTTTTGTTGTGCTAGTACCAGTTATCGAAGATAAAGTGGGGAAGCTGAACAGCTCAGATAATTACAGGCCAATAGCTCTGGCCAGTGTCATGTCCAAAGCGCTGGAGACAGTTCTACTGTGTAGACTTGAGAGATACGTCCTGTCTACTGACAACCAATTTGGTTTTAAACGAAACCATGGCACTGATTTATGTATTTTCGCACTAAAGGAAATTTTAGATAAATATAATAGGCAAAATTCTACAATGTTCATGTGCTTCATTGATGCTTCTAAAGCATTTGATCGTGTAAATCACGTTACATAACACTGACTAAAAGACAGCACATAACCTACATAGCTAAATATGCCCAAAGCTATAGCCAGCCAACAAAAAAAGCGAATGTTTTTACCTCAGATCTCGACACTCGTACTCCGCGCTCAGAATCAGTCATTTCAGTCATCAGTCATCAAATTGTTTCAGTTGCGTCTTCATGCGGCTCTATTGAAGCCGTGGATGCCCCGCCAATGGCCAATCATAGCGCTTAAATGATACACATGATCAGCACACGATGTGCCCTCGCGACAGATGCAGCTGACAGTTGTTTTTTTCAGTTGTAGATTAGTTTCGCTCAGCGCAGTTCACTCATACGAGTGTAACAGAAATACATTGTAGGAATTGTCAAGTAGTAAATCCCTAATGGTGTTTGCACATACAACTGTCCATTTCGTTTTTTTCATTTATTTCCCACTCCAAACTGACCACACTCACACCATCTAAATGTGAAGCAGATTTTCTCTTTTGTGCTTTGGAGGCTCTATCTCCACAACGGATTGGTCGTTTTGAGTGATTGACACCTTGTTTGATTCATTAGAGCCAATAGAATGACGCTATTGGACTCGGAGGTCGGAAATTCCCAGTTCCCAGTCGAAAGTTTAAACTCGAACGCACACTGAGGTCGGATTTCCAACTCAGAAACTTGGAGCAAAGATACTGTATTATAACAAGATGGCCCACCTACAATATACCCCCACTGTATAAAATGGTATACATTTCCGGTCTCCTAAGTAGGCGTTGTCCCCTGTAGCCCAATCAAAGACGATGGAGAACCGCCAATCAAAGACGAGTATCCCCAACCTCGCTTGGTTATCGTAGATTAGCTGGGCTAACCGTTAGCCGTTAGCGGTGTCTGTAATAGGTAATAACTCATTAAACGGTCCATGAAAAAAATATTTTTTCCAGCGGATATCTTAGTTACAACATGATTGAGCTCGCAAAGCAGTTTTGTGTTGCTGTGTGAGGTATTTATTCAGTTTTGGGAAATCACGATGTCTAGAAAGCATCAGTAGCTGCAGCTGACAGGGACAGCTAACACTAGCAGCAAAGCTAACATCAGGACGTCATCTGTTAAAAGCCTCCCGTTGTCGGATACGACATGAAACTACTCCAGTTAGCTCAATCATGTTGTAGCTAAGACATCTGCTGGAAAAAAAATATTTTTTTAATCCAGTATCTTTGGTGAAACTGCACTGATTTCAGCACCAGAGAGGAGCTATCTGTTGCCAGATCTCGCGAGAGTGTGTTGTTGAGACACAGTCTTGAACAAAGTAAATTTTCTCCTGATTTGTCCGTGTGAAATTTGCCATTTTGGTGTCGGAATGTTCTGAAGATATGTGGCTTGTGATAAATGGGTCCAATATTTGCTTCTGTGACTATGGGGCAAAAGAATCGGCCATAATCTGTAATCACGTTCATTTCTCCCACTGAAGTCAATGGACTCAGTACCTGCTGTTCGTCTCCTAAAGGGGCGTGGTGGTCGCGAACCCCACATGACACTGATACAGGAAACTGACTCGCAGTGGACCGTCTTGGTTTATCCACTGTCTTTGCTTGGAGCAACTGCATCAACCCCAACTTAGGAATTCATGGCTGCCGGTCACATACATAGTAAACACTCTGCCAAAGTACTGTTTATAGCAATTTAACTTATTTGTTTTACATTAGGTCAGCCATACCCATAGTAGTGTTCAGTTTTTATCCATGGGCATGTTGCTAAGCTGTCTGTATGTGCAAAATACCACATAGAGCGTTGTTATCAACTGATATTGCTAACAGTGGCTACGGCTAGCCTAACGGTAGTAGAACGGTAACGTTAACGTTCATGGTTTTGATGGCTCAACTGATGGTCTTTAAGATTTATCGCTGGCAAAACGGGGCTGCTAAACTACAGTAACATTAAACACTTCAGTTGTACAGCTCTGTTTCTCCGCACTATCACCGTTATAACAGTTTCATTGTCAAGCTACTGACATCTACAAGAAACTCCTCTCTGAAGCCAAAACACATAATTTATACACAGCAAAATCGTGTTCAAAATACTTTTTAAGTAAATAAATGATTGAATGAACCAACTCAGTGCTCTACCACAGTTATGAAGCTATAACTGTGTGTGTGTGTGTGTGTGTGTGTGTGTGTCTTTTTTTTCAAAGTCTACCTCGACAGGAACATGAATTTGTATTTGGATCCCCAGAGAAATACTCCTTTCCCTGGTCCCCTATACCAGAGGGCTCACGACCTCACCACATACTACTCTACTGCGGATCTATCTGTCAGAGTACATCTGGTTGAACTGGGTGAGTTGCACATAATTGCAGATAAGACAGTAGAATAACAATCATAACTACAACAATAGTAATTACATTAATAATGTTAGCCTGTTGTTTTTTGTGGGTTTTGTAGACAACTGCAAGGATACTGTTGAGCCAACACCTGAACCATCACCATCACCACCACCACCATCATCAGCACCATCGCCATCACCATCACCCATACCAAACAATGACGGCTTCAACAGGGACCAAACACTATTTTTGATTGACCTGATGCACCAGCACATCAGAGCGGAAGGTAGCGGGTCCCAAAGAACCTGCAAGAGCTGAATGCACGGCTAAGAACTGCCAAGTCCAACAAGAAAATGCTGTGGAAAGAGGCAGCAGATAAGTTGGGAAGCCATTTCCAACAGATTTTCTGCCCTGACAAGGTGGCCAGAAAATGGAACACACTTGTTGATGCAAAAAGGTAAAAGACAATAATAATTCAACAGGGAGGGGAGCCATGCGCATCCAGTTTTATAGTGAAATGGAAGCTCTTCTGGGAGAGCAGCATGATGTAGTGTTCCCTGTTGGGACATCAGAGGGGCTTGAATTTCGCAGACCTGAGGTGCTGAGATGTTGCAGCAGCAGCAGCAGCAGCAGCACAGCATTAGCTGACACAGTACCCAGCCCTATAGGAAACACAGGACCAAAAGCAACCACATCCACACCACACAACCCCCGTAAACGCAGGTTGGAGTTCCTGTGACAGTCAGTAGAGGCCAGTCAGCTGCGCCACCAAGAGACAATGGCACAACTGAAGTCTGCACAGCAGGGTTTTGAGGCTCTGATGACAAAATTCCTGGAAAAAATGTAATGTTGCCAGGTGTGGTGTGTTAAATTTAAGTTAAATTTTCATGTGGTTTATTCAGTGCACCTTTTTAAATAATTGCACCTAAACATTGTTTGCACTACTTTCTATGTTTACAGAGCCATTTTCTTTCTTGCACATAAAGTGTTTGCACTACGTTCTACTGTATGTTTACAGAGCCATTTGCTTCCGACACTAGTTAAGCAATTTTTTTTATACATTTAGATACAACTTTACAAGTATAAGTATAGTACAAGTATATTTGGAACTATATTTGATTTGTATGATGAAGCAAAGTAAGATGCATCTTTTGTTAATATACCATTGAAGTTTAATATATCTGTTACAATATTTGATTTGTTCTTGTGTGTCATTGTATGAATATTCATCTGAGACTTTTTTCCTTGACTACTTCATTATGGGTTAAAGGAATAAATGAACAGTTAATTGAAAAATACACCTAAGAACAAGAAGTACTTTATTCATCCCCAAAGGGAAATTCAAAAAAGTCTGTCAGCTCATCTTTTTAACAGCGAATTATGAAACCTGATGGCGTTGGGTACAAAAGATCTTCTGTATATCTCTGTCCTGCAACGATGAGAGAGGAGCCGTCCACCACCGTTGTTTCTTTGGTCCATCAAGGTGTTATAAAGTGGATGATCTGTATTGTTCAGGATGGCCTCCACCATCCTCATTGTGCATCTCTCCACCACATCCCCCAGAGAGTCCATCCTGACTCCGATCACAGAGCCAGCCTTCTTTACAAGCTTATCCAGCCTCCCTGCCTTCTTTTTTCCCAAACTTCCTCCCCAGCAGACTGCAGCATAAAACAAGACACTTGGCACCACAGACTGATAAAACATTACAACTTGTAATGATCATGCATTAGTGGAATGAGCAACACAGCTAAACATGTGGGTAACGCCCCAAAACAATGTGCCAAAATCCCCTGCAACATTCTCCTGTTGGTATTCACTCTTGTTCTGAGCTTCAAGTGCTACTAGGTGTGTGTCAGTCACAGGTGTATGCACCTGATTGGAGTCCAAACCTCAACCCAATTGACCTATGGCTAAGCCACGCCCCCCTCTACTCACTCGGACAAACTATCAACATTCAGTGACCGGGCGCTATGGCAGGTGTCACAGTACACGGCATTTCGCAGGAGGCAGTTGATGATTTTTGGGGACATAATGATCAGATGTCATTGAGAAGTAACCAAAAGGGCCTAAACTACGCATTGGAGGGATATATTCATCATTTTATTGTTGAGAAGGTTGATGAAAAGCTTAAATTACAAGCCAAAATTTACAGGTCACAGTGTACGCTTGTGAACTGCATCTCATTGCCATCGCCATCAAAGACAACAAGTTAAAGTGCCACTGAAGTTAAGGTTTTTGGCTCAGAATATGAGAAAAGGATAGCAGCCTTTTTACCATCTTTACCAAGAGTGTCTCTCCGTTAGTTTGGTGCTACAGTATTTACACTGAATCATTCAGCCAACCTTTATCTCTGCGATTACAGATAAATTAATGAAGCTAAGCTCCAGAAGTTAACATTAGCTTAACTAGAGCCCTCTGGACAACAGCTAACAATGATGTACGATCACCAAATTACAAAAACTAGAACAAAATAGGCTAATGAACTCCCAGCAAACAAGGTGACATGATGAACAACGCAGCTAGGAGCTAACATTAGGCTAACTTTAGCTAACGTTAGCTTAACTAGAGCCCTTTGGACAACAGCTAACAATGATGTACGATCACCAAAGTACAAAACTAGAACAAAATAGGCTAATGAACTCCCAGCAAACAAGGTGACATGATGAACAACGCAGCTAGGAGCTAACATTAGGCTAACTTTAGCTAACGTTAGCTAGAGATGTTAAAGATAACTTTATATTTCTTTCCAGCAAAGTGACAATATGTTGCCTCAAATACAACGTTGACTTACCTTAGAACAGATGTAGACATTGTTAATCTTATTCACGTTGAGCTGATGTTGTGGTCTAACGTTACCACGCAACTTTATCCAAAGGAGACACTTTTCTCGGTTGAGATGTAAGTTTAAAGTGTAAAAAATACACCTCGTCACCCAGCCTCTCAGGATACCTTGTGTTGGAGTTGCATGTACCCCATGCACACCGTTTGACCATTTTTAAACTTCAAATCTCCAAAAAAGCTCATAAAAACCAAACAAAACTGACTTTCTGGAATGCATTTCAATGGACGTCCAGGCAGAAAATCACGTTTGAGGGCGGGACTTAGCCATAGGTCAACTGAACACTTGTGGGATCAGCTTGGGCATGCTGTACGTGCTAGAGTGATCAACACAACCACACTGGTTGACCTTCAACAACTCCTGGTTGAGGAATGGGATGCCATCCCACAGCAAAATGTGACCAGCATGAGGAGGAGGTGCCAAGCTGTTGTGGCTGCATATGGCACACACAAAAATGGCCAATATGTGTTTTGTTTTGTTTTCCTTATTACTGTGGGAAATATATATATATATATATATATATATATATATATATACATATATATATATATATACTTAGAAATGAGAGTGAGAGGGGAAGCTTTGAAAATCAATAACCACATACAAATGCATTACACAGTCATGCTTACTTCAGGAAAAAGAACACCACATATGAAGTCTACTTTGGGAACTGCCCATTGGTCCGACAGCCTATTGGTTAGACATCCCATTGTTCCGACCATATTAAACCCATTGTTCCGAAGTCCGTTCCGAAATCATCATGATGCCCTGTGGTTAAGGTCTGGTTAGGTTTAGGCACAAAAACCACTTGGTTAGGGTCAGGAAAAGATCATGGTGTGGGTTAAAATGAAAAAGAAAGTGACAAACACATAAGCCGTGAACCTGCTCCGCCTCAAGCCTTTCCCAGCTGACCCAGAGCCAGTCGCGGCGCACCATACGCCTGCCGCGAGCCGTTCAGCACCGCGGACAGTCAGACTAATGGGATGTTGAACCAATGGGCTGTCGGACCAATGACATGGACCCGTCTACTTCATCGGTAAAGCTGCTGTTTTCTCCAATATGCCCTTAAGATAGGCAAACAGGGTGTCCTGCTGCTCTTCACTGTCGAGGTACACAGGCACCTAGTATGAGGGTTTCTGAGGAAACCACTTAGATGGCTTTCCATTAAGCACATCCTGTAAATAAACGAAAGGACAGAAATAATTATGTTATTATGTTATGTATAAAATCCTAACAATGGCAGAGGGTGACTCAATTAAGTTATTTAGTATGTAAAATGTAATAGTTGTCAAAGTACTACCAAACGCTACGCTGCTCCCTGTGACTGTATGATGAAGTCTACAAGTCTTTTTTCATTTTGGGTACGGTCACTGACTGCCTGCATGTGAGCGGGAACATCCTCAGTTGGGGCTATCCATTTTGGCACTCTGTACACTGGCTGAAGAGTTCCCTGGAGCAAGCTCCTGGCATCATTAATCCAGAAGGCAAATCTCTGGCCATGTCTTAGAAACAACATTGAAATAAATTATTACATGTGGAAAGGGACAAGTTATATGTGCACAGCTGACATTCCTAAACACCGTCAACAGAGACAGCCATCAAGACCACCAGATCTGTCAGGAAATTGTCAGGAATATTGGATTATAAATCGCATAATTATTAAATTACTCTTATTTAGCTATCAGCTTCTAAATTTAGCATGAAGTTGCTTTAATTGCTAATTAATAATAAACACAAGAGAGATGGATATTCATTGAAAAATACATCTTTTAATCAACTTTGCTGCTGATATGTGGCTGCTGCTGATACAAAAAGTAAATAGAAACAATTAATGTGTTCGTTGTTTGTTGTTTATTATTCACTTTACTGTCATAGACTAGAGAAACCAGAAAATATTCATACTTAAGCTGGAATCAGAGAATTTGGACTTTTTCTTCTAAAAACAAAACAATACATAAATAATACATTCTCTATTCATTTTCATCTCCCTCCCTTGGGCAGCCATGTGGGTGGTCCTGGCATATTTCTGAGGTCCCAATGCACATACAGTATTATTAAGAAAGCAGCCTGCCATAACGACCATTACCATAACATCAACCCGGCTGTTCTGCAGGTCTCGAAGGCGCCTCCACTTGCAATTCATCCATCTGAAGGCTTGCTCAACAACCACCCTCCCACGGCTGATCTTGGCGTTCTGTAGGTGGTCTGCTTCAGTAAGAGCCCTAGTGTCACGAATGGGAAGGCCTGTCCAATGTAGGCACTGTCTCCCAGCAAGCAGTGCTTACCCATCTTCTCCTGCCAGGTAGTGAAGAAGCTGGAGGCCTTCAACATCCTCGCATCATGGACTCTGCCTGGTGGTCCTGCAAAAATATCAATTTCAATTATCTAATATCAACAGTGTGTTTCAGTAAAAATGTTGTGGCATTTAAATATCAAGGTAATATCTACTATCACTTATAAAAGGTTAAGGTGAAATCAAGCAATAACTGTGATATAATGAGTATATAGCTGCGACCACTCCGCGTCAGAGAAGCAACTATGTTTCCATGAGAACAGCAAACTGTTATAGTAGGTAGCAAAAAGTAGCAGTTTTTTTGACGACATTAACAAATAGCCTAAATTAGATAAATTCACATGTTCAAGGTTAACTTTGACCTCCGCATGTTGTACCTATCATTTAACAAACAATATTGTTATGTTTCAGCTGTTATAGCCGATCGTTTCATCTCTTTGGTAATGAAATGACAAATTAAACATAATTAAATGTAGCCGGATCAAACTTTTTTACACAATGAATTGCACTACCTTCTCCGTCTTTTGTCCTCATCTGCGGTGTTCATCAGTTGGAGTGCATATGTTTTTGAAGCTGTCTATACTCAGAAAGTGCAAGGACAACAAAAGCTTTCTTGCGGGCATCCATGTTTTTTTTCCAACTTGTCCAATGTTGTCAACTAGAATGCAAAAACTGTTGTCAACTCTGAGGTGACATCATTTCCACTTCCGACTTCCGACATCCAAGTACAAAACGAATGCAGCATTACCTCAGAATACTCGGCTGGAAAAATGTTGCTGCCCGCGAAACAGACGCGCTGTCGTGCTGTAGCAGGCTGCGTGCGCAGTGATACACTGTTCTTCAGCAGACAAAATAGTTCCAAAAATTGAATCGGGAAAATGGGGAGACTGTCCTAGAAATGACCATAAGCGTTGAATGAACGTTTCTGTCACAGTCGAAGAAATAACATGTCTTTTAAAAAAAAGTACAGTTAACCGTCAAATATTAAGGACAGTGTAAAACCTCATCAGCTCTGCCAGGGCGTGAACATCTGTGAGTTGCTGCTCCCTCTTGCGACCCTACGTCACACCCAGTACCCAGTAAGCACCCGGTAAACACGTTGTAACAGGGTAGACTTGTATCGTTTGGTTGCAGTGATTTATTTATTTATGATTTGAGCACCCAGTGTGTGTGTGTGAGAGTGCAGTGGTTAGTGGTTGTGGTTTCCATGTCTGGTGAATTGCTGTGGTGATCGGCTGATGGCATGCAGTTGTGATGGGTGTTACCTCCTAATTTGCTGAGTACTTATCAGACACACACACACAGATAGTTTGTTCATTTCGGCTGTGAATCTCCTCTGCAGGTATAGGTTTTTTCCTTTTTCTCTGGAAACTACTTTTATTGAGTACTGTTTGTGTCTTGGTGTGGGATGTGTTGAATGTTGTGTTGTATGTTGAGCCATGTTTGCTGTTTTTAGTTTTGATCATTTCGGCTGTGAATCTCCTCTGCAGTTATGGGTGTGCTGAGAGGGCTGCTGGGTCTACCACACGGCTGGGTCAAGGTGGAGAGCTGCCTAGTCAAGCAGAACTACTAGAAGCGTCGTGCAACGCCGGACCTGACCAGCCACATAGTAGTGACCAGATACAGCTACACCATACACAAGGACAACACACCCAGCCACAGACATTTATTCCCCCTCTCAACTGAACTGGCTTCCAGCCTCATTTTATCTATTTTCTCCCCTAACTTGGGCCCCCATTTTTAGCTCTTTCCAGCTTGTTGTGTTTTGCCCATTTCTTCCACTGGTTGGTCAAGCCGAACTGGGGTGTTTTACAACTGGCGTTGTCGGCAGGATTGACCAAAACAGAAACCAGTGGTGGGCAAAACCAACGTGACTGATCAAAGTGAGCTTCAACCTGGCCCTAGCAGAGAAAACCCAGCTCCTAGTGCAGTGTTCAGACCAGTGGGCATGGTTCCTGTGTTTAATATGGTAACATCCAGGTTTAAAGGGCGAGACTCAGATATTAGTTTAGTAGAGTGGAAGAGTAACCTTAACTTAAATTAGTTCAACTAAGATGACAAAAACTCCAAGTTAGAAATATTAGAATACTACTCACCCTCCAGTCCTCGATGAAACTTCGAATTTCGAATTAAAGTCCGTTATCAAGGCCGTGCCGTCCTGTCACCTCTCGCCTCTGTCTCTCTCTCTCTCTCTCTCCCGCTCACAGTGACAAGCAGATGTGACACGTCACGTTTGACAGACAGGTCACTCTTTGCTCCCTCTGTCCTCTTTTAAAAGGCTACCTTCTCCATTAGAAAAGTAGCCCAAATTGAGTAGTGTGTACATTAGTCAGCTCAGGATTAAAGGGCTACCTTTTAACCCTTTGGGCCCGAACGACGCATAGTGTGTCCAAATTCACACCTGTTTTTCTCTATTGATTTTCTCCGCAACCGTGCGTCATAGCAAGAAGCCACGCATATCACGTGAAACACCGAAATTGTAGCTTTCCGACAAGACCAAGCACTTGTCAGTAGTCCAATGTTTTCATAGCGAAATTAAAAAAAGATAAAGTTACACTAAAATCATGAATACATGACCTTTCAGCTCTGCACACACATTACTCTTGGATGGATTACTCGCGAATGCAGGCTCGCACAGAAATGCCACGTATATCACATGAAAGCACAGGACTAGAGCTTTCCAATGATGCCACACACATCATTGTACTGTCATGCCATCATGCTATAAATCCATCAAATCAATCATGTCCGCCTGGCACAAACCACATGTTTTGGACAGCTGTGAAGTGACAGAATGTCCCAGCATCATGGTTCTTATATTGCCAGATTCCAGAGAGTCTCTCCTCTTCATATATGGCAGAATATGTCTTCTTACAACTTGCTATGCTGAGATACATGTAAAAATGTAAGAATTTAGTAACACAGATTTGTTTTTTTCATTGATATAAAAATTAATATAAAATACAGGCACATAGAAGGACAGGAAATGATGGCAAATCTGGTTAGCCCAGGTTGTCCTGAAAAAAAAAAACAACAAGATATAGCATGTGTATGTAGCCTTTATAATGACTGTGATATGAGCTTAAAAGTAAAGGCAGTAAAAATACCCCCAAAACGCCTAGGGCCCATAGGGTTACCGATAAAAGGTAGGCCAAAAAGACAACAAGTCAAACTGGGCTTCCTTTTTAGTAGCCCAATTTGACGACTTCTTTTTAATACCTTAATAGTAATAATAATAATAATAATAATAATAATAATAATAATAATAATAATAATAATAGATGAAATAAAATCAGATAAAAACAATAAGAGTCAAACAACAAAGCTACTGTAAGAAAGCCTTCCTGTAAAAGTAGGTCACATTCTGAAAGTCATTTTTCGATTCTTTCCGACATCACATGAATGCAACATCAATCAATCAATCAATCAATCAATCAATCAATTTTATTTATAAAGCCCAATATCACAAATCACAATTTGCCTCACAGGGCTTTACAGCATACGACATCCCTCTGTCCTTAAGACCCTCACAGCGGATAAGGAAAAACTCCCCAAAAAAAAAACCCTTTAACGGGGAAAAAAACGGTAGAAACCTCAGGAAGAGCAACTGAGGAGGGATCCCTCTTCCAGGACGGACAGACGTGCAATAGATGTCGTACAGAACAGATCAGCATAATAAATTAACAGTAATCCATGTGACACAATGAGACAGACAGAGAGAGAGAGAGAGAGAGAGAGAGAGATGCAGGTAATGACAGTAGCTTACAACAACATTAATGAAAGTAATAATATTATAGTTATAGTTCTGGCTACTGTGGTACAATATGTTGAAAGTATGTATTAATATCTGACAGTATACTTGTGTGACAATAGTCATATGTGTATAATAACAGTAGAAGTATGACTAATGACTAATGATGGCAGCAGCAGCAGGAGGCATCTGGCAGGACCACGGCAGCAGCACAACCACACACGTCACGCTGTCCAGGCACCGCTGCGGTATGAGTTAATCTGAGAGACAGTGGAGCACAAAGGCTCCGGAGAAGAAGCCGAGTTAGTGACATCCAGAATGGCCGAGTTAGCAGATGCAGTAATAGGATGAGAGAGAGAGAGAGAGAGAGAGAGAGAGAGAGAGAGAGAGGGAGAGAGAGGGAGCCCGGTGTATTATAGGGGGGTCCTCCGGCAGACTAGGCCTAAGTCAGCCTAACTAGGGGCTGGTACAGGGCAAGCCTGAGCCAGCCCTAACTATAAGCTTGATCAAAGAGGAAAGTCTTAAGTCTAGTCTCACTCTTTTTTTTTTCTCCGCTACACACACAACTGCCGAATATATCGGCAACCACCGGTTGATGGGCTGACGGTGGCCAGTTGGAAATTTTTAACATACCTAACATATATATATATATATATATATATATATATATATATATATATAGTTTTTTTTTTTTTTTTGCAGTCCTGTTTTCTCTTGCTGGTTGTTGTCATGGCATGGCACACTGTGGAAACAAATTCCCATAACAGGACAATAAAAGCTATCTATATATCTTGTCTTTCCTCCTCCTGACTAAGCAGAAGTGGCAGCCACGGCAGCAGCAGCAGCAGGCGGGACCCTCACCCCCCTCCGCCTGCGAGGGCACTGAGGAGGAGCAGCAGCAGCAGCAGCAGCAGGGGGCAGCCTCACCCGCCTCCGCCTGCGAGGGCGCTGAGGAGGAGCAGCAGCAGAAGCAGCAGGCAGGAGCCGCATCCCCCTCCTCCTCCGAGAGCGCTGAGAAGGAGGAGGAGCAGCAGGAGGAAGAGGCCCAGCAGCAGCCATCCTGGAAAGAGGAAATCGTCTTCTTCTGTGCCTGCCTCTGCTACAATGGAGGAGACTACCAGTGAGGTGAATGAGATGGTTTAGTTCATCAACAATTTTACAAATCTTTACCAAGTTTTGAACCAAGGAGGACATGTGGTCATGTTAATGATGTTTTGTATTTTTTGTTTCTTAGGGGGAAGCTAAGCACCTTAGCCCTCAAATGAACAAAATATACACAGCCCTGAAGCCATACTTCAAAGGAAGAAGCAAAGCGTCAAACTTGAGGAAAATCTGCTTTGGCACCTCCATGGGTAAGAAATTACACATTCTATATTTGTGCAGGTGTTTGGAGTGTTTTCATGCTACATTCATCATCACGTATTTCATTTTTACAGACAAATACGTTGATAAGTACGCTGATTTTGTGGTGTGCCCAGAGGGCACCACAAAAATGCAACAAAATGCTGTTTCGAAGACCACCCAAACAAAGGTCTTCATCAAATACATGATGTTGGGGTGGTCATCAATAAAGTACTGGATGTGGGAGTTTATGGACAACATCCTTCTTTTGAAATCGTAAGTAGTGAACTTTGAAAGACGTAACCTTAGTAAGTACTGAAAACAAATGAATGACAGAGACTAAACCCAGACTGGTCTTTCCACAGCTACCCTGCTCTTCTCAGAGCATTTGGACTGGCTCCCACCACAGTCATCTTATTTGTTGGCCAGGCGATATCGTTTCTAGAATACGTGAGGGACATCCCCCCCAAGTATTCAAGAGTATCCTCCCAGAAGTTGTCCCTCATCTTCAAGGAACTGAAGAAGATCTACAGGGACATTGGCCGCACTGTCCTTGGCCACCAGTTTCTTGTAAAACAAAAAAAACAGCAGAGACTGGTGGCCAAGGCAGACCTGGCCAAATGTCAGGCCTTGGCCAAGGCCAAGATCCCCTCACTCCTTGGTAAGTCTGTATTGCCTCTCTCTTTCTCTTTCTCTTTCTCTTTCTCTCTCGCACACGCACACGCACACGCACACACACACACACACACGCACGCTGTAGTCTTGTGATATACATCATTATTCATTATTCTCTTCTCTCTTTAACTCTCATTTCAGAGGACATCGAAAAGGCCCCCTCCAAAAGACCCAAAAACAAGATACAGGTTTTTTGGCTACCTGGCTGCCTACCTGTGCAGCATCTATGGGCACAGGTCGGGGCTCCTCATGAGGATGAGGGTGTCAGAGGTGAAGGAGGCTGTGGGGGACCAGGACAGTGGATACCTGATTAATGTAAATTTCAGTGTAATTTCAAACCCTTTCATAAAGTGATCACTTGGGTTTATCCAATTGACTGCTCTTTTTTTTCTGTCATCTCTGTCTGTTGCAGGTCATGGATCACAAAACTGTGAGAAAGTTTGGGACAGCGCAGATTTACCTGGAGCCGGAGGAGTATGGATGGTTCACCCAGTGGCTCCGGCTCCGCAACCAGTCTGTGCCATTCAACAATTTTTTCTTCACCTCGTTTGGCCGGGCCGAGGCCAAAGACCTGGTGCGATATGTGCGCCAGGCCTGGACCGAGATGGGCCTCCCAGGTTCCCCCAGCCTCCTTGACTTGAGGACGGTCGTCTCAACATATGTGAGTATCACAGAGACCTGACATTTGATTTTCACGGGGTAAATTTAATCCATACTGACCCAAACATGAATTTGTCTTTTGTAGGTCTTTGAAACTAATGATGAGGAGATGAGGACGAAGCTCTCGTCCTTCATGTGCCACAGTGCACAAAACTGTAAAAAGGGCAAAGCAGATGAGGGACATGTTTATATGGCTGTCATTGAGAGAGGAAGAGGCAGAACTCTCAGCTGCGGCCTCCTCCTCCGCTGCGGCCTCCACCTCCGCTACTGAGGGCAGAGTAAGTGAAAACCATGTAATCACTATCACACAACAGTCCAAATTCACTGAGCTCATTGTGTACCTGTTCTCTTTTCCGAAGGTGAAGGCACCAAAGATGGCCAGGATGTCATCGCAGGCCTGGGCAAAAAAGGTGAAGGAGAAGGTGGGGCTCTCACCAAAGAAGCTCTCCCCAAGAAAAGCAGTTAGGGCGAGGAGGGCCCTTGTTGTACTTAAAAAGATGTAGTGTGTGTTTAGTGTGTGTTCATTGTTCTTTACAGTTTTTTCTTAATTGTATATATTTCAAGTTCTGATTTTGTGTTGTTTGCTTTTATATTTTTCTAAATCAAAAAATGGTTAGGGCAAGGAGGGCCCTTGTTGTACTTAAAAAGATGTAGTGTGTGTTTAGTGTGTGTTCGCTGTTCTTTACAGTTTTTTCTTAATTGTATATATTTCAAGTTCTGATTTTGTATTGTTTGCTTTTATATTTTTATAAACCATAATTCAATGAAAGTTGAAAAACAAAAACAACAACAACAAAATAAAAAAAATAATAATAATAAAAAAACCTCCGCATGGGTACTGCCGTGACTTGGCGTGGAGGCTTACTGCCTGTGTGATCTTAGAGCCTCTTAGAGCCTCCGGCTACCCCTTCTGGAGGTGGCCCGGCCACCTCCAGAAGGGGTAGCCGGGTAGCCCTCTCTGAGCCCCCTTCCCTTTGGGAAACTCTGCGGGCGCCACCTGGTGGAAAAGGTAGCCCATTCTGAGGCGCCCCAGAGGTTTCCCTATCTCTCCTGAGGGCGACGGGGACCTCTAAAAGGCGTGTAGAATGGTGGCTTGCCACCTGGAAGTAGTAGCCTCTAGCTGGGCCATCGCCAGGAGCGACTCAGCGACCGAGTACACCTGTGGTGCGGGGCGAAGGCTGGGCCGTCTGTTTTCGGCGGTTACAGATGTCAGCCTGTGCTTGATGTACTTAAGTGGGAGTTGTTATGCGGGGCGAAGGCTGGGCCGTCCGCCATGGTGGCTACAGATGTCGGCCCGTACGCAACATACCAGAAACGGCACTCTGCGGTCTGGGGTGAAGGCTGGGCTGTCCATCTGGGCGGTTACATACGTCGGTCTGGGCACAGGGTGTTGGAACAAGGTGTAGATGTTCGCGGCATGGAGGCTGGGCCGACAGCTTGCTGGCGGTTACAGGGGGCGTGCCGGGGGCAATGCACTGATCAGCCTCTAGAAGCTCGACGGGAGGGTCGGTAGGGGTGTAGGCTCCTGATACCTACATTTGCAGCCTGTGCCCTGTTTATGGTCTGAAACACACCCACCTCTGGCTTGGGATTGCTCCCGTTCTACAGGGACATTGCCCGTCACAGAGGCAGCCGCGCTTACCCGGTGGATCGGGACTACCAGGGACCTTCCGGGTGTGTCCACCAGAAGACCTGTCAGGAGCTGCGGGATGTAGTCGTGACGGTGACTGAGGCATCATCGTGGTCGCGGGGAGGGATGGTGGAACCCGGGCCTCAGTAGGGTTGGGTACCGTTCATAATTGAACCGATACGGTACCGGTACCGGTATCTGGAATTCGGTACCAGTACCAAACGGTACCTTATTTCGGTACTTTTTAACCCTATGGGCCCTAGGCATTTTTGGGGTATTTTTACTGCCTTCACTTTTAAGCTCATATCACAGTCATTCTAAAGGCTACATACACATGCTATATTTTTTTTTTTTTTTCAGGACAATCTGGGCTAACCACATTTGCCATCATTTCATGTTCTTCTATGTGCCGGTATTTTATATTAATTTTTATATCAATGAAAAAAACAAATCTGTGTGCCTAAATTCTTACATTTTTACATGTATCTCAGCATAGCAAGTTGGAAAATGACATATTCTGCCATATATGAAGAGGGGAGACTCTCTGGAATGTGGCAATATAAGAACCACGATGCTGGGACATTCTGTCACTTCACAGTTGTCCAAAACATGTGTTTTATCTGAAAGAAACATGCAATATTTACATCTAAGATCATAGAAAAATAGTCAGCCAAGTGCAACGATGTCCTCCAAGATAATATTTGTTTTTCAGTTTCAGTTATATATTGGGGGGGCATTTTGGGCATTGGGAGGGACACATGTCCCCCTCAATGTATATGGTGACTACGGCCCTGTCATGCATGCATAATTAGGCAGCAGTTGTCTGGGTGCGCAAAGGTGAAGTGGCTGGTCTTGTCATACAAAGTTTGATGGAGTGTCAACTGGACAATATGGAGATATTTGCATCTTGAAAGCCAGACTACAAATGTGGATAGACATGGTAAGATACGATACAAGGGTTACTCGTGGTCCCTAAAGTCTCCAAAAGTAGATCAGGAGCTAGAGCCTTCAGCTATCAGGCTCCTCTCCTGTGGAATCATCTTCCTGTTACGGTCCGGGAGGCAGACACCGTCTCCACATTTAAGACTAGACTTAAGACTTTCCTCTTTGATAAAGCTTATTAGTTAGGCTTATAAGCTTATAAGCTAGTTAGGGCTGGCTCAGGCTTGCCCTGTACCAGCCCCTAGTTAGGCTGACTTAGGCCTAGTCTGCTGGAGGACCCCCCTATAATACACCAGGCACCTTCTCACCTTCTCTCTCTCTCTCTCGTATTCTATTACTGCATCTTGCTAACTTGGCCATTCTGGATGTCACTAACTCGGCTTCTTCTCCGGAGCCTTTGTGCTCCACTGTCTCTCAGATTAACTCATATCGCAGCAGTGCCTGGACAGCGTGACGTGTGTGGTTGTGCTGCTGCCGTGGTCCTGCCAGATGCCTCCTGCTGCTGCTGCCATCATTAGTCATTAGTCATACTTCTACTGTTCTTATACACATATGACTATTGTCACACATGTATACTGCCAGATATTAATACATACTTTCAACATATTGTACCACAGTAGCCAGAACTATAACTATAATATTATTACTTTCAATAATGTTGTAAGCTACTGTTATTACCTGCATCTCTCTCTCTGTCTCTCTCTCTCTCTCTCTGTCTGTCTCATTGTGTCATACGGATTACTGTTAATTTATTATGCTGATCTGTTCTGTACGACATCTATTGCACGTCTGTCCGTCCTGGAAGAGGGATCCCTCCTCAGTTGCTCTTCCTGAGATTTCTACCATTTTTTCCCCGTTAAAGGGTTTTTTTGGGGGAGTTTTTCCTTATCCGCTGCGAGGGTCATAAGGACAGAGGGATGTCGTATGCTGTAAAGCCCTGTGAGGCAAATTGTGATTTGTGATATTGGGCTTTATAAATAAAATTGATTGATTGAATTGATTGATATTCCTCACTATATGAAGTGACTGACAACAAGATCTTTATAATGGATTGTAAAGAAATTTGTCAAGTTTTTATTTTGTAGACAATTGATCTGTATTTAGAGCATGATGGGATGACAGCACAATGATGTGTGTGGTCCTGCTCTTTCATGTGATATGCGTGGCATTTCTGTGCGAGCCTGCATTCGTGAGTAATCCATCCAAGAGTAATGTGTGTGCAAAGCTGTATGAAAGCTCTGTTATACATCATTTTATTGTAATTTTTCGCTGTGAAAACACTGGATTACCGACAAGTGTTTGGCCTTGTCGGAAAGCTACAATTCTGCTGTTTCCGCTGATACGCGTGGCTTCTGGCTATGACGCATGGTCGGAGAAAATCCACAGAGAAGGAGGGGTGTGAGTTTGGACGCACTCTGCGTCGTTCGGGCCCATAGTCTAAACTTATCAGTTTCAACATTTTATTGAGAACATTTAAGAACACTGCTGCACGTTAACTTTTGTCTGCACATTGTTTTTGTCGCCATTATTGCTGAGTCTGAGGTGCGAGTCATGCGCTCTCGCTCCGCCTCCACCTCAGGTACCGAAATTTGGCACCGTTTCATTTTAAGTGAATCGGTACTCGGTAGTACCGACGTGAATCGATACCACGTATAAAAAAGTATCGAGTTTCGGTACCCAACCCTAGGCCTCAGTGTGTACGGGGGCATGACACCTGTTCATGCTGTCACATTCGTCATGCAAATTCCCCTGACTACATCTTGGCGTCTCGGTTGCTCGCAGTATAAGCCAGCACCCAAACTGGACCGGCCCAAGGGGCGTGGAAGGAAGGCCTTTGCCGCATATGGTTGGCCCTGGCATGGCATGTAGGATCCGGTAGGACTGGGCCACAGGAAACTGCATTGCTACTATAGAGTTCACTAAACCACATGTTTCTGGCTTGGAAACTTGTTTCTGAGTGCTTCTGGTCAAAAGTAACAGCCTAAGTTACAACATGCTCTCAAAATGCTTTTCTGGGCCTGAAAACACTAAATGTGACATTATGCTGTTTTCTGACCAACTACTGAGGGAAACCAGAGGAAACTGGCTTGCTGCTATAGGATTCTCCAAACCACATGTTTCTGGCTTGGAAACTTGTTTCTGAGTGCTTCTGGTCAAAAGTAACAGCCTAAGTTAAAACATGCTGTCAAAATGCTTTTCTGGGGCTGAAAAGGCAAAATGTGACATTAAGCTGTTTTCTGACCAACTACTGAGGGAAACACCCGGACTGATGGAGGCACTGTACCGCACAAGGACTCTGTGCCTTAAACATCTGGTGGAGGCAGCAGGACCAGAGCTGGTGGATGCTGAGGCTGTGGGCTCTCTCCTGGACATCCAGTCAATAAGGATGGCACGGAGGGTCCTGCCGATCTGGAGACAGAGACTCTCTGGGAGGGAGAGAAGCCTCGTCGTGGAGTTCAGCCAGGGAACTGCTGAACTCAACCCCAGAGACCACAGGTAAGGTAAGGTAAAGTAACTTTTTTTGTACCCGACGGTAGATTTGGTTCACAGTTAAAGTGATTTGGCTTCATCCACACAACACAGACAAACAGGTCAGACACAGTAACATAATAACAGTATAAAGGTAAAGTACGTCATATCAAAGTGCAGGATCAAAAAGGGCATGTAAAACCATTATAATACCCAAAATATGAATTTTAAAACAATCCCAAAGAAAGAAAGAAAAACTATACTGTCATTAATTCAGTTTAGTGTGGAGTGAGTTTTTGTTTTTGTTTATCTCTCTAATGGCTGATGGGACAACACTGTCTTTATTTCACTTTGTTTTGCAGGCTGGGAGTTTGTATCTGCGGCCTGATGGGAGGGGCTGAAATTCCCCATGTAGTGGGTGGGAGCCATCTTGCAGGATGGAACCAGCCATCCTCTGTAACTGCCTGGTATATAAGGATTCTGGGTTAAGCTGAGGTTCTCCTCTCAGCCTACTAGACCATCTGACTATTTGATTTAGGGAGTTCTTGTTTTTTAGGGAAAGGTTGCTAAACCAAGACACCAAGCAGAAGGATAAAATAGATTCGATAAAAGCACAGTAAAAGAGGGTCAATAAAGTTCGGTCAATGTGAAAAGAAAACAGCTTTCTCGGACAATACATACACTGGTTCCCCTTTTTATAAACAGCTTCACAGTTTGCCTCAAATGTGAGCTTATCAATAATTGTTCCCAGGTATTTATATTTTTCCACAGACTCTACTGTCTGATCCTTTATTACAGTGGGCTGCTGGACCTGTGGGCATTTCCTAAAATCAATTTGCATGTCTTTAGTTTTCGAGATGTTCATCTGCAGGAATGACTTGTCACACCAGTCAGTAAAATCCTGAACAACAGGGCCATGGCTTACTTCATCTCCTTGGAGTAGGCTTACAATAACAGAGTCGTCAGCATACTTTAAAATAAATCTGTCTGCCCTGCTGCTGCGACACATATTTGTGTACAGAATGAACAAGAGGGGGGACAGTACACACCCCTGGGGAGAGCCAGTGGAGGTGCAGGTTTGGTCAGATAGGATACCATTAACTCACACTCTTTGTGTCCTATTAAGTAGAAAGTTAAGAATCCAGCCCACAACTTAAGCTGAATTGCTCCACAAGCCTTTCCATTAAAATATGGGGTTGAATTGTGTTCAAAGCCGATGACAAATCAATGAATAAAAGCCGAACATGTGTTCCTTTACCTTCTAGATATTTAAAGATCATGTTTGTTAAAGTGACCATGGCATCCTCCACTCCCCTGTGTGGCCTATTAGCAAACTGCAAGGGACTTCCCTTATATTAAGCTGAGCCCCGTGTTTGGAGATGTGACTGGACCCCTCCTTACTGTGTGCAACCCTAAAAAGCTGAGCTTGCACAGAGCGGATAAAAAGACCATCTATATAAACTGCGTAAAGAGTCTGAACAGGACAGGACTGAGCAACAGAGGACTCAGTGTCTGGACAGACCAATTTAATGGGGACACTGAACTGAGGCCACAGTGGAGGGTCCTATACAAGCCTCCCATAAGAAAGCAAACACCAGTGGAAGATCCTTCATGGTGCCATTGCCTCCATTGCTTTTATTTCAATCATTAACCCCACAGTGTCCAACAGATGTCTATTTTGTGATTGGTGGGAAACTGTTTTTTATATTTTTAGACAGTGTCACAGACTCAGGTCTTTTTATTGTTTTAACACGTGTTTTTGATCTGGTTGATGAACAGTTCTCTGTGGCCAAGTTTATTTTAGGTTCAGGCTACCACACACTGTGTATTATTGAAATGTTTTCAGAGGGAAAGGAGATAGAGGTACAAGAGAAGAAAGAAAGTGGAAAGGAAGAAGCAGGAGGAGCAGAGGGAAGTCATGAAGCAGAAGAAGAAGAAAAATAAGAATAAGAAGAAAGCAAATCTCCCCTTCAGCCCTACTCTGTCCCCTGTCAGGGAAGAGGATGCATCTTCGGATGATACAATCAGCCTAGGGTCAGATGTTGGGGAAGAGTGAGGGTGGGAGTGAACCAGTTGGATGGACGGAGCATTTAAATTAAAAAAAATGTATGATTGTTATTATGTGTCTGTGAAGTTTCTTAAAATGAGAAATGGGTCAAGGGCAGGGTTGGGGTTAGGGTTAGAAACTATGAACACTTAAACATTATAGGATTAAAAAAACATGAACAATTACATGGGATGCCTTCTTCTGCTAATTTAACGTATAGACAATGGGAACAGCTGACCTTTATTTATATAGCATTTATATTTGTCCAGCAAATAGCACAATTTAACCCTATAAAACCCACTGTTGCAAATGTACAACATCACTTTTAACAATTCTAAAAAAAGGCCTGCAAATGTTTTTTTTTCTCAAGACCACATTTACATAGTTAATGGGTCCTATTGTTTGTCCTCACAATGCTATTGGATAGAAGAAGTGTGTATAGGTCTGGTCATCTGGCCATGAACTCACTCTACCTGCAAACTTCCCGTTGAGCTCATCTCCCTTTTTTGCATGACTGGATTTGTCAGGATTAAAGTAAGTAAAATTCTTTAAATATTTTTTTGTGTTTATTACAATGTCTAGAACATGTACATATTTAGTTATTTTGGAAAACATTCATCAAATTTGATTTATAGCTTGTTATGTCTATGTTGTAATTCTACAACGTTGGGTCAGTGTGGTAGTCAAAATAGCCTGTGCTCCTCCTTACACATTACATAAGGTCACTGCACTTCTCACATGGTCACCAATTGAAAAAAAAATGTAGTAGAAATTTAAAGTATTAGATGATTCATTGTAACTAAGCTCTAAATGTGCTTTTCTGTTAAATTTTTACTTAGTTTAGCTTAGATCATAATTAAACACATGAATAAATTATATGGGGTATTTGAAACTCCAACATCTATAGCAGTATTTGAAACTCCCTGTATCTTTGTAGTTTTTTGTTTGTTTTTTAACTTCTAAATGATCCTGAGCTATTTTTCTCAGTGTTGCCCAAGCAGCAGTTTGTAGCATTAGGAGATAGAAAAACGGGTTCTGAATGTTCTGGATTTGTTGGGGGGATGCCTGTTGCATTGTTCAGGGACAGGTGCGAATGGTCTTGAATGTGAACCTGTAAGTGCTCTGGGGGGGATGCATGTGTTTCTTTAGTGATTCAGTAACATCGAAAGAACTGCTTTGCCCATCGCTACACCAAAGTGTAACAACATCAGCTGGTTCAAACTAACTGATGAACAGAGGCTAATACAAAAGTGGTAAAGTGAGCTCAGCAGTGTGTCATCATGTGGTATATAATATATATTTAAACAAGAGTTTAAACTGGAGAAGGATCTGTGGCATGAAAACAAAAAAGGCTGTTTGTAACTTTAGAGTAAATAACACCAGAAGTCCTGAAGTCAGTGAAGATGTGACGAGCTGGACAGAAACCAGAGGATCTGTAACCTCTGTGATGGTGATGACGATGATGATGATGGTGTGGGACATGAGTTTCATATTTAGTTTGAATGTCAGAATGAAGCTTAATGACTTCCAGAGAAAGGTATTAGCCAACGTATTATTTGAACCGTCCATCTAAAGTCATCTGTTAACTGGGTGTTTTGTCTAAAGAACGTTCTTCCTCTGTTTGAGTAACATTGGTTGTACATCCTTCTGTTATTGTATGTAATGTGATATGGTCTTGAAAATGAAAATAAGAAACTGAATGTATTTGCCATCATCCAAAGGTTTTTATCACCTTAACTGGGATCAGTGGACCAACAGTATCTCTTTAGCCCATGAATTTAATGATCCAATGCCTGTTGCATTGTTCAGGGACAGGTGCGAATGGTCTTGAATGTGAACCTGTAAGTGCTCTGGGGGGATGCATGTGTTCCTTTTAGTATGATAAGCAGAGAGCATAATAGGCCAGCCAGACAGTATTGTTTGAATGTAGTAAACCACATTGAAAGTGACGGAGGAAACAATATTTTTATTAATAAATGCTTATTCATAAAACTATGATTGTTGTGTGATTATTACTCATGATATGTACTGTTATGGGGCTAAGTAAGCAATCAACCCTGCAAATGAATACTTAAATGTTCTGTATATCTGTTCAGACAAAGTGAGTACAAACACAGAAGTTCTGCTCTCAACTATGCCCAACGTTGCAAATTTACAACATTTCCCTAAAAACTTACTAAAATGTAAAAAATTTGAAAACTCTTTGATTTCTACACCAGAGGCCTCCTAAAACAATATCTGAGAAAAAAAATGCTAATTTTTTTCTATATCTGGGTCTTACAGGGTTAAAACCCTTTCATAGCATGCAGCAAATTTTCACAATTTTAACTTTGAAGTTGGACACACACACACCAGACACACACACACACACACACACACACACACACACACACACACAGATGGCCATAAATACATTATAATTGCTTTATCACTGAAAAGCCACAGCCATAGCAAGGTGAGGGTTAGGTGAGGGTTTACCTAAAAAGTAACTTGTTTTTATACAATTTTCACTTTCACAGGACTTCAATTACAGGAGTACGACAGTGAACTGGTCTTGTGTAAACTGTGTAAAGCAACAAAAGACACAATCCCTCCAACAGAACCACAGAGGACCCCATCAGAAACAGGGCAAGGCCACGGTTACTGAGGAACTTGGAGACGATGCTTTCCAGCACTGACTACAACTTAAAAACGCTTCTTATAAGCAATTCAAGTAATATTCCAGGTGCTTTGAACAAAGGATTACAAACACATTCTGAAACACTTGTGAACTGACAGCAATGAGATGATTCTAGTGAGCAAAGCGAAAATTTTGGGGGAAAGATCCATGAAAAAGCAAAAGAAACTAAATATTTTCTGCTTTGTATACGTGTTGTGGTGCAGTTAAATCTTTAAAATGAAATCTGTTCCATTGCTGCACCCACCCTGCTTCCCCCCATCACATGCCAGCTATGCAAATGCTAAGTGCTGTGGCACCACCACATGAGCCATTAGCCAATGGCTGTTGGTGAGCCAGTCACAGTCATTACCATTTGCATACCTGTATACCTGGCTCTGGGCATATAAGGTGAGCAGAAGCTGACAGTCAGTTACTTGTTTTCTTCTGGGAGAGCAGCACCTCCAGATCTTCTCCTGCTGGTAAGTTTGTATTTGCTTGTTATTTTTTAAGTTCAACCGGAGTCGTGCGGTGTATGGGGCATGGTGAACTTTTCTTCCTCTCTTGCTTTCTTGATTCACTTTCTTGCTCTCATTTATCTCTGATTTTCTCTTTTTTTCTCTCTGCTTCATCTTCTCATTTCTTTTGCTTTCTTCGCTCCCTTTCTTGGCTCACTCTTTCTTTAGTTCAACCGGAGTTGTGTGGTGTATGGGGAACGGGGAACTTTTCTTCTTCCTCCTTCCACTTCTCCTTTCTTTACTGTCTTTCTTTGCTCTCTTTTATTTCTGTTTTCTCTTCTTTCTCTGCTTTATTTGGTGTGTTTTTTCTCTGTTTTGAATTCACATAAACACAACTTCAACCAACCAACAACACTTTCAACCACTGTCCCTGTTCAGCCTGGGCCACTACCTTTGCACCCCTTAATATATTGTCCTGTCTATGTATCTGTTCTACAACCAGCTTTCTTTTATCTTTGAGACCTGCTGTATTCCATACCGGTTTGCCTGAGCCAAGCCCCAGGCCTCCCCAGCCAAACAAACACCACAACTTCAACTGGAAGTTCTGATTTATCTATTCTATCCAATCCTTCTGCCACATCTTTCCTAAATTTCACCACCTGTTCCTCATCATTCAACTCCACATTGTACCACCTACCTAAGCTCTTTACTGACTTTTCCCTAATTGTTGGGATTTCCTCATCATCTATGACAAACTTGCTATCACTTAACTTACCTCTACGTATCGAGATGCTTCTAGACTTACTAGGCTTGATCTTCATGCTGGCCCTCTTGAGGTTCTTATTTACCTTCTCTAGTAGCCTCTTTGTACATGGCATTGTTGTGGTCACCAGTGTCATGTCATCCATGTAAGCCCTAACTGGTGGAAGATGCAACCCGTTCTGCCGTCTCTCACCTACCACCCACTTAGAAGCCCTGATGATTACTTCCATCGCCATAGTAAATGCTAATGGAGAAATTGTACACCCTGCCATGATGCCTATTTCTAGCCTCTGCCAACCTGTTGTTAAACCTGCTGTACTTAGACACAACAAGAACAAAGGATTACAAAACACATTCTGAAACACTTTTGAACTGACAGCAATAAGATATATATATATACAGTACAGGCCAAAAGTTTGGACACACCTTCTCATTCAATGCGTTTTCTTTATTTTCATGACTATTTACATTGTAGATTCTCACTGAAGGCATCAAAACTATGAATGAACACATGTGGAGTTATGTACTTAACAAAAAAAGGTGAAATAACTGAAAACATGTTTTATATTCTAGTTTCTTCAAAATAGCCACCCTTTGCTCTGATTACTGCTTTGCACACTCTTGGCATTCTCTCCATGAGCTTCAAGAGGTAGTCACCTGAAATGGTTTTCCAACAGTCTTGAAGGAGTTCCCAGAGGTGTTTAGCACTTGTTGGCCCCTTTGCCTTCACTCTGCGGTCCAGCTCACCCCAAACCATCTCGATTGGGTTCAGGTCCGGTGACTGTGGAGGCCAGGTCATCTGCCGCAGCACTCCATCACTCTCCTTCTTGGTCAAATAGCCCTTACACAGCCTGGAGGTGTTTTTGGGGTCATTGTCCTGTTGAAAAATAAATGATCGTCCAACTAAACGCAAACCGGATGGGATGGCATGTCGCTGCAGGATGCTGTGGTAGCCATGCTGGTTCAGTGTGCCTTCAATTTTGAATAAATCCCCAACAGTGTCACCAGCAAAACACCCCCACACCATCACACCTCCTCCTCCATGCTTCACAGTGGGAACCAGGCATGTGGAATCCATCCGTTCACCTTTTCTGCGTCTCACAAAGACACGGCGGTTGGAACCAAAGATCTCAAATTTGGACTCATCAGACCAAAGCACAGATTTCCACTGGTCTAATGTCCATTCCTTGTGTTTCTTGGCCCAAACAAATCTCTTCTGCTTATTGCCTCTCCTTAGCAGTGGTTTCCTAGCAGCTATTTGACCATGAAGGCCTGATTGGCGCAGTCTCCTCTTAACAGTTGTTCTAGAGATGGGTCTGCTGCTAGAACTCTGTGTGGCATTCATCTGGTCTCTGATCTGAGCTGCTGTTAACTTGCGATTTCTGAGGCTGGTGACTCGGATGAACTTATCCTCAGAAGCAGAGGTGACTCTTGGTCTTCCTTTCCTGGGTCGGTCCTCATGTGTGCCAGTTTCGTTGTAGCGCTTGATGGTTTTTGCAACTCCACTTGGGGACACATTTAAAGTTTTTGCAATTTTCCGGACTGACTGACTTTCATTTCTTAAAGTAATGATGGCCACTCGTTTTTCTTTAGTTAGCTGATTGGTTCTTGCCATAATATGAATTTTAACAGTTGTCCAATAGGGCTGTCGGCTGTGTATTAACCTGACTTCTGCACAACACAACTGATGGTCCCAACCCCATTGATTAAGCAAGAAATTCCACTAATTAACCCTGATAAGGCACACCTGTGAAGTGGAAACCATTTCAGGTGACTACCTCTTGAAGCTCATGGAGAGAATGCCAAGAGTGTGCAAAGCAGTAATCAGAGCAAAGGGTGGCTATTTTGAAGAAACTAGAATATAAAACATGTTTTCAGTTATTTCACCTTTTTTTGTTAAGTACATAACTCCACATGTGTTCATTCATAGTTTTGATGCCTTCAGTGAGAATCTACAATGTAAATAGTCATGAAAATAAAGAAAACGCATTGAATGAGAAGGTGTGTCCAAACTTTTGGCCTGTACTGTATATATATACATATATATATATATATATATATATATATATATATATATATATATATGTGTGTGTGTGTGTATATATATATATATATATATACTGTATATATATATACTGTATATATATATACTGTATATATATACCGTATATATTTTAATATACACAATTTTGTTACAAAAAGTTCCACATTAATAATGACTTCGACATTTTTAATCAAATTACAGATAAATCTTGGTAGTAAAATGACAGTGAAGAAACAGCACCATTAAACAGAACACATACACAGTGCTCCCAGAAACAATACATCTTTTTTAAAATTTGCTGCTGTCCACTGCCTATACACAAGTTTCAGTCCATTGTATTTTTCACAGGTAACAAACCGGACGTCAGCAGAAAACTGTCACAGAAACAATAAGGTTAATAATGAGGTTTATTTCTGCTTTTCTCTTCTTTCTCTGCTTTTTCTAACTATGGTTGTTTTTTATTCTCAATCACAGCCAATTTCAGCCGTTGCCTTCGGTCAGAGAGCAGAGTGGCCCTGCCTTCTTGTCTACTGTCTTCTAGATCACTGTTTCTTCCTGAGAGCATTGAGAAACTGAGAATGGCAACTGCAAGGTAAGAACAGCTTGTTTTTCAGGCTTTTTTTCAGACTTTTACTACTGACTTTTGGATAACTCATAACAATTGAAACTTTTTGTTGTTTGTAATTGCAGTGCTGCCCACCACCACTACCTCCTGTGCCCAGTGTGCCACAAAACCCAGCATGCCCTTGGAGTTCACCTCCGCCGTACCTGCATGAAGAGTGCAGCAAAGGAGCGCATGGATGAAGCCATCGAAAAGGCCAAGGATGATGTCCATGAGCTGCTGAGGTCTGGGCGGATTTTCAGCTGCTCCGTGGGATCATGTCTCGCAACCCCCTCAGCAGGTATGTGACAAACATTATGTGGCAAAGATCTTTACCCCTTTCAATCTTTTCCTTCTTCAATGATTGAACACTGCTAACTGTTTCTTGTTTTCTTTATCATAGGATGATCGAGGAGTTGGAACAGTGAAAGATGTTTGTTAGCGATATCCCAGCAGGAGGTGCGTCCACCGATACCTGTAAGATGTAAGAACTCATTTTTTACAACAAGCCACTGGTATTCAGATTTTTATTTGTGTGTGAGAATTAACATGATCTTTGGTGTAACTGTAGTTGCTTTTTTTCTAATTGCAGTAATCGCAACCCAGAATGGAAGGTGAAGAAGAGGGCGCTAATGGCAGAGAAGAGGCTCTACCGGAGGCACTCCACTGACCATCCTCTGCTGAGGGACTTCGCGATCTACCTCTCAAAAGATCTCAACAATGAGAACTACAAGCAGGAGGTGAGCATTAACATCAAATATTGACTGATTACATGCCACATAGCCATGACTGCAAGGCCATTTGCTGTAAATGTATAACATTTGTGTTTTGTTTCCCCTCAGGTGGAGAATGTGGCGAGGGTTTTGTTTTACATGGACCCAGCCCAGCCCTCCCTCCAGTTTGTCCGGGACAGAGAGAAGACCAAGGAATACATCAGGCAGCTCTCTGAGGCCCAGCTCACCAAGCAGACCCAGGTGAACAACCTGAAGAGCTTGAAGAGGTTGAAAACACTTGTTTTTCTCCATGTGATAACAAATTCAAATGGTGTTAAGTGTGTGTGTGTGAATCCTGACCCACTTTTGTTATCAGTTGCTAACAAATGTCAAATAAACCTAATTTGACTTGTTTGGACAGATTCCTCCACTACCACACTGTCAGCACCAACCTGGTCTTCAATGACCCAGACCTCCACAGCCACGCCAAACATTACATGGACTTCATCGGTGCACTGCAGACTCAGCTGAGCAAGGGGGTCAGCAAGGAAGTTGTTGCCAAGCGGTAAGTTTAATGACAGTCACTTCATTAGAGCCCTGCACTGGAGCCCGAGGCCCGACAGCCCGAGGGCCGGGCTTCAGGCCAATTACCACATCATTACCTTGGACACGGGAAGGGCTCTGGCTATTTTTTAAACCTGCCAATTAGAGAGGTGTGTGTTTGTGTTTGACCAATTTAAGCGGCAACACTTGAACGCAGCAGCCACTGTGCCTCTCCCTCTCCGCTGCACGTCACTCATCATATTTTACTGATCCCATTCGTGAAACGAAATATACTCAGATAAGCCATATCTAAGCACTTTTAATGGCATAAGTGGGTATATTTCGTTTCCATTCAATATTAAGATTATTTAGAAAAGTGTTTGAAGCATTTTTGGGGTTGTTTAATTGATTATTTTGCTTTTTGAAGTGACTGTGCGCGATGCAACTGCAACAGTGCACAGCAGCACACTCTCATTAAATAGGAGAATACAGTCATTAAGTTAAATAAATTCATATTTAACTTTATCCTTTCAATCAAAATATAATGAATATAGCTTAATACCATGCTAGAAACCCCAATTAAACTATTTTAATGTCTGCAACATTAACAGCCTATATGTTGTTATGGGAGGTTAAAAAAAAAAGTTGGGCTTTTTTTTCGGGTTCGGGCATGAGAATTCTGAAAACCTGTCGGGCCGGGCTGGGCTGGGGCTCCACCCTCTCGGTCCAGGGCCGGGCCCGGGCCCAGATAATAGGCCCCTGCAGGGCACTACACTTCATTGCAACTGCACTGTGCAAAACCTTGAGCCATCTGAGTAATGACTGTTGTACTTTTGCAGTGAAAGAATCATCCGTGGCGACATGAAAACTACACCTCACGACTGCTGGGCAGTGCTCAGGGCAGCCAAGACAGATTTCCTGGCCGTTATGGGGAAGATCTTTGAGTCTGCCTCGACCTCCCACGTTCAGCTGGAGACTTCGGAGCGCCTCCTCGTCCTGTATTACCTGGAGGCCATCGTGGTTCTGAGGCACCTGCAGAGGCCTGGTGTGGTGGAGCACATGACTGTGAGTGTTGTACTATGATTTTCATTCATGCTTTTTTCATGTGCCAACAACACTGTCAACAATTAATGCATGTCATGTGTGTTTTACGCAGGTTGAGGAGTGGAAAAACAGGACCCAGGTGGGAGGGGGGCATGTCTCCATTGCGATGAAAGAGCACAAGACGGCAGGGCAGCAGGTGGCCAGCTTTGTCCTGTCCCCAGACGAGAAGACTGTACGTTGACTGAATTTATATGATTCATAATGCAATGTCAAAATGTCATGCCTGGAATCTAATCGCTGTAGTCCTTTCTCCAAACAGTGGTTCATCTCATACTTTGACGTGGTGAGGGATCAGCTGAGAACGTCCAAGAGGGCCAAGTACGATGCGGCGGCAAACAAGGTGGAAGAAAACCCCCAGGACAGGTTTTTCCTGTCCACGTCTGGGATGCCAGTGTACAACTGCTCAAACGACATTGCCCGCCTCCACCAGAAGTAAGTACATCATTATAACGTGATATCCTCCAGGGCTGCTGCTTAATATCTATGCTTGATGTCATTAACGTTTTACTCTTCATTTTCATTTTAGATACAAAGTCCCAGTGGTGACCAGCCAGGTGGCAAGGCGGGTGTTTGAGACGGCGACAAAGGCACTGACAGACGTGGACAAGTCCCTGGTCGCGGACTACCTGACCCACTCCACGTCCACTGCTGAGAAGCACTACAGGATGAAAAGGGGAGCCAGCCTGCTGAAGGGGTCAGAAATTATCCGCCTTCTGGGAGCTGAGTTGGGGTAAGCACATCAGCTGTTATGAAAACATTGTGCACACACACACAGTGCACCCTGACTGCGTAGCAGGCTGGACATTATTAACCTAATGCTGTTTCTCTTTTATTTAGTGGAGACTCCGGCAAGGATGCGGCCAGCACATCTGAGATGTCGTCAAACCCTGTGACAGCCCCTGTGGCAGCCCCTGTGACAGCAAATGTGCAGATGGACTTCCAGGCTGTCTGGGATAAGTTTGCAGAGAAGCATCCAGTCACTTTGGACGGGGTGGTTCCTTCACTGCTGGACCGCAGGGCAGCTTCTGAGGAACACAAGCGGAAGCTCTACGAGCGCTGGCTGAAGTACCAGAAGAAGCTGAGGGTGCAGCATGTCATCTGTAAGTACATTCTCCTATTTAAATAGCGCTTTGACAGCATATTATAAAACACTGCTGCTGACAGGATTCAGGGCTAAATACTTTTTTCTAACTTTGGTTGTTTTTTATTTTCCATCATAGCCCATTTCAGTCGTCGCCTCCCCTCAGACAGCAGAGTGGCCAGATGGATTGTCAGTCGGGGGTGGAAGAGCAACATCCCGAGTGTCCGCAGTGTCCTGGAAGGGTGGAAGCCCAGCAGCAGCCTGTAAGACATCCCTGCTTCCATCCGGCGGCTGGTCAGCAACCAGAAGTGGAAGGGACTCTGGCTAGTGGACGCTGAGGGCAAGGGAAAAGGCGTCCTTGCCGGGCGACATCTTTATGCTGGGGAGTTGGTGTGTTACTACCATGGTACCATAGTCACAGGTGCAGAGGGGGAGGCCATCCATTCCACCACCAGGAGGAGAAGGGCTACCTGTTCTTTTACCAGAACCAGGACGATCAGCTGTGCATCTATGTACACGTTCCCTGCGCATGCCACCCCGCCCGGCAGACATTCGGCAGGATGATCAATCACTCCAGGAAGAATGCCAATGTCAGACCTTGCCTCTCCCCTCTCTCTGACACATTTCTGGGCCAAAACAACCACTATCTGTACATACACCGGACTGTATATATCTGCACATGTTTATATTGATTGTGTGTTTATAGTGATTGCCTGTTTATATTATATTTTTTATTCTTTATCTGTTCTGCACTACATTCTCTCTGTATTGCTTGTTTGCTGCATGAATAAATGTGTGACTCATCTTATTGCTTTTCTATTCAGTTTTTCTTCTTTATGGAGACAGGTATACTGAAACACAGTTCCAAGATCATTTTCCTGCTGAGGTGGCTTGCAAAGCTGAAGAGCAGCTGTAATCTTTGATGTCCTCTCACACCTAGGTTACCTGCTGAGAGTGCCTCTCATAGACATGCAAATTTCCACCATCCCCCACAGGCTAAGGTTTGGAGCAGGAGAGCAGGAGTCCAGTTGGCTCTCTATTGCTACCCAGTGTTCAATGCTGAGATGACACATGGTGAGATATATAATGAAACACAATTATACACACGTATACACTGTCGGAACAGGTGATTTGCCCCGGACATCTAAGGGCATCACAGATCTGTTATTGCTCAGACTGGTGTGGCTGAATATCATTTCTATCTCTAAGAAGTTGGAAGAAGAATTGTGGAGAATGTTGAAGCCTTTACAAAAGGAACATTTTCTTTGAGAAACTATACAACCAGTAACTACATACTCTGAAGAAACAAAGTGGGGAAATTCAGCTCAAAATAGGATAAAAGGGGGCGTCGGTGGCTTAGTGGTAGAGCAGGCGCCCCATGTACAAGGCTGTTGCAGCTGCAGCCCGGGTTCGACTCCAGCCTGTGGCCCTTTGCTGCATGTCACTCCCTCTCTCTCTCTCTCTCCCCCCCTCACGCTTGTCTGTCCTATCAAATAAAGACTAAAAATGCCCTCCAAAAATAATATCTTATAATAATATAATAATAATAATATCTATCTAAAATAGGATAAAAGCTGGGTTGTTCAGACTGCGCTGCAGCTCTTGTGTATATTCTGTATGAAAACAGAAAAAAATACATAAACAATTACATGGGATGCCTTGTTTTGCTAATTTAACGTATACACTGTGGGAACAGATGATCTGCCCCGGACATCTAAGGGCATCACAGATCTCATTTGTACGTCTAGGGGTTAGAAGAAGAAGAAGCTGGAAGAAGAATGGTGGAGAAGGTTGAAGCCTTTACAAAAGGAACATTTTATTTGAGAAAATATACAACCAGTAACTTCATACTCTGAAGAAGCAAAGGGGGAAATTCAGCTCAAAATAGGGTAAAAGCTGGGTTGTTCAGAATGCGTTGCAGCTCTTGTACATGTTCTGTATTAAAGCAAGCTCAGTAGAGCAATTAGAAAAGATTCAATGAAGTTCATATTCTTATGATCAGTAAGGTCTTCATAGGTTATATTCTGCAACAAAGAGGTTGCAACCCCACAGTGAAAATAGAATATTCTTGAATATGTTCACATTTTTGAAGGCTTAAGAGTGTGGGGTTTAGAAAATAATCAGGCTCGAGCAGCTATGACTCACCATTGAAAATCGTCTCAGACTTGAGAATGCAAGCTTATTGTTGCATAGAAAAATTTATGATTTTTCAAATTACGAGCAATATGCTTTTGTGATATCTGAAGGCTTAAGGGAAAGAGGTTTTCAAAAATGTACGACAAACTTGCCCGTGGGCCCCTGGGGAGAATCCTCCCCAGCAGCATTATTGTTATAAAAGTGTGCTTTTTATGAAAAAGTTGAAAAATGCATGAAAATGCAAAGTTTAAGATGACAAAAATATTGATGAATATGTTTGAGTATATCACAAGGGATTTAGAGGTATTACAACAATTGTGCGGAAACCTCTGCAACCCTATTGTCGCAAATACACCCGCTGCATTGCAATTTCATCAATAGTGTTGCTGAGTCAAGATATATTTCTCCCTCTCCCCATTCTGGAAGCGTCCGTCCTCCAGCCGCCTCTGCCACCTTAATTAAACACTGAAAACAAAAATAAAAGACAGACATTTTTCTATTTTCATTTTATTTAGCTATATTTCTCCCTCTCCTCTCTGGGGAGCGTCTGACCTACCACTGCCACCACCGCCATCTCAAACATGGAGCCCGCCCCTCCCAGCACATACCCCCAGTGCTCGGGTCTCCCTCTCCCCGCAGAGCCCGCCGCCCTCCGCCCTCCGCCCTCCGCCTCTCCCACCTTCATTAAACACTGAAAACAGATATTAAAGGACAGATACATTTTTTCTATTCTCACTTTATTTAGCTATGTTTCTCCCTCTCCCCTCTCTGGGGAGCGTCCAACCTACCGCCGCCGTCTCAAACACGGAGCCCGCCCCTCCCGGGCCCCACACATACCCCCCGGTGCTCGGGTCTCCCTCTCTGCGGAGCCTGCCGCCCTCTGCCTCTCCCACCTTCTTTCAACACTGAAAACAAATATTAAAGGACAGAGAATTTTTTTTTTTTTTTTCAATTGGGCATACCGGCCTGGTTGGCCGATGGTAATTTTGGGCCGGGCCTTTTTTTTTTTAACTATTAGTCATGTCATGATACCTATTGGTACACAAAACTGGTAGATCGGCCCATTAGTCATGATTGATTCTGGGCTGGACCAATTACAGCGGAGGGCCGATGCCCACTCCCACTTGGGCCTCGGCTGCCAGTCAATCAATCATACAGAGAGAGAGGAGATCGACAAAATGGAGAAGAAACTCAAAGGAGGTGCGGAAAAAATAAGAGAGAAAAAGAGACAAGCCCTTTAGGAAGATGCTGCTAAATGTGTGAAAATAACACAGATGTTTGCTGGCTATGCTTCTTCAGCGGCAGCATCAGTGACCGCACCCGCACTGGCATCCAAAGCAGCCACAGCAGGTAATGATGGCGGAGGTGGCCGTCAGCAGGTGGATGAGGCGAAGGGGAGGCAGGAGGAGAAGAGACCCGCGGCCACCACATTATATGACGACGGCGCAGGCGGTGTGACTAAAGTGATGAACTGCAGTCTACCTGGGTCAGATATGAATCAAGTTTGGTTGATAGTTTATTTTCGTTGTGCTTGCTAACTCTTAAAGGGCCAGTATGTAATATTTGGCATGGTTTATTGTCAAATCTGAATCTGAATCTGAATATTCTACCCATTAATATGTTTATACAAGTGTATAATCGCTATAAAATAAAATTCGTTTGGTTTTCGTAGCCTTATAATTATGCTTTTATATATATATATATATAGCAAGGGCCTCGCTTTAGAGAGGTCGCCATCTTGCGCCGCCATGTATGTAAGGCAGCCTGAGTGGACAATCCAGCCAGCCAGAGAACGCGCTTCGCGTGTATAAATAAACCAACGAAGACAGTGGAAGGAAGGAAGGAGGAGGAGGAAACAGCAGAGTGTTAAAAGTTCGTCGATAGAGAGTAGTGAAAAGTTATTTTAGTTATAAAGTTTGCGAATGGACCACACTTACCATGCAACAGGAGAGAATGAACCTGAACCGTCATCTGCGAGGAAAAGAAGACGCAACTTCACTCCTTGTGATGCACTCTCTGCGGCGCTTTTCCTCCTGGTGATATATCTCCCCAACGATGGTAGCAGTAGCACCAAATCCCATTCTGTGCATTCAGCCTCTCTTCTCACACGCTCAGCATCAAACACATGGAGTTCCTCATCTGTATGCTCCGGCTCAAACAGGTATGGCTCTGGGTCTGTGTCCGCTACAAGAAACTCTTCAAAATCGTGTTCAAAGTCGTCCATTGCAGCTACTATAGTCCGGAGATAGTGCTAGGCTAAATAAACAGCTGAGCTCTGTTTACAGGCTACGCTGTCAGTCAGTGTGCGGGCTGGAGATTGGTGGAGCAGAGAGGGGAGGGGGTACCCGCTTGGTGTTGTAAACGAGTATGTGTGTATGAAGTGTGTCTGTTACGCTAGAAGAGAGTCTTTTACCCCCTGGAGCGTTACCGGAGTTTTTGGAGTGCTCAAATAAACTGGCCTTTTTCCTGAACGCTCCTCTGGTCTCCTGCTCGTGACGGATTCATTACAATATCGTAACATGATTTAGATTTCTAAATAAATATTCACCTCGTCGCTAGATAGACCTACTCCTGAAAAAGTCGTGCGCAAGGCTTTTTGTCCCTACGCGGCCACCGTCATTTACCCGATGGGAGGGGTGAGCGAGTGAGCCCTGCAATCTAGAATTTGACCACTGATGTCACTGTTTTCAACCCATTTTACACACTGGCCCTTTAACACAGCATAGTTATGAGTAGGCAATTTAACAATTTAGCTGGCTGTTGAGCAGCATGACGGGGTTTCTCTACTGCTGGGCTGTTTCTATGATGTAGTGATGGTGATCTTAGTGCTTCAGTAACTTTATTTTATTCATTTAGTTAGTTAAGTATAGTCTTTATTAGTTAGGTAGTAAAAATATTTCAATGTCTATTAATTGATATAAGTACACTATGCAGTAATTCTTTACTCTGAAACAGCTAAAGCTGAACAGAGCAAAAATGTTCATGTAAAACCAAATGATTAGGCTAGTATTCATCATAAACCCGCTACACTTGCAGATATAATTTAGATTGAATCAAATTAGGATTTGCCAGGAGATGTGATGCTGCTCATTAACATAAAAGTGGCTTGGAGTTTAAAGTAACTACTTAAATGTATTTGTCTTTTATACATAAATATCCTCTTTATTCTAGATATGCTGTGTTTTTATCCAATTGTTTTTTTTACTGACATGTAACAGCAAACTCTTGTGGACAATAATTACCTGTATTTTGTTTTTATTGTGGGCATGTTTCCATTCAATTTGAAATATCCCTTCATTTTTTAAAGGTTGCCATGTTTGAGGAAGTATTATGTGTTGCTGTGCTGTTTATTGATGTGGTGAGTACATAGTCTATGAAAATATTACTAAATCTCCCATTTATTCATTTTAATATTCATCAATGATCATGTCTCACCTCTGTTCCTCACTGTCCAATTTTTCAGGATCCCATCATAGGTTCATGGTTCAGGAGGTTCACCAGACCAAGCAGCCTTTTGGGTTTCTCTAAGTAAGTACTGTATAGAATATATGATGCAACTATGTTTCTACAATACAAATACCGGCACTGTGATCATCTAAGTAAGTCCATCAAGTGTTATTCTTTCTCACCTTTCTCTCTGTCTCCCTTCACTTTTTAAAGGTTGCCAAGTTTGAGGAAGTATTATGTGTTGCTGTGCTGTTTATTGATGTGGTGAGTAGGCCTACATAGTCTATGAAAATATCACTAAATCTGTCATTTATTCCTTTTAATTAATTTAATATTTTTAACTTGGCGTTTTTGTCATCTTAGTTGATCTAATTGAAGTTAAACTCTGCTCTTTGACAATTTAGGACACCAAATCACTCAACAGGTTCATTTGTTTAATTGTTTGTTTATTTGGTTAAAGATGGATGTTTATTAAATGTTTTTAATGTTTTTGGTCGAGTTTTGACAAAGAAAGCCCCAATAATTGGGAGCTTTAATGAGCGGCGCCAGCGTGTCTGCTCCTCACGTGCTGTCAGTGTGCGCTGGAGGAGAGAGCGGCGGCAGTCCTGTTTTCTCAGGAGGAGCAACAGGAGCAGCAGCACCAGCAGGCGGGAGCCTCCTCCTCTGAGAGCTCATCAGAGGAGGAGGAGGAGCAGGAGGAAGAGCAGCAGCAGCAGCAGCAGCAGCAGGCCTTGGCCCAAAAGGTGAAGGAGAAGGTCGGCTTCCCCCTGCGAAAAAACAGACAAGGCGAGGAGGGTCGTTGTCATGTTGGAGAAAATCTAGTTTGTGTTTAGTGTGTGTTGTGTGTTTTTGTTCTTTGTTCATATTTAAAGTTCCAGATTGTTCTATAATTGTTCATATTGTTCACTGATTGTTTACATTTATGTTGTTGAAAACATAAATGTTGAAAAGTTGAAAAAAAATACAAACAAACAAAATAACAAAAAAAAACAAAGCACAAAAAAAAAAACAAAAAAAAAACAACAAAACAAAACAAAACAAAACAAAAAAACCTCCGCATGGGTACTGCCGTGACGTGGCGTGGAGGCTTACTGCCTGTGTGATCTTAGAGCCTCTGGATATTTTTGAGAGGCTCTAAGATCACACAGGCAAACCAAAGTGCCCCCAAACCACAACGTACCTCCTTTCCAGGTTGCCAGGCTGTTATGTGCAAGTTATTTAATTTAATGAAGTTGAACTGTGTTATTATTCATTTCAGGCTGTTTGGGCTACTTTTCAAAGTTAAAAAAAGCCCCACAAAATATAAAATATCTTTAAAAACACTACAAAAGTTTCTAGAAAATGGACATTTTTGACCACTTTAAGGGTCATGGATGTAACTTTGAAGGGTAACACAAGGGTTAAAAAGAGAGAGAGAGAGAGAGAGAGAGAGAGAGAGAGAGAGAGAGGCCGGAGGTGACGACACAGAGAGAGAGAGAGAGAGAGAGAGACGAGAGGTGACAGGACGCACGAGACAGAGAGAGACACACGGAGGTACACAGAGTTTACTAACTACATTTATTTTCATTTTCGTTGAGTTTCATCGAGGACTGGAGGGTGAGTAGTATTCTATTATTTCTAACTTGGCGTTTTTGTCATCTTAGTTGAACTAATTGAAGTTAAACTCTGCTCTTTGGCGATTTAGGACACCAAATCACTCAACAGGTTCATTTGTGTCCGTAACTCTATGGGCCCTAGGCGTTTTGGGGGTATTTTTACTGTCTTTACTTTTAAGCTCATATCACAGTCATTATAAAGGCTACATACACATGCTATATCTTGTTTTTTTCAGGACAACCTGGGCTAACCAGATTTGCCATCATTTCCTGTCCTTCTATGTGCCTGTATTTTATATTCGTTTTTATATCAATGAAAAAAAAACCAAATCCGTGTTACTAAATTCTTACATTTTTACATGTATCTCAGCATAGCAAGTTGGAAGTAGATATATTCTGCCATATATGAAGAGGGGAGACTCTCTGGAATCTAGCAATTAAGAACCATGATGCCAGGACATTCTGTCACTTCACAGCTGTCCAAAACATGTGGTTTGTGCCAGGCGGACATGACTGATTTGATGGATTTATAGCATGATGGCATGACAGTACAATGATGTGTGTGGCATCATTGGAAAGCTGTCTGGGGCATTGTGGGGTCTTGTGGGGTCAAAGAAAGCCCCAATAATTGGGAGCTTTAATGAGCGGCGCCAGCGTGTCTGCTCCTCACGTGCTGTCAGTGTGCGCTGGAGGACAGCGCAGCAGTGCATGGGTCGAGTCAAGGTTACAGCAAAGGAGGAGGTCAACTTATTCTAGTGATGGGTAGAAAGTAAACACAAGATTAAAACTTTACATCTTTACTAGATGTAACCTTGACTCGACCCATGCACTGCCGCTGCTCTCTCCTCCAGTGCACACTTACAGCACGTTAGGAGCAGACACGCTGGCGCCACTCATTAAAGCTCCCAATTATTGTCACCTCTCGCCTCTCTACCCTTTTCTTAATTCCCTTTTATTAAGAAAATACTGTAGCGGGTCGTCGGTGGCTTAGTGGGGTCTTCATTTTTTTTTTTTTCTTAATTTCCTTTCCTTTTTACTTGTGCACTTGCTGAGGGATGTTGCAGATGACAGAGACAGTTCCCTCATCACAGAATGATTTTTCCTTTCTTTATTTTTATAGATGACAAAAACGAAGGCATCGGGGGAATGCCCCATTTGTGGGCGTGAGCTCAGGGCCCTGTTGAAGCACCTCAGACAGAGCCACGGGCTTCTTAACACTAAAGAACGGAGCATCTTGAACAACCTGGCCACTGGCCGGGTTACGGTTGAGGCTGGGCCATGCCCCTTCCCCCTGTGCTCCCCGCACATTCTCCACCCCGAGAAACACGTTCGCCGTCACCAGGACGTCAGCAGAGGGAGGGTGGCTAAAGAGATAAAGGCCCTCAAACGGGCTTCTGCCATCAGGCAGCTGGCTGCCCTGAGGGCCTCAAACCCCACCCCACCAATGGTTAGCACGTTGGACCTGCAGGAGGAGTCGGAGGAGAAGCCCGGGCAGGGGCAAAATCTTTGCCAGAATGCCTCCTGCAAGACCAATAGGCAACGGATCACAGAATTGGAGTGGGAGGTGCGGGACCTCCGTAAGGTCATTGCTGACCTCAATGTGAGTAAATGAAAAATGAGTACATCATCATTAATTTGCAGTCCTGTTTTCTCTTGCTGGTTGTTGTCATGGCATGGCACACTGGACAATAAAAGCTATCTATCTATCCTGTCTTTCCTCCTCCTGACTAAGCAGAAGCGGCAGCGGCAGCAGGGGGGAGCCTCATCCACCTCCTCCGACATCTCAGAGGAGGAGGAGGAGGAGCAAGAGGAGCAGCAGCACCAGCAGGCGGGAGCCTTCTCCTCTGAGAGCTCATCAGAGGAGGAGGAGGAGGAGCAGGAGGAAGAGCAGCAGCAGCAGCAGCCGCAGGAGGAGGGGGACTCATCCCCCTCCGCCCCTAGTCCTGAGGAGCAGCAGCAGCAGCAGCAGCAGCAGCAGCCGCCCCGGGAGGAGGGAGCCTCATCCCCCTCTGCCCCTAGCACTGAGGAGCAGCAGCAGCAGCAGCAGCAGGAGGGAGCGTTAGCCACCTCTGGCCAAGAAAGTGGTGAGGAGGAGCAGGAGCAGGAGGAAGAGGCCGAGCAGCAGCCACCAGTGCCTCAGAAGAGGAAGGCCTTTTCTTCCTCCTGCTCCTGCTGCTGCTGCTGTTTCCAGACCGGAGCAGAGCACCAGTGAGGTGAGTGTTTAGTTCATCAATAATTTCACAAATCTTTACCAAGGTTTGAACCAAGGAGGGTATGTGGTCATGTTAATTTTGTTTTGTATTGTTTTTTTTTCCTAGGAGGAAACAGAACAGCTGAGTCCTAAACTGAGGACAATTAAAACTGCCCTCAAGCCATATTTTTCAGGGAAAAGCAAGGCCTCCAACCTCAGGAATATATGCTTCGGCACCTCAACTGGTAAGAAATTACACATTCTATATTTGTGAAGGTGTGTGGAGTGTTTTCATGCTACATTCATCATCACGTGTTTCATTTTCACAGACAAGTACATGGCGTCCTATGCAGATTTTGTTTCTTGCCCGGAAGGAACAAGCAAGATGTGACGAAGACCACCCGGACAAAAGTATTTGTAAAATACATGATGCTCGGGTGGTCTTCCATCAAGTATTGGACCTGGGAGTTCCTAGACAACCCTCTTCTGGTCAAGTCGTAAGTAGTGAACTTTGAAAGATGTAACCTTAGTAAGAACTGAAAACAAATGAATGACAGAGACTAAATCCAGACTGGTCTTTCCACAGCTACCCAGCTCTGCTACGATCATTTGGCCTGGCCCCAACAACCATTATATTGTATGTGGGCCAGGCCATATCGTTTGTGGAGTATGTGCGGGACATCCAGCCGAAATATTCGAGGGTGTCCACTCAGAAAGTAACAATGATCTTCAAGGAGCTAAAGAAGCTTTATAAAGACCTGGGCCGCACGGTGCTGGGCCACCAGTTCATGGTGAAACAGCAGAAGGGGCGAAGACTGGTGGCCAAAGCCGACCTGGCCTTGGCCAAGGCCAAGATCCCTTCACTCCTTGGTAAGTCTGTACTGCCTCTCTCTTTCTCTTTCTCTTTATCTCTCTCTCCTACACACACACACACACACACTGTACTTTTCTGATATACATCATTATTCATTATTCTCTTCTCTCTTTAACTCTCATTTCAGATGACATCGAACAGGCCCCCCCCCGAAAGACCCAAAGACTGGTTCTTCGGGTAATGCAGCATCTATGGACACAGGGCGGGGGTCCTCACCCGCATGCAGGTGTCTGAGGTGAAGGAGGCTGTGGGGAACCCCGACAGCGGCTACCTCATCAATGTAAATTTCAGTTTAATTTCAAATCCTTTCATAACGTGATCACTTTCAAAATCAGGTTAAATTTTGTTGTCATAGCTTTATCCAATTGACTGCTCTCTCTGTTTTCTGTCATCTCTGTCTGTTGCAGGTCATGGATCACAAAACAGTACGCAAATTTGGGACGGCACAAATATATTTGGAGCCAGAGGAGTACACATGGTTCATCCGGTGGCTCCAGCTCCGCAACCGGTCTGTGCCCCTCAACGGCTTCTTTTTTACGTCACTTGGCTGCGCGGAGGCCAAGGACTTGGTGAGATATGTACGTCGGGCCTGGTCCGAGATGGGCCTCCCAGGTTCCCCCAGCCTCCTTGACCTCAGGATGGCCGTATCCACGTATGTGAGTATGACAGAGACCTGACGTTTGATTTTCACGGGGTAAATTTAATCCATACTGACCCAAGCATGAATTTGTCTTTTGTAGAACTTTCAACAAAACAATGAGGAAATGTGCAAAAACCTCTCCTCCTTCATGTGTCTTGGGCTGACACCCAAGAGCGGTTTTACGCGCTCCACAAAACTGTTGAAAGAGCCAAACAAATGAGAGAGCTGTTCATTTGGCTCTCACTGGGAGAGGAAGAGACAGGTCCCTCCTCCGCTGCCGCCTCCTCCTCATTCGCTGCCTCCTCCTCCGCTGCCGCCTCCTCCTCATTCGCTGCCTCCTCCTCTGCTGCCGCCTCCACCTCATTCGCTGCCTCCTCCTCCTCTGCTGCCGCCTCCTCCTCATTCGCTGCCTCCTCCTCCGCTGCTGCCGCCTCCTCCTCATCAGCTGCCTCCTCCTCTGCTGCTGCCTCCACCTCCGTTGCTGAGGGCAGAGTAAGTGAAAACCGTGTAATCACTATCACACAACAGTCCAAATTCACTGAGCTCAGTGTCAACCTGTTCTCTTTTCCGAGGGTTGTGTCACCAAAGAAGCCCAGGCTCACCACACAGGCCTTGGCCCAAAAGGTGAAGGAGAGGGTCGGCTTATCCCCTCGCAAGTCGACCAAGGCGAGGAGGGCCCTTGTCCTCTTAAAGAAAATTTAGTTTGTATTTAGTGTGTGTTGTGTGTTTTTGTTCTTTGTTCAACTGTTTTCATATTGAGAGTTCCAAATTGTTCTATAATTGTTCTATAATTGTTCATATGGTCGATCCTTGATTGTTGATTGTTCATTGATTGTTTACATTTATGTTGTTGAAAACGTAAATGTTGAAAAGTTGAAAAACAAACGAACAAAATAACAACAAAAAACAAAAAAACACACAAAAACAACCCCAAAAAACAAACAAACAAAACAAAACAAACAAAAAAAAAACAACCTCCGCATGGGTACTGCCGTGACGTAGCGTGGAGGCTTACTGCCTGTGTGATCTTAGAGCCTCTAAGATCACACAGGCAAACCAAAGTGCCCCCAAACCACAGCGTACCTCATTTCCAGGTTGCCAGGCTGTTACTACAGCGCCTGCGTGACAGACATTAAAGGGGGCATGAGCTCCTTTTCCACCCAGCCTTTGCCAGGCTGCCCATCTCCCTCTCCCATCACCAGGGAGCGCCCGAACCGCCGCCGCCGCCGCCGCTGCCGCCGCCCCAGACACGGACCCCAGGGCCATGCCAAAGGGCCGACCGCCCGGTGCTCGGCCCCCACGCACCCCACAGAGCCCGCCTTCGCGCCACGCACCCCCGGGGCTCGACTCTCCCTGGCCCCGACGGCCCTGACGCCCTTCCGCACTGGTGACAGACATTAAAGGGGGCGTGAGCTCCTTTTCCACCCAGCCTTTGCCAGGCTGTCCATCTCCCTCTCCCATCACCGGGGAGCACCCGAATCGCCGCCGCCGCCCCAAACACGGACCCCGCCAAAGGGCCGATCGCCTGGTGCTCGGCCCCCATGTGCCTCACGGAGCCCCCGCTCCCGCCACGCACCCCCGGGGCTCGGCTCTCCCTGGCCCCGCCGGCCCCGCCGCCCTCCGCCACCCTCCGCCACCCTCCGCCTCTCCCACCTCCACCCAGCACTGGAGGCAGACATTAAAGGGGAAATTAATCCTTGTTCCATCCTCACTTCACCCAGCTCTCTGTCTGTCTGTCTGTCTGTCTGTCTCCCTCTCCCCTCTCTGGGGGAGCCTCCGACCCACCGCCACCCTCTCAAACTCCCGGGCCGCCTCTCCCACCTCCACCCAGCACTGGAGGCAGACCATAGGGGACACATTAATCCTTGTTTCCATCCTCTCTTCACCCAGCTCTCTGTCTGTCTGTCTGTCTGTCTGTCTCCCTCTTCCCTCTCTGGGGGATCCTCCGACCCACCGCCGCCCTCTCAAACTCCCGGGCCTCTCTCTCCCACCTCCACCCAGCACTGGAGGCAAACCTTAAGGGACACATTAATCCTTGTTCCATCCTCACTTCACCCAGCTCTCTTTCTGTCTGTCTGTCTGTCTCCCTCTTCTCTGCCCTCTCTGGGGGAGCCTCCGACCCACCGCCGCCCTCTCAAACTCCCAGGCCACCTCTCCCAGCTCCACCCAGTACTGGAGGCAGACCTTAGGGGACACATTAATCCTTGTTCCATCCTCACTTCACCCAGCTCTCTGGCTGTCTGTCTCCCTCTTCTCTGCCCTCTCTGGGGGATCCTCCGACCCACCGCCGCCCTCTCAAACTCCCGGGCCTCTCTCTCCCAGCTCCACCCAGCACTGGAGGCAGACCTTAAGGGACACATTAATCCTTGTTTCCATCCTCACTTCACCCAGCTCTCTGTCTGTCTGTCTGTCTCCCTCTCCCCTCTCTGGGGGATCCTCCGACCCACCGCTGCCCTCTCAAACTCCCGGGCCGCCTCTCCCACCTCCACCCAGCACTGGAGGCAGACCTTAGGGGACACATTAATCCTTGTTTCCATCCTCACTTCACCCAGCTCTCTGTCTCCCTCTCCTCTCCCCTCTCTGGGGGATCCTCCGACCCACCACCGCCCTCTCAAACTCCCGGGCCGACCCTCGCGCCCTCTGACCAGGCCCTTCCCGGTCGGAGGGCACAACCTCACCCTTCCCCTACCTCCGCGGCTCCGGCCTGGGGGACCCTGCGCACCGGCCGCTCCTGCGTACCCACACTTAAGCACCCCTCCTTGGGCTAAACCCCCTTGGCCGCACCGCCCAGCACTTCGCGCCCCTGGTACTCCAGCAGAGCCCCCACGCCCCTGGTACTCCAGCTCAGCGGGGCCCGCTTGTCTGGAGGTCCCACTTTCCGAAAACCAGGTTTCTGAAATCGTGCGGAGAGTGGCTTGGAAACCCCCCCCTGACCGTGTCACACGAGGGGAAGGAAGGGGGGAAGCGGCGGACCTCCCGCCGCCTCCGCCCGCGCCTTCTCCCCGTCTCAAACTTAGAGGAGGAAAATCACTTTTGCTGCCGCTGCTGCTGAATTTTCTCTAAGTGTCCCCCGGGCCCTTCTCCTGTCCAACACTTTGTTAAAAAGCTCTCCAGTCTCGCGTCCCTGGTACTCCAGCAGAGCCTCTGCGCCCCTGGTACTCCAGCAGAGCCTCCCTGCCCCTGGTACTCCAGCAGAGCCTCCGCGCCCCTGGTACTCCAGCAGAGCTCCCGCACCCCTGGTACTCCTGCAGAGGCTCCGCGCCCCCGGTACTCCAACACCGCCCCCAGCGGAGGGCCTCGCGCCCCGGGCACAGTCAAGCCCCGCAGGGTCTTCTTTCCCCACTGATTCTGCCAAGCCCGTTCCCTTGGCTGTGGTTTCGCTAGATAGTAGGTAGGGACAGTGGGAGCCAGGCCCTGAGGCGCTCGCTGCGCGTCATCCGTCTCCCTCGCACCGGTACGTCGTAACTCCCGGGACAACTGGGAGAGCAACTGCTGGTGATGGCGGTGGTGGTGGTTGCGGCGGCGCATGGCGTTATTTTTTTTTTCCTCCTCCTCGCCTAGTCTGGGCCTCCTCCCGATCGGACGCATCCCTCCGTCCGGTGCTCTGGGAGAGGCCCGCAAAACCCTCGGAACCTCCAACGTCAACACGGTCGCGGCGACCGGTCCTGGGCCAGCCCCCCCCTCCGCGTGCCCCCGGGTACCCAACTCTCTGCCCTCCTCCGGAGGGAGAGGGGGGTTCAGTGTCTCCAGTAGTGTCCTGGCCCCCTGGCCGTGACGGTGCGGACCGCCCGGGGGTTCTGTGTCCGTTCTCAAAACCCTCTGTCTGATGAACACTGGCCTGGCAAAACAAACCAAACAAAAACAAAAATGTGACAACTCTTAGCGGTGGATCACTCGGCTCGTGCGTCAATGAAGAACGCAGCTAGCTGCAAGAACTAATGTGAATTGCAGGACACATTGATCATCGACACAACGCACCTTGCGGCTCCGGGTTCCTCCCGGGGCTACGCCTGTCTGAGGGTCGCTTTGCCACGCTTTGTCGCAGGTGCCAGACGCCTTCGTCCCCCTAAGTTCAGACCTAGTCGCAGGGGATGCCCGTTGCGGCGCGGCTGCAAACCCCCTTCCTTCCCTCCTTCTCCCGTCGCGAGGCGGGAGAGGGGCGTCCCGCTGGGCCCGCACGTGCGGGCGCGGCTGCCGGTGGACAACCTGGTCTCCGTGCTGCCCGTGTCTCGTGCGTGTCGTCCGGTGGGAACGTTCCAGCGGGGGATTGAGGAGAAAGTCGACGGGGGCCGGGGTTGCGCGGCCGCTCGGCCGGGCCCGCACTCCACCGTTGCGGGGTACCCCTTCAGCGTCACCTGAAGCCCGTGAGCCTCCCACCCCTCTGGGGTGTGGGAGCCACGCCACTTGAACCCATTCGAATACGACCTCAGATCAGATGAGACAACCCGCTGGATTTAAGCATATTACTAAGCGGAGGAAAAGAAACTAACCAGGATTCCCTCAGTAGCGGCTAGCGAAGAGGGAAGAGCCCAGCGCCGAATAGCCCTCTGACGGGCGGACCGGGGAAATGTGACATACGGAAGACCGCTTGCCCGGTGTCGCTCGGGGGCCTGAGTCCTTCTGATCGAGGCTCAGCCTGTGGATGGTGTGAGGCCGGTAACGGCCCCAGTTGCGCCGGGGTCCGGTCTTCTCGGAGTCGGGTTGTTTGGGAATGCTGGGGTGGCCAAGATGGGACACAAAGCTAGTGTGGGGTGGCCATGGCATAGCGAAGTATAATGCCACTTACGCAGCCAACCCTGGTTCAAATCCTGGCCAGCGGACCTTTGCTGCATGTCACATCCCCTCTCTCTCCCGTGATTTCCTGTCTCGTAACTGTCAAATAAAGGTGTCTATGCAGATAAAAAAATATTTTAAAATTCCATTTCCACCTATCACAGTCCTCGGTTGGCCAAGGATTCCCAATTCATTCACACACACAGCTAGATGCAACCACAAATAATGTTAAATATATGTCATATGGTTGATTACAGAAACCAGCTGGACCTGAATTAATGAATACAAAGAGAACTAGAACTTTGTAATCAAACAAGAACAATTATTGCAGGAACTATTTACAAAAAATGTCAAATGTTGGAACTATGTACAAAAAATGGTGACTTGACTAGTAGTCATGTTCCTGCAGTGCAGGGATGGCAGCACCAGGAGCAGAAACCTCTGCTGCCAGTCTGTTCCGCAGGTTTTCTCCTGGCCTTTGGTCCTCCGGCTGGTTTTCCTGGTAATCATCGTCGTGGACGCCCCCCTCCTCCACATCTGGCTCCACCATGTCACCATTGGTGATGCAGAGGTTGTGGAGGAAGGCACAGGTGGACACCACCACTGGCACAAAGGTAGATCTAACCTACAGGACCAAAGAGATGTGTCATGTAACCGCAAATTATTTTTTAATCCTTATTAATTAGAATGCTGTTACCCAGCCAGCATGTCCATGTGGGGCCCACAAGGGTTATATGCGGGCTATGTGGGTACTGAGTGGGCATGGGCTTGAAGTGGGCAAATTTTGCGGGTCCCATGTGGATTCAGTAACATGGGCCCCACATGTGAAGCCCATGTGGGCTGACTGTATGAGCCCCATAAGGAATGTAAATGGGCTAAGTGGGCATGGGCATAAACAGAGCAAATTTTATGGGCCCCATTTGGTTTCAGTTACATGGGTGCCACGTGGGGAGCCCATGTGGGCTGACTGCATGGGCCCTATAAGGAATTTAACCGAGCTAAGTGGGCATGGTCTTGAACTGGGCAACACTATGGGGGACCCATACGGTTTCAGTTACATGGGTGCCACATGGGGAGCCCATGTGGGCTGACTGCATGGGCCCTATAAGGAATATAACCAGGCTAAGTGGGCATGGTATGGAACTGGGCAACACTATGGGGGACCCATATGGTTTCAGTTACATGGGTGCAACGTGGGGAGCCCATGTGGGCTGACTGCATGGGCCCTATAAGGAATGTAACCAGGCTAAGTGGGCATGGTATGGAAATGGGCAACACTATAGGGGACCCATATGGTTTCAGTTACATGGGTGCCAAATGGGGAGCCCATGTGGGCTGACCACATGGGCCCTATAAGGAATATAACCAGGCTAAGTGGGCATGGTATGGAACTGGGCAACACTATGGGGGACCCATATGGTTTCAGTTACATGGGTGCCAAATGGGGAGCCCATGTGGGCTGACTGCATGGGCCCTACAGGGTATAAAACTGGGCTAAGTGGGCATGGTATGGAACTGGGCAACACTATGGGGGACCCATATGGTTTCAGTTACATGGGTGCCAAATGGGGAGCCCATGTGGGCTGACCACATGGGCCCTATAAGGAATATAACCAGGCTAAGTGGGCATGGTATGGAAATGGGCAACACTATAGGGGACCCATATGGTTTCAGTTACATGGGTGCCATGCGGGGAGCCCATGTGGGCTGACCACATGGGCCCTATAAGGAATATAACCAGGCTAAGTGGGCATGGTATGGAACTGGGCAACACTATAGGGGACCCATATGGTTTCAGTTACATGGGTGCCAAATGGGGAGCCCATGTGGGCTGACTGCATGGGCCCTATAAGGAATATAACCAGGCTAAGTGGGCATGGTATGGAACTGGGCAACACTATGGGGGACCCATATGGTTTCAGTTACATGGGTGCCATGTGGGGAGCCCATGTGGGCTGACCGCATGGGCCCTATAGGGAATATAACCACAATTGAAGTCCATAACGAATACAAAGCCCCCTTTACACAAAATTTGCATGACATTTATGTAAAGAAAGTCTACCTATAACCCTTTGTCGATTTACACAGAACCAACCAAGGCTGAAGTGTTGCCTCAGTGTGTGCTTTTACATAGCGCTTCCAGTAAACAAAAGGCTTGCAGACGCACTTGCGCAACGTATGAACAGCACCATCAGCCTCTATTTTACAGGAAAAGACTTGTATACTGCAATTTAAGCATGCAAGCGGTAAAAACCCGTCACCCATGCATGATGATCTGTTCTGCTACACCTGTGCCTAAATACTCTTCACCTGACACATCAGGTGAAGAGTATTTAGAGTGTATATATATATATATATATATATATATATATATATTGTGTGTGTGTATGTACTAGGTTTACTTTGTTTTATAATCTAGTATTATAATCTAGTATATTAGATAAATACTACTACTTTTGTTTTGAAAAGTTATTTGAAAAAGTAACGCTTTCCGCCACACTGCCATATTGCGGTTCACCCCACTGTAACCGTCCGCTTCAAAGAGTAGTCCCACATCAAATTCACTTCGTGATGGTTAGATTTCATTTGTTCACTCTTAATGTCATTATTTCCGACAAGTCATAGTTTAACCATAACTGTCAGACACGTTGCAAATATCATTATTTCATGGATGGAAGAGTTTTAAGTGGGCTTTCTGCAGATGGATATACTATTTGAAAATCAATTCCCTGGCGTCCCCAAGACTGTATGGCTGCAGCCTGGAGCCTCCCGTCTCATGGCTCTCGTATCATGACCTCTCATCTGGTGATAAAGAAGCCACGCGCCCCGAGCTTCTAAATTTCAGAATAAAAGCTCGCGCCTGACACTATAGTTGTTTTAAACATAATATTGTATTTTGTAAAGCTCGCGCCTGACACTATAGTTGTTTTAAACGTAATGTTGTATTTTGTAATGTATTTCGGGAATCCTGGTAGATTTTCCTGGTAGAAAAGTTGTTTTAAGCATATGACTGCAGCCTGGAACCTCTCGTCTCATGACCTCTCCTGTGTTAAGCATATGACTGCAGCCTGGAGCCTCTCGTCTCATGACCTCTCCTGTGTTAAACATATGACTGCAGCCTGGAGCCTCTCATCTCATGACCTCTCCTGTGTTAAGCATATGACTGCAGCCTGGAACCTCTCGTCTCATGACCTCTCCTATTGTATTTTAGGAATCCTGGTTGAAAAGTTGTTTTAAACATAGTATTGAATCCTCTTCGATGTACTGTTGCTTTGTGTTGCTTTTACATGTTGTCCTTTCTTAAAATCATTTTATTTTCTTTTTTATGTAAAGCACTTGGAGTTGCATTTTGTCTGAAATATGCTATACAAATAAACTTGCCTTGCCTTGCCTCAGTGTTATTGTGTGTCTCAGCTTGCAGGCTCTGTGGATATCTGCCTGGCACTGCTGCTTGTCCTGTTCATGTGTTAGTTGACACACATATGCACACATACATGCACGCACATTCACACTACAGGATAAGCACTTGTAACAATTTCCCTGTGATGTGTGAAAGGAATATATAATACATATATAAAATATATAAATAAAAGGAGTCTTTTAAAGAATGCAACTTTTTTTATTTCTTTAGTCAAAACATCCAGACTGCAGCTGGCAGAAATGGCTGCATAATCCAAGGTGGGGATCCTCAGAATGAATCCCCCGGAGCTCTCCCAACTTCCCACGTCCAACATAACCTGTGGGTATAGCAATAACAAAACAAAAGCATATTCATGTGCATGGTGTTAAGATTTGTTTTTTGTTGCAGACACAAAGTCATTTTACCTAGTAACATTTGAACATTTGAATTCTGTTAAAAGCACAGTGTGAATACCTGGCATGCAGCTCTTAAATGTGCAGTTGCACTGAGCGCAGTTTTGTACAGAGTACATAACGTTAGGTATTAGCTAAAAAAAAAAAAAAAAAACGATAAACGCTAACGTTTCTTCAAACAAAGATGTATGTGTTAACCCAAGGGACACGTAGTATCATCTTACGTTTAAAATGCAACGTTACAAACTATCCGGATGGTTAAAATTGTAAAGTTAAGAGTTTAACCGTTTTATTTTTTTAAATGGATAGTAAAAAAAAACTGGTCTCTTTGGGAATTTACCTGTAACGCCACTGCCATCTTCTTCTTCTTCTTCTTCTTCTCCTCTCGGTTTGATTTATTGGTGGTAAGAGTGTCAAGAAATCGCGAATTTGCATTTTTGACCCTGTAGACTTGCTGTTGTACACGCCCAAGTCATGACACGAGAGGTCATGAGACGAGGGGCTCCAGTCTGCAGCCATTTGGCATTTGGCGCTCAGTTTGCTCCTCCTCTTGTCTCCTCTATCGCTATCTGGATTAATTAAGGTAAGACATAAACAAATGTTTATGTGCAAATAGAACCCACAGTATGAGTGGGTTTTCACAGATTGTTTTATGTGTACAGAATGTAGTTTACAAAACTTTGGAGGGAATAAACATGCTTATCATGACGTATCACGACAGGCTAGGTGCACCTCCAGGTAACGTTAGATACTGAAAACGAATGAATGAATGAATGAATTTTTTATGTCAGGAGTTTCTGACGTTTCTTTTTCTGCAAGTATTGGTGCGTTCCAGGCAACCCGTAACTCGTGTTTTCACAACCTGTAACCCGTGAAAGTGCACTGGAACGGCAGTCAAACCCGTAACTTCCCACCCGTGAACTCGTACCAGATCGACGTACTCCCAGTTACGCTTTCTGACGTCACACAGCCCTCTAAACCAATTACCTTACTCCTCTAAATAACAATGGCAGCCCTATGGATGCGGTGTTGATGCAGGTGATACATGGTGAGAAATAGACATAAAATAACCCTAATGTTAACGCATTATTGGCAGCCGCTCTAACAGCTGGTTTCCAGTGCAAGAATAATCAATACAAAATACGTTTCCAAACACACAGATAACGTAAAATAAAAAGTATAATAGCATCTGTGACCTTGTGCGCTGTCTTCCTCCTCCGTTTTGCTCAAATGAGCAAGGAGCAGGCACCTTTGACGATAGAAATATTGGGGAAGCACAAACATACGGTTCGCCATGTTCAACGTTAAACAGGAAGTAACTGGCAGTTTGCCGTAACTTTCCTGGAACGCTACAAAGTCGTAACTCGTGACTTGAAGTCGTGACTTACGAGTTCAAAAGCCTGCCTGGAACGCACCATAACTTGCAGCTAACGTTAATGTTTGTTGGTCTCTGATCCCTGCGCTGTGATCAGAGAGCAGGTGTGTAGACACAGACGCACTGAGCTCACTCTACGTGTGGTTGTGGTATTAGCGGTGTGTTACGTTGTGTGTGTAGTGTTAGCAAAGTAGCCTGTAACAGCTCTAAACATGTTATGAAGTTAAAATAAGATGGCCAGATTCCTCTATACCTATAACATTGGACCGGACCTGTTAGGATTCACGACGATACTAGTTAAAACTTGCAACTTTGCAACTTTGGTTAGCGGAGCTAAAAATAAACTTAAGCCCGGTTTGAGTCGAGCTGAGATGCTCCGTGATGAGTTTAAGGTCACTGCGTTATGAGACAGCGCCTGGACAGAGAAACAGTGAATTCAATAGTGCATTGAGGTAAAGTGAGAAATATCCATAGATCTGTTATTGTCATATATTCTGCTGCCTCTCTCCAGAAGTGACCACACAGACAGATCTGTGTGTGAGTGAGTTTCTATGGGTTACTATGGTTACAGTGATGCTCTGTGTCTCTGTCTCTTTGTAACTTTCTCATGATTCAGAGCCGGTTTTTACATTAATCTGTTTTAACAACCGTCATGAATGTGATTGTATCTTTTATCAAAATCTAGTGACATAATTTTACATTTTTGTTTAACATAATTAAAGAGGAGAACGCCTCAGAGTGTGCATCGTAGGCTGCAGTCTGTTTATAAAAAGTATGAGCAAAAGATGTGCTGGTGCTGCAGCACAACCAGTGGAAAAGTCAGTTTAAAGCCTATGTTGAAAAATATGCGTGCCCCCTGAACATATTTAATTTTTTTCTGTCAAATCAGTTTGTTTCTGCAGCCGGGTCTGCCTCTCATGTAGACTTTCTGACCATGGGGTACAAAACATGTTGAATCTGAAAGCATTGCCAGTAAATACATAACATTTTGGCTTATGGTTGTTTGTCATTGTCTCCCCCTGCCCCACCCCGCAAGCTGAGACTATAATGAAATGCACATTACCATGTGATAGAACAGCGTTTGACAGGCATGAGCATTCCTTTAATATGGTGACTGACTACTTTAGCGGGTGTTTACATATCTAATGGCCTGTGAAAGTGATTGTCCAGTATACCTTTTGAGCAAGCTAATGTGAGTCTTAAAATGGAGAGTATACAGCTGTCTGTCAGAATTAACAGAACACAAGTCAGTGGATGAGGTGTGTATGAGAGATGGAAACGTGATGATTTTAGTGGGAATTGTAATCGGTGAATCTTTGAAACATGATCATATACATATTTCCACTTATACAGTCAGAGATCCTTCAGTGTGGTCTGACTCACATTTGTGTACACACTGAATGTGGTTACATGTGGCTCACATAACAACCAAATGTGGTTTGAGTGATCAGATCTCAGTGTGGATTGATGATGCACACAAGTACTTAGAGCTGTCCACTTGTGTTCTGATTATCAAAGATAACTGTGCACCAGGGCCTAAGACTGACCTAAGGTCATAAGGTACTAATTGTGCACAAGTGTGCCACCCACTTCTACCACAAGTAAATTGTCATTCACACATTCAGCAGAATTTAGAGACCAATACTTATTGAGTTGCATTCTGGATTTAAATTTCAATTCAACTTTAAATTCAATGCATTAGTCAACCACTGGCTGATGTATTTAAATAAATCTGATTCAAATTTTGCTTTGGCCATCAAGTGTATATTAAACATAATACCTTATTATCTCTTGGATATAAGAGGGGCATGATCTTGTATGTATGTATGTATGCATATATGCATGTATGTAAATGGAAATTTATTATTTTGGCCATTAAAGATACACCAGACAAGCAAGTGTTTTTAGTATGGATTTCTTGTTGCCTGCACTGATGCTTTGTGCTGTATATTTTTGCAGGTCTCTGAGCATCTGATTTTGGGGCATCACCAGTAACCAGATTGTCAACAAGTTCCAAAAGTTCCAGAAAGGTAAATGAACACATGGACATATTTTGATGACATTAGGGGAGAGGTTTTGAGGAGTTCTTTGTTACATCTGGAGGTATAGTAACAGAGCCAAATAGAGTCTACATGTCTCTCTGCATAGACAACGAAGCCTGCAAAATGGAGTTATCGTATTACATAGATAAACTCCCACTCACTTTCTTTTAGAGACAGTCAGAATACTTCCTCAGTTTTTATTCGTTCAGCGTCAAAGTGCAAAGTATTTGCAAAGTATTCAGGCACATGCATATGTGTAAGTGTCAAAATCTTTGTCTGTTACAGATCAGAAAAATGGATTACTATGGTAGTTCTCGAACCAAACGGAGACGCATTAAAGCCAAAGTTGCAGAGCACTTGCAGATGTTGGAAGACCTGCGCGCCAAAAACAAAGTGTCTTCAAATCTGGACTGTGTCGCTGAAATGGACAGCCAGATTCATAATGAAGAGTTGGATTCTCAGGCCCAGACTGTTTACAATGAAAGTGGCCAGGAATCAGATTCTGAGATGTTCCCAAGTGATAGCAGTAAAGAATTAAATTTGAATGCTACGACTGAGGGAACTAATCCTTGTGATGAACTGAAAAAGAAATTGGCTGATTGGGCCCCAAATCACAATATTTCACACAGTGCATTGTCGGAACTATTGTATATTTTAGTGCAGCGCGGCCTGGATTTACCCAGAGATCCAAGGACTGTTTTGTCAACCTTAAAAACCTGTGAGGTCAAAGAAATTGGAGATGGTAGCTACTATCATTTTGGAGTGTCAAATGCAATTATTTCACAGCTGTCTCATGAATCATATCCTTCAACAGACACTCTAACTCTCTGTGTTAATATTGATGAATTACCGCTCTTCAGAAGCTCCAAAATGGAGTTATGGCCTATTTTGGCTAAGATCAAAGAACTTCCAAAATCTAATGTTATTATTATTGGCCTGTATGCAGGCCCAACAAAGCCAAATTCTGTTGAGGATTACTTAAAGGATTTCATTCAGGACCTGAAGGTAATATCTAATGAGGGTTTGCATTACAATGGAAAACATTACAATATTGCCCTTCCGGATGCCTTCTTCTGTGATGCACCTGCCCGTGCCTTCTTGAAATGTACCAAGGGTCATTCTGGTTACAACTCCTGTGAACGCTGTACAGAGCATGGGATTCGCATGGACAATAAGGTTGTGTTTCCTGATTTGAAAGCACCACTTAGAACAGATGCACAGTTTAAACATATGATGGATGAATAACATCATCATGGTGTTTCATCCCTTCAAGAGCTGGGCATAGGGATGGTGTCAAGCTTTGTACTTGATTACATGCATTTAGTTTGCTTAGGAAATGTGAGAAAACTTGTCAGTCTGTGGATCAAAGGACCTTTAAGGTGTTGGGTTTCTGCAGCCACCATCACCGTTATCTCTGGCCATTTGAAATCAATTAGAGAACATCTCCCAAGGAATTTTTCACGAAAACCACGGTCACTTATGGAATACAGTCAGTGGAAGGCCACTGAATTCAGACAATTTCTGTTGTATACAGGCCCTGTGGTTCTACAAGGACGCTTACCTACACGACTGTATAAGAACTTTATGCTACTGTCGGTAGCAATGAGAATTCTTCTCAGCCCAGCCCTGTGTTCTGAATACTGTGACTATGCAGACAAACTATTGAAATGTTATGTGACTAACTTTGTTAAGATACAGTACAGGCCAAAAGTTTGGACACACCTTCTCATTCAATGCGTTTTCTTTATTTTCATGACTATTTACATTGTAGATTCTCACTGAAGGCATCAAAACTATGAATGAACACATGTGGAGTTATGTACTTAACAAAAAAAGGTGAAATAACTGAAAACATGTTTTATATTCTAGTTTCTTCAAAATAGCCACCCTTTGCTCTGATTACTGCTTTGCACACTCTTGGCATTCTCTCCATGAGCTTCAAGAGGTAGTCACCTGAAATGGTTTCCACTTCACAGGTGTGCCTTATCAGGGTTAATTAGTGGAATTTCTTGCTTTATCAGTGGGGTTGGGACCATCAGTTGTGTTGTGCAGAAGTCAGGTTAATACACAGCCGACAGCCCTATTGGACAACTGTTAAAATTCATATTATGGCAAGAACCAATCAGCTAACTAAAGAAAAACGAGTGGCCATCATTACTTTAAGAAATGAAGGTCAGTCAGTCCGGAAAATTGCAAAAACTTTAAATGTGTCCCCAAGTGGAGTCGCAAAAACCATCAAGCGCTACAACGAAACTGGCACACATGAGGACCGACCCAGGAAAGGAAGACCAAGAGTCACCTCTGCTTCTGAGAATAAGTTCATCCGAGTCACCAGCCTCAGAAATCGCAAGTTAACAGCAGCTCAGATCAGAGACCAGATGAATGCCACATAGAGTTCTAGCAGCAGACCCATCTCTAGAACAACTGTTAAGAGGAGACTGCGCGAATCAGGCCTTCATGGTCAAATAGCTGCTAGGAAACCACTGCTAAGGAGAGGCAACAAGCAGAAGAGATTTGTTTGGGCCAAGAAACACAAGGAATGGACATTAGACCAGTGGAAATCTGTGCTTTGGTCTGATGAGTCCAAATTTGAGATCTTTGGTTCCAACCGCCGTGTCTTTGTGAGACGCAGAAAAGGTGAACAGATGGATTCCACATGCCTGGTTCCCACTGTGAAGCATGGAGGAGGAGGTGTGATGGTGTGGGGGTGTTTTGCTGGTGACACTGTTGGGGATTTATTCAAAATTGAAGGCACACTGAACCAGCATGGCTACCACAGCATCCTGCAGCGACATGCCATCCCATCCGGTTTGCGTTTAGTTGGACGATCATTTATTTTTCAACAGGACAATGACCCCAAACACATCTCCAGGCTGTGTAAGGGCTATTTGACCAAGAAGGAGAGTGATGGAGTGCTGAGGCAGATGACCTGGCCTCCACAGTCACCGGACCTGAACCCAATCGAGATGGTTTGGGGTGAGCTGGACCGCAGAGTGAAGGCAAAGGGGCCAACAAGTGCTAAACACCTCTGGGAACTCCTTCAAGACTGTTGGAAAACCATTTCAGGTGACTACCTCTTGAAGCTCATGGAGAGAATGCCAAGAGTGTGCAAAGCAGTAATCAGAGCAAAGGGTGGCTATTTTGAAGAAACTAGAATATAAAACATGTTTTCAGTTATTTCACCTTTTTTTTGTTAAGTACATAACTCCACATGTGTTCATTCATAGTTTTGATGCCTTCAGTGAGAATCTACAATGTAAATAGTCATGAAAATAAAGAAAACGCATTGAATGAGAAGGTGTGTCCAAACTTTTGGCCTGTACTGTATATGGATCAGAGCACCTTGTGTACAACACCCACAGTCTTGTACATCTGGCTGATGATGCAAGAAAGTTTGGTGCCCTAGACAGTGTTTCATGTTTCCCTTTTGAAAATTATCTCGGCACACTAAAACGGCTGGTAAGAAGGCCCCAAAATCCTCTTCAACAAGTTGTACGCCGTTTAGGTGAAAAACCTATCCCTTTTGATAATGGAAAGAAAATGAGGAATAAGCTTCAACAACCACATGTCGATGGTCCAACTCTCCCAGAGTTCCCTGCTCGTATGCAGTACAAGAAGTATAGACATTAAGCAAATATTATTTCCTGCTCTAAAGGCAACAACTGCTTTGATGTTGAGGGCAGAGTTGCTGTTGTGAGGAATATTCTAGAGGTGTTATCAGGAGCTATGTACACTGTGTGTCAGTTTTATGAGAGACAAGGATGCTTTTACGATTACCCTATTGATTCATCTTGTGTGGGGATCAGAACAGTGACACAACTCTCTGACCAGCTTCATGGTGTGCCTGTGACTGACTTAACAAAAAAACTCATACTGCTTCCTGTGCGAGAGGGGTGTGTGGCTTTTCCACAATTACATGACGAGTGATTGACCTTATGAACATTGCAGCATGGCCCTCTTCAGCGTCGTGGAGTTCAGAGATGAAGAATCAAGAGAAGGGAAGACTCTAGTGGATATAATCCCATCGTGTTGGTTTACTGATGAAGACAAGACGGACTGTTTTTGGCCCTCAGGCCTAAGTCTAAACATCACTAAGGCAGTTAAGCAGCAACTCCAGCCAGATGCTTCATGGACGACATACAGTGTGCGTGTAATTGGAAATGCAGGTAAAAAACAGATTTTGGGGGAGTGGGATAAGTCTGAAGCTGTATGAGATTTAGATTAAGCTATGCTTTTTTTTGTCTTTTTAAGATACATATGGAGATGCTCGATGTAAGTTTGCACGAGCAGAAGTTACATCTGATCTTCAAACAGACAATGATGTACCAAAGAAGCGACAAAGAAAGGAAATGTAAATGTACTTAAACCTGTTACTAACCAAAGTGGAATTTTATAGTTTCCTTCACAACATTTAAAGGAAGATTTTGCATATTTTACAGTTTTGTAGTAGTATATTGGCAGTTGTAGGGTTGCAACTGTATTAAAAAAATGACAGTTTTACAGAATTATTTTCAGCCAAGATGATAACTAAAAATTTCCTGCCTGTCATGGCTGACGCATGTGTGATGAATTATAATTTCACATTTTGGACTGTCTAAAATTGAACATAGCTCTGAAATGAACTGTTAACTTCATTGGGGATTTAATAATTGTTCGATTTTTCAACTGGGCCAAACATCTTTTTTCATTATTTAGTGTGGATGCTGAAAGCTATCTATCTATCTATCTATCTATCTATCTATCTATCTATCATACAAGCTCTCTCTCTTTCTGTCTGGATTGTACAGGTTGTGGTGTGACTGTGCATCTCTCTTTTTTGTGAATAAAAACTCAGTCAGTCAGTCAGTCACTCACGCAAACACACACACACACACACACACACACACACACACACACACACAGGATTACAGTTCATTAATCATCCTCTGAATGATTTCGTATCTCTAACATCTCTAACAATCTATTTCTCTTACACACACTTCAGTATGTTCTCTTCCTGACTTCTGGCTTTTCCACCTCTTTTAGACTTGTAACACATTTATTTTACATTTACCTTAAACTATTTATTTATTTATTTATTTATCTAGTTATTTATTTATTTATTCAGGTATAACTCTTTCTTTCTTTCTTTCTTTCTTTCTTTCATTCTCACAGATACACACATTCTCTCTGTCTTTCTCTCTCTCCTTCTCTCTCTCTCTCTCCCTCTCTCTCCCTCTCTCTCTCTCTCTCTCTCTCTCTCTCTCTCTCTCTCTCTCTCTCTCTCAGACACACAACACCTTTACAGCTCTCAGGTCAGACTTAATTGTACATACCTATGTACCTCCCTTTTGTTTTGAATGGACTTCTGCTCTCAACTCATCCAGTTTAACTCATTATTAACTGCACTGTAACTGTAACAAAGGAAAATGGTCATGTCAGAGCCACTTTCCCTGCCTTCTTGGCTGCAAAGTCAGCAATAAGATCTTTATAATCCAGTCTGTCTGTCTCTCACTCTCTCTCTCACTCTTTTTTTCTCTCTCATACACTTTTATTTGACTAGTACATCTATAACTTTGTTTACACTTATCCTAACCTACAGAGGCACTTTTCAACCATTTCACGCCAATAAACTTGCTGCTTACTTGTTCTAATTTTACTCCTCGGCTAATACTTAGTCTACATGCTTCAACAAATTGTTCCTCTGCTGTCAGTTTACAATGTATTTGAGTAGGCTCTAACTTTAAAAAAACAAAACAGATTCAGGTATTTTTCAAACTTTTCATGTCATTCAGTCCCCTGCTTACAAGTTCTACTTTTACTCTTATTGCTTAATCTTTATCAATATACATATGTTCAACAATGTTTTCAAGCTGTCAGTTTTAAGATTTCAACTTTTCGATTTCTTCATAGTACTCTTCAACAATTTAAGTAATTTCCAGCCATTTCTTTTTAATCTATTCTCACTTGTTTCTTCAGCCATGTTAGGCATGTCACTTTCTTCTTCAAGATTTCAACTTTTCAAACTCTTCAAATATTACACTTAAATTTATATTTGTTACTCCGCCTCTTTAACGTTTCTACTGCTTTAAGCCCTTTTAAAGTCATTTAGAGTTCTCAGCTTTAGTGTTAGCCTTTTTCAACATTGCTTCAGCAGATTCTTCAGCTAATTCAGCATTGTTTCAACAATTTCTTCAGCTCATTCAGCATTGCTTCAGCAATAGCGTTCAGCTGCTTTCAGCATCCACACGCATTTTCTGCAGGAAATGCTTTCTTTTTCTAGTTCATCTCTAGTCCCGGGCCAGTTACTGTACAGTTTCATCATGAATCATATTGAACAACATGTACAACAATATCGATGACTAACAATATTCGGTGATAGGCCATTGTAGGCTCATATTTGATTGTGCTTCCCTAAACTTATGTGTATGCATACCTGTAGTACTTGGACCATACTGACACATTTTAGGGTCTTACACCAAATTCTTTACAATAATTAATAATGCATAATTGATGATTGATGCTAATGTTGTCCCATTATATTTACTAAAACATTGCTATGCATGAGTAACCTTTAAGTTTTTTATTTGCTAAAATATCTTTTACCTGAATGTAGGCCACCCAAAAAAGCCCAGGCTCTTTCATCAAGTGAGGAGGAAGCTGACTCATGTGATGAGGACGAATTGCCACCTTCTCCTCCCCTTGAATTTGGCAGTCATTCAGCAGTAGGATATAAACCTAGCATCGCCTCAAGAGTGAGTGGCTCCAGTGCGGCCCTGAGTGTTCGAAGCCCCAGCATGACCCCGAGTGTTCGAAGCCCCAGCATGACCCCGAGTGTTCGGAGGCCCAGCACGCCCCCGAGTGTTCGAAGCCCCAGCGCGACCCTGAGTGTTCGGAGCCCCAGCGTGACACCGAGTGTTGGAAGCCCCAGTGCAACCCCAAGCACTAGTTCTTCCTCAAGTGTGAGCAGCCACAGTGACATTGAAGGAGCCATGTTTGTAAAATTGGTAACTCTCCTCGAAGAAGTGAAGGACACTCAGAAAGTACATAGCAAAATGTTAAATACACTGATGAAGCAGAAAGCGGCCGTGCCAGTGTTGGAACCACCTGAAGGAGCAGTATTTTCACTGACCACTAACCAAGATGTGCAAGCCATGAACGAGAAGCTGTGCGACTCAGAGTTCATGTCTGGAGTTGTAAGTTCAAACAAACAAATCCACGTTTGTATTTGGCACTGAAATGTATTCTGCTGTCTTATCTTAACTGATTTCTTTTCTTTCTTTCCTGTGCTTTTCATCCCATACACTCAGATTGCTATGGTTGGAGAAATAGGAGGTAGTTCATTGGATGATGCCACCAGAAGAATGATGGCATTCCTCATGTCCCATGAATTGGCACTGCAGTACAGCCTTTTTGGACGTCATGGCAAGAACAATTTTCGAGAGCTGCGTCTTTTTGATGTTGTATATGGTAAATTGTTACCTAATGTAACTTCCTTTATCTTTCTAGCTTAAAATATTGAAATTTGGCAAAATATCTGATCTACTGAAGTAGATGCACGCTGAAGCTTACAGCTGGCCTAGCTGATGAAAAGAGGGCACAACAAATCTGAGCAGAGGCCACTGTTTGCAGTTCATGTGATTTTCCGAATTGCCAACATGCACCATTCATGTTTCTTCTGATGGTGGCTCATGAACTTTGTTATTCTGTGCTACAACTTAGTGATTGTTTTTTTTTTTTTTTAGCTTTGTGTTGTTAGGCAATTTATGATAGTCGTTCCTATACTTTGTAAAAGTGGTGGTGGTCTGCTTGTAAGAACTGGTTCGTATCCTCGATTCATGGGATGTTGGGGGAGGCGAAGAGTGTAACCATAACCTTTCTTGGAATTTACAGATATGCTTTAATGCCTCACTGGCTGATTTTCATGAGATGCTACAATATACTAATGTTCTTTAAATGTATCACACAAGTATTAATTGCTCTATTCTTCAAATACTCTCTTGATCAAAGTGTTTAATGATGACATTTTTACAGACCTTGGGCATTCTAACTATCAGGTTCATTAGATCTCTGTAGATCAGTTGAAATTTTACCCAGTTTCATGAAATACTTGTCATACTGTGTGATTGGGTAGTAGGCCACTTCTCATACACCTTTTAATAACTTTTCCCACAAATGCTCAATAGGATTTAGATCAGACAAGTGTGCTGGCCAACCCATCAGACTGTACTCGTCCGATAAAAACTTTGCAGTGGTTCCAAACTTTTGAATGGCTGTCTGTTTGTCTTGTGATTTATTTTTAGGGGCACTAAAGAGGAACACATTAACTCAAGGAATTACCCAGAAGGAAGCAGAGAAGGCCCTCTCCAAGTGGTTCACTGGAGCCGTGACAGAGGCGGAAACAGGACGGTAAGAGCTCAGAGAGAGCTTAAAAAAAAATTGGATGGTGGGATAGGCCAAGAAGAGGAACAGTCCCAGTAGGTGTTACCTGGTATTGCCATAGTGGTAGGAGCACATACACACACCTTCAGTTAAGTCTCTTTTACACCAAAATAATAGCCCATTTGCAGCTCTCAGACGTGTTGCCTATTTTATTGTTTGGTATGTCATGTCCGTTGCCCTGAATGTGTTTGAAAACAAAATAAGGTTAATAAACAACAGAAAGCAGCAGGGAACACAGTGATCTTGTTAAAGTTTATTCAGTTTTGTTCCGCAGAAATTGAGATGCTGGCATATCAGCTAACTTTAAGAAATGTGTAGTGAGTTGTTGACTTGTGGGAAATTTCATTACCTCCTGTCCCCTCTTGTAAATTTGGAAAATGTAACTGTAATACAAATTTGAAAAACAAGTATGTCCTTTTGAAAAATGTCCTTGTAAAATGTCAGTTTTACCAGTCATCAGCTACACAAAAGAGAACTCATTTCATTCATTTCCACCTGTGTTCCTTTTATATGTTCACTCAGTAGTGCTGAATAACACATCTTTTGTACTTTAAAGCTATGATCACAAAGTATACACTCCTGTAAAAATTAGCATGTCCACCCAGGTGTTATGTTTACTGTATGTAACTGTTGATTGGATCTGGAGCCAATATCGATGACAACTGCAGAGTCATTTGACTGGGGACGTAACACTGATATGCATTTAAAAGTATGTTTTCATTGTTTTTGTCCTGCTGCAACAGCCAGGGCCAGAGGCATTTATGTTTTTTGTTGGACTTGAACTCATTAGATTGGGGAGGTCAAAGGTTAAGCTTACTGTCACCTCATGTTTCTGTGGCCCATTCTTGCGAATGCAGTATTTGCAAATGCAAATTTTATGTTTTAAAACAAGTTTTATTAAACATGTTGATTGAAAAACAACTTTATATTGGGGTGTTTATTGCTAAATTGTAGCACTTTTTGTATTTACTTAAATATGAATATCTGACCTGAAATATGGGTTATTAGCCTCACTTTATAACCCCTACTTTTATACTTTATATAGCACCAAATCACAACATAAGTCATTTACGTCACCTTTCCTATAGAACAGGTCTAGACCTTGTCCTTTTATTAAACAAACTAAATAGCCTTATGTTATTTATCTTATTTATGTGACAGCATTTCATTTCTGTCTCTACATAGTCTTGTGTTTGTTCCCCCCCAAAGCAGTAAACTAGGGGAAACACTCCTTTATAATCAAAGCCCATGTGAGCCGAGGTGGGGCCACTTTGGAACCTGTGTACAAATCCACTTAAATTTAGCCTGACCTAAGGCCCAGTAAAATCCCTCAAGCCCATATGGGAACACACAGGTGGAGCCTACATGGGTCTGATAGAACTGACCCACTTAGGCCCCACCTAAAACCCAGCCAGAGCTCACTTCAAGACCAAATGGGGGCACACAGGTGGGGCTTACATGGGTCTCATAAAAGTCTCCTGCTTGGGTCCCACTTGAAGCCCAGTCAGATCCCTCTTAAAGTCACACAGGTGGGGCCTAAATGGGTCTCAGGTACATTGCCCAGTTGGGCCCTATTTAAGGTCTATTCTGATCCCACTTTGAGCCCATATGGGTAAACATATGGGGCCTAGATGGGTCCTGTGCAACTCACCATGTTGGGCCCCACCTGAAACCCAGTCAGAACCCACTTGAAGCCCATATGGGCAAACACGGGTGGGGCCACTATGGAAACTGCGGACAAACCCAATTGAAACCCATAATGTAGCCCATTTGGGTCCCACTTAAAGCCCAGTCAGATCCCTCTTACGGGCACACAGGAGGGACCTAAATGGGTCTCAGATAAATTGCCCAGTTGGGCCCTATTTAAGGTCCATTCTGATCCCCCTTTGTGCCCATATGGGCAAACATATGGGGCCTACATGGGTCCCATGCAACTCACCAAGTTGGGTCCCACCTGAAACCCAGTCAGAACCCACTTGAAGCCCATATGGGCAAATACAGGTGGGGCCACTATGGAAACTGCGGACAAACCCACTTGGCACCCATATTTGCAGCCCAAACTTAACCCTTATGGGCCCCACATGGACATGCTGGCTGGGTATAAATCATTGAATGTATTGTTTTTAATGATCTCAAAATGTTCTTCCTTGTACAGCTTTGCTGCTCAGCAGTCAGCCATTGTGTATGTAGTGACATTTACAGATCTCAGCTCTGTTTTTTTAATCTCGAGAGCCTTGAGAAAGATGCTGCGCCACCGGGTCTTCATCATGCCAATTGCCCTCTCCACCACACATCTGGCCTTGGCGTGATGCCGGTTGTACCTGTCCTGCACAGGGTTTTGCACCGGCTCCCCGTATAGTGTCATGAGGCTGATTGGAGTGGTCAGGCAGGGATATCCCCCATCCCCAGTTAGGATCCAGCCAGGAGGTGGGTACAGCTGCTGAAAATAAAGGGAGCTCCACCGCAGGACCCGTGCGTCATGGACTGCACCAGGTAGGCCTGTAAATAATCATTGTTACAAAAAAGAAAATCACTACTTGCAAAAATGGCTCTAAAATGTTTCATTTTAGTTGGCACATTGAACAATTGATTATGTTAAATGCCTGACACATAAACACTTTTGAGATACATTGCTTGTCATGTTAGAAACGTACTTATGATGATTGAATATCTTTGAAAATAACACCACAGTTAACAATAAAAAGTAACCACAAATCCCAAATAAATGTAATATGCGATCACAGTTTCACTTGGATGAAAAATACTATTCAAATCTAAATCTAAATACTAATATACCAATACTATCTGAATCTAATCAATATTTTATCAACCTGTTGATACAATACTGATTTCCATCCATACCTGTGAATGTGTTCAGGAAGCAACCTTTGTGATCACAGACCACCTGCAGCTGGATTGAGTGGAAAAGCTTCCTGTTATAAAAAAAATGTAGTCACTAGTTGACATTGGTATGGGATTAAAGCAGGCCATTATATGTTTGTGTGATGTGGGTAATTCATATGCAGGGTACCTATTTAGGTAGTCCTCCTTATTTGCTGCAGGTGGCTTGATCCTGATATGAGTGCCATCGATGCTACCAGCCATGCGATTGAAGGCACAGGAGCCAGCCAGGTGGGCGAAGCCTTCCCCTATCCCCTCCAGCTCATCTGCAGCAGGAAAGTGGACCACCCTCCTGTAGATGGCCATTATGCTTTCTCTGACCCGATGCACAACATCACACACTGTGTCGGTGGGGACATCAAAGGCCTCCGACACCACCTGATAAGAGGTGGCACGGGCCAGCCAGTATAAGTAAATGGCTACCTCCAGATCTTTCCCCCAGCCGTGCTCCTTGCCATAGCCAAGGGACTCAATCAAGGCATTAACACTCTGCCTTGACAGACGGAAGTCCATTTTAAGGTCTCCCTCTCACAGGTAGAGGCGCACTACAAGGGTTTCAGTATTCAGGTGTAAATAATGCCCTCGAAGTGCACCCTCTAGGAGTAGGGACAAGATGTTTTACTTTGTAGCCTGTTTTTTTTTACTTTACTACTTTACTTTTAAAGTTCATTTTTTTTATTAAGTTAACTTTTTCCAAAGAAATAACCTGTTTTCTAACAAACGTGTTTGTCACAGAATATTATTTATTGACTTATCTGACAGTATATACCTGTTAGCTTAAGAGCCTACTGCTTTACTTAGCCTTAGTCAACTTAACGCTTTAAGAAAGTTTGATATGTACTTACATAGGACTCATACGCGCAAAGAATGGCCAACATATTTCGCCTGTTGGCATCCCTCCTCCTTCGCCTCCTTTGTGCCACATTATTGGCATTAACTACCGACAGATAAGACATGTCTTCTTTTTTTTACTGCTATTGTCTATCTATTCCTCCCTCAGCTTTTCCCGCCTCTGCTCGCCTATTATAGTGTACTGTGCGCATGATGTTATTATTTTATTAAGTGTCATCCCGCACTGTACTGTGCGCATATTATTTTATTAAGCGTCATGCCAAATCTTTGAGACTTAACGTACGTAGAGATGTACTAAATCATGTTGTCTGTAATGTAGCTATAATAAAAACCCAAACTTGTGTAGCTTAATACGATAAAAGGAAATTCAATATAGACTGACCTGTTCATTTTAATACATTTATATTTATTGAAATTGTGATGTCTGTACATAAGAGCCCCAGAGGCAGTGCTGCTGTTCTGTCCAGTAAAAACATGAAGCTTCACTTTATATTCAGACAAACTAATGTGGCAGCTACAATTGTGATTTCATCTATGAAACCAACATTTATCTTCCAAAAGGATTTATATCAGCCAGCGGTAAATCTCAAAAGAGCAGCAGGTCAGTTCATCGGATTGCTTTCTCCCCGGGATGACGACGGAGGTTGACCGGCGATCGTCTCGGTATTCCGGCTGCGAGCTGCTTGCTGCTCCCGGCCAGCTGCTCCCATAGCGGCTCTTCTCATCCCCGAAGACGTCGGAGCAAATTTCCAAAAAGGCGTTATTTGGATAAACTGACCACATGTTGGGGATCTAAACGGTTACTTTTACGCCTGAAAAAATATTAAAACTTAACTAGAGTAGCAATTTATGAAGAAATTGCAGGTGTGAATGCTGCGAGCTGAAGCCACGCTGCAATGCTGCCTTGAATACAATGAAGTTTGAATGATTTGAATGTTTGAAAGTTTGTTGAAAAGCTGACTCCACACTGAATAGCTGCCTTTAATAAAATAAAGTTTGAATGATTAGAATATTTGAATGTTTTACTGAGATTTATGAAATCCAATATGGCCGCCGCCTAGTAGCACCACAATATGCAAATTAGATGAGTTAATTTACTCCCATCAGATTCCTCTTCCTTTATTTTGAGGATGAGACGATAAAAACAGCACAAAACAAAAGAAATCTGCTGTGCAAATAAAATGCTGTTTTACTGAGATTTATGAAATCCAATATGGCCACCGCCTAGTGACGCCACAATATGCAAATTAGATGAGTTAATTTACTCCCATCACAAACTTTGGGTCATGATGAATAGTTTTATCATTTACAGTATGCCTTTATCTCTCACCACTTTCAAGCGAAAGCCTTTTGAAATGTTGAAATGAATATTTTCCTCAAATAACTCTGGCAACTAAAGGGTTAAAATAGAGATTCTGCCCCTGTCATGTCTGCATGTAAGATGTAGACACACACACACATCATGTTTCTGTGAGTTTGTGTGGCACAGCAGTTGCCATGGTAATAAACTAGGTGCACCTGGCAGAAGAGCAGAGAGAGACAGACAAGACACAGAGAAGAGAGCTCTTTTAGAGGAGATTTAACTCCTCAAACAAATTCTTCCCATACCCAAACCGTTGGTCCAATAATGAAAATAAAGTGATTGTGAGAGAGAGCCACTTCTCGTGAACGCATGTGTCATGTTTTATATTTCTACAGTCCAAAATGGGGTCACCAGAGCGAGTTACAAATGTGTTGCACCTCAGCTGTTTCCAGAAATTTGTCCTCTCAGTTTACATGGGAGTGAATGAGAAAAAAATCGGCGCTCCCTTCGCTTTGGAGCCGCTCAGCAAAAATGTGTACGTGTAAGAGATTCCATGTCAACATTTCTGTGACCAGGACAAATTTTCCTACGTTTTGTGGTATAAATTGTGTATGTACAGTGAAAATTGTGGCCGTATGAGCGAGTTGAAGAGAAAATTTGCAGCATTCACACCCAAATTTGCAGCATTCACACCCAATAAAGAATTTTGGTAGTAGAAGAACATGGGTTGTGAATGCTTGCAGCATTCACACCCAATAATAATAAGAAAAATAAAGAATTTTGGTAGTAGAAGAACATAGGTTGTGAATGCTTGCAGCATTCACAACCAATAAAGAATTTTGGTAGTAGAAGAACATAGGTTGTGAATGCTTGCAGCATTCACACCCAATAAAGTGACATATTAACAGCGCTACAGTGGAAAGCTTTTAGCCTGTTTTGAACTCTCCGTTTTTGCTGTCGGCTGGTGCAAAATGCATTCTGGGATACTTGGCTGTATAGCGCATCCTGCGAACGGTCTGCTGGAATGGCATACTGCATACACATTTTGTATGCAGTATGCAGTACATACTGATGTAGTATGTAGTACATTAGTATGCGGTTTCGGATACAGCTGATGTGTGTCATGAGCCACTCCTCCCTCTACACCCCCCACCCCACTCGCCTCATCTGTGCAGCCAAGCACCGCAGCATCTCCACGGACTATCACATCCAGACGGTCCTGGTGTTTCTTCCGCAGGCTCCACTTCACTCAGCTGCCTGATAAACCCACTGCTTCTTCCCACATTAACCTGAATAACAAACCAGGGCTCGGTTGGATCCAAACGGAGAGCCAGGGCTAACCTTAGCTGGGAAGCTAGCGGAGGCTAACTGGCTGTGCTGGCAGCTGAGTGAAGTGGAGCCTGAGGAGGAAGCACCGGTTAGCCCCGGTTTCACTACAGGCAGATTTACTCGCCACAGGGGCGAGGAAATAAAACCTAAACAGCCAGCTTAGTTTGGCTTAGTTTAGCAGTTAGCGATGTCTTTCACTCACTCTCAGTCTCTGCTGTGTTTAGCTATGTCCCCGCCTGCCTGTCAGCGTTAGCACTAGTCGGCTGCTCCGTGAGCCGGAGCCGTGAGCCAGCAAGCCTGCCAGGCTCACGGGGAAGAGTAGGGACGTTAGCGTTAGCAATAGTCAGCTGCCACGCTAACGTTCCTACTCTTCTCCGTGAGCCCGTGAGCCTGTGGCTCATAGCTCCGGCTCACGCAGAGTAGGGACGTTAGCGTTAGCTCCTGGTGTTAGCACTAGAGTTACTACGGCTACTGGAGTAACTTACTTACGTACATCTGTGATCATTAATTGCAATCATTTTAGATAAATGATGATTTTGCAATCATTAGATAATTTACAGTTTCCTATAGACTATATATAAAGAACACATCCCATATAAATAAAAATACACATCAAAGAGTAACATGATGTTCCTTTATTTTATTTTATTATTTTTTTTTTTTAACCAGGCAAGTCATTAAGAACAAATTCTTATTTACAATGGCGGCCTGGCAAAAGGCAAGAGCCTCTTGAGGAGAAGGTGACAGGGATTAGAGGGGTATCAAAAGATAAAAGAAACAGCAACACATACAATGTGCACCACATAAAAGACAAACAGCATAAAGTGGCTAACAGAGAGCAGCATCACGCAGCACAGCAACAACAAAAATAGCGCACACATGCAGCAGGACGGACAATGCAACATCAGCAAAAACAAAACAAGCAATGCAGCAAACAACAACAAACATACAAACAGACAAACAACAAATAGCAAGACAGACTGGCTGAGCAATAATAACAGCAGCAGGAACAAGAAGCATACAATGAGCAAACAGAAGGCAGCCGACAGACAGAAGTTCCAGAAAGAAATACTACTGGGTCAAGAGCAGCTGCATGTTTCAGTGAGAATGTCCAAAATCGTGCTCTTGAAAATTGACTTGGGAATGAAGTTTTCCAGCTTTAGCATTTTTTGCAGGTCGTCCCAGTCCTTGGCTGCAGCAGCCTGGAAAGACGACTGTCCAAGTACACTACTTGTTTTGGGGATTTTCAACAGGATATGGTGAGCAGAACGAGTGTTATAGGCAGCAGATGTGGTTTGCAACAACCGACACAAATAAGGAGGAGACAGACCAAGGAGAGTTTTATATATAAGCATAAACCAGTGAATATTACGCCGGGTGTGTAGGGATGGCCAGTTTACAGTGGAGTAAAGAGTGCAGTGATGTGTTTTAAATGGTGCATTTGTAGCAAACCGGATAGCAGAGTGATAGAGAACATCTAGTTTCTGGAGCAAGCCCTTGCAAGCTGACCTGTAAATGACGTCACCATAATCTAACATGGGGAGGATGGTCATTTGAACAAGAGTTAACTTTGCAGTGGCAGTGAAAGTAGAACGCATTCTGTATAAAAAACCTAACTTAGATTTGACCCTAGACTGTAACTTGCTAATGTGGTGTGAGAAAGACAAACTGCTATCAAGCCAAATTCCAGATATTTATATTCAGTGACTTGGTCTAGAACAGTTCCGTCAAGAATAGTAATATTTAGTGGTGGAAGGGGCATCAAATCCTTCCTACCGAACCACATGACCTTAGTCTTAGTAGTGTTCAGCAGGAGGTTTAAAGAAGAGAAAGCCTGTTTGACCCTATAAAAGCTATTCTGAAGTGATGCTAGTACTGCATCGGGGGAGGGACCAGCTGTGTAAAGAACCATATGGTCTGCATAAAGATGGATTGAGGAATCTCCAGCAAGGCAAACAATATCATTTATATAAATAGAAAATAGTGTAGGGCCTAGGATGGAGCCCTGGGGGACACCCTTTGTAACTGGAAGGGACTGCGAAAGGAGATGTTCTAACTTTACGCATTGTACCCTATCCGTGAGGTAGTCAGAAAACCATGCCAGTGAATGAGAAGAGACCCCAATGTTAGCCAACCTTCGAACGAGGATAGAATGATCAACAGTATCAAAGGCCTTAGCTAAATCAATAAAGATTGCTGCACAAAATTGTTTAGAGTCTAAGACGGATATAACATCATTAAGGACCTTGAGTGTTGCAGTGATACAGCCATAACCAGATCGAAAACCAGACTGAACATCAGAAAAAAATGAACACCCAAATAATCCTTAAAGAAGCAACAGACAGTATTTTTGCCTATATATATCATTATTGAAATAATGTGGGTTGCACAGGGTAGTATACACAGTAAAGGGGCATTCTACCGATTTTGTGCAAAGTGCTGTCCCTTAACAAAAAAACAACAAAAATGATATAATTGAGCATTCAGACATAGATATTTACAAAGACTATGTTATGACCTATTTATACCCAGGACATTAAATGAAAAAGTGTTAAGCTAAATATATACAAAATCACCATTTATAGGGTACTTTCTATTGGGAAGTAGCTGTTCCCAACCCTGACCTCTAAAATTCAATTCATGTAAATAACACTTAAAACATTTTTCATATTTTTTTCAAAAGTGTAATTTAAAACATATTTGTGATTAAGTTTAAACACAAGTTGAAAGATTTAGATGTATTGTAGGATTAATTTTTAAATTAAGAAACTATGCTAAAAAAAATAGTGTCCCTTGTTTTCATGTCACTACCAAAACACAAGAGTTTTAATGCACTGGTTGAGTCTGGATTTTAGCCACACCCCTGAATTTTTGAGAAGGGGGGTAGTACTGCACCCCCGTCCCACATGGCTGCATGGTAAGTCGCTGACTCCCATCATTTTTTAAATAAATGTCTTCCAAAGTCTGAAAATCAGTGTGTAACTTTTAAAACCGTCACTACCGAACACATGTGCTCTTCAATTATGTAAAGCTTTGGGGGGTTTATGCAAAATATTATGTTTTTCTGTGTGAACAACTCTTCAAACATGTGCTTGTTAGCCATGTGACTGCTAGCATTCTTTAGTTATCCTGAAAAATAGCTAGGAATGTCACTACCGAAACAGTCACTACCGAAACCTATGGTAAAGTTTTGGTAGTGACATGATCATTTCGGTAGTGACAAAATGGAATGGTCAGTAGTGAAACCCCATAATTTTGTGGTCCAAAGTCTTGCTCTTCTATGCTCTGCTCTACTCTGCTCTACTCTACTCTACTCTGCTTTACTCTATACTCTGCTCTTCTCTACTCTACTCTGCGTTACTCTATTCTGCTCTACCCTACTATACTTTGCTCTGCTCCGCTCTACTCTACTATACTCAGCTCTACTCTACTCTACTCTACTATGCTCTACTCTGCTCTACTCTACTATACTCTGCTCTGCTTTGCTCTATTCTACTATACTCTTCTCCACTCTACTCTACTATGCTCTGCTCTATTCTGCTCCACTCTGCTCTGCTCTGCTGTGCTCTCTCAAAAATTAAATTGTTTTATTGACCCCAAAACATTTGTCTTTGTCTTTGTAATATTCCCACCATAAGGCATACATTTGAGGAAATATGATGCAGCCTTAGAAACAGAATAATGGTCACTACCGAAACAGTGCAGTCACTACCGAAACACTGGGTGTTTTGTAAAAAATGAAGTATATTGAGTTATCAACTAAAGTATTATGATGCTAATGGGTTACATTTATGTTCTATTTCATCAGTTATTAACTCTGAAATCAATCTGATCAGTGTTATGCATTTTACAAAGAAAGATTGCATTTAGATTTTGAAGAATTCTATAATTTGAACTTCGAAATTTGTTAAAATATTAATTTTTACAGATTTAATTGTGAAAACCTTCAGTAAAAATTTGTAAAAATTTTAATCTTTAGACAAGGGAAGGAACAAGCATAACAGGTTGATATATATTTTTTTGTATAATATAATACTATATGTTTAGGTAGTGACAAATTTTGGGAGAGGAAAAACATTCCAAAACAGTCTGAAAATACAATATAAAAATTTACAGTCATTTTACTAGATATGTGACCTTTACATATGGTACAATATATATAGGGACAAAGTTTTGGAAATAAAACATACAAAATTTCAAAATATTTCCAGCCTGACTTTGCACACATTCGGTAGAATGTCCCTAAAATCAGACTATCAGCGTTTACATAGGTTACTTAGTGGCTTTGCAATCTTTGCAATAAGCTTCTGCCACCGGCGGCGAATTTTCACGGAAAAAAAATCCGCTTTACAGCACGAAATGCGTAATGTATTGCCAAACTGGTCAGTCAGCCAATCAGGGACTGGAGCTGGTCCTTATGAGGAACTGGCCAGGGCATGAGATAGTTGAGTCAGGAGCACAAAGCCAGACGGACAAAGTTTGGAGATAAGTGAAAAACGGCCTCCCAAAAGAAAATGAGCTAATCTGTCTGAGGAGGCAAAGAAGAGCAAAAAGGAGAGTGATAAAAGAAGAGGAAAAACAAGAGTAAACCTCAGTCAGGCGTTCAAGAGATGGAGGGAGCTCCGTGACCAAAGAGGCTCAACACCGGTGTCCTGCTAGCTTTCTTTCTAATGGATCAGTAAGTAACACGGCTAAATGTTAGCTAGACCAGAGAGGACTGTACTGTACTGGCTGCTAGTTCATTCCTAGCTGGCCAGCATCGCAAATCGCCGCAACCAGGGACCAGGTAGTGAGTGTTTGTCAGCTAACATCCTCTTGCCATTCTACAGCAGCCCTCGGACAGTGATACCCCCCCCCCCCCTCCCCCCTCCCCGCCGGGCCGCCGCCGCAGCCGCCGGGAACCCAGCCTCTCCGACCGGGAGTAGTAGAGTAAGATCCTCTCCTCCGCTCCCGTTTGTCTGGTGAACGCCTCTCCTCTGTCAGTACACTCTGCCAGCAGTTTAATAATATTGATGCCAGTTGTAACATTCAAATGTTTTAGTTGTAAGCCATGTTCTAAGCGGGATAATGTATAGTGAGCTGGTGACTGTTGAAAAATAACTCTGCTGTCCATTGGGGTTCCATTCCCCTGTCGGGAGTTATTTTTCAACAGTCACCGGCTCACCATACATTATCCCTTACATGTCTACTGTTGTTAATACTGATGCTGTTGATTGTACTGGTACTGTGCATTCTGCTATAATTATTTGCATTACTATTTGTTTTTTCTTCAGATAAATCTGATAACTGTTGCTCGGTCTCTTTACTCATTTATTTAGTAGAGTGTCCACACACCTTCTCATTCTACATATACATAGAGTTATACTGGTGGCTTTACAGCCTACATTTTATTCGTTATCTCTGATCCCCACAGTCAATTTGGTCTTTGCGACAGTGCGAGCAACACTGCTGACGCTAGGTGGTGCCAAGTTAACAAAACTCCGAATCCTATCTGTTGCCTCTTTAAGTTGCTTGTTTACAATTTTTTGAATAAGGATAAATCAAAGCAAGTAAACCATCAACTCCTTTCAAAACTGAAGTCACACAGTGACTCTACAAGATAGAAAGCACGGAATCAAAGCACATTATACAACACAAGAATAAATACACATTCAAAGGTCTGTATATGATACACCCCGCATGTCTGCACACTGAAATAAATGCAGGACAAATCCATACACAACAAATGAAAAGACAAATGAATGGATGCAGTAGCCTCCCTGCAAGCTTGTATACACACAGTATACAGCACAAACAACATAAGAAGCCAAATCAATTTAAACTGAATAAAAAAAACACAAATTCCTCTGCCAATGCAGGACATATTTAACTTCAATTTAAAGCATGCATGTTAACTAAAATAATTTAACACATATTGGTCCCTGACCAGCCGACCACTGTCGTCATCAGGGAAGATGGCAGGATTGTCCCAGTCCATGTGTGATGGCACTCTGGGGGCCCTCTCCTTCCTCAGGCAGGCCACATTGTGGAGGACAGCACAGGCCACAGTGATGTCACATGCCCTCAAAGGGCTGACCCTTAAGTGGTGAAGACAGTGAAAGCGTGCCTTCAGGAGGCCAAAGGTCATTTCGATCCTGGCCCTTGTCCTGGCACGGGCATGATTATAGGCCTGCTGTGCTTCCTGAGGGTCTGTGTATGGTGTGAGGAGAAAAGGCTGGCAGGCATACCCCCTGTCCCCCAGCAACACACCAGAGAATTCACCTGTCAATACAAAATCTCATCATCACAACCTCATAAATAGAGTGACATTCTTGACACAGCCATGATGTAAAAAGCGGTTATTAATAGAGGTTGTGTGGCTCACCTTGTGATAGGTGCTGATAGATTCCAGAGGTCCGAAAGACTCGGGAGTCATGGACCGAGCCGGGCCACTTTGCCACAACATTGCTGATCAGATAGTCAGCATCGCAGACCATCTGAAATTATAAGATGAAGACTATTAAACCAATCAGTGCACATCACACACACACACACTGGATTGGTTTCACCTAGCTTAATGAATCCGTGTCTGCTCATCCTGGCTTGGTCTTTGTGCAACCAATTAAGCCTGGATGCTCTTGTTTTGGATTCATTGAACCCATCTCAGTCATTTATCCTGGATGTCTGAATCCTACTTTTGTGCAACGGGCCCCAGGCCTCGGGACTGCAGTATAAGACATAACATCACTAGCTCGTGTCCATGTCATTGGTTCGACAGCCCATTGGTTCGACATCCCATTAGTCCGACTGTCCGCGGTGCTGAACGGCTCGCGGCGGGCGTATGGTGCGCCGCGACCGGCTTGAGGCGGAGCAGGCTCACAGCTTATGTGTTTGTCACTTTCTTTTTCATTTTAACCCACACCATGATCTTTTCCTGACCCTAACCAAGTGGTTTTTTGTGCCTAAACCTAACCAGACCTTAACCACAGGGCATCATGATGATTTTGGAACGGACTTCGGAACAATGAGTTTAATATGGTCGAACCAATGGGCAGTTCCCACTAGCTCCGGTTGGATCCAAACGGAGCGCTGGGGCTAGCTGGGAAGCTAGTGGAGGCTAACTGGCTGTGCTTCCCTCCGGTCATGCTGCGGCTAACGGGTCAGGGTACCTTCAGGCAGTTCCTTTTTTCGTTTTAAACCAAAAACGAAAAAAACGGAAATACCATGGTTTTCTCGTTTTTTCCTTTTTGGTTTAAAATGAAAAAATGAGAAAACTGAGCCATTTTTCCGATTTTGTTGTCAGAATCAAAAAACGAAAAACGACAAAACCAAATTCAAATAACAGCCCGATTTTTGCAGATTCATTTTTTCATTTATTGTTTTGGACAAAAAGTAGAACAGCGGTGACATCGGAGGTGGAAGTAACTTCAAAATAAAAGACAGGAAGATAAGCTTGCCTGAAACTTATAAATATCCTATAAAACTTTCCCATGTATCTTTTATTTCCACTTACACCTGATGTTTTGCGCATTTTGAAAAGCTGCCTGCCATTGCTGTGAGGAACTTTTTATTCATAAAAATAGAAATAAAATGTTATGATTGCAAATTTTATGGCTACAGTAAAACTTGTTGTTCAACCATAACGTTGCTGTTCAGAGACTAATAAGGGAAATCGTCATGCATATTGTTCCCATGAAGGACGTATAGGGATTCCCTCAAAGGTTGTGTTTTAATATTCATTCACTGAATTGTTTGCAATAAAGTAATCGAGGATATAATAAATTATTGTGTGTGCTGCGTTGTTTTCTCCATAACGCATTGTTGTGTCAGTGAAGTGTCAAGCTGATGTTTGTCCTTTTTACCAGCAGATGGCAGTAAGCCTATGGATTTATTTGCTGTCATTGAATGCCTGGTTTTCTCTTAGTTTCTGTTGGATTATACAGACCTGCAATTCTTCAGGTTATTGATACGGACAATTCAAATTATATGCAGCATATATTTACTTGTATTCTTTTATATTGTTGTATCACATAGGCCTATGCATTGTTGGCAGAGATGGGCAGCAATTTAATTACATGTATTTAAAATGTTTTATCACCTACTATGACAATAGAAATGTCATACAAAAATACATCCTGTGCCTTTTTTTCAAAATCTGACTAATCGAATAAAATAATCAATGATTAATCCATTATTTTTAAAAAATATATAAGTTAGTGGCAGCCCTAACTGTATGCAACACATCTGATTCATATTATTTTAACCTGTTAGTGTTTCTTGCAATGTCCCTCACAAATAAACGAATAAATACATGAATACAAACACCTTAGCTACTGTTGAACATTAGAATGTGATGAGGAACCTTTAATGTTCATATGAAGGCGAGTGAAGGAGCTGCTATGTCACGTTCTAATAACCTTTCCTATTTTAATTTAAACGTTTTTATGTCAACCTCCCAATGAGGTGCAGTTTCCTCATCGCTGCCCTGTTCATTGAGGCCCTCCAGACTGGACCGCTATGGACGGAGTGTAGGGTGGTCCTCCTTACTGCTGGACCTGACCTGTACTGGGATAACATAGTCTTGCAACAGTGAGCCTCGACAAATATCCACTTCATGAAAACTGGGATTAAAAGTACAACTATGTTATCATTTATGACCTGAATGTGATTGCAAGTCCATAAAACCAAGCAAGTGTATTGATGTCTGTGTTGTATTTGTTTAAATAGTCTTATAGAATGATGCTAGCAGCATTGTCACCCTTACGCTCCTCAGTTTGTTTATACTTTGAATATAACTAATCTAATGATCCAGACTGAATAATATTGAAGTGGCACAGTAATGACAGATTCAAAATGTAGTGTGTACCAGTTAAAGTTAGGCTACTAGTATTAAGGCCAGGCTTGTGTTGACCACAACATGCGTAAAGTGGGGACCACAAGCAGTTTGATAACAAATCTTTAACAAATCTTTACTTTTCAATGAACACAAGAAAAAAACTCCTGTTTTGTCCTGGCTGGAATTAAAAATGAAATGGTCAGTAGACTCTCACTGTGCTCAGCGTTGCCGGGGACGTGTCCGCTGGAAGGTTTGGACCGGTGATTGTCAGGAGCAGCACATACTGCGGGGAGGCCCCATCTTCATCCTGTCTGATGACTAGGGATGTGAATCTTTGGGTACCTCACGATTCCATTTTGATTCTTGGGGTCACGATTCGATTCAAAATCGATTCTTGATTCAAAATGATTCCCGGTTCAAAAATTGATTCTTGATTCAGTACATGGGGGTGTTTAATATCTACTCCAGTCTGCTGTGCACGAAGAGAGACAGTGTGGAAAATTATGGCATGAAAGCAGAGTAAAGTATGTACAAAATTATGTCATTTTTATATTTGAAAAAGTCAGATCAACTGATTGCAATAATCAAACATACAAAGGCAAACTTAAGACAAAAGCTAACATTTATTCATGCTTAACTTGTACAAATGAAAACTGAATTCTCAGTGGCTTCAAGAATAATAGATTCAAGTTATCAAAAAATAAATTAAAAGTGCTGCTTAAGGTTGGGCATCGAGAATCAAATTGAACCTGTTCTAACATTTCAATTTCATCAGAATCATTAAGAAGTTTTAATTTCGATTCCCCTAAACAGTTTGTAAACAATTTTCATCCGTGCTTCATCTTTGGTTTGCAGTCCGTCGACCGCCAGTAAAACAAGGAAGAAGCAGCCACCGAAAAACAATGAAGAAGCCGCCGAAAAACAACTCACCTCATTTAGACAATGCAAACATTTTGAACCCACCTCTTAAAAGAATCAGAACAGGAATCGTTAAAATTCAAACGCTGCCCGATCCTAGTGCTTTTTTTTTTTTTTAAAATCGATTCTTTGGATTAATGAATCGATTCGGAATCAGGTGAGTTGTTTTTTGGCGGCTTCTTCGTTGTTTTTTGGTGGCTGCTTCTTCCTTGTTTTACTGGCGGTCGACGGACTGCTAACCAAAGACGAAGCGGTCCATAGCAGTCCAGTCTGGAGGGCCTAAATGAACAGGGCAACGATGAGGAAACTGCACCTCACTGGGAGGTTGACATAAAAATGTTTAAATTAAAATAGGAAAGGTTATTAGAACGTGACATAGCAGCTCCTTCACTTGCCTTCATATGAACATTAAAGGTTCCTCATCACATTCTAATGTTCAACAGTAGCTAAGGTGTTTGTATTCATGTATTTATTCGTTTATTTGTGAGGGACATTGCAAGAAACACTAACAGGTTAAAATAATATGAATCAGATGTGTTGCATACAGTTAGGGCTGCCACTAACTTATATATTTTTTAAAAATAATGGATTAATCATTGATTATTTTATTCGATTAGTCAGATTTTAAAAAAAAAAAGAAACAGGATGTATTTTTGTATGACATTTCTATTGTCATGGTAGGTGATAAAACATTTTAAATACATGTAATTAAATTGCTGCCCATCTCTGCCAACAATGCATAGGCCTATGTGATACAACAATATAAAAGAATACAAGTAAATATATGCTGCATATAATTTGAATTATCCGTATCAATAACCTGAAGAATTGCAGGTCTGTATAATCCAACAGAAACTACCAGAAAACCAGGCATTCAATGACAGCAAATAAATCCATAGGCCTACTGCCATCTGCTGGTAAAAAGGACAAACATCAGCTTGACACTTCACTGACACAACGATGCGTTATGGAGAAAACCCGTGTTAACAGTAACAACGCGGCACACACAATAATTTATTATATCCTCGATTACTTTATTGCAAACAATTTATAGGCAAGCTTATCTTCCTTTTATTTTGAAGTTACTTCCGCCTCTGATGTCACCACAGTTCTACTTGTCCAAAAACAATAAATGAAAAAATGAATCTGCAAAAAACAAAATCGGGCTGTTATTTGAATTAGGTTTTGTCGTTTTTCGTTTTTTGATTCTGACAACAAAAACGGAAAAACGGCTCCGTTTTCTCATTTTTTCATTTTAAACCAAAAAAGAAAAAACGGGAAAACCATGGTATTTCCGTTTTTTCGTTTTTGGTTTAAAACGAAAAAAGGAACTGCCTGAAGGTACCCTGACCTTAGCCCCAGTTTCACTACAGGTAACGTTATGGAACTTGATTCCTATCTTTATTCAAGAGAGTGGTCTATCAGTTTGAGAGCATTATTTATTGATTTCACATTCAAAAACCCTGCCCTCGCACTCAAATAGCCTCTGCTTGCGCTTGGATCTAACGTTACTCTGTTTCAGCTCAAACTGTGCGCTCGCACTCAGATACCATGTTGTTCGCACTCACATACCATGTTGTTCGCACTCACATACCATGTTATTCGCACTCAGGTACCATGTTGCTTGCACAGATTTCCTGCTCGAGCTTCGGCTTTTCTCCTCACGCTCAAACTGTTTGAGCGTTGAGTTAGAGCCCGAAATATACCGAGTGGGTCGGCATATCGGTGTTGTATGGCGTTTAATTTGTTGTTGTTTGTTTAGTTGTTGTTTAGGGCATGTAAAATGGGTTATACTGCTTTGTAGCCCAGGTTCTGCTGTTTAATTTGATATGCAACATCACTATATTCTTTGTGATCAGTGCATTGTTTCACACTGTGTTTGCAAAGTTGCTCTCAAAGTCCCCCAATTGGGGGTGACATTTAGACATAGAAGGACTCCTGAGAACAAATATATGAAGTATTGAATCATTAATTGTGATAGAAAAGTGACTGGCACAGAAAAAAACAGGAAAAATGCAATTTTTATCTATCTTTTTAAATACTATTAAAGTGAGTCTGCTGTCATTTACGCAACCACTTGTCTCCTTGCCAATTCATCCAAGTGGCAGATTTTACACAGTTGATTTCAAGACGTTAGGGTTATAATGTTAAGTATCTTGTCAAATATTTTTATTGAGCCAAAGAAGATTATACATAAAATATATTGTCAGTAAATATAAAGTAGGATTGCACTTGAGATTTGAATAGTATCAGAAAAACAAGCAAATTAAAATATATATTTAATATATATTATCAAAGTATATTAGAAAATTAATTTAAAGGTCCAGTGTGTAGGATTTAGAGGGATATATTGGCAAAATATATATTGCTGTTGGGTAGGGGCAGTTTTATTGCTACACTCTGTATGCATGCGGTGCCAGGAGGAGCAGAGCACCTGTCAGGCTCGACAGAGAGCACCTGTAATGCTTATTTAGGGACTTTGCTGTGTGAGTTTTATGAAGATTTGGACCACGTGAAGACTTGTTAAGCCGGAAGTTTCCTTTCTTACTCCCCATGAGTTAACGTGGCCAGTGAGGTATGCAGAGTTAGTTAACGTGGCCAGTGAGGTATGCAGAGTTATTTTATATTTTAATTATGTTAATTAGATATTTCATTGAATGTATATGCAAGCTATATCTTCTATATCTATTTGTTTTAATCATTTTTCTCTATGAGAATGCTTTGTATTACTTTTGACTCATTACTTCGCTTGTGATTTCAATTGGAGGGGAGTTATACTATGCATCAAATTAATTTATGTTTCATCAATTAAAATTAGACTTGCACCAATTACAATTTTTTGGGCCGATTTCCGATTTGCAGAGTGTTTGGATGGATGATTCAGATTTTGGCCGATTCCGATTTCATTTTTTTCAAACCACTTTACAGCACACAAGATATTGCAATATTTTCTATCTTTCCTTTATTATAACATTTTAACCAAAATACAACCAGCGTTTCAATTATCATCAATGGCTTGTGCATTCCCCACGCTATGAAATAATAATGTATAATTAAGTAACATTACGACACATGAAGCAAATAGGCTACTCGGAACTACTTTCTTGAGTAAACCAGTGGATGGAGTGATACAGTGCGCACCTGAGACAGTGCCGTAGTTATTGCTTGCAGCCTTGCATTTGCGGTATCGTCAGCTGGACGCACCAGAAAGTTTGAGAAAAGTTTACAGAGTGTTGTTGTAAATCATGGTTTACACATGTATTGTAAAAGGTTGCAGTAACAAGCCAACGACATGGAGCAGAGTGAAGTTTCACGTAGGGTTGGGCGATATATATCATTAACGATAATATCGTCATTGTTGTTTTAACGATGTGCAAATTTACGTTATCGAATATGCAAAGTACTTCACAAAAACAACTGAAAACACGCATTGAAACCAGGTTGAAACCCCACACATTCACCAAACAAGAGTTAGGTAACTTGCGCGCAGCAGCACGCCGCAGTACGCCTAGGTAGTCACATGATCTCTCACTGGCACCTTCCTGGCAGGTTAGCCTGCTGCTAGACAAACATTAGGTTCGTTCAAGATGAGCCAGGCCTGTGCAGATTCGATCACCGGCGATCAGTGCACAATGCATGCTGGTTAGTTTTGTGTCCGACTTCATCCCGACTTGCTCTGACGTATTACAAAAGTGGACGGTGATAAAACCACGAGATCAAGGCGGCCACAGTTTTTAGAGCCAGGCGCTGCAGTTGCTCTCCACTGATTGGTTTAGATGTCGACTCAACGAGATGACGTTTTAGATAAACTTTTCATTTTTGTTGAATTTTAGAGATTAAGATTGTATTTGTCTGATCTGAAGGTTTATTCTGTGAACAGAAACATGTTGTGTGACTGATGGTGAAGTTTGGTTGTCAGAGACTGAATACATTCATCATAAACTATACAGTCTATTGTATATTAATATTGGACTTTTTTAGGCTAATTATTGAAGTATTTAGCAACACAGAGACTTGTGGTCAGTGGGATGTGAGGATTCATAAAATAACATCAGATGTTAAGCCCTGACTGGATCTGACTGAGCCTTAATGAAAGCTGTTGTCTTGTATAAAATATGAACCTTATAGTCAAACACAGTTTATTCAGCCTGTGTAGTTGAGGGGACAGGTCAAACTGATATGATGCTGATTTACAGGAGAATTCATGTCAAATGGAGGATAAACCATGAACATAAACAACAGATCACGTGTAAAGCATTTTAATAAATTAATCTATCATAATTAAAACAACTGGAGACTGAGAACAAACTGATATATGGGTCTGATCACTTTTTTAATGAATTGACATCATCAGCCCACGGATGCTCCAGCAGCTTCGGAACACGTGGGTCAACTGTAGTGATAGGTCCCAGCCTGTAAGGTGGGAACACATGCTGTATTGTGTTGCAGGGGAACAATTAACGGGTTGCTCAAGTACCTGAAGCCTGCGTGGTTCATGAGTGGTTTGCGGTTATACCATTAAATAACTGAACATGGTGTCAGAAGTAAAGTCAGACGCGAGCGACAGTACTAGTGACTTAGTCTGCATATAGCGACACGCAAAAGTGTCTAGTTGTAGGTTGGGAAAGTTCGCAGTACCGGAAGACCATCTATGGAGCTACCTAGCCTAGCCACAGTTAGCTAAGCGAAGCGGCACCATGGCACAGTTTCAAGTCTCCCCGCCGGAAAAGTTCACCTTCAAGGCTGAAGACTGGCCTAAATAGATTAAACGCTTCGACAGATTCCGCACTGCTTCTGGATTGGAGACGCAAGCAGAAGAGAATCACAGGAATGTGATGAGAGAGTAAAGCTTAATCAGCGGCATCAAGAAACGGGCGAGACGGCCGACAGTTAAATTACGGCGCTGCACTGCCTGCCTGGCGGAGCACTGCGGTTACGGGGCTCTACATGATGAGATGGTGAGGGACAGGCTTATGGTGAGTCTGCGGGACAAACACCTATCTGAACAGTTGCAAATTGACCCGGAATTGACGCTACAAAAGGCCGTCACCAGAGTCAAACGAGGGAGCAGGTAAAAAAGCAGCAAGAAATGTTAAGAACATTTTTCCTTTAAAACATTGTGTCCATTAATATCATCCATGAGAAACAATTAAGTAAGGGTTAATGCCCAAAGGGGTGTCCATTATCAGGAATTAATGGACGACGCGGAGGCGTCGAACGGTTGCTTCCGCGAAGTCCATCTGTGTAATCTAATGCAAGCCAGTGCACTTCTTACCGCTTGTGTGTTACAGACTCTGGTGGTCAGAGGATGATGTGCAAAAAAACCCTTGAGATATTACTTTCATGATTCATTGGCATTCATTTATAGGCCCAAAAGAATTTGTTTCAAATAATCAACATCCAGATAGTAGGCTAGTCACAATCGTTTTTAATTGCAACAAATAATTGATAAATATATATTAATCTAGTCGAGATTAAATCATATAAACACATTAACAAAGACCAGAGATAACTTAATGACTGGCTGTTACCTAGCCTATTTAAAATTACATGCGCAAATAATCAAATAATCAAAATAGTATACAGATAGTAGCCCAAATCTAATTGCAACAGATATTATCAACAATTCATTCTACAAATTTGTGCCAAAGGAAAGCAAGCAAGAAAGAGACGAAGTAGGCCAGTCAAGAGTGAGTCAGTGTGTGCTTATAAAAGAGATAAATTAATGATTGTTTCCTATTTGAAATTAAATGCTACATTACCATTAATAGTGAAATTTGAAAGTGATATGGGTATGTCCATCATAGTGGCATTTGAAGGACGGAGATTGACAGATTGAGCACTGCTTGTTGGGACATTTGGAGACAACAACATGTTGCTCCAGTCTCGTCTCTCCTGTGCTGACGGAGCCCAATAAGCCTGCAGGCTGCTCTCACACCGATGTCCCGTGACAGTCATGATCTGACGAGTTTCCAGGCCGGCGTCAGAGAGCCGACCCACAGCTGTGCTCCGGAGGCTGTGATTGGTGTAGACCCGCAACAGGCCCACCTGAAAGGTACAATAACAAAAATAATTAGGCTTGAGGTCAGAAGAGGGGTATAGGCCTACATTATTATTAGAATGTAGTGTGTTATAGCTACAGATCTCTTTGCTGATTTTTTTCAGCATGTTTCCAAGGTAGTGGACACCCATCGGCTCCCTGGAGTACCACACATCTGATGTCTCGGTGACGGCACACTTCGGGTGGAGATAAAAAGATTTTGCATCTGATGGACACTTGGATATGTACTTTTTAAAACTTTTGACTGGACACAGTGCATCCCCGGGCCAGGCGAACATGAAGCCTCTTAGGTTTTCTTTATGTGGCTCATTCGGATCCTGATGATTTTTTGTGTGCAGGTTGTGCGTTAGGCTGACATATTCAACCCCATCCTCGTCTCTCTGGATGCTGAATGATGTCATGTCAGCTCACGGTTACCCTCCCTGCCACGCCGAACCAAACACAGTTGGAGGTCAAACCAAACCTTTCTTACGAGGCCGACAGGTGTATCAGGAGACAGCGCAGGCGAACATCTAATCAGCTCAAGGTCCGACTCAGGGGTACGGGGATGGTGGATGCTCGTATCTTTTCCACTTTTCTTGTAACATTTAAGTAATGCCTTAAACACTGCATTACTGGTTTTGAAGCTTGTGTCTGTTATGATGTTGGCTTCACTTAAATGGCGATTAATACCGGCCCTCAGACTCCTCAAACTGGCAACAGTGTATTCTCCCTTTTCCTTGGTTGACTTCACAGCGGCATAAAACTCACGCAAGGTGTCATTCAGAGCAGTGGCAGTGTAGCTTTCAAAGTTGAGGTCCTTTTGTTTTTAAGCGTTTTAACAGCCCATTTCGTTGTCTTCTTGGTGTTGGGCTCATCCTTCTCATCTTCTAAATTATTTAATTGTTCCGGTGTCACCTCCTTGTGCCGTTTCTCCCTCTTCTTTTCATTCTCTATCCTCTTTTCTTCTGCATCCCAGTCATCAAAATTATCAAATTCACCAAATAAATTAAATGAAACAATAAAATTAGTCATGATGATGCCTGTTGTAATCCGTTGCCTCTGCTCTGAGTCTCTGTTGCTATGGTTACAAACTAGCAGTTGAACCAGCGCAATAATTTAGAACCTGTCGTCAGGCAATTTGACCGGAACGTCTTTTTAGCTGTCCTATAACACCTTTTAACGGACACCCTGCAGCCAATCAGAATTGAGTATTCACCCAGACCATGGTATAAGTTATGGATAAGTGCTTGCCCAGAATCATATAGCCTAGTGAAATGACTGGCATTACTTCTCATTGTTGGGAATAAACAGACTGCTAGGGAACATTTTATGTTGTTCCCTCAGGAGTTGTACTGATTTATGAGTGTGGAGTTAGCATGTTCTCCCCGTGTTCCGGTGATTATTTTGAGGCGTACTCTCGTCCCATCCCACCATCAACATATGTATGTAACATACAGTCACTGGCCACTTTGTTAGGTACACCTGTGTAATCTAATGCAATCCAGTAGAACGGCTATACCATGATTTTTTTCCCCCGAACCTTATAAATTTTCGGTTATTGTTGACATTGTCAAGAAAGTGATGATTCTACTTTGTTTAGGCTATTAAGGTCATAGTGCACGATGGTGGTGTACTGGGGCTGCCTCCTAATTTTGTCTAATTGAGGGGGACAAAATATTAGGAACACTTTTCAATATATTGCACTCCAGTACACCAACACCACCCACTACGACCTCAATAATAAAGTAGAATAATCACCTTTCTGACAAGGTCAACAAAAACTGAAAATGTAAAAGCTTTGTAAACGTAGAATGTGTGGCAGAACTGTTGTATTGGATTGTATTAGATTGCACATGTGTACCTAATAAAGTGGCCAATAAGCCCCACATTTACACCACCAATCCATGCCGGCTCTGGGTCTCCCCGCAGCCCCTGGTTGCTCGGCAGCCTCAGCCTCTCTTCTTGCCCTCTCTTCTTCCAAAACCTGTAACTCTTCCTCTGTATGTTCTGGCTTCTTCTCAACAAACTTGTTGTTTTGATGACGGGAGTAACTGCAATAAACATAAGCTGTTTGAAATCACTCTGCCCAGCAAGTACTGTATGTCTGGAATGTAGTTCCGGCTGTGCATTTGGCTTCAAAACAACTCTGTCTCGTAATATTACATTATTATTTCATAGCGTGGTGAATGTGTAAGCTACAAGTTGTCCACAAGAGCGTTTTGGAGTCATTTGATGGTGTATTATGTACCTACTCATTAGGGATGCACCGAAATGAAAATTTGTGGCCGAAGCCGAAACCAAATATTATTAAACGCTTGGCCAAATACCGAGTACCGAATACTGAATATCGTTGTTTAGTTTTTCATTAGTTTTTGTAGATGAACCCCCTCCAGATTAGTGTTGTCACGGTACCAAAATTGGGACCCACTGTGTGATACCAATGAAAATATCATGGTTCTGAGTAGTATCACGATACCACAGCGAAAATGAGGCAGATGTGCCTTTTGTCATTTATTAAAAGATAAATCACGTTCATCACATCAAATTACTTACTGACTTATTCATACTTCAAAAACAGCATCAATCAGTGATGAACATAGGGGGGATCAAAATAAAATAAATAAATAAAATAAGAGTCAACCAGCCACCCTCCTCCCCTGACAAGTCCCATCATAAGTAACGAACAGTCCCTTCATAAGTAACGAACAGTCCCTAAAGTGCGGTGAGGTTTGTGGTTTGTGTCGTTTCTCCTCTGACACGTCACATACCTGTGTTCGGCTGTTCAGGTACTTCTGGGCAGTCATGACACCAAGAAGATATTATTGGAACTGACTTCTCCGTCGCCCGGTAAGCTGATGGCCTCCGTATTTGACAGGAATACATTAACGTTACTGTCTGTGTCTGTGACCCCAGTTCAACCCACAATCGGTGGCATTCACCGTTTGTTTTTGCTGCTGGTTGAAATCTGTAGGCTGCTCGCACAGCGTGCTGAATGATTTAAGCCTATTTTGCTCGCTCAAAACTATTTTTAGTAGCAAATGCGGTGATGAACGGATCGCCACACTGCCGACATTTTATTTTGCCCGTCACGGCACGCCGTTTGATTGCGTTACCAAAACACGCCGCTATTATTCGGCCTTGCTTTTAACTTATTCCACCGAATACCAAATGTGTGTTTTTTTCAAATTTTCGGCCGAATATATTCGGTTACTGAATATTCGGTGCATCCCTACTACTCATATGACTGTAGGGATTACGGCAATAGGTGAATTATCCCTTTAAGAAACATTTTCCTTTTTGCTCAAATATAACTTCAGGTACAGCATTAAAATAAGTAAAAAAGGCATACATAAATAAAAACAGGTAAATAAAATAATAATTCTTGGTGTATAGCATTTGTGGATAATTTCTTGAATAGACAAAAAAGTAAAAATATCTCCTGTGGAAAATTCACACAGGTCTTCAGGGCGCGCCCGCCACTAAGCGTGCATCTTCGGACGCGGACACGCACCTCGTTGGTTTCAAGCGGCACAGTGCAGCAGTGAGAGCTCCGCAGTTAAGTTTAACATGGACAATTAACAACTTTCTCCTTTTCTCTTTTGATGTGTGTGCGAGAATGGTTAAGGTGAGAAGCCGCCCATGTTTCACTTCCTCATATCGCCCAAGCCATGAGTTGCACGTGTGTGTGTGTGTGTGTGTGTGTTTGCGCTGCTGATGTTACACGATGTCAATCATGCGGCGCGCCGGGAATTTGACCGGAGTTTTAAATCGGCATACTTTAGACAAACGGGCTGGTCGCAGGTCATGGCCGATCATGTGAAAACCGTATGTGCATCATACGTCTATAACCTGATGCCTTTTCCTCTGAATTTCCCTGTATTTCAGTAGCAGTGGCAAGCCTGGAGTCTCTCTGGCAATAGCTATGAATTCCAAATCTAAAAAAGAAAAAGTCCTGGAGGAAAATACAGATTTAATAATGTGCAAAAAGATTAATTTGCTTTGACCACCAAGTACTAAATAATTTTAAATAGCCCACTTCAGAATCACCAGCTTGTAGTAAATTATATTAATGAATGCTGATTAAGACCTATTTGTATTATTAATGGGGTAATTTAGACTTAATAGGCTTTTACCTTTATTTAAATAAACTTTGCAGCTCCAGCCAAAAATGGCTCTTTTAATAGTAAAGGTTTCCGACCCCTGCCTTAGAATAAGCCATTCATATCTACATAGGGTGCAGTTCCTTGTCTACGGAGATCACCATGTTGCACCACCATGTTTCAACAGTAGCCCAGAACGGACTAACAAAACACTGGCTCTGGATAGGGCTATTTGTATTTTTTCTTTGACCACCATAGTTAGCAGCTGCTCTGTGATGAGCCAAACAGCAGCAGGAAAACACTGATTTTTTAATGTAAACCTACTTTTTTCAGTGTTTTACTGGTTCAAATCACCTGGGCCCTATTTCAGGAAGCAGGCTCAACAAACTCTGAGCCTAATCCCGATCTCCGAGTTGACTGAGTCTGAGCTGAGAAACTCTGAGTTTTCGGTTCCAGAACAGCTGATCACAGTCAGCTCAATCAACTCTGAGTATGTTCAGCCTGAGAGAGGCGCGTTTACAGCGAGCACTGAAAGACATCATCAGTGGAGTGCAGATAACGTGATATTCAGTGGCCGAAAGCAGAAAGCCACTTGTTTCATCCCAGCTGAGTCGGAGATTTTAATGACCGTGAAATGAAAAAAACAAAAAAAACTAACACGTCAGCTGCAGCTAAACAGCGTGAGGTGTGATGGGAGCAGACTACAGAGTGTGTTAATAGGTAATTTGAAGTGATGTTATGTAATCTTATGAGTTAATGTGTCTAATATACAGAAAATATAGAAACATTACACAGAGTTCATATATCTTATTTTAATATCATTTGCTGTATCATTTTATTCAGCTGTAATCTGATGGGGCCCAAACATACTGGGCAGTGACTCAACATCAAACACAAAAATGTTGTAGGCCTACAGACTGGTAAAAGTTTTGCTTATACTTTCTTCATTCTGTCAATATTAGGCTGAGGTTCCTTGAATTGCTGAACTGCTGTGAAATGACTTCTAATTCACGTAATCTCCTTTATGCTCAGATGGAGCTATTATGGGGTGTTGAGTCCCATAATTGAGCCAGTTACACCGCGGAATCTTTGAAATATGAAAAGTAGGCTATTGATGAATCATTGCATCATATAACGTAGATTAATTTCTGATTAACACTGACAAACCTGCAGTTCTTTGGAATTCCTCTTTTTTTAAGATTAGATAAGATTCAGGGTTTTGTTGCCTTTAATGGCAAAACAGCGTAATGTTGAGGGAGAGAGGGAACGACGCGCAGGCTGGATGCAGGATGCAGGCTGGGTTTGAACCTGCGGCCACTGATCATGGGGCGTCCGATCCATCCACTACGCCACCAATGCTCTGTTGCAAATACTTTGATAATCAGTTCTGATTTATGTCCAGGGAAAACCACAAAAAACGGGCAAAAGCCTTCTCAGAGCCAGAGTCACTTTTCTTACGGTCCGACAAACCGCTGTCTTTCTGATGTGTTCAGTGTCTCTGATGTTATGAAGAAAACTGCTGCAGCAGAAGAATCAAAGGACAATGCATAAAATTTGCTCTGATGATAATGTAAATCCACAATGTGTAATATTTGATATATCTGGGTGGAACAGATTGTTAAATGAAAGACTGTGAGGTCAAACAGTATCTTTCATACAGACACTCATCCGGGGAGACGTCCAAATGGGGTCTAATCACCAGTCACTCTCTCTAAATCTTACACACTTATCTTTTATACACAGATAAAATGAATGTGTATATAGCCTACTAAATAAAAACAAAGACATAAAATGAATCTATGTCTTCTGTAAGAGCATAACTTATAATGTAGTCTGGAAAAAGTAACTTTTTTTTTTGCACATCTACTACTTGTTTTTTAAAATTGAATGACTTGACTAAATGGCTTAAAATTGAGGATTCCTGCAGCACCAAATGTTCTCATGACATTCACACCATCACACAGAAGAGTGGGGCCAAAGAAAAGCTGCCAGCTGTCAGGAGAAAGGAGGAAAAGAAACAGTTTTACCACTGAGGAAGATGTAAAAGAAAAGTAATCTGTGGACCTCTGAGGGTAGGAGGCCGAAACACAACACTTGAAAAAGATCTCCATTATCCGTCCATCGCAAACTGTCTCTCCTTTCCAAAAAAAAAAAGAAAAAAAGATGCTTAGAGGAGTGTTTGAAGGTGAATGAGTGGAGGGGGTGTGAAGCTCTATAGGACTCAGGGGTTTGTTTGAGGATTATGAGGACGTTTACATTCAGAGCTGAAGGCCTGGTGCGATGAGCTGAGGCCTGTGAAGGCTCCTGGATCAGCTCTGCATTCCTGTGAAGAGTGATGGACAGGTGAAGTTCACAAACAGTGTGGACGGGAAATGGAAAACATTTGTGGGTGAAAACTGGATTTGAGAGAGACGTTTTCCAAATAAACTACAGATTTTCGTACCTTATACCCAATGTCATAAAGCCTCCTGTAGTGGAGCTATATAATCTCACTGATAATGCTTCTAAAAAACAGCTGCAAACATTAAGACTCACATTTTAAATACAATCACTCACACTCTCATCAACTTCAGGTCTTCTGACTTTGAATCTTTTGGGTTCGTTGCCAGGGTTTGCAGATAATTGACTGGGAATATTCTTCATATTCACATTGTTTGTGGTATATCGCATCTGCTGCATGAAGGTCATGGACAGATGATATTCTCCCAAATACTGTATCAGACCATTTGTCTTTCCTAAAGTGGCAAACCTGAACAATCCTTTCCTGGAAGTCTCCTGTTGGGTAGACATCAAATTTCTCTCTCTGCTTCTTGTTCTTATCAGTTCTAGCTGGTTGTCCACAAGCAATGCTCTCGAAAATTGAAGTTTTGTTCAGAGCGGAGATTTATAAGTCGCACTGGTTGTTGCAAAGATGGTATAACATTATCACGTACAATATTTTCTGCTTTACAGTAGTTATGGCGGCATTCAGCGTGCACTCTTTCTCCTGGAAATGTCACTAAGCAACTTCCATGTTGAGCACTTGCACGAGTCACACCATCACTGCCTTTTGCTCGTAGAATAACTGATGTGTTTTCATCAGTGATTGACTCATTACATATTTTACACTTCTCCATTTCTCCCTGCTAACATACATTACACACTGCATAAAAAGAAAAGAAAGCAGTGTTGTTTAGCAATGAGATTAGCCTAATAGAATTTGCTAATGCTAGCAAACTAGTTTGTGTCAGTAGGCGATAAAGTAGTTTTGGTTTTGGGCCAAAAATTTAGAAAAGAGTTGGTAACCTAAAATGTCCAGATTGAGATTCTGGAGAGATGAAAAGTGGATCCTGCCAACAATGTGAATAGATTTTGCAGGTGCTAGCTACTTCTCATACACAGTGCATAGCCAAAAAGGGTTGAAGCCCAAAGTGTAACCCTGGTCTGAAACACTTGTTTATAGTTACAAAAAGAGGTAGTGTGAATTAATAAAGAAGTTGAGTTTGGGTTTCTGGAGAAATAAACAGTGTTTGTCTGGCAACAAGATGAGTTGAATTTGCTACTGCTAGCAAGCTAACGTTGGTTTGTTACAATAGGCAATCTACAGTTGGGTGGGGTCATAGCCTGACATATTTTACACAGCTCATTTGCATATTTAAGTTCATTTCCAAAGAAACTTGTAATACAAAAAAAATGTTACTTTTCATGTATACTTTCATTGTGTTAAGTTTCATTGAAATAAGAGTTAAGGGAAAAATAAGCCTATTGGGGTGTATTTTCGGCCATATTTTAATGAGTTTTGAGCTCATTTGCATATTCAAATTCATTTAAAAAAAAACTTGTAATACAAAAATGTTACTTTTCATGTTTACTTTAATTCTGGAAAGTTTCATTGTGATAGGAGTAAAAGAAAAAAATAAGCCCATTTGGGTGTATTGTTGTTCGGCCATATTGGCACACATCTAGGATTGATGAGAATTAAACATATTTCCGCAACTAGGATTTCTTAGGACTTTTAGTATGTTGTTCTGGACACCTCATTGAAATGATGTAGGGTGAAAAAAAATCTCTTACAATTAGTCTGATTTTTGGGTCCAAAATGAGCTAGATTTCCTGGACTAGTGAGAGCACACAGAATTGTGTGCGCTTTTACGCATGCGGGTCTAGGCAATCACGGATATTTAATGTGGGAAAGATGTAGCCAGATGTATTACCTGTTTTTAAGCGGCACTGGCTCGTCCGTCCATCTGTCTGTCCGTCCGTCCATCCATAGCATGAGTCATCGGGCCACATGTGCTTAATGTCACCACAGACATGGGTAGCCCTAACTGGGCTATGTGGAAATCCTTTGGTGTCAACCACAAGACAACATCAGTGCTACATCCAGCAACACCAGACAGGCAGCTCCATTTCATGCTTGACGTCCCGCATCTAGTGAAAAATCTAAAAAGTGCCCTTGCCCGTGGACCGGTGTTTAGTATTCCACAGGATACTGTTAAAAAAAAAAAGAGAACCTCCCCACTATCGGGGCTTCAGTGGTCCCTATTAAGGACTTACTGACCTTTCAAAAAGGGATGGCATTAAAAATAGCTCCACATCTCTCAGTTGCAGCCATTGAGCCAAGTAATTTCGAAAAGACTGAAATACATGATGCAGCAAGAAAACCGCCCTCTGTCATACATGACCACAGCGTGGCTGCTGGAGCAAGTTGATCATTGGTTCAATGTCATCTCACCATCCAATCACAGCCTTGAGCAGGATCAAAATGGAGGAGTACAAAAAGGCCATCATCTTCCTCCAGGACTTCGTCCATCTGTTCAATGGGATGAAGATTGGCGACAAGGGAGGTTGGAAGCCTGTAACCCTCTGCAGTCCACAGCCGCGCCGGCGCGTCAAAATCACGTGACCGATTGAGACGACGTAGCAGCAATATGCAGCCTCGCTGAGTCCCTGTTTCATTTTGTGTGGAAAGTGCAAACTTCAAACTTTGTACCACTTTTTAAATTATGATAAATAATAAACGCCATGATTCTCCTGAATATTATTGTCACGATTGATCCACGTTTGATGCAGGAAGAAATGGTAAAAACGGGCTGTTCGGCCTGACAAAAGTGCTGAAGGCAACAGCAACAGCAAAAAAAACCCAAAAACGACACCCCCTTTCCTATTGGTTGAAAAGTGCACCACGTCAACCAATCACAAAATTGTATGGCAACACACATCATTTGTTGCTGGGGAAGAGGGGAAAGTAGTGGGAGTGACGGCAGCGAGAGAGACAGCAATCATAGATAGAGTTGGGATTTGTGACATTTAGCGTGTTTGGAGTGTATAGGTAGTGTGTGGTGTAGTGTGTTTTGGAAGAGGAGAGAGGAAAATGAGCCTCTGACGACCGCACTGAGCGGTACTTGGAGGTCCGCACAGAGGAGCAGACTGTGTGGCAGGGCACGCCCACCAGATCCGGATCTCCGCTGGCTCAGGCAGCAGAGCCACACAGTGTGTGTCACTCCTCCTGTTGTGCTCCTGTTGTGTCCTCCTCCTGTAGTGTGTTGTGGTGGACAGGAACTGTTTTTCAGAGTGGCACAAATAATTTGTGTGGCATGTGATTGGCATGTGATTGTTTTGTAAATAGTTGAATAGTAGAACAACTAGTTTGTAAATAGTTGTTCAAAAAACACCTGAGGCATTGCTTGCATTTTGATGTAAATAGTTAACGTTGTTGTTTGCTCAATTAGGATAAATGTTTTTTAGGTTTACAATTTATATTTCTATTCTAAGTTACAAAAATGGTTTGTTAGACATGTTCACAGTAAAAAATCAAACTTTTTCCTAGTCGGATTTTACGTTTTTTTTTGTGTGAATTTAGGTCCAGTGTGTTAATACAGTATGTCAAAATGAAAAAATAACTGTAAAGTCACACAGGTGAGGTTGTGCTGAAAAGAATGATACCAAACAAGGCAAGGTAAACAGTGTTTTAAGGTGAAATTTAAAGGTAAAATGAAAAGTAGTCAAAACGGCCAATTATCCCCTAGACCCCATAGGGTTTAAACAGGGGTGATAATGGCAACAACATCAATATTGGCCATACAGGAGGAGATGTTGAATCAAGGACACAGGTTTGTGTTGACATCTAGGTTCACACAAGAAAACACATTCAGCTGTATGAGATCTAAAAATCCTGTCCCAACTCCAGTGGAATTCCATCATGCACTGCGAATGATATCTGTGGGGCAGTTCCTCACAACCATCAGGTCAGGGAGCTACCAGGAAGATGACAGTACTTTTTGGCAGATTTCCAACAGACTTGGACACAGTGGAGCAAAATGTCACTCCGTCAGTCAGGGTGGAACAGCTGATGGTGGTGAACAGAACAGCACCTGACCTCACAAAAAACGGAGAAATGCATTCTCTTCCATCTCGCAGGCTACATCATCCACAAAGTCATCAAGTTTGCGAGCATTTGTGGAAAATGCAAAATTGCAACAGAGCACAATGATGACAGTCCTGCTGGAGAAAACCTTAGTGGACCTTAAAGAGTTTAAGGCAGGTGCTCTTTGTCGTTCCTCCCAAGAGGCCTATGATTCATCCACAAAATTGAGGAACTGTTTAGGACCAGGACCGGATCCTCCTTCATGGAGCTCCCCGACGCAGTGGGTGCCTTGGAGCATGAAGCTCAGGCACTCTCCAGCAGGCTTCCATCATGCTGTAGAGTTAAAGAAAAAATCATTAAAAGATTTATATGGCTGAGGTTCCAAAATGACAGAAAAAAACAACGCTTAAAAGATAGCCATCTTGGAAGCAAGAGCCAGTCCAAAAAGTTGAAAAGGAACAACAGTAGCCAAGCGTCAACATCCAGAAACCCCCACACAGCTCCAAAAGTGCTAGCAATCCCACTGGTTATTGCAATGGAGACATTTGGTCTAACCATTGCTCCCACAAGTACTCCAACACCCAGTCAGTTGTCCACCTACCATGACCAACACAACCCACTTTTCCTCCACCTGCCAGCACCCAGCCAACAACGCTGTTCTCCCAACTACCAGAACCAAGCGTACAACAGTGCTCCTCCACATACGCGTACCCAACCTCACTGCTCCTCCACCTACCATTACCAAGCCAACATCACTGCTCCTCCACCTGCCAGCACCCAGCCGACAACAGTGCTCCTCCACCTGCCAGCATCCAGCCAACATCGCTGCTCCTCAGCCTCTAACATTATTGGTCCTCACCATTCCCCGACTTATGTAACATCATTGGTCCTCACCACTTCTGACCTATATAACATCGTTGGTCCTCACCACTGCTGACCTGCATAACATCGTTGGTCCTCACCACTCCTGATCTATAAAACATTGTTGGTCCTCACCACTCCTGAGCTATATAACATCGTTGGTCCTCACCACTGCTGACCTGCATAACATCGTTGGTCCTCACCACTGCTGACCTGCATAACATCGTTGGTCCTCACCACTGCTAAACCTGCATAACATCATTGGTCCTCCCCACTCCTGACCTATATAACATTGTTGGTCCTCACCACTGCTGACCTGCATAACATCGTTGGTCCTCACCACTCCTGACCTATAAAACATTGTTGGTCCTCACCACTCCTGAGCTATATAACATCGTTGGTCCTCACCACTGCTGACCTGCATAACATCGTTGGTCCTCACCACTCCTGACCTATAAAACATTGTTGGTCCTCACCACTCCTGAGCTATATAACATCGTTGGTCCTCACCACTGCTGACCTGCATAACATCGTTGGTCCTCACCAATGCTGACCTGCATAACATCGTTGGTGCTCCCCACTCCTGACCTATATAACATTGTTGGTCCTCACCACTGCTGACCTGCATAACATCGTTGGTCCTCACCACTCCTGATCTATAAAACATTGTTGGTCCTCACCACTCCTGAGCTATATAACATCGTTGGTCCTCACCACTGCTGACCTGCATAACATCGTTGGTCCTCACCACTCCTGACCTATGTAACATTGTTGGTCCTCACCACTCCTGACCTATATAACATCGTTGGTCCTCACCACTGCTAAACCTGCATAACATCGTTGGTCCTTACCACTCCTGACCTATATAATAGGGATGCACCGAAATGAAAATTTGTAGCCAAAGCCGAATATTATTAAACGCTTGGCCGAGTACCGAATACCGAATGTCATTGTTTAGTTTTTCATTAGTTTTTGTAGATGAACCCCCAACAGATTAGTGTTGTCACGGTACCAAAATTGGGACCCACTGTGCGATACCAATGAGAATATCATGGTTCTGAGTAGTATCATGATACCACAGCGAAAATGAGGCAGATGTGCCTTTTGTCATTTATGAAAAGATAAAGATAAATCACTTTTGTATAATATATCAATGATATTTCAATAGAATAAATTACTTATTGATTTATTCATACTTCAGAAACAGCATCAATAAGTGATTAACATAGGGGGGATCAAAATAAAATAAATAAAGAAAATAAAAATCAACCAGCCACCCTCCTCCCCTGACAGTCCCTTGATAAGTAATGAACAGTCCCTAAAGTGCGGTGAGGTTTGTGGGCCGTTACTGCCAGAAAGAGAGAAATGTGAAAGGCTTGTTTCTCCTCTGACACATCACATATCTGTGTTAGGCTGGCTCGACTGTTCACGTACTTCTGGGCAGTCATGACACCAAGAAGAGGATATTATTGGAACCGACTTCTCCATCGCCCGGTAAGCCAATGGCCTCCGTATTTGACAGGAATACATTAACGTTACTGTCTGTGTCTGTGACCCCCGTTCAACCCACAATCGGTGGGATTCGCCTTTCGTTTCTGCTGCTGGTTGAAATCTGTAGGCTGCTTGCACAGCGTGCTGAATGATTTAAGCCTATTTTGCTCGCTCAAAACTATTTTTAGTCGCAAATGCAAGTGCCGTGATGGACGGATCGCCACACTACCGACATTTTATTCCGCCCGTCACGGCACGCCGTTTGATTGCATTATCAAAACGCTGCTATTATTCGGCCTTGCTTTTAACTTATTCCACCGAATACCGAATGTGTGTTTTTTTGCAATATTTGGCAGAATATATTCTGTTACCGAATATTCGGTGCATCCCTACTATATAACATTGTTTGTCCTCACCACTGCTGACCTGCGTAACATCGTTGGTCCTCACCACTCCTGAGCTATAACATTGTTGGTCCTCACCACTGCTGACCTATATAACATTGTTGGTCCTCACCACTGCTGACCTGCATAACATGGGTGGTGCTCCCCACTCCTGACCTTTATAACATCGTTGGTCCTCACCACTCCTGAGCTATAACATTGTTGGTCCTCACCACTGCTGACCTGCATAACATGGGTGGTGCTCCCCACTCCTGACCTATATAACATCGTTGGTGCTCCCCACTCCTGACCTGCATAACATCATTGGTCTTCACCACTGCTGACCTACATAACATCGTTGGTCCTCACCACTGCTGATATGTAACACAATTGGTCTCATCACAGCTAAGCTGCAACATCACTGGTCTCATCACTGCTTAGCTCTATCATCACTGGACCTCCCCGCTCCTCACCTGTAACACCACTGGTCTCATCACTGCTAAGCTGCAACATCACTGGATCTCCCCGCTCCTCACCTGTAACACCAATGGTATCATCACTGCTAAGCTGTAACAGCACTGGTCTCATCACTGCTTAAGGCCCATTTATGCTCCCTTTAAGTACGGAAATGTATACATCCGTTTCAAACGATGTTACCGTCACTGCCCACATACTTCCATGCGTCCTTTACGTTGGCATGGATGTTAACCAATATATCCACCAGGGGGCAGCCCCGAGTCAAAAGTTTATGACAACAACAAACTCAAAAACAAACATGGCAACTGTGGAGGAGATATTGATAATGTACCTCTTGCATAAAAGACAAAAACAGAGGGACCCCAGTCGGAGGGCGCGAGGGTCAGCCCTCGGAGCGGAAGGGGTATGTGCGGGGCTGGGAGGGCGGGTGGGCTCCGTGGGGAGGGAGGCCTCCGTGTTTGAGACGGGAGCGGGCGGCGGGAGGTTGGACGCTCCCAGAGAGGGGAGAGGGAGAAATATAACAAAATAATATGAAATAGGAAAAATCTGTCTCCCTCTTTCATTTTATTTTCAGCGTTTCAGGCGAAAAAGTTCCGCCATTGTTATTTCTTCTTCATGTCTCACTAGAGCTACATATTGGGTTGTGACAGCAACACTGCCCCCTCTGTCCGTATCCGTATTTAACGTTGAGCATAAATGGGCCTTTAGCTGTAACATCACTGGACCTCCCCGCTTCTCACCTGTAACACCACTGATGTCATCACTGCTAAGCTGTAACATCACTGGTCCTCATCACTCCTCACTTGTATCATCATTGGTCTCACCACTGCTGACCCGTAACATCCTGGCAAAAAGCATGCAGCATCACTGCAGTATGACTCCTTAAATGATTACTTCTATATTGCAAATTCAGTATTATTCCTTAATTAATATCAAATGCAGCAAGAGACATGTTACGTACAATTCCTATTTGAAACATACCTTGTCATGTTTTAGTCTTAACAAGGTCCACTCAGCACTGATCTGCAGCATCCTCCATCAAGGAACAGTCCTGCAGCAGTACAGCTCCTCCACCACCAACCAGCACCCAGTGCTTCTACAGTAGATTATCAATATACACAAACAATTTATATAATTAAGTAAAAAATATGTTTTGTGTGATTGCTTACATAATTCAGTAGTAAAACACTTTTGGATTTAAGTATAATTCCCCATGCAGCCTAGAATGTTTCATTTTTCAAAATTATTCACCGTGGGTTTTTAATCTCACCCAGGTCCTCCAACTTCCCTGTCCCTTAGCTACCTATGCAAAATCAGTTGGGCTGCAACATAACATAGAAAGTGACATTATAGTCATCAGACACACAAAGCCTAAAGGCACTCACGTTTTTGTTTACATACAGTTCCATTATTGTTTGCTTTTTTGATGCCTCATATGCACTCTAAATCCATATCAACAGCCAGGCCTGGAATTTCGTCATTTTAGGGCAAGGCCACTTGGCCTTTCCCGATGTCAATTTTTTGAAGGCACATAGGCCAAAAGTCAGAGTAGCAAGGCCATAAAATAAAACATTGATTTTAAGTCCACGTTCACAATTAATTTAATTTAAGGACTAAGGATGTATAACTATCTGTGAAATGAATAAATAACACGAGCTCAAGTAATAATAATGAGTATAACAAGTAATAATGTGATTTATTTAATAGTATTCATGTGTTTTAAATATAGAACAACCAGGTTTATATATTTATAAGCAAACAATCTTAAATATTAGGCCTAAATACTTTTTAAGTGTACGTGATAAACTGATTCACTGAACAAGACTGGCTTACAATTATTTTTGATGTGCTGTTAGATAGCTAACAAACAAACAAACAAACAAACTAACTAACTAACTACAGCAGGGCTATTTAATTACTGTTTCATCTGGGCCGCATTTCAAAACCAGAAAATGTCAGTGGGCCACATTTTTAGCAGCGAGCAACCAATCCACTTTTTTTTTTTTTTTGCATACACATATATATTTATATACAGGCATGGCCCTCCTCAACATAATGCAGAAACAATAAAAAAGAGCTATCAATGCACAGAAGCATAAGTGACATTAACAGTATCTAATAATAATATCTCTCTACCAGCATCTCCCCATCTCCTCTCCTCCACACACACACATGCACACATCTCACCTCCTGATTCTTTCCTTATAGGTCAGTTACACAGGATATAGTTTTATACAGTCCATGGCAGCAACAGTCATGTTTACAACAACAAAGTCACTATTTAAAACCCAGTAATATCTCACTGGAATATAAATATTCCTCCTGACATCACAATATTGAGTGAAGAATGTCGCGTTATCTCAGCATGAAGACAAACATCAGTATCAGTCATTCATCCTGCGCTCTGTCCCTCCTCTACTGAGGACACTCACTGTCCTCAGTAGAGGACTCACTGTCTTACCCTACATTTAGACAGCTTTCATTTTAGTTTGTCTTTAACAGTTTGCTGTTAGCACAGCGAGCGAGATGTGCTTGTGTCGACCATGATTGTAAATCATAATAGCGCTGAATGAGAGACTGCGGACAGAGCCGATTGAAATGTGGCTTTCTACACGCTAATCATGTGTATTGATAAAGTATTGGCTTGGCTGGCAGAGGTTTTATTGCACTTACTCACAGTAACAAGCGTAGTTGTCGTCAACTACATTAATCTTGGAGTTATATTCCCGTCATCTGCACCGCAGCCTCTCTGCTGTTGTCTGACTTCACTCTGGTGTGTGTGTGTGTGTGTGTGTGTGTCCTGTCCATATCAAAATAAGCAGACACACGCAGCAACGTAAATTTTGGTACGCGTGCGTGAGCACGTGCAGATTGTATTTCACGCGTAACAAGAAGATGCGTACTGTACTTACAGTGTGTGCGCGTCCGTTTGTCACTGTTGGGGAAATGTTAAGTGTCCACACACACGCGCGTTCACATTTTTTGATACTACATAACCGGAAGTTTATCTGCATGACATGCACCAGCCCGCGTGCTTGAACGCCTCACATGGTTTCCTTTCCCATTTCATTCTATTTCTGTCTTCCATTTTCATCCAGTAGATGGTGCCATCGAGCCAATAATACACTCTATATAGACATATATAATTATAGGTTGTTTTTTTTTTTTTGTTTTTTTTTAAGTATTATTATTAGATGTAATTGGAAAAACACAGACACAAAGTTAGTAGCCTAGATAGTTTTTTTTATAATTGTGGAAGAAAGCATTTGGATGAAATTTATTGTACCATTACCTCAGAGAGCAGAGGTAGCTCACTGTCAATTTTATTTATAAAGCCCAATATCACAAATCACAATTTGCCTCACAGGGCTTTACAGCATACGACATCCCTCTGTCCTTATGACCCTCGCAGCGGATAAGGAAAAACTCCCCAAAAAAACCCCTTTAACGGGGAAAAAACAGTAGAAACCTCAGGAAGAGCAACTGAGGAGGGATCCCTGTTCCAGGACGGACAGACGTGCAATAGATGTCGTACAGAACAGATCAGCATAATAAATTTTGCCACAGAGCTTATTTTCTGACAAAACGCAATGCAAAAATCCCATTCACTTTCTCTTCCTAGAACCAGCATAATGCTAAACTTTGTTAAATAGCACTGACAGCACGCGAATTGGCTAATTGTAGACTTTATAATGTTGCATATAAAACTGTGACGTTAACGATCATCATTTGGGTACAAAGTTTAGATAAATGCATGCTTACCTGATTCAGAAATGATGTGCAGTCTGATAGCTGGTCTCCCCACAATGCGATGATCCCCCAGTTAACTATAGTTTGAGGATTTTTCAATCATCTTTCCTGGTCAACTATAATTCAATGACTATATAATAAAATGAAAAAGAAAACTACATGAGGCGTTCATGCACATGGACTGGTGTGCGTGATGCAGATAAACTTCCGGTGCGAACGCATGTGTATGTGGACACTTAAAAACATTTCTCCAACGGTGACAGACGGACGTGCACACACTGTAAGTACAGTACGCATCTTCTTGTTTCGCACAATGTAGTTTGCGCACATCATAGTACGCGTGCATGTGTGACAAAACTGTTCTATTATCTTCATGTGTGCGTTTATGCATGCGTTCGCAAAAAAAACGTATAAATGTTGCGCGTAGTCACTCCCCGTCGTTTGATTACGTGGCGTGCAGCAGTCATCATGCATACACATGCACACGTGACCGTTATAAGTCAATGGGGAAACTACATGACACGTCAGGCGTTGTTTTGCTGCACAGGCGTCAAACATCGCGCATGTGACACGTTCAGTCGATAGCTGCGCACGTATAATAAAACGTATGGTACTCCATAACATGTGTGTATGCGTGTGTCTGTGTGTGTCTGCGTGTGTGTGCGCTGTGAGGAGGAGGTCAGCCCTGACATGCAGAGAGCAGAAGAGAGGCTGCAGAATGATGATACATAAGAATAATAATAATAATAATACATTTTATTTATACAGCGCTTTTACAGCTCTCAAAGACGCTTTACATTTAAAACCAAAGAAAAGAAGTACATACATGTAAGTGCAAAGACATAAACAGAAGACAAGGACAATATAAAACAACAAGGTGCACAAGCATAGTGCAAAATAAAGAAAAGGAGGGCGCATGAGGAACCAAGAACAAAAAGCTAATGTTAAAGGTTGAAGGCGGATTTGAAAAGGTGGGTTTTGAGGAGTGATTTGAAGGTGGATGGATCTGGACAGTCACGGATTTGTATAGGAATGGTGTTCCAGAGGGAGGGGGCGGCTATGGAGAAGGCTCTGTTGCCCCAGGTTCTGTGCTTGGTCCTGTGTGGAGGTGAGAGGAGGTTTTTGTCGGATGATCGAAGGTTGCGGGAGGGAGTGTGGTGGTGGAGCATGTCCGTGAGGTAGGAGGGGGCCTGGCTGTGGAGGGCTTTGTGGGTGAGGAGGAGGATCTTGAAACTGATTCTGTACGGGACAGGGAGCCAGTGTAGGTTTTGCAGGACAGGGGTTATATGTTCACGGGAGCTGGTGTGGGTGAGGAGACGGGCGGCAGAGTTTTGGATGTACTGAAGTTTGTTGAGGACTTTGGATGATGAGCCATAGAGGATGCTGTTGCAGTAGTCCAGTCTTGAGGTGATGAAAGCATGGATGAGAGTTTCAGCGGCAGAGAAGGTGAGCAATGGGCGGAGACGGGCAATGTTTCTAAGGTGAAAGAAGGCAGTTAGGGCGAGGCGGCTAATGTGATGTTCAAATGAGAGGTTATTGTTGAAGATGATACCAAGGTTGCGGATGAATGGGGAGGGAGAGAGGGTGGTGTTGTCAATGCTGAGGGTGAAGTTTTGTGTTGCTGTAGAGAAGGATTTTGGGCCGATGAGTATTATTTCAGATTTGTCACAGTTGAGTTTGAGGAAGTTGGCTTGCAGCCATGATTGGAGTTCAGTCAGACAGTTGGTGAGGGTAGAGCAGGTGGCCGGGGTGATGGATTTTGTGGAGATGTAGATTTGGATGTCGTCAGCGTAGCAGTGGAAATGGAGACCATGACGACGGATGATGGAACCAAGGGGGAGTAGGTAGATGATGAAGAGGAGAGGACCAAGCACCGAGCCCTGAGGGCTCCGAAACCAAAACTTTAAAAAGTAACGCCGATAATGGCGGAGCTTACTGTTATTACAGACGTGATTAAATTTGCCTTGGGTTGTTTAATGCCGGGTCTCGGTACCAATCCCTGCCCAGGCATTTGATGAAGTCTCCTGGTTGGCCAGCGGGTGATAGATTGGTGTCAAACTGTCTTTGTAACCCGTCCGAGCGGTTCATGCCAGGTTCGAATCAAGCCCACCACTGGTGATGTGCGCATTATCTCATTTGATGTTGCCCAATAAGAATCCAGAATGTCATCGCATTTTTTTCCCGAAGAGGCAGGTGTCAAAGCCTTGTCGACAGGAAAGAGGCAGAGGAGAAAACCGCAAAATCACCTGGGGCAGTGCGGGCGGGGCATAAAGGCCACTGTGGCCTTAAGGCAGATATTTTTTTCAAGGGCACTCCTGCCCGTGAAATTCCTGCACTGTTAACAACAATATATCACAAAATAGCCATCTTCTTTTCTATAGTGCAATGTAGTGTTGTCACGATACCAAAATCTTTGTTTCGGTACCGATACCAATATGAATTTCGATACTTTTCGGTACTTTTCCTAAGGAAAAGTCCTTTTGGATACAAATCTTTAGAACAATAAATAGTAGAGGTGTAACGGTACCAAAAAATCATGGTTCGGTAAGTATCTCGATACGGATGTCAAGGTTTGGTTGCTCAAATGTTTCACCAAGTTTGTGTTGTCTTCCTTTGCGAGGCAGACTTTGTCTTGTCTTTTTTCACGTGCACCAGCTGCAAATGTTGATATAGGTGTTGTCATACACACCACTTGCGCAATATGTGCTCCATAGGAACAAGGAAGGCGTTTGTGTGCATAAATGAATTAAATAAATTAATGAATTGAATCAATTTAAAAAGTACCGGTATTTTCCAAATGCAGTATAGTACCGTTTGGAATACTCTAGTACCGCGGTACTATTTTAGTACCGGTATACCATGCAACACTAGTGCAATGTTAACTTTATTGCACTAGCTTAATCTTCAAAATTATATCCTCATTTCACCTCCACCACTCTATCACATGCACCAATGTTATATATTAGTTAAGTTAATATTTAACACCCACTGACCGGCAAAAACTCTCGATTAGAAGCGTTTTTTCACTGATTACCTAACGTTGGATAAAATGGTTTAAAAGAAAGGAATGTAAAACCAATAGGCTGCGTATGGTTAACGTTATGTGTTGCTAACTTTATCCAGTATGCTAGCCTAATATGTTAGCTTATCGGTTAACGTTCCATGCATCTACTACAGGGCTTAAAGTACTCCGGCGTGGCGCACATTTCTAATATTTTTATTTTTTTGTGGCAACAACTTGGCATAAGTTCGCATTTAACGAATCATCTTCTGATTTTCAGCGAAGCACATTGGTAGTTCCACCAATAGTATAGTGTTATCAAATTCAGCTGGTCAATAAGAGCTGAGTGGGGAGAGTCTAAAAACAACATACACACACACACACACAGGGTTTCAACACACACTACTTCCAAGCGCATGCTGTTTAGGTGTCTCAAATGAGTGTGGGTGAATGTACAACAGAAATGGACAATTGAACTGCGTTTGAGTGTTAGCTTGACCGCCAGCTATCGGACACTGAGAGAAAACAGCATGCCGTGCAGTGTTTCCCCTATATGCAACTAGCAGCGGTGCACCGCCGATGCTGTGCGACGGATACTTGATATGATAACATAACAATATACTATTTATCGTGTCATGTCATCGTGTCATTTCTGTCTCTACATGGTCAGGCGTTAACAGTCCTCCTCTGCTCTCTGTATCGCGCACGGCGGAGTTCCACCACACACACAGGTGAGCACGCTAGAGCGCGGCTCGGGCGGCATTTTCCTGGCCAAACCAGACCCGAGCCCGGCACAGTTTGTTACCTAGGGTTGGGTACCGAAACTCTGTACTTTTTGTACTTGGTACCGATTCACATCGGTACTACCGAGTACCGATTCACTTAAAATGAAACGGTGCCAAATTTCGGTACCTGAGGTGGAGGCGGAGTGAGAGCGCATGACTAGCACCTCAGACTCAGCAACAATGGCGACAAAAACAATGTGCAGACAAAAGTTAACATGCAGCACTGTTCCTAAATGTTCTCAATAAAATGTTGAAACTGAGAAGTTTAGACTATGGGAATGACGCATAATGCGTCCAAATTCACACCTGTTCTTCTCCGTGGATTTTCTCCGTGACCGTGCGTCATAGCGAGAAGCCACATCAGCGGAAACAGCAGAATTGTAGCTTTCCGACAAGACCAAGCACTTGTCGGTAATCCAATGTTTTCACAGTGAAAAATTACAAAAAAATGATGTATAACAGAGCTTTCATACAGCTTTGCACACACATTACTGTTGGATGGATTACTCGCGAACGCAGGCTCGCACAGAAATGCCACGCATATCACATGAAAGCACAGGACCACACACATCATTGTGCTGTCATCCCATCACGCTGTAAATACAGATCAAGTGTCTACAACATAAAAACTTGATGAATTTCTTAACAATCCATTATACAGATCTTGTTGTCAGTCACTTCATATAGTTACCACGTCTTAGGCTTGCATGTGTTTCTCCCTGTCTATCCACATTTGTAGTCCGGCTTTCAAGATGCAAATATCTCCATATTGAACTTTAAATATGAACAATAGAAGAAAAAAAACACACAACACACACTAAACAAAAATTACATTTTTTTTCAGCATGACAAGGGCCCTCCTTGCCTTGGCCATCTTTCGTGAGGAGAAGCCCACCTTCTCCTTCACCTTTTTGGTCAAGGCCTGTGTGGTGAGCCTGGGCTTCTTTGGTGAGAAAACCTTCAGAAAAGAGAACAGGTTGACACTGAGCTCAGTGAATTTGGACTGTTGTGTGATAGTGATTACATGGTTTTCACTTACTCTGCCCTCAGCAGCAGAGTTGGAGGCCGCAGCTGAGGAGGAGGCCGCGGATGGATGAGGAGGACAAACATGTCCCTCATCTGCAAGGCTCGTTGCACTGTTTTATGGAGAGCGTAGAACCTCTCCTGCGTCTGCGCGCTGTGGCACATGAACGAGGAGAGGTTCTTACGCATCTCATCATCGTTTGTTTCAGAGTTCTACAAAAGACAAATTCATGCTTGGGTCAGTATGGATTAAATTTACCCTGTGAAAATCAAACGTCAGGCCCATCTCGGACCGGGCCTGACGGACATACCTCACGAGGTCCTTGGCTTCCGCCCGGCCAAGCAAGGTGAACAAGAAATTATTCAGAGGCACAGACTGGTTGCGGCGCCGGAGCCACTGGGTGAACCACCCATACTCCTCCGGCTCCAGGTAGATCTGTGCCGTCCCAAATTTCCACACCGTTTTCTGGTCAATGACTTGCAGCAGACGGAAAAATGGAAGACAGAAAACAGAGAGAGCAGTCAATTGGATAAAGCTATGAAAACAAAATTTAACCTGATTTTAAAAGTGATCACATTATGAAAGGGTTTGAAATTAAACTGAAATTTACATTTATGAGGTAATCACTCTCAGGGTTCCCCACAGCCTCCTTGACCTCCGACACCCGCATCCGTGTGAGGACCCTGCCCTGTGTCCATAGATACTGCAGAGGTATGCTGCCAGGTATCCGAAAAATCGGTATCTCGTCTTTGGGTCCTTCGGGGGGGGGTCCTGTTCGATGTCCTCTGAAATGAGAGTTAAAGAGAGAAGAGAATAATGAATAATGATGTATATCAGAAAAGTACAGTGTGTGTGTGTGTAGGAGAGAGAGAGAAAGAGAAAGAGAGAGGCAGTACAGACCTACCAAGGAGTGAAGGGATCTTGGCCTTGGCCAAGGCCTGACACTTGGCCAGGTCGGCTTTGGCCACCAGTCGCTGTTCCTTGTTTTGTTTGACAAGGAACTGGTGGCCCAGCACCATGCGGCCAATGTCCCTGTAGAGTTTCTTCAACTCCTTGAAGACAATTGTGATTTTTTGGAGGGACACCCTGGAATATTTTGGTGGGATGTCCCTGAGGTACTCAATAAATGAAATGGCCTGGCCCACATACAAAATGATAGTATTTGGTGCCAGGCCAAATGTTCTGAGCAGAGCAGGGTAGCGGTGGAAAGACCAGTCTGGATTTAGTCTCTGTCATTCATTTGTTTTCAGTTCTTACTAAGGTTACGTCTTTCAAAGTTAACTACTGACGATTCAACAAGAAGGACGTTGTCTAAAAACTCCCATGTCCAGTACTTCACCGAAGACCACCCGAGCATCATATATTTTATGAATACTTTCGTTCGTGTGGTCTTCGAGATTGCGTTCTGCTTCATCCTGCTCATCCCCTCTGGGCAAGCCTCAAATTCGTTGTAGTTGGCCATGTATATGTCTGTGAAAATGAAACGTGATGATGAATGTAGCATGAAAACACTCCACACACCTGCACAACTATAGAATGTGTAATTTCTTACCAATTGAGGTGCCAAAACATATCATTCTCAAATTCGAGGCCTTGGTCTTTCTGCTGAAAAAGGGCTTCATGGCACGGTGGAATTTTTAAGTTCAGGGCTCAGATGTTCTGTTTCCCCCTAGGAAAAAAAAAACAATACAAACATCAATAACATGACCACATGCCCTCCTTGGTTCAAAGCTTGGTAAAGATTGGTAAAATTATTGATGAACTAAACCATCTCACTCACCTCACTGTTGCTCTGCTTCTGTCTTGAAGCAGCAGCAGCAGGAGGCACGGAAGAAGAGGTCTTCCTCTTCTGAGGCACTGGTGGCTGCTGCTCGGCCTCTTCCTCCTGCTCCTCCTCCTCCTCACCATTGTCATGGGCAGAGGGGGATGAGGCTCCCTCCTGCTGCTGCTGCTGCTGCTGTTCCTCCTGCTCCTCCTCCTCTGAGCTCTCCTCCTCTGAGCTCTCAGAGGAGGAGGGGGGATGAGGCTCCCGCCTGCTGGTGCTGCTGCTGCTGCTGCTGCTCCTCCTCCTGCTCCTCCTCCTCTGAGCTCTCTCCTCCTGACTAAGCAGAAGCGGCAGCAGCAGCAGCAGGGGGGAGCCTCATCCACCTCCTCCGACAGCTCAGAGGAGGAGGAGCAGGAGGAGCAGCAGCACCAGCAGGCGGGAGCCTCAAGAGGAGGAGGGGGGATGAGGCTCCCCCCTGCTGCTGCTGCTGCCGCTTCTGCTTAGTCAGGAGGAGGAAAGACAGGATAGATAGATAGCTTTTATTGTCCTGTTGTGGAAATTTGTTTCCACAGTGTTCCATGCCATAACAAAAACCAGCAAGACACAACAGGACTGCAAAAAAAAAAAAAAAAAAAAAATATATATATATATATATATATATATACAGTACAGGCCAAAAGTTTGGACACACCTTCTCATTCAATGCGTTTTCTTTATTTTCATGACTATTTACATTGTAGATTCTCACTGAAGGCATCAAAACTATGAATGAACACGTGGAGTTATGTACTTAACAAAAAAAGGTGAAATAACTGAAAACATGTTTTATATTCTAGTTTCTTCAAAATAGCCACCCTTTGCTCTGATTACTGCTTTGCACACTCTTGGCATTCTCTCCATGAGCTTCAAGAGGTAGTCACCTGAAATGGTTTTCCAACAGTCTTGAAGGAGTTCCCAGAGGTGTTTAGCACTTGGCCCCTTTGCCTTCACTCTGCGGTCCAGCTCACCCCAAACCATCTCGATTGGGTTCAGGTCCGGTGACTGTGGAGGCCAGGTCATCTGCCGCAGCACTCCATCACTCTCCTTCTTGGTCAAATAGCCCTTACACAGCCTGGAGGTGTGTTTGGGGTCATTGTCCTGTTGAAAAATAAATGATGGTCCAACTAAACGCAAACCGGATGGGATGGCATGTCGCTGCAGGATGCTGTGGTAGCCATGCTGGTTCAGTGTGCCTTCAATTTTGAATAAATCCCCAACAGTGTCACCAGCAAAACACCCCCACACCATCACACCTCCTCCTCCATGCTTCACAGTGGGAACCAGGCATGTGGAATCCATCCGTTCACCTTTTCTGCGTCTCACAAAGACACGGCGGTTGGAACCAAAGATCTCAAATTTGGACTCATCAGACCAAAGCACAGATTTCCACTGGTCTAATGTCCATTCCTTGTGTTTCTTGGCCCAAACAAATCTCTTCTGCTTATTGCCTCTCCTTAGCAGTGGTTTCCTAGCAGCTATTTGACCATGAAGGCCTGATTGGCGCAGTCTCCTCTTAACAGTTGTTCTAGAGATGGGTCTGCTGCTAGAACTCTGTGTGGCATTCATCTGGTCTCTGATCTGAGCTGCTGTTAACTTGCGATTTCTGAGGCTGGTGACTCAGATGAACTTATCCTCAGAAGCAGAGGTGACTCTTGGTCTTCCTTTCCTGGGTCGGTCCTCATGTGTGCCAGTTTCGTTGTAGCGCTTGATGGTTTTTGTGACTCCACTTGGGGACACATTTAAAGTTTTTGCAATTTTCCAGACTGACTGACCTTCATTTCTTAAAGTAATGATGGCCACTCGTTTTTCTTTAGTTAGCTGATTGGTTCTTGCCATAATATGAATTTTAACAGTTGTCCAATAGGGCTGTCGGCTGTGTATTAACCTGACTTCTGCACAACACAACTGATGGTCCCAACCCCATTGATAAAGCAAGAAATTCCACTAATTAACCCTGATAAGGCACACCTGTGAAGTGGAAACCATTTCAGGTGACTACCTCTTGAAGCTCATGGAGAGAATGCCAAGAGTGTGCAAAGCAGTAATCAGAGCAAAGGGTGGCTATTTTGAAGAAACTAGAATATAAAACATGTTTTCAGTTATTTCACCTTTTTTTGTTAAGTACATAACTCCACATATGTTCATTCATAGTTTTGATGCCTTCAGTGAGAATCTACAATGTAAATAGTCATGAAAATAAAGAAAACGCATTGAATGAGAAGGTGTGTCCAAACTTTTGGCCTGTACTGTATGTCACTAGTCACTTGAACCAAATTTAGGATGATAGGAGACGGGTTGAAATAAACCGAAATTTCCCTTTAACCAACACCAATTTTAATAAATCATCCAAGATGCCAATTGACGTCCTCTGCGAGGACTTTGCAGACCACTTCAGAAATAAAATCAATAATATCAGATCCAGTCTTTTATCTCAACAGAATGTAATTTTTAACACACATGAACAGTTGCTTTTATCCGAGGAAACACTGGAGAGTTTTGCCCTGCTTGATGGACCGAGGACACTTTGTCGAGTTTTCTCCCAGGTAATCCCAACAACCTGCCTTTTAGATCCGATTCCCACATCACTTTCAAAAACATTTTATGGATTCTTTGAGGAACAGATTTTACACATAGTAAATTACTCTCTTGAGACGGGTGTCTTCCCCGCTGCCTTCAAAACGGCAGTGGTGACGGGTAATTTAGATCCCAACACTCTTAATAATTACCGACCTGTATCCTACTTACCGTCTTTTAGTACGATTTTAGAAAAACTGTTTTTAACCAAGTGAATGATTTTTTTAAATAGAAACAATATTTTAGAGAAATATCAATCAGGTTTTAGGATGAACCAGTCTGATACTACACATTTTTGTGTTATGTTGTTTTTTCAACAACATAAATGTAAACAATCAATGAGCAATATGAACAATTATAGAACAAGTTGGAACTTTAAATATGAACAATTGAACAAAGAACAAAAACACACAACACACACTAAACACAAACTAGATTTTCTTCAACATGACAAGGGCCCTCCTCGCCTTGTCCATTTTTCGTGGGGAGAAGCCCACCTTCTCCTTCACCTTTTTGGCCAAGGCCTGTGTGGTGAGCCTGGGCTTCTTTGGTGAGAAAACCTTCGGAAAAGAGAACAGGTTGACACTGAGCTCAGTGAATTTGGACTGTTGTGTGATAGTGATTACATGGTTTTCACTTACTCTGCCCTCAGCAGCGGAGGTGGAGGCGACAGCAGAGGAGAAGGCAGCTGATGAGGAGGAGGCGGCAGCGGAGGAGGAGGCAGCTGATGAGGGACCTGCCTCTTCCTCTCTCAGTGAGAGCCACACAAACATGTCCCTCATTTGTATCGCTCTCTGAACAGTCTTGTGTAGAGCGTAGAACCTCTCCTGGGTCCCGGCACTGTGGCACATGAACTGTGAAAGGTTTTTCCTCATTTCGTCGTCATTTTGCTCAAAATTCTACAAAAGACAAATTCATACTTGGGTCAGTATGGATTAAATTTACCCCGTGAAAATCAAACGTCAGGTCTCTGTCATACTCACATATGTCGAGACAGCCATCCTGAGGTCAAGGAGGCTGGGGGAACCTGGGAGGCCCATCTCGGACCAGGCCCGACGAACGTATCTCACCAAGTCCTTGGCCTCCGCGCGGCCAAGCGACGTGAAAAAGTAGTTGTTAAGTGGCACAGACCGGTTGCGGAGCTGGAGCCACCGGGTGAACCATGCGTACTCCTCCGGCTCCAGGTATATTTGCACGGTCCCAAATTTACGGACAGTTTTGTGGTCCATGACCTGCAACAAACAGAGATGACAGAAAACAGAGAGAGCAGTCAATTGGATAAAGCTGTGGAAACAAAATTTAACCTGATCACACTATGAAAGGGTTTGAAATTAAACTGAAATTTACGTTGATGAGGTAGCCGCTGTCGGGGTCCCCCACAGCCTCCTTCACCTCAGACATCCGCATGCGGGTGAGGACCCCCGCCCTGTGTCCGTAGATGCTACAGAGGTATGCTGCAAGGTACCCAAAAAACCGGTACCTTGTCTTGGGGTCCTTGGGGCGGGGGGGGGGCTGTTCAATGTCCTCTGAAATGAGAGTTAAAGAGAGAAGAGAATAATGAATAATGATGTATATCAGAAAAGTACAGTGTGTGTGTGTGTGTGTGTGTGTGTGTGAGAGAGAGAGAGAGAGAGAGAGAGAGAGAGAGGCAATACAGACTTACCAAGGAGTGAGGGGATTTTGGCCTTGGCCAAGGCCTGACATTTGGCCAGGTCTGCCTTGGCCACCAGTCTCTGCTGTTTTTGTTGTTTAACAAGAAACTGGTGGCCAAGGACAGTCCGGCCAATGTCCCTGTAGATGTTTTTTTAGCTCCCTGAAGATGAGGGACAACGTCTGGCTGGAAATTCGAGAATACTTGGGGGGGATGTCCCTCATGTATTCCACAAAAGAAATGGCCTGGCCAACATATAGGATGACTGTGGTGGGAGCCAGGCCAAATGCTCTCAAAAAAGCAGGGTAGCTGTGGAAAGACCAGTCTGGATTTAGTTTCTGTCATTCATTTGTTTTCAGT